>NC_047627.2:6338244-6963244 GCF_009650485.2 Drosophila albomicans
GTGACCGCTGCACATCGCAGCAGAAAATGCACTAAGTGCCAACTCGCGCAAGTGCTGCCAATATACCATAAATACCAGCAATATGGTATTTTCTGTGGGAGCGGACAAAAGTATGCCATGTAAAAAGTGATCAACTTTAAAAGCCTGCGCCGTCTTTACTATATTGCCTACTTTTAGGGCTGCCAAATACAAAAAGTTGAGCGCGCACTTTGAATTGAATTTGAGGAAATAAAAGACGATTGTTTTTGTTAAACGGTTTACATGAGTTTAATAGTGCACATTATTAGTATATTGTTATTAGTAGATAATCAAAATAAACATAATATTAATAACATTATTTATAAGTAGTAGAGAAATTGCGTTTGCTGCAACTGATTTGTTAATCATTTTGTCGGTTTCTTGTCTACTTTTACAATTTGCCTTTGTGCAGCGTAAAATGTGGGAAAACAAAAATTTGCATTAAATAAATTACACTACAACAGCAATGCAACAGCACATCAAAATTTACTATATATGTATATGTATGTATGTTATATATATATGCTATATATAAATGTATAGGGTATACGCATATTGTTGTTCAGTCTTTGATTTTAAACTTAACGGGTTAAAAGTATGCAGTTAAGAGAAAAAAAAACAAAAAAAAATTGTATGTATGCCAACTACTAGACTAAGATTTCTTTTGGGAAAAAAATTGATTAATTCATTTACTTTCTGCTGTGATGTTGGGCGGAGATAGGAGATTTAGTTTAGGGACATAGGGGGTGGGAATATTGGGGGAATGTGCTAGAAAATGTTCGTTGTGGGGCACAGCCCCATGGAACGTTTTAGTATAATCGTTTTTTTGTTTGTATGGTAAATCATAGTAGAAGTAGTAGTATTATTATTAGTATTTCAATTCACAATTTGGTGGCCTCCTCATCTTGGCCACTGGAAGGTGGCGCCGGCGATACCGAACCTGAACCCGATGCTGATCCTGAACCAGATCCCGATCCCGATCCCGAACCAGATGCGATTGTCGATGGCTCCGATTCGATGGCCGCCTGCAGCTCGACGAATATGTCAATGAGATTGTTGATGCCAATCAAATAGCCATCCTCATGATTGCCCACCTTCCAGGCCGAGTAGTGATCGATGTGCAGCTGCTCGGGCAATGCCACCGTCTTGGCGAAATCAATTAGCCAAACGCTCGCATGCGTCTGATCGTGCACAAAGAGCAGCGAGCTGCCGATCACCTCGTGTGTCTGAAAGAACTCCGATACGGCCAAGGTGGCGCGAATGGCCCGCAATCGTTGTATATAACGTGGCTGCAACAGGGAGATAGAAGGAGGCAATAAATTAGATACAATAATAGAAACAATCGATATTGTTTATGTTGTAATTGTTTAGGCTAAAGCTAATCGCATAGGGGAAAGATTCATGATCGATTCAATGCAGGGAAAATTATACAGAATTGAATTCTTAATGAATAAACAAGAATTAGTCTTTATTTTAGTTTGTTTTATGGGCACATTAAGTACAGAATTCTGCATTGTATCCGCTGTATATATCCGCATATATACACTGCAAAAAAAACTAAGTTCTAAAATTAAGAACGTTCGTTCTAAAAGAACATATTCTTGAAACTAGGAACATTAGTCTAAAAAAAGACATTTTCAAAATAAGACCAAAAATTCTAAATTTAAAAAAATAAATAAAAAGTAGCAAACAATAAAATATAATAAGATTTTTGGTCTTTTTCCTTCTTAATAAATTGAACTTGGGCTAATAAATAGTAACGTTAGGATTTTCATATTCTTGACGCACAAAACCAAAATTGACACCAAAATTCTTGATTTTAGAACTTTTGTTTCTGCGTATATTAATGTCTGTAAATGTAATGTTACATCTATAAGAACTCACCAGAATATGTGGATGGCCGCTGAGGAACTCGGAGAAGGCCAATTTGATTTGTTCGCGTGACTTGGTCGTTTTAAAATCTTTGGAACTGGTGCCGTCGCTCTTCTTGATGCCCTGCAATCCACAAATGTCAAAAATGAGTAATTTAAATATATAAATCAATAGGAATTGAAATGCCCCACCTCAATGCGAAAGCCCAGCGTGGCTGTGCTTGAGATGGTCTCACGCCAAACCATGTAGCGTGGCTTCGTTACCGCCTTGGCAGCGTGCTCTTCGGCATTGGGAGCCAGGGCGTCGATCTGTATCATTTTGTCGTACATATCCTTGCGCAGCTTGGGCTTCTCCTTGGCCTTTGATAGCTCCTCCTCGAGATAGGTGCGCACGCCCACCTTGCAGTCCATCACGCAGGGCTGCACATAGTCGCTAAGTAGATCCTGTAACTGCAAATAGACTGCAAAAGAGGGGAGAAATGAAAATATTTAAAAAAAAACTTGAAAGTATAATGCTTTTTTACTCTAATTATATGATATAACTATAATATAAAACACAGAAAGTTTAAGCTAATGAGTTCGATCAAGCTATAAATGAAAGTATCGATTGTTGGGTTGCACTGTACTATTGAAAGTAAATAAGTATAAAACGATTGAAATGAAAGAAATAGCAAGAAAATAATTTAATTCTAACTACATTAATAATAATGTATCTATTTGAATGTACATTGAATTTTTCTCTAGCACATTTGATAATTATCGACGTCTTGACAGCTTACTATCGTTTACTGTCTTTTATCGATAGTTAAGCAATAGTTATGTTGATAACTATTTAAAAGTAAATTTTTAAATTCTTATGCAATATTTAGTAGTAGGGAACTCTACTAATAATAAGCCGTGATTTGACAGCAAACTATCGCTCTTTATCGATAGTAGAAACAATAGTTAAAGTGCGACACTTACGTTCGTCATCCTCGCTTTAATTCAATGTATCTTTAATGTTTTATGTATATCAAATTTGTTCCTAACAAGTAATGTCGATGTTTTGACAGCTTATTATCGTCAGATATCGATAGTTAACCAATAGTTATATCAATAATTAACTAGTTTTAAAAGTATATTTTGAAATTCTTATACAAAATTTAGTAGTAGGGAATACTACTAATAAAAAGGGATGGTTTGACAGCAAACTATCGCACGTTTATCGATAGCACAAACGATAGTTAAAGCGGCATACTTACGTTCACCATCCTCGCTGGTCACCTGGCCCTTGTAGACGGGCACATACGGACGCAGCACATCCTGCATGAGCACCTGAAAGCATTCCTCCTCCTTGGGGCAGAGCTTCTTGAGTACGGTGCCCGGTTCGGGACCCGCTTTGAAGTTGCCCTGATGTCCGGCTAGCTGGACCCACGGATAACGCTGCTTCTTGTACGTCTGAAAGAAGGGCGTCCACTGCACAATATTGCGTATCTTACGCCAGCCGGAGCTCTAGGGGGAGCAAACAAAAACGAGTCATTAAATTATCCGCTTCATAAACTAGTAAAGAATACAATATATGAAAATACATAAATAAGTCACTTCCTCTACGCTGTAAAATTAATTGAAACGGCGATCCCGTTTTGAGGTCACGCGGAATTTGCCGCATAGGCTTGCTCGCTCGCTGCCTGGTCACGGCCCATTAAACAACACACACAAAAATACAAAAAAATAATACCCTTCTACCCTATGGGTAGCGGGTATAAAAACAATATTCAAGACTATTAAAGTTTATGACTTTCAGATCGAGCGAACACTTTTTTGTGACGTCAACGAACGCCTTATCAGCGTGTGCGTCTGGATCTGGGAAAATGCCGAATAGCGCCGGCATTAATACCGATTAGCATCGGTTAGCACCAACAAAAAAAAAAAAAAATAAATAAAAATTACTTAAACGTTGAGAGTTGTTGAACACTGGATACACTTTGCGTTGGCCTTGAATAATACCCGAAGGCATTAACCCAACAACATCAGGAACTAGCTGCTATCTTTGGGGAAAGTTTCCAATGCAGTTCGGATAAATTTTACTAACGATTGATGCTAAATAATATTCGAAATCCAGAAATTATCTTTTATCAAAGTTATTTCCGACTTATGTAGAATTGATTTCGGGTAGCAACTACAAGTTAGTTAGTTAGAAAACATTTTTTTAAAACCACACTGATATCCAATACTATGAAGTCTAGCAACCGCATGGCGTAAACTCAAACCACATAACATAGACAGCTACTGAACAGTGAAAGATACTAAATAAAACCGCATGCAAAGCTGACAGCTTAGACACTCGATTAAGTCCGGTAGCACCCGGTAGTTGCTTAGAGGCCGCTAGAAAACCAGCTTGTTGCAGCCAGTATAAACTGAAAGGTTGCTAGTTTGCAGTTGGGACTATCATTTGGTAGTAGCTGAGAGGTTGGCAGCTTGCAGCAACTGGTAGCAGTTGCTAGTAGAAGAAAGGCTGTCAGATTGCAGCACTCGGTAGTAGCTGATATAAAAGGCTGCCAGCTAGCTGCTGGTATTAGGTCTCGGTAGTAGCTGAAAGGCTGTTGTACTATCATTCGGTAGTAGCTGAGAGGCTACCTGCTTGGAGCCGGTATTAGCATCTGGTAGTGGCTGAAAGGCTGTCAATTAGCAGACGGTACTATTACTCGAAAGGAGCATCTGGTAGTAGCTGAGGGGCTGACAGCTAATAGTCGGTAGTAACTAAAGGGCTATCAGTTAGCTGCCGTTATAAGCTCTCGGTGGTAGAGTAAACTCTGTTGCTGGTACTATCACTCGATAGTGGCTAAGAGCTTGCGGTCGGTATTAACTCTCAGTAGTAGCTGAGAGGCCGACAACTTTCCGCCGGTACTAGCTGAGAGGCTGCCGATATTAAGTAGCGGCAGCAGCTTACCTTCTTCGTGCTGCCTGTGGGCGAGGCTGAGCCACCCGAGACCGTTGCGGACGACGACGATGGGGCGGCCGATGTGGACACATCGGAGTCCCACTCGGAGCTCAGATCATCGCTGCTGGCATAGCCGTAATCGCGAGGCATCGGCACCTCCAGCAGCGACTTGGAGTATTGAATGTAGCCGGGACATAGACTCTGGCCCAGCGGTGAGTGCGAGCGACGCGGCGGCGTCGCCAGTGACATGGACAACGGTTGCGACAGCTGTTGGGATAGCTTGCGACCGGCGAGCGCCGACGAGAGGCTGATGTGCTCCCCCGCATTGGCCGTAATGCTGATGGTGGGCATCGAGAGTTTCTTCTCCGCCCGCTGCTTAATGCCATGCGCCTGGGCAAAAGCCAGACTGCACTTCCTCGGCTGCATATTGTTGCCCGAGAGTTTGCGGCGAAAGATCTTCTTGGTAGCTCCGCTGCCTCCGCCACCTGAACCTCCGCCGCTCACATCAACGGCAGCTGTCTCAGCCTCGCTGCCCGCATCCTCGCTGTCGACGTGATGCGACGACGACGATTTGTTGTGACCGCCGCTGCGAATGCTGTCGCCATCGTCATCGTCAGCGTCGTCGGCATCGTCGCCATCGTCCAAGCGCAGCTTGGCAATGTCCTCGGGCAGGAGGTCGGGGAAATGCAGCAGCTTCACGGTGACCTTTTTGCCCGCCTCGTTGTAGTACACTTCCTTGGCGCTCATCCTGTCAAAGTCCTCGTAGATGCGCACTTGTGGCGACGGCGGTGGTGTTGGCGGTGTTGTTGGTGGCGTTGTGGCAGCGACACCTGATGTGGCAGCTGCTCCTGAAGTGTTGTTGGCGTTCGTGTTATTGTTGCTATTGCTGTTGTTGTTGCGTGTGGCACGTGGCACGGGCGGCTGCGTGAGAGCGCACACTGACATTTTACAGGACATGTGAGGTGGAGGGTGAGGGGCGTCCACTTGACGTCCGCTTACGCATTAGACGCTCTGCAGTTGCCACAAAAAACAAATGTCGTTGTCGTTGTTGTCGCTGTTGTTGTTGTCACTTTCAATGCTGCATTCGATTTTGTTTGTATTTGATTGATTTCTGCGCATTTGCGAACTCGTTCGCGCCTAAGTCACAATTGAGAACCACACGAAACGATTCACCACAGCACAAAAAGAAAAAAAAAAACACAAAATAGTTTGACGTTTCAATCACAGCGCGATGTCGACAGCGACAGTTGACGTAACCGACTTGTCAGCTACCCTAAAAAAAAAAACAAAAACGAAACTACGATTGCAATTATCCGCCGCAGTTTGAGTTGAAGTTTAAGTTGTTGCTTAGCTGTTGTTGCTGCTTGTTTTTTTTCTAAGGATCGATAATACAGAGTGATTCATAGACGTTGATGATTCACAATGATGAAAATAACTTTTAATAGCTTGTGTCAAAACTATCGATAGCTAATGCGATAGTCAGCTGCTGATGGTGATAGCTTTACTTTGTATATCTACAGTTTTTTTTTTATAAAGAAGCATCCCAAAGTTTATAATGAGGAGTGATTCATAGACGTTGATGATTCACAATGATGAAAATAGCTTTTAATAGTTTGTGTCAAAACTATCGATAGCTAATGCGATAGTAAACTGTTGACGTCGATAGCTTCGCTTTGTATAATCACAGTTTTTTAATAGCTAGTTTGATCAGCGAATCTTTAGCCTTGGTAAACAGTTTTTTTTAAGAAGAGCTCTGATTCATAGACTTCGATGAATCACAGCAATGAAAATAGTTTTATACAGTTTGTTTGAAAACTATCGATAGTTGATGGATTTGCTTTTATATCTACAGTTTTTTTAGCCTAGGTAACCCATTTTCTTTTTAAAGAAGTATCCCACAGTTAGTAATGAAGAGGGATTTATAGACGTTGATAAATTACAACGATGAATATAGATTTGTATAGTTTGCTTGGAATCGATAGTAAGCTTTTCGATTAGTAAACTGATGATGGCAATTTTTTCATAGTTAGTTTGATCAGCGAATCTTTAGCCTAGGTAAACAGTTTTTTGAAAAAAGCATGACACAGTTTATAATTTAGATGAATCACAACGATCAATATAGTTTTGCATAGTTTGTTTCATAACGATCGATATTCAACTTTGCATTTGTGCAGTTTCTTCAGAGTTAGACGCTTTTTAAAAGTACCATTTCACCGCCTATAGATCAGCTCATAAAACATAATGAGTACTCCACTATTTAGAGTATTTTATAAACCTAGTTATTCAAAGATTGTTTAATATCTAGACCTCACATTTAGCTTATTGTCATATTAAAAATTTATTGATACAAAAAAACATGTATACAATTTTTAAATATGCGAAGCTTATTAAATTTCATGAAATTTCATTGAAAGACACCTGGTATCATCTAAATAACCGATCTTAATTCTTACGAAATATGGAAATTCCAAGGTCTATTTATAATGTAGCGCTTTTGTTTAAACAACGCCTGAAACGTTTTAAAGTGCAAAACAATTTGTTGTATAATAAATTTATAGAAATTCTAGAGAGCTGTTGGGTTTCTTAAGTCGTCCTTAAATTGGATAAAGATTATAAATAAATCAAGTGAGATGTTTGCTCAACAAAATATTGTTTCTTAGTTCGTCCAGGCTGATCATAAGTTGTATTTTCTTTTCTGCTAAGTAGCGATCAATGAAATTCTACTCAAAAGTGGGTTACTTACAATACTTTAGCTTCTATCTCTCTATTATCAAGTTTCTAGGCGAGATTTCTTTTAATGAAATGTTTTTGGTGTAGACTCTAGTGTGTTCTGAACTGACTTTTGTTTAAAGATTAGCAAAATAGCTCCATTCTTGAATTTTGCGGTAAATTAAATTCAAATTAAATTTATTACTCGATTGTAATAAATCTTTTGTATTATTGTTCAAAGGGAGGGAAAGTTATGAAGGTTAAGGATTAATTTCATTTCGGAAACAACTTCAAACATTTCATTTAGATATCTTAGATAAAAGTAAACAATTTTTTACCAACTCTCTCTTTCTCTTTTTCCCTTTCTTCTTAATTTTTAAATAAGAATCGCAACAATTCTTTTGCAACCCTTTCGGAATAGTTCTCAATAGATTCGCAAATTGTTTGGCAATCGAATCAATTGAGGACATCAGCAATTCGTTGTTGCCCAATTGCTAAAGTTGCTGCCGCAAGTGCAACTTGTTTTTTTGGGGCTGTTGCTGCTGCAGGTTGCAGGTTGTAAGTTGCTGTTGGTGATGCTGGTTGCTGGTTGTTGGCTTGGTTGCTTGCATGGTTGCTTGCTTGGCGCACACATCAATCAAAATTGATTAAATTTAATGGAAAACGAAAAACAAAACCAAGCGCACGCATCTAAGTAGGCATTGTTGGAGCGTGTTGGCATCTTGGCAGCTCCATCTGCGGTCAAACAAGACGCGACGAGAGGCGAGAAGCAGGAGGAGAGCGAGAAGAGTGAAGAATGGAGCAACAACGCCTTGGTTTTTGTTTGGTTGACACACCAAAAGCACCATAGATAATTACATTCGCTGTGGACTCTTCGAATGTGTTGTGGAAGCGCAACCGCAAATGAATTAGATTTGAATTCCGAACGAGAACGAGAACAAAAGCGAGAGAGAGAGAGGGAGGGAAGGCAGAACCGAACCCAAAAGACGAACCGAACCGAACCGAACCTAGAAATCAAATGCGAGTCCAAAACAACAAACCGCATTATGATAATAATGGAAATGGTAATGACAACGACAACAGCGACGATAACAACAACAAAAAGTATCAAGAATGGCAAAGCGTGCTATCCAGTTACACCTCTTCCTCTCTCTGTCTCCCTCCCTCTCTCGCTCTCTCTCTCTCTGTCACACTCTCGCCGTTTTGCTCTTCTTCGTTGTGTGAAACATTTGACGTCATTTGCAAAAGTTGCGAGCTGCGATAACGAAACAACAACCACAGCAACAACAACAACCTGGGGAACCTTGGAACGTCAACACACACACACACACACATTCACATGTGGCACCTTTTGTGTGCGTATGTGTGTGTGTGTGTGTGTGGTCGCATATAGGCCACAGTATGGCGACTATAAGTAGGCCGATCGATATGGAAGCGAGCAGATACAAAGCAGCTGCAGCAGCAATCGCATCGAGAGCTGCAAATGGAGATGGAGATAGAGATAGAAGAGAGTGAGCGAGAGAGAGAGAGAGAGCACAGCAGGAGATGCAGCGAAAGAGAGAGCAACAGGCAGACAAAGACTGCGAGAGAGAGAGAGGGAGGTTGGGGGAGGAAGCGAGGCAACAGATCGGACATAATCACATCCGCATAAACATTGACGTGCCTGCAGATTAGCTATATTTTTAGACTCTATACGTATATACAATGTGCAATATATATGTTCAGAGAAGTGTACATATATAGCATATATAGAGCGTAGTCGGACGGCGATCGGAACTGAATCTGAAGCGTGTGCACTGGAAGCTGATAAAGGGACGCGTTCTCTCGACTTCGCTTGCTTTCGTTTACTACATCTCTCTCGCTCTGGATCTCTCTCTCTCTCTATCTCTCTTTCTCTGTCTCTTGCTCACTCTCTCTCTCTCTCTCTCTTTCTCTCACTCTCTCTATATGTATCTCTCTATATCGGTCTATCTTTTCTTTCTTTTAAGTCCCTCTTCTATGACTTCTTCTAATTCTTCTCCTGTCTCATCTTCTCTTGTACCTAGTAGCTTCTGCTTTAGCGCCATTTCTTTAACATTCTTCTGTTCTTTTTATCGCTTTACACTACTACGACATATCCTTTTATTCCAAATATATACTATATCAATGTTTTCCTTCTCTGTTCTGTCCCTATTACTTCTGCCCTACTCTCTCTCTTTTGCTATTTCAATCTCTTTTGTCTTTTAATTTTTTTTTGGATGAAAAGTAATATTTCTCATCATTCAATCCCCAACTCTTTCTATTTATTTGTCTAATGCTTTCCCAAAAGCATCCGCAAATTCTCCAAAGCTCTTTCTACTTTCTTCACTCATACATTATCTTCAAATATCCGTATATTGATCTCTTCTTAACGTTAAGTAGCATCAACTTTTTTGAGCTGAGCTCCCATTGCATTATGATCAAGCAAGTTCTCTGGAGTTATAATCTTCTTCTTCTTTCTTCTCAACCATCGATCTAGCTCTGTCTCTTTCTTCGCTACCTTCACTTTTTATCATTCCTCTTTTCTATATGCTCCTGAGCTGTTGATCTCTCTTTCTCTCTCTCCCTACTTCCATTTTTTTCTTCTACATTCTCCTTAATTGTTGATCTCTCTTAATATCTCTCATTCTTTACCTTCACTCTCTCTATCTTTCTTCTTATCTATATTCTCTTTAACTGATCGTTCTCTCTCTCTCTCTCTGTGTATCCTTCTATAGCTTAACTCTCTCTCTCTCACTCTCTCTTTCTCTTTCTCTGGTTACCTTTTTCAAATCTCTTTTACTTCCTTACTACTACTCAATATTTTCTTGTATAATGTTTTATCCTAAGCTCCTTCTTTGCTTTTCTTCTCCTGATGATTCTTCTGTCTTTCCCTCTCTCTGTCTCCCTCTTTTTCCTCTCTACATTGATCCTTAAATTACACACTGTCTTCGCCGCTCCCCAACCAGTTCTTCCATATTCTTTTTTTAGTATTCAATGTGGGTTCGCTTAAAAACCAATTTGCTCGTTTCGTTATCTAATAAAAACAATTTTGTAGAATCAACGACGACGACAGCGAAATGAAGCTCGATAGACGTCGCTATAGATACACGGATATAGATATAGTTATGTGTAGATATATGTAGATATAGATACAACAAGTGTATCTGTATCTGTATCTGTATCTAGCGTAGTTGTGTCTATATAAATATAGGCAAGAGGAGCTATAAGCTACGTAATTGTGACGCCCAAGCTAACTCTAACGATCCACCCGCCGATCCCCTAATCCCCTCCCCTCCCCCCTCTCCCCTTCCTCCTCTGGGATCGACAAATCTTTGCCGGACTGCGCTTAATGTGCGGCATTCACGCCGCATAACAATGAACAGCGCAAAAAAAAATAAAAAAAAAAAAAAAAAAATAGCAACGTTGTGTGTGTGTGTATATTTTTTTTGTTTCTTAACTGCCGAAAGCTTAAAATTAATAAAGTAAACACTTTTTTTTTTTTTTTTTGCTATTTTGGTTGCCATTGACGCACAAATTGCGCTAGAAGCGAGGAGAAGAGAGAGAGATAATGGTGGGGGGGGAGGTGTGGGGGGAGGAGAGAAGAAGATGGATCGCCATTGGGTGGTGGGAGGTGAGGGGGATGGGGAATGAAACGGCGGCTACAACGGATGTGTATTGAACGATTGATGCCAATTATGGCGCAAACAGTGGAGGAGTATGTAGATGATGGCGGGGGTTGGAGCGGTCGAAGAGGGGAACGAGGGGGAACGGGCGTGGGGTTGCCATTTTTGGGACGTTGGCGCTAAATGAGCTTCAATTGCCAAATTGATGCAAACGAAATTGTTTAATAAAACATGCGGAGCGTCGGTCAAACAAAAAACTATTATATAAGCACCCCTCAACCCCCCCTCCACTCTACACAACCAGAGCGCGAGCGAGAGAGAGAGAGAGAGAGAGAGAGAGAGAGAGGCGCGCTTCTGTGGGCGCTTGCAAAGTGCGTAGCATTCTCCATTGACGTCGACGTTAAAATGTTTACATAAACTTGAATTCAATTTCAGTTGCAGAGGAAGCAGCGACAGCGACGTCGACTGCGGCAGAGGGCAGGCAAAAACAGCTCCACTCTCCACTCTCCCCAACCCCTCTCGCCGCTGTTTAACGCCCACTCTGCCCTTTACTTTGTGCGGCGCGTGCTTCAATTAACACTTTTTACACAGCAGCAGCAGCAACAACAACAACAACAACTGCGCAACTTGCAACGAGTAGAAATTGTCATCGAGCTTTCATGTCAAACAAGCAACAACAAGTAATACTTATTTGTTGTTGCGGTTTTCGGTTTTTTTTTTTTTTTTTTTTTTTTTTGTTTTACATACACAAGTGCTGCACACACAAAAAAAAAAAACAATAATTAAAATAAGCAGACAAAATACCGAAAAAAAATACGAAAAAAAAACAACACGACGACTCGCGAAACGAAAATTGAAATTAAAAACTTTTTTTTTGTTCAGCTTGTCTCTGCTTAATGTTATTCTTGTTTGTTGATGTTCTCGTTATTATTATTACTGTTATTGTTATTGTTATGTTTACTGTTTCTGTTTCTGTTTGTGTTTCGGTTACGGTTTCGTTTTCGTGGTTTTGGCTTTTGCAGCTGTTGTTGGCGGCAGCGACGCGTGCCTCGCATTGGCTTCACAGAAGAATATAACGAACAAGGAAAAACAAACACCAACAACAACAACAAACAGTAAAGCAAAGAACTAAACTAAAACGTTGACTGCGACGTAAACAGAGACAGAGACAGAGACGTAGCCCAGCCGCACGCGATCGCTGCGAAAGCTCAACTGGTCTGGGGGGACACAGACACACAGAGACAGAGTCAGAGCCGCCACCAAAACTGAGCAGCAGCAGCAACAGCAGCAGCAGCGACAGCGCAGTCGTCAATGGGTAGTGAAGCGCACAGCAATGTTGTTTTTGTATATTTTTGGAGTCCTACTAACTACGAACACGGCAACAGCAACAACAATACTATGTGTGTAGACGACTCTAGCTGATAACAGTCAAACAGAGCGACAGAGAAAGAATGAGAGTGTGAATGGAGCGCGAGAGCAAGTGTGAGTGCAAGTGCGAGTACGAGCACGTGAGAGAGCGCAAAGTGAGAGAGTACTTGCTTGCATGTGCGTGTGTGTGTCTGTGCAAGTATTAGATGGAAGGGCAAGTGCCAGACAGACACACGACACACGAACAAGACAATGGACATGGGAAGCTTCCATTAACAGTGCAAAGCTCATGCTGTCTGTGACGTATGCTGGAAGAGAGCACAAAGCGTGCATGTGCGAGAACGCGTGTGCTAAAGGATAAGGCGTGTGCGCGAGAGAGAGAGAGAGCGAGAGAGTATCGTGTGCTCAGGAATGTTCTAGTGGAATGTGGGAAGCTGTGAGCAAAGCTGTGAGCAAAGCTGCAAACAGCGATTTATCACTTTTGAATGATGCGTTTGCTTTGTTATCTTGCATCTTTGTGTTGTTACACTGACTCTCTCCCTCTCTCTCTCTCTCTCTCGCTCGCTCGTTTTATTTTGTATATTTGCATCAGAACTTTCCCTTGCTTCACATCTCGCCAATATGTATGTATTTAATTTTTATCACTTTACGCATGAGCTGCGCTCAATGGCGCGCTCTCTTGCTCTCGCTCTCGCGCGCGTCAACGTCGCATCATAACACGCCTGTGACGTCAATTGGCAACACCAACAACAACAACAGAAAGAGCAGCTTTCGGACCGGTCCAACAGTCCAATAATTCAATGTGACAACAGCTAAATAAAGCTGAAGCTGAGGCTGAGACTGAAGCCGAAGCTGAGCAGCTGAGAACCAAGCACAACAACAGCAGCTGGGAGACTTGGTCAAAGCTGTCAACTGTCAGCGCTTCGCTCTGCCTATCTCTGACACACACACACACACACAAAAAGCTTTCGATCGATTTTAGTCGGGTTGCAAACCATGCGCAAGCTTTTCGCCTTCACCTACCTTCTTTTTGGCCGCTTCGGCTGCACTTATCACGTACAAATCGACGATGCCCAGCAAGCAATCGTCGCAGCGACAAACGTCCTCGCCGAATGCCAACGAGCCGAGGCTGCTCGTTGAATCGAGTGAATCGGTGCGTCGCAGTCGGCTCACAATTGAGGCAGCGCCACCTGCCGCAACAGTTGTGCTCGCGGCGACCAGTGTGCCCAGCGCACTTGCACCGGAAGTGGCGGTGGCAACACCGGAAGTGCTGCTGCCTCCACCGGCAGCGGAAGCAGCTGCCTCAATTTTGCGTGCCAACAGCTGCTCCATGAGCGTGCGCGGACGCGACGAGGAGGGGAACAATGCCATGCCTCCGTCTCTTTCTTTCTTTTCGTATTTTTTAGTTTTTCTTATTTATTGCAAGTTTTTTGCTTAAGTCTTTCGTATTTGTAGCGTGCGACTTCTTCTTATTTTGCAAACATACCTGCAAGGAGAGAAAGAGATGCATAGCATTAGTATTTCTGTTATCACAGCGGAGACAACGACAACGGTAAAAAAAGCTCAAACGCAAAAAGCAGCGGCAAAAAGCTCTGGCAACGACTAACGGCAGAAAATTGATGCAAGTCTTAGCTGTTTCGTGTTTTCATAATAATATAATATTATCGTATAAAATATTATTGTCTTAAGATTAAAATATATAAATTTAAATTTCAAATAACTACCTTAATTTTGTTTAATTATAATATTATAATTTATATAGAATTTTTAATTTATTTTATTTTTAATTTGTTTAGTTGTCTAAATTGCTCTAGCTACGTTATAGCATTTAATTCTAAGGCTCATTTGAAATAATTAAATAAATAAATAAATATAAAATAAATAAATATAAAATAAAATAAAATTAATAGCTACACTTAAAATAACAAAATAAATAAAAATATATAATACTTAATTTATTTTATAAATAATAATAAATTAATAAAATTGCCTTCATTTTTGCCTAACTAAACTTTAATGTACATACACTTAAATTTTAATTATAAATCTAGCATAAATATGTATTTAAGACGCTAGCCAAGAAAAATTTAAATTGAACCTTAATAAACTATTTATCTGAATGCTGTAAATAATTTCAGTATATTTTTTTAAGCGTCTATGCAATTATCTTATAAAGCACTAAGCCTAAATATATCACGACTCTGAAAAATGAAACTAAGGAATAACTACATATATTCCACAAAAAAATGGTATTCTACTATTTTGTAAACTAGTTTGTAAATAATTTTATTTTTTTTTTATAATTTTAAAATTTTTTTTTAAATTATTTAAATATTGAAAAACGTTATATAAAAGAAAATGTATCTATAATATACACAGGAAGTCGACTAATTATTTAATAATCTAATCATCAGTAATACATTTAAAATAAAATTAAAATTTTTCGATGGTTTCAAGTTTAGGTAAAAGCTCTTAAAATAATGGCTGTTTAACTTTTGGCAACTTCAAAGAAGTTTTTGTGTGAGAAGCTTTTAAAGAATGTGCGTCAAGCTTTAATTAGTTTCTTTCCTTCACACTTATGAGACTGCCTTCAACGTTTCTATTCTTCTTCGTCTCTCTCTGTCTCTATCTCTCTTTGTCTCTATCTCTTTTTCACGCTGCCAATCATTTGTCCGCCTAAGAGAAGCTTCTGTATGAGAAGCTATCAAAGAATATGAAGGAAGCTTTATTTATGTTAGTTCTTTTCTTCCATATGAAAGTGTCTATGCGATTTTACACTCTCACTATCTCATTCTCTCATTCTCTCTCTCTCTCTCTCTCTCTCTCTCTCGTTACCTCTATCTCTTTTTGAGTGAATGCATTTCTTGTGTTTATCGCAATCTTAGCATCTATCAGTAGGACTGTCGTCTTGTTAAACTGCCTCAAATTGATGGCCCACAATTTGTTGTCTGTCGCAGCTTATCGCTATTCAGCGGGGCGGGGGGGCGTGGCTATAATATATACTAGACTATACTATATAGAGTGCTGCCATGGGCTGTAATCGCAGCTGATAAAAGTTTCTTGTTAATTAACATGAAAGTGCAATGCGAAGTCCTCAGATGCAGAAGTTGCAACAACTGTTGACCACAGTCAGTATCCAGTTGCAGTTGCAGTTGCCGCGTTGCTGCAAGTTGCAAGTTGCAAGTTGGCTGCGAAAACTCGTCCAAGCTGGCAACCAAACTGGCTGCAAACTCCTTGGCCAGGCGTTTATTTGCTGTTGTTGTTGTTTTTTGTTTGTTTGAATGCTGAATGTTGGCATCGTTTGCAGTCGTCGTCATATCGCCGCATTTATGCGCACATAAAAGTCAAATAATAGATCCAAAAGATACTTTGCCAGCAGCGCAACTCGTTGCAGACGGACGGACGGACAGACGGACGGACAGACAGACGGACGGAGTCAGTTGTTGTTGTTGTTGTTAGTCGAATGATTTATATGTAAGTGAACTGCAAAAGATTCGTTGTTGCTCTCATACTCTGACCATAAGATGAACCACACAATTCAATCGAGCTCATCACTTCACTCTGATCACATAACGATCGTAATTGCATTTGCTTATTCTTAGCGTAGATCGTAAATCATTTGCTAAGCTGATCTTTAATCTAAATTGCAAATTAAACTAATTTGTTTTTAGCTGCAAATCTGTGCAAGCACACTTTGAATGATCTTCGAGTCAGCTCAAGTGCGCTTTAAGCCTATTTCTTAGCTGACTTTGATAAACGAGTACAATTTAAATTTAGTTACTGCGATCACTTTTTTGTGGAATTTAATGGAAAAGAGTCTGGGGCGATCCGTTGGTGATTCGATTTATACTTTTTTTTTAAGAATTTGTTGCAGAGTCGAACTAAAGTTTTTAGAGTAGATCATTTTGCATTTCTAGAGATCAATTTGTTATTTGTTCGAGTAGCTAAAAGAATTTTAAGAATTTAAATTTCTATTTGAAGTTCTTGAATGATCTTCGACTTTTGATAAACGAGACTAAATTTAAATTTAGACAGTGCGATCAGTTTTTTGTGGGATTGAATTGAAAAGATACTGAGGCGATCTGATGGCGATTCGACTTGTACTTTTTTGTTTCCTTTTTTTTAAGAACTTGTTGCAGAGTAGAACTAAAGTTTCAGGAGTAGATTATTTGGAAATTCTAGAGATCAATTTGTTAATCATTCGAGTAGCTAAAAGAATTGTAGGAATTGCAATTTCTATTTAAAATGTGGCTTAAATTTTTTTATCATTTATCATTTATCATTTCTTGAATTGCTAAATGCATTTATGAATTTACATTTCTATTTAAACTTCGATTTATAAATGATTTTTTTAATCTTTTTTGGGATTGTAGATCGGAATGTAGATCACATTGTTTATGTTGCTAAAAGAGTTGTAGATATTTGAACTTCTATTTCATTGTGAAGTGTAGATTAATTTGATAAAGGAATTTTAGAAATTTTAATTTCTGTTTCCACTTTTATAATGTCGAGATGTCTGAAGATCAAAACTGATCACGTATGTTTTTTTTTTAGTCTATTTATGAATTCTAAGAGTAGATTTCATTGTTATTAATTAACTCAAAACATAGAAATTGTATGATAAACTTATAACGAAGTGATCGTGGCTTTAGTTTTAACTATAAACACAATGGATATTAAATAAATATATAAATACTTTTAGTATAAACTTAAAGAATACAAAATAAATAATCAAAAATATATAATAATATAAATACTTTCAGTAAAAGTAGAATACTGAATAAATATTCATTCAAACGATCAATTTGTAAGATTTGAAAGAGGAACTTATAAAACAATATAAATACTTGTAGTATAAGCTTAAAGAATACAAAATAAATAATTAAATAATCAATCAATCAGCTTAAAGAAAACGAAATAAATAATCAAAGAAATATAAATGATCGTACGATCAATTTGTAAGATTTGTAAGAGCAACTCGAAGTCGGGTTTGGCAATAAATTTGAGTTTGGTTTCTTATTGCAGTTGTTGTAATTGATGTCGTTGTTGTTGTTGTTGTTGGTGGTGGTTAAGCCAACTGTCTTGTACTTTTATGGTCGGTCGTCTTATCAATAATTTATGTCAGATTATACCGTTATGTCACAATAAATTAAAGTTGGCAACTTATTTTCCCGGCTGCGCGTTGCGTTCGCTTCAATTCAATTTTTCGTTTTTTATTATGGCCAAATCTGTCAGTTTAGTGGCGCATTTGGAAAATGGGGAAAATTGAACGGCTAACCAGTAAAGTGCAGACTCATTCCTCCTCCCTCCTCCCCCCTCTTTGCTCTTCTCTGGAGGGAGTCTCATATATGTATGTGCATATGTGTATTTATTTTGTGCGGCGGCAAATTTCACTGTCACGCCTCGTTTTCAATTAACTTGTTGGCGACCGCTGGCCAGGCCGATAAATCAAATGACGCCGCCGCCAGCAGCAGCAGGCAGCTCACAGCTTGCAACGTGCAACGTGCAACCCACAAGACTTGTGGCATCTCTGTGGCTCTAGGCTAGTCTCCACCTCCATCTTCTTCTTCTACTCTGTTTTTTTTGCATTTTGATTTATGAAGATCGCTTCATTTGGACGCCGCTTCAGCTGCTGTTGCACGCAGCCATGTCAAAGTTTATCGCCGCCGTTGCGATGATTAATGTGGCAACTGCCGCTGCTGCTGCTGCCCACTGTATCCACCTCGCTGTCTGGATAAGCTGCCATAAATGCGCAACTGCAACTCTGCAAGTCTGCAACTCTTCCACAGCAGCCTCTCTGTTTATGGTAGTTGGTTAGTTGGCCAAGTTGGCAAGGGTCAAAACGTTTGCGTTTGCCTCGTAACAACAACAACAACAACAAAATGCATCGCAAACCTGTATCGTGCACTTAGAAATGTATCTTATTGAGCTATAAGTATCTTAAGTCTGCAAGTCGAGGCATTTGCCACACGCAGCTTCAAGAGTGGAGTATATATAACTACTTTATATAGAAAGATGAAAGATGTGTATTGACAGCGACTAACGAAAGGTAAAAGAAAATTAATAAAACATCTAAAAAGTGCAGATTGTCTTAGAGTATGAAATAGTTGAGCTGAACTATCAACGCTTGGTTTAAAAAGTACGAGCTAGGAGGCTGAAAATTGCACTTCAAAAGCAGACTAAAGACTAAGAGATTCAGATAACTAGGACTGAACTATCGACACTTAACTTTAGAAGGTAAGATCTAGGATGCTTGCGGATGCAAATTGATTAATATAGACATAATATAAATTGAATATAGAGTAAAAAGTTGTAAAAGATGAAGATTGAGTCAATGAAACTATAGCGCTAGAATATAAGATTAATGTATGCAAAGTTACCAAAGCGGTAAGAGCTGGGAGGCTGCAAATTGTACTTCTAAAGAAGACTAGAGACTAAGAATTTAAGATCACTCCCTGATACAAGCTATGTATACACATAACTACAACTCAACTATCTACGCTTAGCTTAAAAAGGTAAGAGCTAGGAGGCTTACGTATCAACTTGATTAAAGTTAGACACAAAATAAATTAAATATAGAGTAAGAAGTTTTAAAAGATGAAGATTCAATCAATCAATATAAGATTATTATATCTAAAGCTAGGTGGCTGTAAATTGTACTTCGCAAGCAGATAAGAGACTAAAAGATAAAGATATAATCTATATTTATAATTACGACTCAACTATCTATGCTTATCAAGAAAATGTAAGAGCTAAGAGGCTGGCGGAACAAGTTGATTATAGTTAGACACAAAATAAATCGAATATAGATATAGAAGTTTTGAAAATAAAGATTCAGTCAATGAATCAATAGCGCAATAATATATAATATATGAAAAGTTAAAAACGGTAAGAGCTGGGAGGCAGTGAATGTTGCAGATTAAGCTAGCTAACTTAGATACATAGCAAATTGGGTATCTACTATTTAATTGAATTGATCTTCACATCGCAAACTATGTGTCCTAACTGATCAGTCGATGTACTACTGAAAAGGTAAGAGCTAGGAGGCTGAAATTTTAACTCATCATCAAAAATGGAGTAGTAGATTTGTAATTGTATATTAATCTATATATATAAAGTTTTTTTTCCTGACTGATTGATCTATTGACTGAACTTTCAAATGGTAAGAGCAAGGAGGCTGATACAAAATAAATTGAATATATAAAGTAAGATATAGTGAAAAGGATTAAGATTGAATTTAACTTTTCATAGCAAGTTATTTGTCCTGATTAATCTGTTAATGCATAGCTCAAGCGGTAGAAGCTAGGAGGCTGCCAACTTTAGCACAAGACAAAATAGTACATTTATAATAGTATGTTTCTAATATATTGTATGATTCTAATTATAATATATTTCTAATATTTCGCATTTAAAGCAGTTATTCCTGACTTACTGATCTACTCACTGAACTTTCAAATGGTAAGAGCAAGGAGGCTGCAAAGCTTAACATAGATAAAATAGAAGATTTATAATGGTATATTTCTAAAATAAGTTTTACATATCAAGTTGTTTATACTGAGTGAATGATCTCTTAAAACGGTAAGAGCAAGGAGGCTGCAATATTTGAAGTCTAGTGAGATTGAGGTATTTATAATATAGATACAAAAATTTTAGAACATATTATCAGGAAAGAATTAGCAGAAACAACTAAAGATACATCTTTCAAATTATTAAAGACATAAAATGACTTAGGTACATCTAATAACGACTAATGTAAAATGTATTTCATAAATGAAACCTATAACAAAAATGAATAAATTTTAAAACAAACAAAGTATCTTTAAGCTTAAGATGAGTATCATTTATTGCTATCTATCTTCGCAACAATGCAAAGTATCTTATTAGCTCTAAATCGTTTGCTTAGCTTTTGAATGCAATCATTAGATACGCAGATAAGTAAATAATCGTAGTAGTGAAAAGTATCTGTGAGCTGCATAATTCTATGCACAATATTTGAATCACTGAGACTAGATGCAGTTAAAAAACCTCTTGCTGTCACGCCTCTTCGTATTAATTACCAAGTGGCTGGCAAGTGTTATGCGAGAATGCAATAAAAAGCACTTAGAAAATGTCATTAAATTAAGTATCTGACGGGTGTCAACAAAGTATCTTTCGCATACAAAACTGTCAATTTCGCAATGAAATTTGCCATATTGAAAGCATTTCAATTGCATTTAAATGCAACTGTTTTAGTTTTATGAATTGTAAATGCTACTCGCAAGAGAAGCAAAAACAAAATAACATAAATAAATAAAGTATCTTTTGCATATAAAACTGTTTTATGGACTTGCAAGTGCACTTAAGTAAAAAGGCAGCAGAAACAGCAACAGCAACGAAAATAGGCATTGAATGCTATAAAATGCGTCTTTTGAATGCCAAGTAATAGATGGCCGTAAAAAGTATCTCGGCCTGTTTGACAGAGTATCTAATGGATGTGAAAAAGTATTGGCGTTTGCGGCGCAAAAACAAAAAAACACAACACCAACAACAACAACAACAAACAAAAATGAAAAACAACAGCGCAAAAAAATGGTAAGTTTTAATTAACAAGCCGCGTCGCAAAATCAACAAAATCAATTTGGTGCCGCAACGCAAAGAAAACCAAACAACAACAATAACAACAACACCAATGAAAGCAAAACAAAAACAAAACTTTACCGATAACTTTGACTATTTATTTTTGATACTCACTGTTTGCGGCTGCTGCTGTTTCTTTTTTTTATTCTTTTTTTTTTGTTTTTGCAATTTCACACCAAGCAATTATGCTGCGGGACCACAATAAAAAAAAAGAGTGCTTAATAACGAATTGTTTTTTTTTTTGTGTGTGCTGCGTTGCAAATGCAGGCTTTGCGTGACGGGGCGGGAGTTTTTGGGAGGGGAACCCGAAGAACAACGACAGCGAAGACACAACGATGACGCGTTCGCGTGGCTAGCCGAACACTGCTTGTTGACTTTGGCACAGCGCACGATCGACTGAACAACGCGCGACGCCGACAGCGCCAAGCAAAGCTCCAAGCTTTTCGCTGCCGATGTCGTTGCCCGAGGCCGAGGAGCCGAAGTGCCCGAAGTAACGAGGAGTCGTCGCCAAAAAAAAAAAAAAAAAAAAAAAAAAACGAAGCTCCAATCACAGCCGAAGTGCTGGCTACCTTTTTGCTATTGCTTTGTGCTTTTGCACTGTGTGTGTGCGTCTGTGTTTGTTTTGCCTGCTGTCTTTGTCTTTTGTTTTGCTTTTGCGCGACGTCGTCACGACATCGTTAATCTTAGGCAGCATAAATCAACAACAACAACAAGAGCAACAAGCAGACGAAGACAACATGATGGAATAATGGCGCTGATTGAAACATGAAAAGCCAAGCGACAAAACTAAACTGTCCACACACAACAAACAGCAAAGAGCGCAATCCTCTTGCGTTTGTTGTTGTTGTTATTGTTGTTGTTTTTCTTTTTGTTAATCTCACCTCACACGTTCGATCCTCAAAACAAGGCTGCTAATTGCGACAAGGCAAATTGCCGGTCTGCATTTGATTTGCATAATGTGTGACAGGGACGAACATACATACATAGATATACAGTAATGTGTCGCTAATTGCACACGTAACTTTTGTACTGCGTATTGAGTAAGAAAATCAATTTTTGGGTTCTTTTGTACATTATTTGCCGATAAGTTAAGTTACAAGAGTAAGCATTTTATTGATATTTTTAAATGTGTAATGAAATGCAATGCGCTTAAATGAAACGTTTCTTATGCAAAAATTAGATAATTTAATATTTATTATTGTCATATTTCATGCAAAATTAGGAAGCTATGGCTTCTAATAGGATGCAATAATTACAAATTTGCACTTAAATGCAATGAATTTCATTTAACAGCGCTCAAGAAATATAAATAAATGCCAACAAATTTCAAGAGTGCTATTATAAATGCCTCAAAATTTCAAGAGTGCTATTATATGTAAGCCATGGCAATTAACATAAGTATAATAAACATAAATTGCGAAAGATTTCCAAATTTGCAATTAAGTGCAATGCGTTTAAGTGTAAGACTTCAAATATTTAGCGCTGGAAAAATCATCTTACGATCAACAATAACAAAATCTTCGAATGCTTCCAGAATGATTTAATAATTCGAAATGTGCACTTAGATGCAATGCATTTAAGTTAAATTCAGTTTTTTTTCTATTATTGCAGATGCAAATGAAATACAGATGTCATTATCGACAATATACATATACAAAAACTTCTACAATAAAATATCATCGAATGCTTCAGGAATGATTTAATAATTTGAAATGTACACTTACATATATGCAATGCATTTAAGTTAAAAGCTTATTTTTATGACATTGTTATAGTTGCAAATGACAATACAAATATACAAAAACAATTTACGACAAACTACAACATCTAATCTTCGAAAGCCTTAAGAATGATTCAATAATTGGATATGTGCACTTAGAAGCAATGCATTTAAGTTAAATTTAGTTTTATTTCTATTATTGCAGATGCAAATGAAATACAGGTATCGTTATCGACAATATACATATACAAAAACCTCTTACGACCAACTACAACATATTCTGATCTTTGAATGCCTTAAGAATGATTCAATAATTGGAAATGTGCAAATAGATGCAATGCATTTAAGTTAAATTCAGCTTGTTCTTCTATTTTTGCAGTTGCAAATGAAATACAGGTGTCATTATCGACATTATACTGTACTATAGTATTGCAGAGACACAGACAAAGTTCCGTTTGCCAAATGCAAATTGGCTTTGGCCTAATCTTGAGCTGGCGATCAGCCAGGCCAGGCCAAGCAAAGCGAAGCGAGGCTAGGCTAGGCCAAGTCAGGCACAGGCACAGGCCAGCAACTTTATGACAGGCTCTGGCGGCTGTCACAATATTTGTACGCTATTAATTGCCCACTTGACGCCTGGCTTCAGAGTCTGCCCCATGGCACACACAGACTTCGTTTAAGTGTTTTATGAAGTCAGGCAGATGGGGCAGCCCGATAAGCTGCAGACATAGCAGAGAGTGTGGGGCGAGAGAGAGAGAGAGAGAGAGAGAGAGAGAGGGGGAAAAGAGAGAGCAAGAGTTGGGGCACATAGCTCATAGCTGTCATAGATATCGACTGTCGACTCGCAAAAACAAAATGTATACAACATTTTTTATTTATTTATTTTTGGGTTGAGGAAATTGATCTATTACCAATAGATACGACATATTGGGGTATCTATCTAAATTGCGAGTACACTTGGCGGGGCAATCGAAGCCACTCTTGTTCTCCATTCGAATCAGATACGTTTGCTATCTTATCTCCACGCTTTTATTTCATTCCTTTTCAACTTTTTTTTTTTTTTTTTTTTTTTTGGCTATTTCTGAACTTGTTCCCAATACACGTACGTAGTAGAACATTACGTGTATCGTCGTACAATGCGTACAAGGCTTCTCAATTATCTGTTCTATCAAATTATTCTGCGTCTCTTCCACTTTTCTAAACACAAACTCTCGAGGCCGTGCCACAAAACTACGCTCAGGCACGAAGAGGGATCTTGTTGCAGTTACAGCGCTTCTTTCAGATACTCTTTCTTTCCAAGTCAAACATAGAAAATTAATAATGTTGAAGCACTTATCATGAAGCAAGATTTATGTGCTATTGAAATAAACAATTTAGTATCAAACAAAAAGGAAAAAAAGAACAGAATTTAATAAATATATTTCATTCCGAAGAGTTGGAATTAAAACAAAACATTTTAAGGTTCATTGCGGCCTTAAATTAGAAAATTAAGAAAATATAATATATATAATATATATAATTATAAAAAATTATACAAATTCAAAACATTTTTAAGTTCATTGAGGCCTTCAATTAGACTTTAAAAAATATAAAAAACTATACTTAGTTTTAAGAGATGACACGAAAATGGATTTCAGGGATTTGAGAAAGACAAATACTTGAATTTCAATTTAAGAAAATATTCAATCTTAAAGAATATTTTATTGGAAAATAGATTTGAGGATTTTAAAGTTTTAATTCTGAAAATATTAAAGAAAATAAAAAAATGGGAATATTTTATTCGAAAATAGTTTTGTGGATTTAAAAAAAAAACAAAAAAATCGAAAATTTCTATAATTCTGCAAGTCTTAAAGAAAATGAAAGAAATTGTGAATATTTCGTTGGAATGAAAATAGTTTTAAGAAATTTAAATAAAGACAAATTCCGTTTCAAAATATATAAAATAAATATGTCTTGGTCTTTTTTTTAAGTTTAAGGAATTAAAAGAAATTATTAGAAGTTTTTAATAAGTGACTTAAATTTACGACTCTATTTATATTTCATTAATATAATATTATATTTAATTCTTCATTCATTATGATGATCTATCTATCTTTAATTCTTCATTCACTATTAAATGCCCACAATTTTAAAAATTACATGATATTCTAGAAAATATAGTATTTATTGTAAATAAATAACAATTGTATTTCAAAGAAAGAAAGAGTAATTCAATGTGGTCTTGTTTCCCATGTCGATTCTAACAAATATTGTGTCCCCACTCAACTGGCGCCCAACTGGCAAAAGATCTCTTTGAAACTGAGGAACACGTTGCATTTCCTGTGTTGCATTTCCCTTGCCCCCTAAGTTTGCCCGCCTGTCGCAGTGTTTGTTTGCGACATGCCACAAAATGTTGTCGCCATAATTTCCCGTTTACACTGCGAGAAAAACAAGTTACGCCTAAGTAACTGCTATTGTTTGCTCAATGATCACAGATCAATCATTGAGTTTTATGGCACGAAAAGCTTACTGCAGAGTTTATATGGCGTTAGCACATAAATAACATTGACAGTGGGCGCTAGTTACACACACACACACACACACACACACTTATATACTCGTATTTTATCGTTAAGTTACTGTTGTAACACTTACTTATCTACTTTATGTGTGGTGGACATTGCAAGAAATGTCAATCATTAAAAGGTTGATAGCTAAATTACAATAGCAGCAGTCAGTTTAGAAGTAGTTATAGCTGAAAAACTGTGATGATAGTCTCCAGTTATAATTATAGCAGTAACAGTTACTAATTATTACATTAGCAATACAATTTTAATTGTTGCTCCTTTAAGAATTATTGCAGTAGCATTTACTTCTATAAAAGTTGCTTCTATAACTGTGACTTATGTAATAATTACTTTCGCAACAGGTACTTCATTTAACAGCTACTTTTGTAGGTGTTACTTCTATTAAAATTAATTCGCAGTTACGTTTGCCACAGCTACTGCTTTCATTTGAATTGAAATGTATTGTATTGAATGTTTCACTTTATTAATAGTGACTTCTTTTATCTGCTTTTTATTTTAACAATTACTTCTGTGACAGTTGCTCATGTAGCAGTTACTTAGTATTACTTATGTAGCAATTACTTTTGTAAAAATTCCTTCTAAAACAGTTATTTTTGGAACGGTTACCTATGTTACTTTTGTAATAACTACTCTTTTAGAATTCATTTTTTAATAGTTACTTCTGTAACTGTTACTTTTCTTGTACAGTATTCTTGAAGCTTTTATTTTTCAAATAGTTACCTTTGTAACAGTTATATTTATAAGAGACACGTTTTTAACAGTTACTTAAGCAGTGACTTGTGTAACAGTTACGTATGTAGTAATTACTTATGTAGCAGTTACTTTTAAAGCTATTACTCTTTAACAAATACTTGTCTAAAAGTTACTTCTGTAACTGTTACTTTCATAAAAGTTCACTTATGTACCCAAAACATTCATAACCGTTTCCTCTATATCAGTTACTATTACTACTATTATTACTATTATTTTTATAATAGTCACCTCTGTAACAGTTCCTCCATTAACAATTGCTTTTATAATCATTACTATTATATCTGTTACGTATTCAACAGTTACTTTTGCATCAGTTTCTTATGTGGCAGTTACTTTTTTAACAGTTACTTATGAATCAGTTACTTTTCAACAGTTATTTACGTATTAGTTACTTTTTAAGTGTTACAATTTAACAACTACTTATGAAAAAGGGACTTCTGTTACTACTATTTTTAAAATAGTTACCCTAGTTACAGTTCCTTCTTTAACAATTACTTTTATAATCGTTACTATTATATCTGTAACGTATTCAACAGCTACTTTTGCAACAATTTCTTAACAGTTACTTTTGTAACAGTTACTTAGGTGGCAGTTACTTGTGTAACAGGTACTTATGTAATAGTTAGCAGTTACTTTTGTAACTGTTACTTTTTAACAATTACTTGTCTAAAAGTTACTTCTGTAACTGTTACTTTTACTTAAGGTCACTTATGTACCCTTAACTTCTATAACAGTTTCCTCTGTAGCAGTTACTTCTTTAACAATTACATTTGTAACCGTTACTAATGCGTCTTTTACGCATTTAACAGCAACTTTTCCAACAGTTTCTTATGTAGCAGTTACAAAAGTAGTAGTTACACTTTAACAGTTATTTACGTATCAGTTACTTATTAAGAGTTACCATTTAACAACTACTTATGAAAAATGGACTCCTGTTACTACTATTTTTAAAATAGTTACCTTAGTAACAGTTCATTTTTTAACAATTACTTTTATAAGCGTTACTATTATATCTGTAACGTATTCAAATTACTTTTGCAACAGTTTCTTATGTATCAGTTACTTTTTTAACAGTTACTTAAGAAGCAGTTACTTTTAAAAAGTAACTCTTTAAAAAGTTACTTCTGTAACTATTATTATTATTTTTATAATAGTCACCTCAGTAATAGTTCCTCCTTTAATGATTACTTTTATAATCGTTACTATTAAACTGCTTAACAGTTTCTTTTGCAGCAGTTTCTTATGTAGCAGTTATTTTTTTAACAGTTACTAAAGAAGCAGTTACTTTTTAACAGTTACATAAGAAACAGTTACTTTGAACAGTTATTTATGTAGTCGATACTTTGTAACAGCTACGATGTAACAACTAGTTACGTAAAAGTTACTTCTGTTACTAATATTTTTAAAATAGTTACCTCAATTACTTTTGTAATCGTTACTATTATATCTGTTACTTATTGAACAGTTACTTTTTTAACAGTTACTTGAGAAGCAGTTACTTTTGAAAAGTAACTCTTTAAAAAGTTACTTCTGTAACTATTATTTTTATAATAGTCACCTCTGTAACAGTTCCTCCATTAACAATTACTTTTGTAATCATTACTATTATATCTGTTACGCATTTAACAGTTACTTTTCTCAGTTCCTTCTGTTGACAGTTACTACCTTTGGAGTAGTTGCTTTGGCCAACAGCAATAAGTGTTTTGCAGTGTATGGCGCATTCAAACCACAGACAGAGCTGTGGCAGATAGCGGGTATGTGTGTTGCATGCACCTACCTTAGTGCAGCAGAGAGCGAGTGTGCGAGTTGTTGTCGTGTTTGGGTGTCGCACGACAGGCGACATAACCTTTAAGGCAATCGGAGCAGCGAGTGCAACTGCAACAAGAGTGGCATAGTTGGTTGCTTTGCCACTTTGTTGCTGCTGCTGCTGTTGCTGCTTGCAACAAGGCGGCCGCAAGAATGACAATAATGCTGCTGGCAATCGGCACGCAAACTCCCAAAGGAGGCAGACGTTGCCACAAAAACAACTCCTCTACACTCCACGTTTAGCACTCGGATTGCATTTGATCTGCCGTCGGCAGCAACAACAACAAACTGCAACTGCAACTGCCACTTGAAGTGCTACTGCAACTGCAACTGCAACAGCAGCGAAAAGCACTCGACTTTGATTTACTGAATATTGCAGAACGAAAAAAAAAACAAAACAAAATTCGTAACGAGACATCGTTGTCTAGCTGACGACAAAATGCTCTAAAGTACAAGTAAGCCTTTAATTTAATCATCAAATTTAAGAAACTACAACATAAAGAACACAGAATAAAAGAAATAATAAATTAAATAAAGCATTGAATCATTAGCAAAGCAATGAAATAATACAAACAGCTGAATTGTTCCTTTCCCCTGGGAAGCAGATAATTCAGCAGAAAGCATTTAAACCAAGCAATGAGATTTAAGAAATACGCTAATTTAATCCTCAAATTAAAGAAACTACAACATAAAGAACATAGAATAAAAGAAATAATAAAGTAAAGCTTTGAATCATTAACAAAACAATGAAATAATACAAACAGCTGAATTGTTCCTTTCCCCTGGGAAGCAGATAATTCAGCAGAAAGCTTTTGAACCAAGGAATGAGATTTGAAAAATAAGCTAAACAACCATTAAATCAATTAATTCTTAAAGTAAGATCTAAGCTATGTAGCTAAATGCAGTAACTTTAATTAAACTTCAAAGCATGTTTGAATATTACATAAATAAATAACTAATATTGACATAGCAGACATCTATCAATAAAATCACTCATTAAAAGTACTCAAAGAGTAAATTATTTATAAACCGATCTAACAATAAGTGAAGTGTCAATATTTACATGAAAAATATAGAAAATTTGATTAAACAATAACTATTTTCAGTTCCACATCAATAAAAATAAACAACGTAAATAAAAAATAGAGTGAAATGTGGTTAAGTAATAAATATATATAAAAAAGGGAAATTTAGTTACGTTTAATAAGAATATAAACCACGACGAATATTTACAAAAATCTAAATGCAATATGCAGAATGCGGCTGAAAATTATAAATACTGAAAATAACACTTAGGATTGCGTCAATAGAAAAAGTGGTTTTATTTAAATAAATTATATTAGTACTAAAAATGGGCTTTCAAAGAAAAAATAGTTACAAAAATAACACTGAATATTGCGTCAATGGAAAAAGTGGTCATTTAAAAATAAATTCATAATTGCGTCAAATGAGAAAAGATTATTTTAAAAAAAATAATAATAATAATACTGAAGATTGTATGTTTAAAAAAAAAGTTAAGATTGCGTCAATAAAGAAGTGGTGATTTAAAAAAAATATATTAATACAAAGAATTGCTTTAAACAAAAAAATAGTTACAAAAATAATGATGAAGATTGCGTCAATAGAAAATGTGGTTGTTTAAAAAAAATTAATAACACTAAAGATTGCGTCAAGTGAGAAAAGGTTATTTAAAGACAAAATTATAACGCTGTGTTAAAAAAAAAACTCTTAAAAGTGCGTCAATAGAAAAAAGGTTATATACAAAATATTATTATTATTATTAGTACTAAGAATTGCTTTAAAAGAAAAAATAATTACAAAAATAACACTGAGGATTGCGTCAAGTGAGAAAAGGTTATTAAAAAAAATAATAATAATAGCAGAGAAGATTGAGTGTTTAAAAAAAATATATTAATACTAAGAATTGCTTAAAAAAATTACAAAAATAACGATGAAGATTGCGTCAATAGAAAATGTGGTTGCTTAAAAAAAAAATAATAACACTAAGGATTGCGTCAATTGAGAAAAAGTTATTTAAAAAAAAATAATAATAGCAGAGAAGATTGAGTGTTTAAAAAAAAAATATATTGATACTAAGAATTGCTTAAAAAAAAATTACAAAAATAACGATAAAGATTGCGTCAGTTGAAAATGTGGTTGTTTAAAAAAAAAATAATAACACTAAGGATTGCGTCAAGTGAGAAAAGGTTATTTAAAAAAAAATTAATAATACAGAAGAGTGCGTCAATGAAAAAAATAGTTAATTGAATATAATTATAATTATACAATATGCCGAGAAGCGTCGAATATTAATAGCAAAGGTCAGTGAAGTTATTTTTTTTTTTTTGAGTGATTGTTGCACATGCAGCTCGAGTTAGTCGCAATGCTCTGGAGGTTGGGTATCACAACAACAGCAACAACAGCAGCAGCAACAGCAACACCAACAACAGCAACAACAACATTAACAACAACAACAACTAAAAAGCGACAAGAGCAAATGACGCAAATCGCGCTTCGTGAATACCCAACACAGTTCTTTCTTTTTTTCCTGTTGCTGTTTGCCTTATGCTACTCTTGACTTGCGGTTTATATATATAATTATATATATGTACTTATGTATATATTTTTTTTATTTATATATTTGTTGGTTTTTTTGTGGCTTACAAGCGACGCCCGCTCGATCATGTAATTGCTTTGACGATCACACGGTGGCCGTTGATGGGTCGCATGACGTCAACGGAAGTTGCCGCCGGCGTCGCAGTCGCAGTCGCCGCTGACGCCGACGCCGACGCAGTCTATTGTTGTCTAAAGCCGTGACTGTGGGAGAGCGAGAGAGAGTGAGAGAGAGAGATGGAGTCTGATCCATTCGACTCAATCGATTTCTCGCGCCATTTGCAGGCGTCATAATTCCACCCCCAACTGGCGTCAATCGCCGCTGGCAGCGACGTTGACGTCGAAGTCGACGTCGACTGCGAACAGCGAACAGCGCGGCAGCAAAAGCGACGGCAGCGACGCTGGCTGCTGATTAGATATGAGCCAGAGAGAGAGAGAGAGCAAGACGGCAAGAATTGCTGTCACAACTCTATGAGCTGCACAACAACTGACGGATGGAAGAATGGATGGATGGATGGCCGCGACAATCTGTCATATAAACGAGACAACAACAACAACAACAACAATGAGTAGACAACAACAACAATGAGTAGACAACACACCATTCAATCATAATACAACTCGTAATGCTTCAAACATTATGCGAATCATCATCGTCATCGTCATCATCGTCATCAACGATTAACGTCAAGCAGCAAATTTTCAAAACGTGAAAGATGCAGCCATAGATAATATAAAGTAGTTCCATTTATCAGACATCAATAAATCTATATATAATACTTCGTCTAATTCATTTCAAGATCTGCCTAATCAGAGACTTGTATATTGCTCTTAAGTTAACACGATTAATTACTATAAGTGTGCTGCTGATAGAAATCGAATTTCGAAAATTTGTTTTAGTTTCATTTTTTATGAAGTTCATAATAAACTTATATAATTTAATTTCCTTAAAAACTGTTGACAGAATTCTAATTTCGAAATTTTAGTTTCATTCTTTATGAACTTCATCATAAACTTATATAATTTAATTTCCTTAAAAACTGTTGATAGAAATCGAATTTCGAAATTTTAGTTTCATTCATTATAAACTTATTTAATTTAATTTCCTTAAAAACTGTTGATAGAAATCGAATTTTGAAATTTTAGTTTCATTCTTTATGAACTTATTTAATTTCATTTCCGTAAAAACTCTTGATAGAAATCGAATTTCGAAATTTTGTTATAACTTCTAGATTTATTGAGTGTTAGAAATCAATTCTGTATATATTTTAATATACTTGCAAAATTTATAAAATTTTAGTTTCATTATTTTTCGAACTTTATCATAAACTTATTTGATTTAATTGCCTTAAAAACTGTGTGAGATGAAAACTCTTGATAAAAATCCAATTTTTAAAATTTTTTGTTTGTAATTATTAACTTAATGAAATGTAAAATAATAATAAGAATTTTAGTTTTCGATATTTTGTTATACACTTATAGAATTATTAAGGATAATCTAATTTCTAAATTTTGTTTGTAGTTATTAATTTCATAAAATGTGAAAAATCGAATATATATATATATTTTTTTAGATGTGTAGATTTATAAAATTTTAATTTGCTTTTTGAGGAACTTCATTCTAAACTTATTTACTTTAAATATTGAAATCCAATTGATATATTTTGTTTGCAATTATTAACTTTTTGAAATGTTATATAATAAAAAGAATATATTTTTTTTAATTTTGTCGTATACTTAAAGATTTGTAAGTGTTGGATATCCATAATATATATATTTTTATACATTTGCAAATTTATCAAGTTTTACTTTAAGTCTCAATTCATCCGAAACTCATTTACTTTATTTTCTTTAAATATTAAAATCTAATATATATATTTTATTTGTAGTTATTAACTTTATAAAATGTTAAAAATCTAATAATATATATTTATTTACTTCTAGATTTATCAAATTTTAGTTTCATTCTTTCTTGAATTTCATCATAAACTTGGATAATTCAATTTCTTTAATTGAAATCCAATTTCAATATTTTGATTGTAATCATTAACTTTATAATATATATAAAGAATCAAATATATATATTTCCATATACTCGTAGATTTATCAAATTTTCATTTCGCAATTATTTCTTTATCAATTCATTCTTGACAAATTTCATGATAAACTTGTTTAATTTCATTTCCTCATAAATTAAGTGTAAGATGCAAGCTATTGTTAGAAATCTAATTTATATATTTAGAAATCTAATAAATAGTATAGACACACATATATATTTTTTATATGCTTTTATCAAGTTTCAATTTGTAAATTATTTCGCCTGAAACTTATCAATTTTTTTTTGCTGATAAGCTTCATAATCAACTTGTTTAATTTAATTTCCTTGCCAATTAAGTGTTAAATGAAATCTAATATATATATTTTTGTATATCGTAAATTTATCAAATTTCTATTGAAATAATGAAAAAACCGGCGAAATTATTTCGAATGAAACTTATCAATTTATTATAGATAACTTAATTTCCTTATAAAATAAGATATAGATTATTTTTTCATGTTAGATTTTAGAAATTAATTTATATATTTTTTATTTGGAAAGAAATTTTTATATATTTTTATTTATAAATTTGGGTGCGCAAAGTTTAGAAGCTCCAAAATTAGTTTATTTATTTGTATTATTTATTTTTTTGGTATTTTTTAGAAACAAATTAATTTATTTATAGATTGGCTTAGTAAATTTATGTTAAAGTTTGAAAGTGATAAAAAATATATATTATTTAATTATATAAAATATGTTTTTCATTGTTTTTCCTTTTGTTATTTTTAGAAATAAATTTATATATTTTTATTTATAGATTGGTTCAGCAAATTTTTGTTTAGAAAATCAAGAATTTACTTCATTAGTTATAGCGTCAATAAAAAACAAAATAAATTAAGATATATTTTACTACATTATAATATACTATATAATTGTTAATAAAACTTTTTTGCGAAGTTAAAGAATCTTTCAACTGGCATTTTGGTTGAAAATTTGAAAAACTTTGTAAAGAAATAATCGTGAATGTATAAAAAAATATATTACAAAACAATATTTAAAGTTTTAACAACTTTAAATAAGTATTTTTTTGTAAAAAAATTATATAAAAAATATATTATGAAACAATATAAAAAGTTTGAACAACTTTAAAAAAGTATTTTTCTTAAAAATTGTAAGAGGAATCGTAGATATATAAAAAAAAAGATATATTATGAAATTTGTAAATATCAAAGTAAAGTAAACAAACCACAACAAAGATATTGTAATTCTCAGTAAAGTTGAAGATATATCAGCTATATACACACATATTTATTTTGTCATAATTGTGTATTTTCTGATATCAGTTTTCTTTGTCAACTGTTGCGCTTTAAAATACGAGCAAAGTTCAAAGCAGCAGATAAATATTTTCTTATAAACAATATTAAATAACAACTTTAAGCTTGATGACGCTAAAGAATGAAAAAGTTGTGAAAATATAAAAGATTTGAAAATGCGAATAATCCAAGAGTATTTGAATTTCGTTGTGTGAAATTTGTTTATCGGACATGTTATTGTTTTTCGTGTTGTTGTTATTGCTGTTGTTTATTGTTTTGCTGTTGTTGTTGCTGTTGTTGTTGTGTGTTTTTATTTGGGTTGTGTTGTTGTAAAGTTTTATGGCCTTGGGCCCGGCAAGTCAGACCCAAGATTTGCCATTATTAATGACCGGAGCCTCAAGTCATAAGCTCCAGTGACGTCACAACGAACGTCGCGACACCCACACAAGCAAAGCGCGCGCGTGAGCGAGAGAGAGAGAGAGAGGGGGGGAAGCGAGAGAGAGAGAGAGAGACAACAAGCGTTATCTTAAGTAATCGTCGTATGAGTTTTCTATGAAACCCACGCCGCAATCTCGAGACAGCTTCTCCAAAATGGAATGCAAAAAGCGTCGCGATCATCTCCCTCCCTCCCCTCTCCCTCTCTCTCTCTCTCTCTTGCTCCTTCTCCCTCTCTCTTTCTTAGGATACCAGGAAATAAAAGATGCAGACACTGATATCACAGTTGGATCATAAATCAGACCACTTGATGAGATCGTAAACAACAACAACGAACAACAGATGATCATGAAAGAATTTCATGCTAAATCGCATTACTGGGAAATTTTCCATTTCGATTGAAAACGCGGAAAACTCTTTTCTATCTTATCGTTCAAGTTTTCCAACCAAAGAATAATAATAATAATATTCATTCTATGGCATATGGCATAAATATATGACAGAAATACAATATCAAAAAATACTCGTAACAAGCAAAGCGAGCCAAAGATATAATATATGACATTGGATTGTGATAAGCGTAACTAGTTCACTCGCAGCTCTCTCATAGATATAGTTTACTATGCCACACACTTTAAGTGTACTATACTAACATATAATACTATTCTATATGGCTTAAGGAATGCGCTTTCAAAATTGATTTGCTTTCTAAGCCAGCGACACGCAGCGCTCAAAAGAAACGTGTTCCGAGTTCTAACACGTCAAAATGATGAAATTGCCAAGGGAAAAGGCGTAAACTACAGCAAATTACTCAGTTACTCATTGTTTATACTATATAGTATAGTATGGAACTGTCGAATATTATCACTGAGCTATATAAAGATTCCAAGGGAATAGAATTGAATAGTTGGAAATATTTTCAAAAATTTTTTACTAACGAAATATGTGTTAAATTACTTAGTTTCCTTTATTTTCTATTATGGATATTATTATGTAAAAAATCATATACTCATATCATATCATAAATCATATATCTTATGGAACTCTCGAATATTATCACTGAGCTATATAAAGATTCCTATGAAATAGAATTGAATAGTTTGAAATATTTTCAAATAGTTTTACTAACGAAATTTGTGTTTAATTATTTAGTTCCCTTTATTTTCTATTATGGATATTATCTAATAAATCATATACTATATTGATATGGAGAATAGTAAAGCAAAGTCTATAACAATTATTTAATGTTAGGCATATATCATAAAACTAAACAAGCTTAAAGCTTTACTGTCATGACTAAAAATAATAAATTTTGCTAAAGACTGCTAAAAAGGCATTAAATATATAGCTTTAAAATAGATTATCTCAACTAAACAATCTAACATTATTATTCATAAATCATTGATAGGGAGTTCCGTTAGTATTATACTATATTATTATAATATCCTATATATCTAATCTTTTTTTATTTTTCAATATTTTAAAATACCTTAAATATAGCTTTAAAAAAGATTAGCTCAACTAAACAATCTATTATTATCAATGCTACGGAATTTCATGAGAATTATACAACTTTTCTTTAAGATAAAATATATCTTATCTTTTTTAGATTTCAATATTTCAAAATTCGTTAAATATACTTTTAAATTAGCTGAACTAAACAATATATTAATATTATATTATTATATTTCCAAATTCTTGAAATATAGCTTTAAAATAGATTACCTCAACTAAATTATCTATTATTATTATTATTATTCATAAATTAATCAAAGCGAATTCCATTAGAGAATTATACAACTTTTCTATGCATTGAACCTTCGAGAAATGCGTTAAAATAAATATACATAGCTAATTTTTTATTCATTTTCAATACTTTAAAATTCTTGAAATGCAGCTATTAAATAGATTATCTGAACTAAACAATCTATTATTATTATTATAGGGGATTCCATAAATATTATAAAACTTTCCTTCTAGAAATGCATCAAATGAAATATATCTAATCTTTTTTTATTTTTCAATATTTCAAAATTCTTTAATAGATTAGCCAAACTAAACAATCTATTATTATTATTCATAAATCAAAGCTAGGGAATTCCGTTAGTATTATAGATAGTTAAAATATATCTAATCTTTTTTTCAATATTTCAAAATTCTAATATAACCAGCTTTACTGAGCTTTAGATATAGCATGATGCGTTAGCTTTTGAAATAATTTGAACCATTTTTGATTTATAGCCAAAGCAAATAATTGCAATTGAACTCGTAAAACCGAGTTCTGAGCGATTTCTATATGGTTTTTATGTTTGGAATTCCTAAAACAAATTTCGTGCGTAAGTTGCAATTTGTGAATTTGCTGTTTATGCACGTACTATGAAATAGTAATTCCCCGGGGCCCATTAAAAAAGAACTGGGGAGAGCATTACATAAAAATACAATAACAAAAATGGTGCGATACAGATACCAGACGCCATAGAGAATAGTATATAACATATACCAAATACACACATACGTATATATCGTCTGGTATCAAACGATAAGCGGAATGTGCGTAGTCGTAATATACCGCTATATACATAAATATGGGGAGGGGGAAGAGACGAGACGAGTCTCTGTTGCACAATGGTGTGTGATAAATATTTATATTATGATTTTGTTTTTTTTTTTATTGTTTATATGCAATGCCAGTTGTGTTTTATTTACCTAACAAATAGTTGGCTCTCGTATATAGTGTATGGTATATATGGGGTATATATACAATATAGTATATATATCTATAATACAATATACGGTTAATCACTGAGATAAGCTCGCTGATAGATAACACACAGCACCGTTTTATCAGCACCACCCAATTTCCACATCATCATTTTTTTGTCGTCGCCCGCCGAGTCATAAGATACAAAGAGGGATGGAGAGGGGAAGGGGGGAAGGGGGGTGGCAAGGCAGGTTGGTCTGCTGTTTGCCTTGCGGCATAACGGAATCTCATTTGGCGATAAGATAAGCGCACAAATTAATTAGCCTCACAGCACAATTTCCACAAAACACAAAAAAAAAATAAAAATAAAAATTAAGTAAAGAATGTGGCAGATATAAGGTATATATATATATATATATGTATATAGTACTTGTATAATCTAGACGTAGTTTAAATTAAACAACAAAAAAAAAAAATACGTATATTAATAATAGTAATTGTAATAATACACACGGCTCTGTGTCTTTGTCTTTTAAGCTTAATTGAGATTTCCTATATAATTTGTGACTTGCTGTCGCTGCCGCTGCCACTGCTGCTACCGCTGCTGACGTCGCTGCCGCCTACCTTCTTCAAGCCTTCGCCAAGCTGCGTGGCAGCCAAAAGCTCGCTCAGCTGTCTCTCCTTTTCCCTTTCCACTTCCAGTTGCCTTACTCTCTCACGTTCTCTCTCCACCACCTCCACCTCCACCTCTGCCAGCGCTGCGGCCAACTCATCGCAGTCAACGTCGTCCTCTTCCACTTCCACTTCTTCTTCATCCTCTTCTTCGTAGTCACCGCCGCTGCTGCTGTGACTCGATTTGCGTGCGAGAGCAACACGAACGCCGTTCACAATGCATTCGCCGCCATCGAGGGCGGAAATCGTTGAGCCGCAGTAATACAGATTGCTGCAGCTGCTCGCTGCGCTCACATCCGACTGAGCTTCATCCTTGGCGCCGACGCCGCTGCCGGCGCCCGCGGCGGCAGCACTCGCTTCCAGCGAACAGCGACGCTGACCGCGTGAGCGTTGCAGGCGAAAATACTCCATTTCCTCCATGCTAATCCCACATGCGGTTATATCATCTGAATAATCCGAAACGACGACCGATGGTGTGCGCACATACCGCACCCCGCTTACCACGCCCCCACCAACGCCACCCAATTCACTCAGGCAGCTCTGTGTGGACTCGCGACGCGACTGCGCTGCCACCACACGTTCCTCCAGCAGCACTTTGCTTGGCACTCCCCCCGCTGTGGTTGTTGTTGTGATTATTCCAGTTGCGATTGCGATTTGTGTTGTGGGTGAGTTGAGCGGTGAATCGGGCAAAGCGGTTGGCTCCGCTAGCGGTAATAAAGCCGGGCGCAACGGCAAATCGGTAACGGTTAAAGTCATGCGTCGCTGCTGCGGCGCTGTCGGCGGCGACACTTCTACTTCGTCCACTTCCAAGCCGAGTGCCGAATCGCTGCTGGCGCTTCGTGTCACCTTCGGCTTGTTGGTGCCGATGCCGATCGCATTCGGCGATTGCGCATCGCATTCGTTGTCGCTGCTGCAGGGACTCAAGCCGCCGGCATTGCAACCCTCATCGGAGTTGGCAGCACTGTTTAGTGTTGTTGTTGTTGTTGTGGTTATTGGTTTTAATTGCTGTTGCGACTGCTGCACAATCATGGTTTGAAACTTGGCAATCAGCTTTTGTGTGCGTGTATCAGCTTTAGTTTGGCTTGCGTTTTCGCTCTGTTGTTGTTGTTGTTGTGGTTGATGCTGCTGCTGATGTTCGTTGAAATCCTTAAAGAAGGCAGCGCGCAATTGCGCCTTGTGCTCTGCCAGTTGACGCTGACGTTCGCAAGCTTTTGTTGTTGTTGCTGCTGCTGCTTCGTCTTCTTCTTGTTCTTCTTTTGGTTCTTCTTGATCTGCTTCTGCTTCTCTTGTTGTCTCTTTGAGGCGTGCGCCACGCTTCGGTGCTCTCTGATAACTAAAAGTCGTTGGCGCTGCGGTCGCGCATTTATTTTGAGCGTTAACCGTTGTCAGCGTCGCTGCTGCTGCTGATGCGCGCTGCGCTGGCGACGCCGGCGTCGCCGTCATTATCTTGAGCATGAAATCAGTTTCGCTTGCGTTTGCGTTTACATTTCTATTTTGCTGCGTTTCGTTTGCGTTTTCGACTTTTTCGCGTCGCGCACTCATCGCGCAGTCGGCGTCGACGTCGCCGTTGCCGTTCACAAAACTTGCGTGCTATATTTATTTTGTTGTTTTATTCTGTTTTTGTTGTTTCTTCAACAAAACGCGTCCGCGCACTTTTCACAATTCAAATGACACCTGCCGCTACCGTCGCTTAACTGTCGCTTTGGCTGTAAACTCGGTCTCCAGCTGCGACAGCGACGCAGACGGCGACGCTGGCCGCGACGCTAGCAGTGAGTGATGCTGCTGCTTCTGCTGCTGTCGTCGTTCTTTTTGCTGGTCTTTTTATTATTGCTTGCGGTGGTGAAGGTGGCTGTTGATGATGATGGCGCTGCTTTTGTTGTCGTTGTTGTTGTTGTTCTATTGAATTTTCGTAATTGCTCATTGCCCGCCTACCGCCGCGGCTGCGGCGTCTCTCGCACTCTGCTGACGCTGCGCGTAGCGTAAAAAAAAAATTGTGGAATTGGAATTATTGTGTGTGATCTTGAAACGTTGACGCAATGTGCAATGATCCCGCACGTACACACACACGCACACACACTCACTAAACTAACACACGCACAACGTTGGCTTATTTATTTATTTATACACTCGTATTTCGTTTATGTAGCTGCGCTCCAATTGCTTTGCTAGTTTTTCTTAACTTGAGCGCGTAATTGCATTTAAGCACACACACACACATACACGCACTCACACACACACGGTGACAGCGAGAGCGACTGACAGACGTCATGTATTCTATGTATGCTGACCGCACAGTGGAGCAAATCTGCTGGCGTCATATGATTTATTTTTGCATCAACCGCAAATAATAATAACGATTTAAATCAAATCAAACCAGAAAAAATAAAAGTTGTTAAATTTTAAATTCTTTTGAACGAATAATCACAGATCAGAAGTATATAAAAATATATTATGTTCACATCAGTGTCGATTTTATGTCAATTGAAAGGCAAATTTTTGCATTAATTATCTACATTTTATTTATTGTTATTAATCAGTCACCAAAATTGTTTCTTTTTTGGTATTTCTACTTTTAATTAATCAGATAATTTATAAAGCGGCAATCGCGATAAGCGCCATCAAATTGCATTTATACGAATTACATTATTGCAAGTGCTTTAATTAAGTATATTTTTTTTTGCAGGTGAGCGATACGCAATAGCAGGCGTGTATTTTAGAACCCCACTATGCTGAGGCAGTGATAAGCTCGTTGATCAGTTCCAAACAATTGTGAACAAAATAATAAGTGCACTCCAATTTATTAATTGTACTTTTAAATAATTTCAATTTATTTAAAAAGAATGTTTAGTTAATAAATTGAAAGTATTCATTACTATTTATACAGTAAAAATATTGCACTATTAAAAAGAAACTCATTACTAATAAACTTTAAACACAATTCAGCAGCCTGAGAAGTTTTTAAGTAAATGTACGTCACTACGCGGGTTACGTCAATTTCGGTGACTGTTAAAAAAATTAAATTACCTTTGTACCTCTGACTAGATGTATTCATTTATCTTGAACTCCATGAATGTCATGAATACGTCAATTTCGAATTCTGTGAAATTCACGATTGTGTTTATCATTGAATTTTTTTGTTTCATTTACAATTGCCCTTGTCATCATAATTCACTGTATGGCAATAATTTTAGCATCCACTTTTGTGAGTTATTCATTCTTACGTTGATAGTTTCGAGAACTTCTAGCTTAAAAATAAGTTGTTTAGTCATACAAAAAAAAAAAAAAAAATAATAATAACAAAGAAACGAAATTTCTGTCAGGCGCCTGTTGCTCTGTTGACGTCAATGTATTTAAATGATTTATATATTTACATATTGAAAGTAGTATATACATAAGCACTTATCACAGATGCTTTCACATTATTCCAGTTACAATTGCACTTATTATTGTTTCGCAAGCGCTGAGAAACAACTGTGAATAAGATGTGAATGAATTTGAAATGAATCAAAAGGCAACTTAGTTGTTCTCTTTTGAATTTTACAATGATTGATAATGAGATGTCAATTCAATATTCTCAGTTAATATGGATCAGTAATTATTCAATCAATTGTATCCCAAAAGCTTTTGAACTCTAACGGAAAACACTTTACAAATATCAAAATATTATTAAAATCTGGTCAAAATTTTCGCGACAAAGCAATACAATTATTTTATTAAATATATCAAATAAAATGTAATTTATTTTGTTGATTAAATAAAATATTGATAGAATATTTTATAATTTATAATTGTAAATATAATTTTATTGCATGTTCACGATGCGTTGGCCCACTGTGCAATGAGCAGCCGCAGTCACAGCCACCAAGGCGATCGCACTTTGTTCGCGCCATTGTCGCTATGACGTCAGTGTGGCCGACGTCGACAGCATGACGCAGACGCAACAGCGGCCAGTGGCCACAGACAGAGAGAAAGAGAGACAGCGAAAGAGAGGGGGAGAGAGAGAGAGAGAGAGAGAGAGAGAGAGCGATACTTACAGTATGCCATCATGATCAGTCATGCACACATGGTTGACAGCAAAAATTACCGCCCATCAAGCGGCATAAATAACAAACAATAATTAAAAAATAAAAACAAAACAAACAACAAAACAAAAAATGCAATTTTTGACTGACGTCGCCACTGACGCTGATATGACGTTAAGCAGTTGATAGCACACACCCCTTCCCCACACCATCCCCCGCGCACCAATGCAGCTAGTTGCGAAATTGAAACCACTTTAGGCTACACACCTGCAATAGACACTAAATTCTTTACACGATTGTTTTCGCATGTGTGTGTGCGTTTGTGTGTGACTCTGTGTCTGTGTGTCTGGCATTACGTCAATGCAATTGATGAGATGGCAACTACTGAAGGATAATCAGCACAGCACTCTCTCTATCTTGCGCTCTCTTGTCTTCTGTTTCTCTTTGGCGCTTTGCTCTTACAACGATTTGTATGTGCATGTGTGTGTGTGTGTGTGCACAGTGGCCCAGTGACCGAAATAACTCCAACTGGTTAAAGCAAAACTTTCAATTTGCAGGGGCGGGGCACACTTAGTGTTATTAGCCGCAGCTTAATTTGCAAAAATTTATTGTTATTATTGTACTTGCTCTCTTGCTCTCTCGCGCATGCGCAGACGCCATAGACGACGTCGACGCACGCACGCGCTGTTATCGGTTTGTTGTTGTTGTTTTTTAGGGTTGACAGAGGCAGCGCAAACGCAGCAATTTAGACAAGTGTTGCAACCCTGTTGTTGCTGCTGACATTGGATCAATTGCAAAAAGCTTAAACACTTAAATGTCTGTCAATCGCTCTTATTGTTTTGTGTATGTGTGTGTGTGTGTGAGCAGCTGTTTAATACCACATGCAAATTACATTTGAACTCTTTAATCTGCTTTTATTTCTCTTTCAATTTGTATTTGTGTTTTTTTTTTTTTTTTTTTTTTATTATTATTATTTTCGCTACTTTGTTGTTTTTTCGTGTAACGGTCGCGACGCAAACACGTTGACGAAAAGCAAAAAAAAAAAAAAAAACAAAACGGACAAGAGAACGAGACGAGTCGAGTCGAGTCGAGACGACGACGTTGGCAGCGCTTGTTTCGCGTTTCACTGTGCGCAAGCGACTGTTTTCTTTTTTTCTTTTTATTTATTTTTTTCGTTTCGACTTCAACTAAAAACTGACTCAAATTCTCACACATCGTGTTTATTTTTGCACAGAGAGGGGGTGGAGTGGCGGCTACTACGGCTCGTTGGAGGCTTGCCCGCCGTCGCTGTTGGTGCTGTTGCTGCTGTTTAAGCTGCTCTCCTCTCCACGCCTCTCTCTCTCTTTCTGTCACTCTCTTGCTCTTCGTTGGGGGGCTTTGCTAGTTAGTAATCTAGGCTGGCTTTGTTATTCTACACACGAGAGAGAGTGAGTTAGACTACAAACATATTTACGTATGTATGTACATATGTTTGTATGTGCATGAGAAGCTCTCGCACATTCTCACACACAGACAGTGCTAACATCTTGTTTATTTTGGGCGCGCATTTTTCGGGTAGTTAAATATGTATTAACATTAATTCATTGGACGCGCACACTTCGCACTCAACTGCCAAATGCAAACTCAACAACAATTGTTTGCAATGTTTATACACACTTTAGTCTACTATTATTTACCCTTAAATTGTATTTGATTTGTATGTGGTAGTCTGGTAAATAAAAAATAAAAATAAATTTATACTTAAATATATGTTACTTGTTTAAAAACAAGAATGCAGATTATACAAGAATCCATTTAAATGGGAGATACTGGAATTTATGTTGTTCTTTGAGATCTTGCAGAATAATCAACAAATGCAGTTTACATTCAGCCATTGTGTTTGTTTGAAGGGCGTGGGCGTGAGTGAGAGAGCACATCAAGATGACAGGCATTGTACCGTTACGACAGCGACGGCGCAGCGACTGCAATTGCGTAGGGCTTGTTGTGGTGGCAGGGCGACAGTCAAAAAAAGTATATATCGAAATCGTTATTGCAATTTTAACAACTGCCCATAAAATACGATGCAATATATAAATCTAGTATGAGTTACAAAATTAATAATAACGAATTAAATTTAATTCACTAACAACATAATCACAAAGCAGCCTATTATTATTATTATTGTCGCATGCATCAATACAGCTGTTGAAAAGTGGTGGCAAAACGATACCAGACTCGTGCTGAACTATCGATATGTGCGCACTATGCTGAGCTTTGTGGTATCGATGTGCACATTATTACGCATACGCAGCAGTATCGATATGAATATTTGTTAGCATTGCATTATTTTTTTAAATAGATTTATATTTGAGCTTTAACATTTCTGTTTTTAGCTTGTGCTTTTTGAATAATAGTACAATTATATTTATAATTATTTGTTTACCAGGGAAGTTGTAAAAAGCGTTCGATAGTTGAATCATTAAAATCGAAAGCACACGCAGTGAATTTAAATGGAGATTTTAGCGCCAAACATGCTTCGACTTTTACTGCTGAAAAAAACAACGCATTGAATAATAAATAATGCAAATGAGTTGTGGTAATATTCTGAGAATTAATGCATTTGCAGTGAATAAATGACCCACTGACAGTTGAGACATTTAACCGGTAATAATACAGATGACATTTGGGACACAGCAGAGATGAGCTGAGGATGAGCAGCAAATGCGAAATGAGAACAAACCCGAATCAGGATTCATGCACACTTCACATTTCCTGCTGGGTCATTTAGCCGAATTCCCTATTTTTCTCACGCAGACGTGATGGGAGGCGCTCTCGCTTTTTTTTCTCTCGCTTACTGCTTCGGTCTCTAGTTCTCTCTCGCTTTTATCTGTTCGGGAGCAAAGGGAGAGTCGATGTTGTTGGCTCCTTCGTGGCTCGTTAGAGTTTTAACCATGTGTGTTTGGTTGGGGCGCTCGTTGCTCGGTTGTAATCAGGCATCCATTATGAGACAATGTGTGCTGCATATATATGTAGCAACGAGGCGATGGCGATGGCGATGTGGGAGCAGCACCAGTCGCGCAATCAAGTCCAGCAGCCACAGTCGTCACACACATTGCAAGTCCCCGACAACAAGTCGCACTTCACACGCATCCAAAACGTGCCCTGGTTTAGCTTGTTCCGGTTCTGGCTACTCGTGTGTAGTCAATGGTAAATGCCTAAACTTAATGCCACAAATGGATATCTGTATATATATATATATATAAATATATATTTATATATATTACAACTTTAAACTTGAAGAAATTACATTAAACAGTGTCTATTTTTTTCTATGAAATTATTTTCTGTGCTCGCATTTTAAAATTAATCAAGTGCTCTACTACTATCAATGGACTGTGTCACGTTTTAATTATTTATAATGATAATATATTGTACATATGTATGTAGTACTTGTAAGCGTTACAATTTAACTGACGCCCTTTGCTAATCAGATACAATGTGTGTGCCTGCCTATCTATATAGTACAAGTATATATATATATATATATATATATAAATATATATGTATGTACGTTTGTGTGTCGGTTGTTGCCAGCTGTGAGAGGCGTGAGTCCTTGAATAAATAGTTTTATATCATGGCTAGCTGCACAATCGAATCGCATTTCATTGCAAAAATTCGCATGCAGAAATGCAGTTAAATCATATAACACTCGATAATCTAGAGTTGAAATAATATACTAAAATTACACACAAAATATTCAGCATACCAATTACATATATACATATGTTAATGAATTAAATCTTATATAACAATTAAAGATGCCAAATTTCGCATAAATTTCAATTGCAATTTCGGAGTGACCAAAGTGTCGGTGCAAATCAATCACTGCATCTGCCTTTAGTATATACTAAATACACGATAAGCTTTTGCAAGATCTGCTGCAGTCACTCACATGCGTGCAGGACTTTTTCAACTGGGTGGGAAATTTATGTGTGTGCTGGGGGGGAATTCTTTTTAGTTTGGTCCTTTGCTGCTGATGATGTCAGCCTACATTTTTTGTTGTTGTTATGTTGTGCTGGCCAGTGTAAATAGATAAACAAAATGTGCATAGAGTGAGTGAGTGAGTGTATAATGTGCAATTAGTTGTTTCTTCTCTTTCCACCTTCTTCTGCATGCGTGCGTGTGTGCTGGTGTGCTAGTGTGTGTGTGTTTTGCACCTTATTATTTTGGTTTCGTGTATCGTTAATGCCAAAATGAAAGAAAAGCGACGTTAATAACCGCCGACCGAGTGAGAGAGAGCCCACTGCGAGAGCAAAGACAGTGTGAGAGAGCGAACGCCTAGGAGAGTGCAAAAAGTGCGAGAGCCGTTTAGTTAGTGCGCTCTCGCACTTATGGTGCAAACTGCAGTGTAACAAAATACGAAAGCAGCGCAGCGGCAACAGCAACTGCAACAACAACAACACTAAGGAGAGCAAGAACTTTTGTAAGCTGGCGCCTCTTGTTTTTTTTTTTTTTTTTTGCATTTGGCGAAGGCCGAACGACAAACATTTGATGCTGCCGTCGTTGGCGTCAACGTCAGCGTCAGCGTTAGCGTTGGCGTTGGCGTATGATACTTTGGCTTCGGTCGGCACTTGCAGAAACCCTCCTCGAGTCCGCGATAAACGGCTAACGGCAAACGGCTGCTGGCTCGCTGCCTTTGCTGCCCGTTGTTTTTGCTGCCTCTCCGTCAGCAGTGTCTCGTGTATTATTCCGCGTATTCCAATTTCAATTCCATATCACAATATTCACAATATTAAATTACACGCATTTCACGCTTACTCCTCCTTCTTCTCCATTGTCTGTCTGCTGCTTCTTCTTTTGCAAACGACAAAAATTTTGTTACAAATCTGATTTTGACATATTGCGCTCATCAATTACAAATTGCAAAAGGACACAAAGCAACAAAAAAAAAAAAAAAACATAAAGATAAAGAAATGTGTAAGAAAAGCAAGTGGAGCAAGCAAAGAAAGCTCATCAAATTGCTTCCTTATCATTGCATAGGCTGTGTGTGAAAGTGTATGTGCGTATGCGTGTGTGTGTGACTATGTCAGTGCGTGTGTGTGTGTGTGAGAGTGGGTCTGAGTGTATGTATGTATGTGTGAGTGTGTGCTTTTAATTAACTTAGTTGCATTTTGCTGCTGTGTGTGTAATTCCTGTTTCAACAATTTCAACTTTTATAATCAACGCAAAGCTGCACACACACACACACACATACGCAGAGACTCTCACACACATTCACTCACACAAACACACACATTTGCAAGCACATAACTTCGATCCATTCCCAATAAGCACAGAAGCAGAAAACTTTTAATCAAAGAAAAATTTAAATAACCCAAACAGCAAAGCGAGAAAAGTGAAAACTGAGCAAAAATAACAAAAGTTGGAACAAAAAATAACAAATAAGATAAAATAAAAAAACAAATACACGCTTTTAGCCCATTTGGTGAGTACTCAACAAGGACCACAGAAAGAAAGTTTCTCCAAAGCCGGTAACCCAGAAAGTCACGTGCTATCCCCAAACTAAACCACCTACATATTATATACTATATAGTATTCCATCATAATAACAGTTGCACTTCCTTAATTTAAGAATTGTAATGTTGTGCTCGAATTCAGTTTGCAAAAAGTTCACTCACACAATAAAATAGTTTTTGGGGAGGTTCTCAACTTTTTAAAAGTAATTAAAATATGCAAATTGTTCTCAATGATTAAACTGTCTACAAAAGTTGTGTATTAAACCGCAAAGCAACGCGAAAGAAATAAAATAAAAATACGTTTGTAATAATATAATATACATATAAATAATATAACACAATAATAATATAAAATATCAATACAATATTACATATATGACAATATAATAATAAAATTTAAATTTCATAATTTAATCAATAAAATATATTATATATTATTGAAATGTTTCGATTAAATTAGGTTTGTTTATTCGCTACCAAACAAATTAGAAATAATTACCAATAAAAAAATACAATCTAGTTTGAGATCTGTAACGAGCTTTCAGAAGCTTTCTTAATAATTAAAGTCACTAGAAAAATTTGATAGAATGTTGAAGATTTTAATTAGTTTCGAATACTATATAATCTAGTTTGAAATAAAATAACAATACAAATATGATAATATAATAACAAAATATAAATTTCAGCTTTTATGTTTGGATTAAATTAGGTTTGTTTGTTCGTAACCAAAGAAATTAGAAATAATTACTAAGAAAAAAAAAATATATGCAATCTAGTTTGAAGTTTTGTATAGCTGAAAACTTAAATCTGTAGCGAGCTTTCAGAAGCTTTCTTAATAATTAAGTCACTAGAAAAATTTGATAGAATGTTGAAGATTTAAATTAGTTTTGAATACTATATAATCTAGTTTGAAATAAAATAACAATACAACAATAGAATATGATAATATAATAATAAAATATTATATAAATTTTAGATTTTAATCAATAAAATGTATTATATATTATTGAAATGTTTCGATTAAATTAGGTTTGTTTGTTCGTAACCAAACAAATTAGAAATAATTACCAAGAAAAAAAAAAATATACGCAATCTAGTTGGAAATTTTGTATAGCTGAAAACTTAAATCTGTAGCGAGCTTCCAAAAGCTTTCTTAATAATTAAGTCACTAGAAAAATTTGATAGAATGTTGAAGATTTGAATTAGTTTTGAATACTACATAATCTAGTTTGCAATTTTTAATCAATTTATATGCCTTTAAGTACAATTTCAATAATAATACAAAGCTTTTAGGTTTATTCCATCGAAGTGAATAAATGTCAGCAACTATTTTGTATAGAAACGAATTTACTTTTGTGATGAATGCATTTGAAATATTTCGATAATTTATAGTTGTATATAATAATTTAGCACATCAATAAATCAAAATGTGTTTGCCAAATGTTGACAATAAATGTCAACAACTATTTTGCAATGAAACGAATTTAGTTTCGAGCAAAATACTAAAGAAAATCACAAGGCAAACTAAAGACAAAGAAAATGTGTGAAATGTATTTGCTTCCGCAGTTGTCTAAGGTTAGGATTGGGTTTGCTTTGTATTCTTAAGTATATTTAGTATATTCGAAATGTTGTTCATTTATATGTATTTCTTTGTCTCTTTTTTTCTCTTTCTCTCCCCCGCGTTCTGCATGGCAGCAAGCCCATCTTTGGGCCACTTCAAACTGGCACATCAATTTTGGTTTTCCTATCCGCCACCTGGCGCTGGCGGCGGTTCCTCAAGTGAGTTGCATGTACGGGTTTTCTGTTTTCGTCTGGGTGTTGCAACATTTCTTTACTTCATTTCTTTTCTTCCACATATGAAATATATATGTACTACAAGCATTATTTTTTCCCATTTATTTTTGGTTACTTAGTTCTCCTTTTTTTTTTTTGAGTTAAGTTTGATTCGATTTTGGGTTTTGTTCTTTTTTGAGTTTTCCTTCTTCTAACGGCAAGTCTCTAAATGTACCCAGTCTCTTGCTCTGTTTACAGTTCGATTACTATAATACTATAACTACTACTACTATACTATACTATACTATACTATACTAAACTATACTATATATATATTCTTGCGTTTTGTATACGTATGTACGTATGATGTAACTGAGTGAACCTGAATCGTATAATCGTAAACTATACTCTATACTATAGATGTACAATTAATATATATATACTCTATAATATACCAGCAAAATATACTATATATGTATCTTAAATATCAACTATGTATTCTTCAACGTATCTGAGACACAATGCCATCAAATTCTTAAGTTTTCTATTTTGATTTAACAAAAAAAAAAAACAAAATATAAGAAACTGAAATTCCCTGATTCCCTTAGGTATTATATATATTGTAAACCTCTCTATTTCTATATATATATTACGTATGTTGTATGTATGTAGCTTATGAATTTTACAGACCAATTCTTTGAGAAGAGAAAACTGATCAGGTACGCCTTTGGATCATACTGAGTTTCAAATACGTAACTAGGAACAGAGTTAGGTTTTTAGTTGTCTTCTTCTTCTTCTTCTTCTTCGATTTCACATTTTTCGTTTGTTATTTTTTTCGTTTTTTTTTGAGAAAACTCCTTTCCCTATTGCATTCATTTATATATGTATAGTTGGTATCTACTTTTAAGCTATGGACATCATTCGAATTTTTAAACATTGCCGGCTTGCCGACTATTTAATACCCTTGCAGATAGTAGTAGTCTTCTGTATACGCTAGTTGATGTCTAGTAAAAATACCAAATATACTAATTATGAAATATACCCAATATTAAATACTGCTCGTAAAAATACCACAACAATGCATTATCAAAGTTTCCTTACACTAAAGCTAAAATACCAAAATAGTTTGAAAATTTCAGTATTTTAAAATACTACAAAAAATACTTAAATTCATATTACACTTCATCTGATGTGAAAAATTTCGAAGCTTATAACTATTATTCCTTTGAATTCACTAGTTTATTAACTTAGAAAAAATACCAAATATACTGAATATTAAATATATACTGCTAGTAAAAATCCTACAACAATTCAATTTCAATACTTCTTTCCAAGTTTACTATATAATTAGCTATTCAACAAATCTGAAAATTTTAGTATTTTAAAATACTAAATAAAATACCAAATTTCATTTATATTGGGCAATCTCTAAATTCTAAACTAGCATTCCTTTGCATATGCTAAATGTGGTACCTAGTAAATATACCAAATATACTAAATACCACTAACAAAAATACTACAACAAAACAATAGCAAAGTTTCTTTCCAAGTTGAAATTCATGAATGAAGAATGTTAATAAGCTATTGAGTAAATTTAGAAATTTCAATATTTTAAAATACTAAATAAAATACTGAAATTCATATTTTTGCTCATAATCTCCCCCAAAAAAAATAGTTAAAGATCTTAAAATTTTTATATTTTTATGAAGTTTAATTTACTTTATAAATTAATCGTCAGATTTTGCGGAAATTGTTGGGAAATGTTTTCAAAGTAAATATATATAATTTGTAGCAAATATTGCGAGTATATAATTAGTGAATTTTTGATATTTAAAATTTCGGAACTTTAGCTTAATTTATAAACTGTTCTGCAAGTGTATAAAAATATTGTACAACAAAAAAAAGTTAAATAAACTGTTATTGAGTTAAATGATTTGATTAACTGGTTTACGATTGACCAAAAGTTAAGCGCAAAAAAAATGAAATAATAGACAAAAAAAAAACATAACGAAAACGAAATTTATTAATAATCATTCACAATTTCGTTGTTTCTTATCTTTTCTTTGATATTATGTCGTTTAAACCACGTTAAATCCTGACACGCCACCTTCACCACGCCCACCGACCACCGACCACCGACCACGCCCACCGACCACGTAACGTAAACGCCACAGCTCAGCTAATGTTCTAATCGACATCGTACATACATGCATATATATCTATATAGTATATAGTTTCTTAATCTCAGACTGGATCAAGATCGTATCAAAATCTTTATATATATATAAATGTATGTGCATCATTGAACATGATTCGTAGCCAGAGAAACGCACACACATGCCCATAGCACACACACACACACACAAAGTGACACTCACACACACGAACACACACCAACACACTCACACACACACAGAGACAAAGATATATAGTTAGACGCTGCTGCAAGAGGAATTTGTAGATTGAGTGTGTTTGCTCGACCTCGAGGCAAGCACACATTGCACATCACATGCCGCAGGGGCCATTTATTCGACATTTTGTTGTGCCCCCCCACCCCCTCCTCCACCACACACACAGACACACACATTGACACCAAACCACTCACACACACACTCACACGCTGCTAATTTCGCCGTTAAACGCCGTCGCCGCTGTTGAGAAAGCAATGTAAACAAAACAAAGCAAAGCAAAAAGCAAAAAGCAAAAAGCAAAAAAACAAACCCAAAAATGCAAAGCAGCAGCGGAAGCATAAATAAATAATAAAAGCAAAATAAAAGAAAAAAAACGCAAAAGAAAAAACCCTCAAGAAACCGACAAAACAAAAGAAAACCGAGTAAGGAAAAGCAAAAAACAAAAAGAGAAAAAAAAAACAGAATAAGAAAAAGTAAAAGAAAAGTTTCGTCTGCTTGGCCACACGCAACACACGCACTTCAAAGGTTGCAAAAATGTAAATGCTCAAAAATCTCATACAATCGACACACCCACAACAACAACAACAACAACTACAAGTATTGCCAACTACATCAACAACAACAACAACATCTCCTACTATAACAACAACAACAACAACAATATCATCAACAACAAAACCAACTGACACATCTAGAGGTAAGGAGTAAGTCTGTCTCACTCACTTTGCTCGCTCTCTCTCGCTCTCTCTCTGTCTCGCTCGCTCGCTTGCGCTTGCTGCCTCGCTCTCGCTCTTGCTCTCTCTCTCTCTCTCACTCGCTCTATTGTAGCTGCTTGAACTTGAAATTTATCGCATAGTTTATTGTTTCTTATGATTATTATTATGATTATTATTCTATTAAATATATATTAGATTGTTCCGTTATGTGGTTGTAAAAACAGCGCTTTCGGTTTTCCCCACCTCCCCTTCCTCTTTTCTTTTTCTCTTTTCTTGTCTTCTTTTCCCATTTTTGTTTGTGTTCGTCTTCTTCCGTTTTCGCTTTGCCAAACACAAAAATAATTGTAAGCACTAAAAAATAACAACACAAGTCCATAAGTAGAATAACGTGTCTGCCTTCTGCCTTCTTCTTCTTCTTCTTGAACACCTGCCTCACCCCGCACACTCCCCTCGCATCTCAATTAACTGATTCTCCCCTCTTGGAGGTTATACTTATTACGGTACTCAAACACACACACACACACACACACATGTACTTAATACAATTATGGCACACACACTCAAATGCTGTCAAAGCATTTGCACAGATGTCACCTTATTTTTGCCGCTCACTGTCCACATGCTAATTGCACTGCAATGACACTGGCTGAAAGGTGCATACTCTCTGTGTATGTGTGTGTGCGTGTGTGTGTTTGTATTCTGTGTGTGCGAGGTTGAGTGCATAACAAGCTTTAATGTCCGCCAGTCAGTTTGCCTAGTTTAGCTTTCATTCATGTTCGATTTCTAACCGATAATGACACTGGCTGAAAGGGGTTACAAAATATTTGCAGCTTATCTATGGCACTTCTTTTTGGAGATTTCAAAAGCGATTTTGTAGTTGTATTGATTAGTTGGTTTAGCACTTTAAAGCTTCTAAATAACATTAGAGTTGATGAAAGCTTTAAGCAGCTTTCTGATTAATTTGTTGCAATGCATTGATAAAATTGAATAAAATTGATGAACAAAATGTTTAAGGTTTATCTGTGGCACTTAATTTTAAAGCTAGATTTCTTTTTAAGCCATTTTCATTTAGCTGGTTTAGCATTTTAAAGCTTATAAATAAAATTAGACTAGCTAAAAGCTTTCAACAGCTTAATGATTAATTAACTGGAATAAATTGATATAAATTGAGAACAAAAATTGATTAGTTGGTTTAGCACTTTAAAGCTTCTAAATAACATTAGAGTTGATGAAAGGTTTAAGCAGTTTACTGATTAATTTGCTGCGATGAATTGATGAAACAAATGGTTTAAGGCTTATCTGTGGCACTTCTTTTTAAGCCATTTTCACCAGCTGGTTTAGCATTTTAAAGATTCTGAACACAATTAGACTAGTTTAAAGCTTTCAACAGCTTATTGATTAACTGTTATGTAAAGGGGCACAAAATATTTAAAGCTTATATGTAGCACTTTTTTTTAAAAGAATAAATACATTTTATTTGTGTTGTATCCGTTTGTTGGTTTAGCATTTAAAAATTAGACTAGTTGAAAGCTTTTAGCAGCTTACGATTAATTATGTGCGATGAAAAGGGCCACAAGCCAAACTACATTTGTAGAACTTCAATATATATTTTTTTAGAATATGTCATAACTAGTATTGCTTCAAAGTTTAGCTAAGTGCTTTAAGCAGCTTTCTTTTTAATTAACTATGCTGAAAAGAGTCGCAATTTAGCTAAAGTTATGCTGTAAAAATACTAATGTAAATCGTTTAATTCGTGATATATATTTTGAGTGGTTATGTTAAATAAACAGAAAGCTGCTGGAGCTTTCAAAAAGTTTTTTTATGCATATATTTATAAATTAGAAGTTTTTAAAGCTGCAGTGAGCTTTCAGAAGCTTTTTATATAATTAAGTCACTAATAAAATTTGATTAATATTTATTTTGACTAATTTAGACCAATTGTGTTGTATTATTTAGCAATATTTAGTAATACTGGAGATTGTCAGTTAATTGAGTATAAGGACACATATTACAACAATGTCTGTGATAAGCTCTTTGCCGCTTCATGCAGCAATTTATATTACATTGAAATTAAAAGTAATCATTAAATTGTTAGAATATTTAAAAAAATTAGCAACGCACTTGGATAATTATAAACTTGAACTTGGAAAACAGAATTTTTTTTGATAGTTTGCCATGCTAGAAGCTTTAAATCAGCAATTAGATGCTTTAAGCTGTTGCTTCATGTGCTTTTAATTAAATAAATACTAATAAAACTTGCAAACTTTCAGGTTCGAAGATTATTAGATTAGTTGATTAGTAGACGCATAGCCTTTGAGCACTTTTGCATATTACATTTAACAACAATGTAGAACATGAATAATAAAGTTCGACACAATAATTGAACACACAATACGCATTAATTGAATGAAAGTGCACACACTACGTATGAGTAATAATTACAACAAAATATACAAAATGCAACTATCTAGGGACAAAGACAAAATCGAATATAAACTTGGCGGAGCCAGCTAATTGCAAATGGAAAACGGAATATTAGATTTAGTAGCATATTTAATACTTAGTCTAGATCTTTGTAGCTTTGAATGCCTTAGGGAAATATGTAGCGAAAACTAAAAGAGTTTTGTAATTAGCGAAGCCTTCTCTACATTATGTTGGAGCGTAGAACTTTTTGCTTTCTATACACCATATACAAGTATATTTGAAGTTTTCAGTTTTGGTTTTCGGTTTTGTTGTTTGTTAGTTGTTCGTTCGTTCGTTTGTTTCGTTTCATTTCCTGTTGCCTGTGCATAGAAATGGAATGTGTTATCGAGTTGTCAGCATGTTGAACTGTCCTACAAACAAACTCTAAAATAAGGAAAGAACAAACTTGAAAATGTTTACTCTACTTCTTTAGATCATAAACTATCGAATGTTCTCTATATATAAAATATATATTTTATGATTTAACTACAAAAGAAAAAAACAAAAACCAATTTCTCTTGCTTTTGACATTTGTTTTCGCTGCATGCCAACAAGAAAATACTGAGAATATAAAAAACTGCAATTGGAATTAATCAAATATTTGTTGGCAACATTTCTTCTCTCTCTCTCTCTCGCCCACTCTTCTTTCTCTTTCTCGCTATGCAGACAGCAAAACATCGCAAACCGACGAGGAAAAGCAACGCGATCGACAGCGCAACGAGCGTGAGGCCAAAAAGGAAGAACAGGACGCCATCAATTACAAGGTGAGTGTGTCAGTGTGCAGTCAACTTCTTCTTCTTCTTCTTCCACTACCATCTACTACCACTACTACTACTACTACAACAACTGCTGCGAGTGCCGTGTTCTGTGTGTGTTCATGTGTGCGTGTGTGTGTGTGCAAGCAGACGCGTCTTCAGCCCCACAAAAAAAAAAAAAATTACCAAAAGAAAAAAAGAAAATTCCAATTCTAATCAAATGCCAATTCAATTAAAGCAAATCGCAATCGCAATCGCGTCAAAAAAGTATATGATAATGATGACTTACTGCATAAGTATAAGTATCGAATTAAATAATGGCCGTTGAGCTCACGAATTTGTAGTAGTAAACAAAAAATGCACTTTGCAACAATTGCATGTAAACAGCGCGACAAGGAGCAACGAGAGGCGCGTTTGCTGGACTTTGAGATACGGCGCCAGCAAAAGCGCGAGGAGCAGAATCAACAGCGTCAGCAGCAGCAGCAATTGCATCAGCATCACCAACAGCAACAGCAGCAGCAGCAACAACAGCAGCAACAGCAGCAACAACAGCAGCAGGAGAAAAGTCCACCGACAACTTCGCAGCAGCATCAGCAACGCCAGCAGCTGCAGTTGCAACAGAGTGTGGCAGGACTGCATCACCAACAACAACAGCAGCAGCAACAGCAGCGAGTTCACACACCGGACACACCGAAGTTGCAAACGCCGCCGGATCGTTCGTTGCCTCCAGCGTTTCGGAGTCGCTCGATCGAGCGGGAAATCCATTACGAACGCAAGCGTTTCTCCATTCAGGAATCCGCCGAATTCAAGGTGTTCAAATATGCTTTCTCTTTAACTCTTGAAATTGCCCATTTTTGTTTTTACAGCTGTCAATTTATTACACTTTCCGCTTTGCTCTCTAACATTTGTAACATGTTGTTTAGGAGGCCTTAAGCACCACACCATCGCCATCGCAAACGCAGACGCAAACGCAAACGCAGACGGGAAACTTTAACGGCACGCCGCCATCATCGTCAGCGGCAGCTGGTTACACGGCGACATTGGCGGGACCCCCGGCAACAGCGGCAGCTGCGACAGCTGCTATAATACCCATTTTACCGTTAGGCGTTGCGACGCTGCGCGATGATTCTACGGAGTCCGAGCAGTCCGTGACATGTGCCCAGACCCAGTCGGATGCCTACCATCGCATCATGTGAGTACAGCAATCGATATATTACGTATACGCACTCGTTGCGACTGTTTTGCATTTTTATTGCCCTTGCTCCCCCCCTATAAAAAGTGTCAGCACAATCTATTGCAAGCAAATAGCAACAAACATCAGATTTATCTATATACAGACAACAAAATTGCAAACTTGCTTTAACAACATTGAAGCTGAAGCTAATGTTTGATATATAATATATTCTAAAAGCAGATTTATTTATATTCAACAATGAAGCTGAAGCTAATGTTTGATATATATTCTAAAAGCAGATTTATATAAAGATCTAAATTGCAAACTTGGTTTAACAACATTGAAGTTGAAGCTAATGTTTGATATACTATATATTCTAAAATCAGATTTATTTATATTCAACAATGAAGCTGAAGCTAATGTTTGATATATAATATATTCTAAAATCAGATTTATATATACAACAAAATTGCAAACTTGGTTTCGCTAAAGATAATGCTTGATATATATTCTAAAAGCAAATTTATATAAAGGACTAAATTGCAAACTTGGTTTAACAACAATGAATATCAATCTCATGCTTGATATATGGTATATTTTAAAGGCGGAATTATTTATATACAGCAATGAAGCTGAAGCTAATGCTATATATACATATATTCTAAAATCAGATTTATTTATATTCAACAATGAAGCTACAGCTAATTTTTGATATACATATATTTTAAAATCTGATTTATATATACATATAACAAAATTGCAAACTTAGTTTAGCAACATTGAAGCTAAAGCTAATGATTAATATATTTGAATTCTGTGAGAAAATGAGAAAATGTTTTAAAGAAATGAATTTAAAATAAAAATAATAATAAATAAACAAACAAAAATTAATTAAATACATTTAATAAATTGAATTGAAAGACTAAAACTTTTTAACAATTTATCAATGCCAAAATGCAGACAAAAGAACTGTTGACTAAGCAAACAAAAACAAAAGCAAAGCGAAAATATTAAATATTAAAGACAATGTTGCATATAAGCAACAATTAAATTTATTTTTATACCCGCTATCCATAGCGTAGAAGGGTATTATAAGTTTGTGCCTGCAGGAAATGTGTGTAACAGACAGATGAAGGCATCTCCGAGCTAATAAAGTTTATACACATAGTCTGTCTGTCTGTCCGTCCGTCCGTTTGAACACCTAAATCTCAGAGACTATAAGAGATAGACCTAAAATGTTTTGGGACACGTTTCACGCACATCAAATTTGTTTCAAATTCTGTCCACGCCCACTCCCGCCCCCTCAATTTGAAAGAAATTATGTCGAAAAACGTCTACTTCCTAGTTAGTTGCTTTGGCTGACAATCTGGTCTATATTTTATCAATATTTGGAATCATTTTAGTATATTAGTTCGGTATATTTTCAGAATAATACCGCACTGTTTTGATTTTAATGACGTATTATATAAATATACCAAATATAGTTTTTAGTATATTTAATTACTTTCGCGGTATATTAATGTGGTATATTTTGAGAATAATACCGCATTTTTTTGCTTTGAATGAAGTACAATATTCATATACCAAATATGGCCTTTGGTATATTTTTAGTATTTTTTCGGTATACATGCGATATATTATAAGAATAATACCGCATATGCCGAATACGACCTTCAGTATATTTTTAGTATTTTTGTGGTATATTAATTTAGTATATTTTGAAATGAATACAGCACTCTTTTGCTTTTATTTACGATGGTTAACGGGTATCTCAGAGCTGAGCACGCTCAACTCTAGCTTTGAGTTGTTTAAATATATTTTATTTATTTTCTCATTTCTTAAGCAATTAATTTGACTATAGTGAAAGAAAGACATAGAAAAGAAAATAGACAAAATAATAAAACAAAGAATTGCAGGCGAAAACAAATAAACAATTAAAAATTTGCTGTTGACAAATTTTTAAACTTTATTATCCGATCGTTGTGAAATTTTGAGGCAGCATTCAGAAGAATATTATTAGTGAAATGAGTCTGAAGCACAATGTTGCTGTGACTATTATTCTAATAATAAATTGAAACTGAAATTATTACATTTACTTATTTAAATACTCATTAAACTATTTACTTATTTATTTACTTGATGTTGACAAAATCATAGTAAAATATCACTAAAATAATGAGTTCTTATTTAGTGACTAAATTGAAACTTTAAAAGTTTCACTTTGCAATTAGGTCAGTTAAGTTAGAGAAGATGATTTTGTTGTCAACGCATTTCTTATCAATTAAAGTTTCTCTTTCGAAAAAAATGCAGTTGTAAGCTTCGATGTCAGAGGAAAAAGCTTTGCATTGGAAACTATTAAAACATCGTTGGTTGAATTTTTCGTTGACGCTTCGACGCTATCATCAATGGCCACTTGATGGCAAGTGAGTGAGCCCATTAATAAGCATATCGTGAAGTGTATTTATGATGATCTCTGATAAAATTCGATATCCACTTAGCGGCAGTGTTTGCAACGCATTTTGCGCTTTTCATTTATTTATAGGCTCCGCGGGGAGCCAAAAGCAGCGCGTTGCCCGAATGCGCGAATCATTAGCGGCATCGCATCGTCTCTCTCTCTGTCTCTCTTTCTCTCACTGTCTCTCTTCAGCTCGCGTCTCGAGAAAAAACATAAAATTCTTAATGGCACACAGGAGCATAAATTAATCGAGAAAACATGGGAAAACACACGACAACGTTTCTTGTTTTTCTCTTAAGTTTTAGCTTGGACGCGCAATCGCTTTGCCACAGGAGAGAGAGAGGAGCTCTGTGTGTGTGTGTGTGTGTGTGTGTGTGTGTGTGTGTGTGTGTGTGTGTGTGGTGAGAGCTTTTCCTCGACTGCGTCATTTCAATGGGGCGTGCTTCTAGATGCATGTGTGTGTGTGTGTGTTTGAAGCTTTTGGTCAGCCAGCTTTTCTAGTGTGGTGTTCTTTTCTACTACTGTTTGTGCAGTGTGACCGAAAGGCTTTGCGGCATACATGTCGTATGCTTAATTAGCCGAGACATGCACCTTCCAAATCGAATGTCACACAATGCAAATCAAACAACACACAACGCTCTGCATTTTGTGTCGCATTTGTTTGCATTAAGCATGAGCACGAATCATTCGTGGTTCGACTTTCTGGCCTAGCTTTTGCAGACTTTCTCAATTGAGCATGGAAATGAGCGCCCAACTGCCAGATACCCTGCATTCAAGAAATATATAGAATGTATGAAATAAATTGGTTATAATTTAAATACATATTTATATATTAAATAAGGAGAATGTAAATTTGAAGTTATCAAGGAATTACTCATAATTTCAATACACATTGAAGGAGAGGAATAAAAATAATGAGTAATATAGTTTACTCTAATTGATTTAGAAAAGGATTAGGTTTAATAATTATAAGTAACAAATTTTACCCATTCACATAAAACAAAATACTTGCAATAACTTCTGCATTCAAAGAAAAGATTGAACATTACTGAAATGCATTTCAAGTGTACAAATGAAAATATTAATAAATATTATAATTATAATCTTAAATTTTAACTCCAATTTAATAATTTGGTCAATTCGGTTAGATAAACACCTTGAAGTTAGGACCATTCAAAAACAGTATTGCAATTTACTAAATGCAATAACGAATAATGTAGAATAATGTAGAGAGCGATAATGAAAGAAATTACAACGAAAGTTTGAATATCGTGCATGACTAAGATTAAATGAATTACATTAGATTCCAAATTAATATTTTGATTATTCATATAGAGAAATACTAATAATTACGTGACCAAAAGATTTTCTACATTAAAAAAATGAACTCAAAATTAGAGAACTGTAAAGTATTTAAGGAATATCTAAAAAACGAACTCAAAATTAGAAGACTAAAAAGTAATTATGGAATTTCTAATAATTATAATTAAAATATTATAGCATAATTATTATCTCTTCAAATTACTAGTATTATAATTTAAGCTCTCTTTTGTTGCACCAAATGTTTTAAATATATTAATAAGTAATTTAGAGGTAATCATTTTAATTTTATTTGCATTAATTATATTTTAGTTTTACACAAAATCTCTCGTTTTCAACTTTTTTTCGCGGCGTTGCAATCAAGTTGCATTGATATTTTTACTGCCATATAATTTGACATGCAAATGTGTTTATTTCTCACGCCGCCTTAATTATTAATGTGTGAATTTGCAAACTGATGAACGTTGATGAATGCCCTCGTTACTGTGCCTGTGAAATTTGCAATTGCACTTTTTGCAGTGGGCATTTATCGCAGTTCGCCTAAAGTTGCAATTAAATTGGAATTGTTCAATGATTTGAGTGTTAGAAGTTGATATCAAGTAAGTTCAATAATTGCTATTCACTTTGAATTCGAATTATTAGATATGATATAAAATTCATAAAAAAAATGAATTTTATAAGGTTAAGTATACGACGTGTAGCGTATGCTAAACATTAAATCAAAAGTTATTGTTTTGGTAAAGAATTCAGATGAGTTAGAAATAATGTTCGACGTCAAAATTTAATTCTTACGTATACTTAATTTGATATGTAATGGAATTACGTATACGTCATATGTGCAACAAGAAATCTTTGTTATTGTTTTAAAAAATTCTTGTGTCGAAATATTAAGTTATTTATTCCATTGCCAGCTCAAAATTTACAAAATACGTATACTTAATTTTTAGTGAAATGAAGTTACGTATACGTAATATGCAATATTGACTTTAATAATACAGCTTATAATTCATCTGAATGGATTCAATTCTTTAATTGTAAATAATTAACGAATTCCAAAATTTTAGTAAACGTATAATTAATTTTTAATTATGTATACGACACAATAACCATGATAATTTGTTTTATTGCGAATTTTTAATACATGATGATAGTGTTATTTAAAGTCTGTTTATTGTTAAATAACATTCGATTTGAAAATCTTTAGCGTACGTATACTTAATTTTTCAGTGCAATGCAATTGCGTATACGACACGTGTTGTAAAATATTAAACTTTGATAAAGAATTCTTAAGCAGCAAATATTGATAATGAAATATTCTATTAGTTTTATTTTATTACGCTTACATTCCAACCGTGAACGTATACTTGATTTTTGTGAAATATATGTAATTACGTATACGACACGAGGAATGCTATATCTAAAGCAAACAAATTCTTAGCTAATAGTGCTCGAGCTCCAAATCCGAAGTATACGTATACTTAATGTTTAAGTGCAGTTTAATTGCGTATACGACACGTCGTACTCATTATGTTAGTAGCAAAATTCTTGAATCAACATGCTGATAATGTTATACGTAGTATCTGTTGATTAGCAAATATTGCTTAAATTCAAAATCAACATCATACGTATACTTAATGTTTAATAGAAGCTCAATTACGTATACGACCTGAGGTATGGTATATCTATAGCATAGGAATTTTTAATGCTCATAATGGTATTTGAAGTCAGCTTATTAGTAAATAATATTCAAACTCCAAATTTGAGTCATACGTATACTTAATGTGTAACTAAAACTCAATTACGTATACTACTCGTGGTACTTAAAATCAAATCTTAACATATTAATTCTTAAAACGAAATGTTGATTAATTAATTTTAAGGCAGTTGATAAGCAAATAGTTTTCGAGTGCGTATACGTAATATATGTACTTACAAAATTAAGTATACGTCTCGAATATGAAATCGTTGGAATCGATTTGCTCTGAATATTCGTGAGCACTGAAAACGAAAAACTTGAATATTTTGACGTTTTCCTTACGCAAGCGGCACAAAAATTGCGCATACGACATGTGTCGCCTGTTATTGATTGAGGTGCTTTGTAATTTGAGTTAATTGTTTGCAAATTTCTGTGACACAAAGCAAACGATCTTCGTCTGAGTGACTGAAACAACTGAAGTGTGCAAGTATTATGCTTTGCTATTTTTGGGCATCGCATCGCATTCACAATTTTTTGATATGAATATCCTTCTGTGTGTGTTTGCATGTGTGTCATGGTGCACTTGACTGTGTGTGTGTTTGTGTGTGTGTGTGTGGTTACAAAAGCACACACACGAGGCAACAATAAAAACCAGCTGAAAAACTAAGCTTGCGCTTTGCTTGAGCCACCAAAAAAAAAAAAAAAAAACAAAAAGCAAAAGGAAAACGATGCCGAGAGAAGTAGAAGCAGCAAACAAGAAATGAAAGAAAAACTGTGGCCACTTGCGCTCGACACAAATTGTGTATGAACACAGACATAAATACATATGTACACACATGTCGCTGTGTGTGTGTGTTGGTGTGTATTTCCATTTCCCTTATGAAGGCACATTTTTGGGCAAAAACGAAAAAAGAAGCAAAAACATAGAAACAACAGCCGCACAGTTGTACTTTAGTACAGGGAATTTGGCATGGTGCAACTCAGGGGGTGGCAGGGCAGGAATGAAAGAGGAGGTGAGGGGGTTCTCTTTAGGGGGTTGGCTAGGAGCACCGCTTGCACTGCGGTTTGCTGTTGTTGCGCTTGAAAACTGGAACACGTGTGTGCCACTCAAAATTCACCACAAAAACAGAGAGCGGCCGCCCAAAAAGCTCTCTCTCTCTCTCAGTCTCAGTCCTTCTCTCTCTCTTTGCGCCTGTGTTCTCTTTAACGCTCTCTCTCTCTCCCTCTCTCTCTCTCTCTCTCTCTCTCTTGCACTTGCCTGCACACAGCTTGCTGCTGTCTCGCTTTTATTTTATTTATTTATTTTCCTTCTCTTTTGGCACAAATAACACGTGCTGAGAGCGATGCCGCCAGTTTTTACAGTTTAGTTCGTTGATTCTGTTTTTTCGTTTTTTTTTTTATTCTTACATTTCCATTTCCATTTTTTTTTTTTGCACTAACCGTGTCTCCCTTGGCGCTGTGTGTGTGTGTGTGCTCTGCTTTCTGGCCTTTTTACTGCTGCTGCTGCTCTTGCTTTGCTTTGCTTTGCTTTGCTGTGCTTGCTTGCCTGCTGCCTCTGTCAACGTTGAACGTTGAACGTATTTGCCATTTTCGCTTTTGCTGTTTTCGGCTTTGCGGGCCAAAATATTTTGTCTTTCGTCTGTCGACTTCATTGCGGTGTTACGTGTTTCGCGTGTCAGACGCAGCGCAAAAACCAAAACGGACGGTGCCACGTCGCGCGGCAAAAGCGGCAATAATAACAACAACAACAACAAATAAACAACAAAAAAATATAACAACAAAAATAATAAATAAATAAAACATAAGAAACGACAACATCAAAAAGAACAAAACATTTAAATACTAATTTTAAACAACGAACAAAACAAATTTCATAAATTCGTAAATTCGTAAATTCGTAAATCGTAGCATAGTGTTTAACATAAGTATATGGACACACACACACACACACACACAAACACATCTTAGTGTTATGTATGTTTATAACATCCATCTCCTATATATCCAATCCAATATCCCAAGTGTCGCAGCTGATTGAGTGTCTTGCTTATTTATTTACATTTACATTTTGCTGCACAATGCAGCAATATTTAATTCATCATAAATCACACACACACACACACAGAGGCGTGTTGTGCGTACATTTTGACCTCTATTTGATAGCGCATTGATAGCCAAAAGTATATACATCCAAGATATATATTAGCTATATAGCTCTATATATATATATTTATTGTCACATGGCGACAAGCAGCTGCTTCCAAACGATCTGTCGCGTCTTCTCTTCGCTGCGTGTTTTTGCCACTTTTAACCGGCTGTGAATTGAACAACGAAAAATATCATCAAGGATATTCATGATCCTACACAAAAAGAAAGAAAAAGAAAAGAAAATCAATGCAAATACCAATATTTTTTTTCTCGTGTCTCGTTTTTTTTACTGTGATTTTGTTTTTTTTTTTCTTGGCACCAAGATTGGAGACAACAAAACAACAAAGCTGAAAGAATTACGTATATTTGTGTTTTGTGTGTTGTGTTGTGTTTCTCAGAGTGGGAAAAGTTATGCGCCTGTGCCGCATGTGGCACGTTGCACGTTGGACGTTGCAACATCCGTATTACATTTTGCAGCATTCTCTTGTTATTTATGTTTATGTTTATTTTCGTTGTTGCACTGCGTTTCATTTCGTTTCGTGTCCCATTGTTTTCATTCTCTTCTTCCTCTCTCTCTCCCTCTCTCTCTCTCTCTTTCTTGCGGAAAAGTTGTACAGTATTCATTCAATTATTCAAATGGTATTCACAAGTATTCGCCAACTATTCAAATGTCTTTTTGTTGGCCCGAACGTCTGCTTATTATATAAACTTTATCTTCTTCCCAGCGCCTGCAAATGTAAGCCGGCTTAGCTCCAGTTTTCTTTCTGCTCATCTCATGGAGTTCTTTTCCTTTGCTTTCCTTTCTTTTTTTGGTTTTGTGGCAAACTAAGAATGAAGTTTTGCTGCACATCAAATTCATCAACTTTTCATGAACGCTTTATGCTTTTTTCCACTTTCTTCAATAACTTGCTCAGCAACAAAAATGTCAGCCAATTATATTTATTTTATAGCTGATCTATTTACAAATTTATGTGTTATTTATTTTTGGAAATCCGTTGAGAATTTGATGTTAAACTTGAGCTAAGCTGACCTTACTTTTAGCTACACAAAGCAACGTCAATGGGGTATGCATTTTTATATTATTATTATTATTTTTCGTGGAATAAAGAATACAATTTTTGATTGCTATGATCAGGCTTATTTTAATTCATTCATTTACTTATTTCATAGTTACAAATTAATTAGTAATAACTTGATGTCATTTGCCGAATTGTTGTTAACAAAGAATATTTCATAACTCAAGATTATATGAATATTTTCTATAATTCTTCTCTCCGATGGAATAATTTTCAGATGTTAAAAAATGTTTCTCTAAAGTCGAACATACCCCACATGAAATGTTTGCTCTCAACTATTGGGTATTGGCATTGGCATTGAATAAGTAAAAAAAAAACAGAAACAGAAAACAAAAAAAGAATTCGTGTATCGAATCGCGTTGAATCGGATTAGTTTGATTATATGAGTAGTTACATTTATAATCGAGTTTATAATGAGTTTATATACAGTTCTTGTTTTATTGTTACCCATATTGTGTCTATCTGTCTGTCTAGATTGTCGTGCGCGCCTTAGGCGCGTGTTATTTGATCCTTTTGGTCATACTCCTATACTTACTACTTGGCAACATGACAAGCGTTTGTTGGAATATTTCAAATGTTGCATGCCACACGACAATGTGCCACAACAACGACGAACGAAATTCAGTGGACGCACACACGTAAATATGCGTGTCGCGATCAACAACGAACAAAAAAAAAAAAAAAAAAAACAAAAAAACACTAAAAAATATAAGGAAAACTAACTCAATGTAAATTCACACAGCTGCACTTTGCAGAAGGCCTTCAATGGGCTTTTGTTTATCGATTGCTATAATACTCCCTTGCTCATAGTACAACTGAATTTATTCGATGGCGCGAGTCTCTAAAGTAATTGCAGCTTAATCATTTGCTTTCAATTTCCATCACAATTTGTGCACACACACACATTTGTAATTGATTGAGAGAGGAGCGCAGAGCAGCGAGTGCGACAAGTCAATTTAATTTCAATGCAGCCAATTGCCGCAATGGTGCTGCCAACGCGTTGTAATATGGGGCTGTCCACTTGCTAATGACGGCATGCATTTCAATGCTGCCAATCGACAAAGAATTGTGGCAACAGCGCTGCCAATGCGTTGTAATATGGTGCTGTCCACTTTCTAATGATTGCATGCATTACAGTGCTGCCAATTGACAAACAACTGTGGCAACACCGCTGCCAATAGGTTGCATTTTGGCGCTGTCCACTTGCTAATAACTGCATACATTACAGTGCTGCCAATTGACAAACAATTGTGGCAACAGCGCTGCCAATTCGATGCAATTCGGCGCTGTCCACTTGCTAATTACTGCATACATTACAGTGCTGCCAATTGACAAAGAATTGTGGCAACGGGGCTGCCAATTCGTTGTCATATGGTGCTGTCCACTTGCTAATGACTGCATGCATTACAGTGCTGCCAATTGACAAGCAATTGTGGCAACAGCGCTGCCAATGCGTTGTAATATGGGGCTGTCCACTTGCTAATTACTGCATACATTACAATGCTGCCAATTGACAAGCAATTGTGGCAACAGCGCTGCCAATGCGTTGTAATATGGTGCTGTCCACTTGCTTAAAACTTTAAGCAGGTTATGAATGAAGTTAAAAATCGCTTTAAGAATTTCTGTTGATAAATTAAAGAAGGTTTGCAATGATTGCTCTTTAAAAATGCATTATGCATTAAATCATGTTATGTTGAATATAGAATGATGAATATAAATTGAGAAGGTAATCACAAGACTTACAGAGTGCGCTAAGTTGAGCCTTTTTTGAATTGATGAAATACACAACTCTTAAGGTTTTTTTCAATATATATCTACGTGATATTAAATAAAATACTAAGATCATATATACCATACTTTATAAATGCTAAAATTAAGTCCAAAAGACAGTTGACTAAACTAAAAGAAAAATATGAATTGCGATTGTTTTCTTTTTATACAATAGTAACGATAATTTTGCGCGGAGGTTTGCAATGATTACTCTCTTCAAATAAATCAATATAACATTGATATATTAAGTCATAGTTCGGATGAAACAACTCATTATGTGATGTGCTTTTTGCACAATAAAGAACTGTTAAGCTATTTTTCAAATAATACTCTATACGTCTCTTTCTCGATGCTAAAATGCATTCAAAAAATAGTTTAGTAAACTATAAATAACGAATTCATTGATGATAAAGTAAAAGTGATATAACAAATATAATTGAAATTTGTTTTTTGGCATTATTATTTTATTATTACGAAATTACAGCCTAAAGCATATAAATCAATATACATATAATTCACTATATAATTCCATCCACCTGAGCAAATATATTTTGCTTAGAATAGTTTCTAAACATGCAAATTCAATAATCGATATGAACAGCAAATTAAGTTGTAATGACAATTTATCACAGCCATTTATCTCAGTTTAAATGTAGTGTGAAAATTCCCTGAGCTGTTAACCATTTGTACTATATATGCAATATTATTGCTAATTACTGAATACACTTATTTTATATTAAATGAAGTAAAGCTTACTTCTTACTTCGTTTACAATCCATCTAGGGATAATTATTTAGCTTTTTGGTTTGAGAGAAAGACAAACTAAACTAAACATTCTCTGAAAAAAATAAATAAACTGAAACAATTTTGAAATGAAAGTAAAGATTATTTAGATTTATTGCGAGCTAAAGATTGATTTTAGCAACTTTTTAAATAATCATAAAAATAAATAAAGAACGTATATGTATGGTATATAAAATATATTTTTAAAATGTATTTCCTTAATAATTTGTAATTATATTTATGACTACTTCTTAAATTATAATTGACAAAGGTTCAAAATAATTTGTTCATTATAATTCAGACTGTGCTTCAGCTCAGCTCAGCTCAGCAACTAATTATAGTGTTAATAATTTAGCAGCAATTCGTAATGTTTATGTTGATAAATTCACATGCAACTGCTGTTGTTTGTAGCTAAAGTGTTAAAGTGTTGCTAAATAAAAGAAATCTTTATGCAAAAACGCTGTCCACTTAACCGCTTCACGTTTGCCACAGACATTGTCGACAATTTGTTGACAAGTTCACGGCAAATATATGACTGTCCATATATGTATGTGTGTGTGTGTGTGGCTGTAGGTCAGCCTAATAAATAGGAAAATGCGGCATATCGACCAGTAAACCTTGTGTTAGGCCCGTTAACGTTCAAACAGTAAGAGTCTCGTGTGTGTGTGTGTTTGTGTGTATAGTATTTATTTTATTATTTATACCACAGTTGGTAGCTACGTGCTGCGTCTAAGCTGCTTTCCCCTTGGGACAGCTCTACCATTCCCCAAGCTGTCCGTGACATTTCGGGCGGAGAGGGTAAGGGGAAGGGTAAAGAACGTGTGAAACCGTGATTCTATGAATCTATAATCCATACAATGGCACACGAAATTAATGCTGCACATTTGCAAAGAATGCGCGAAGAGAGTGTCGTAATATGGCATACGTAGTACTTAAGCATATACACAGAGAAAGCGACACACACTCAGTCGTATACGTGATATGTGTATGTGTGTGTGTGCGCGCTATTTACAGCATCCAGTCAAGGCGAAGTGTGAGTGCGACAGCGACAGCGACAGACGCTGGCAGCTGCAGCTGCAACGAAGTGCATAGACATAAAATTGCATTTATTTGTTGTTTTTAGGCTGCAAGGATAACAGCAGCAGCAACAGCAGCAGCTGCGCGCCAGCTGCAGGCGAGTCAAGAGTAGGGAGGCAAGTGCCATACTTGTTATTAAGATCAAGGGCCGAGGGCAGCAGCAGCAGCAGCAGCAAAAGAGAAACAACAGCAGCAGCAGAAGCAGAAGCAGCAGCTTTTATGTAATTCAGCGGACTTTTGCGGGTCAGTTGTAATAAGCTAGCAAACAAACAAAAACAGCATGCTCTTACCCTCAGCCTTTTATGTACACACACACACACACACAAACATACAGTGACTCTCTCTCTTTCTCTCTCTCTCTCTCTTTGTGCATTTAAGGTCAGAGCTAAACAGATAATCGCCAATGAGACAATTTAAGTGCTAAATAAAATCAATAAATGAACTTGTCTAAATAGTGCCAATACAAACACACAAACACACACACTAATACACTCACACTTGTAACACACTGACACACTTGCAGTCAGGCGACAAATCTGGCAGCCGCAATCGTTAATCGGCAATTTGCCTTTTTCTGTAGCATACTTTTTGGGGCGCCAGCTACAAAAGGATTTAATCTGAAAATAATTGCATATAATGGACAAATTACACAATGCAGCTAATCTATAAATTATATATATAATACACACATGCAAGCACTCACACACACACACACACACAAAAGCCTTTATTCTAGGAGGCATTTATTACACTTGACAGCTCGACAGCACATAATTACTTACACTGCACAGCGTATCAGTGATTTTGCTGCCCGAGCTGCTGACACTCGGCTATAAACTATACATTTTTGGTAATTTATTACCAAAAAAAAAAAAAGGAAAATACTAGTAAACGAGTTGAAAACTCAGTATATTGTATATAATATATATGTACTTTCTGTATCTATTTTTATGATTATTTTAAGCTACACACAAAAGTGGTCAGATTTTGATATTCAGCTAAATTTAGTTTAGCAATTTATTACCCGAAAAAATACTAGCCAACATGTTGAAAGCTCAGTATATTATATATACCATAAACATTCATTCTTAATTTATTTTCTCAGTATATTATATAACATATGCTATATACTGCATTTCTTAATTAGTTTTATGATTCTCTTAAACTGCTGTTGATGTCCACACAAAAGTGGTCAGAAGTTGAAAACTCAGTATATTATGTATACTACTGCATTTTTTATTTATTTTTATGATTATTTTAAGCTACACACAAAAGTGGTCAGAAGTTGATATTCAGCTAAAATTTTTTAGTAATTTATTACATGGGGAAAAAATACTAGCCAACATGTTGAAACCTCAATATATTATATATACCATATACACTCATTCTTAATTTATTTTCTCAGTATATATATATACTATATACTGCATTCCATAATTAGTTTTGTGATTATTTTAAACTGCTGTTGATGTGCACACAAAAGTGATCAGAAGTTGATATCCAGTTATAAACTATGAATTTTTGGTAATTTATTACCCCAAAAAACTACTAGAAAACGTGTTGAAAACTCAGTATATTATGTATACTACTGTATTCCTTATTTATTTGTATGATTATTTTAAGCTACGCACAAAAGTTGTCAGAAGTTGATATTCAGCTAACATTTTTTAGTAATTTATTACCGGAAAAAAATACTAACATGTTGGTTAGAAAACCCAGTATATTATATATACCATATACATTCATTCTTAATTTATTTTCTCAGTATATTATATATACTATTATTATTCCAGACGAAAGTAATCAGAAGTTGATAACCAGTTATAAACTATACATTTTTGGTAATTTATTACCCCAACAATTAAAATACTAGCAAACGTGTTGAAAACTCAGTATATTATATACTATATTTTTTATTTACTCTTATGATTATTTTAGAAATAAATTTAAATAAATGTACTAGCCAAAGTGTAGAAAACTCAGTATATTATATATACTATATACTGTATTCCTTATTTATTTTTATGATTATTTTAAACTGCCGTTGGGGTGCACACAAAAGTGGTCAGAAGTTGTGCTTAACTGCAATAAAAATCGTGTTCGCCACAGAATGAGAGAGAGCTCAATGGGTTTTATATGTTTCAGCAGCTGCAAAGTTTCAGCAACAAAAACACACACAACCCAAAAAAAAAAAGAAAAAAGAAAAACATATTTCAATGGCATCAACATAACATACATGTTGAATGTATGTATGTGTTAGTTGAGAAGTTGATATGCAAATTTCGTTTGCTTTTAAGCGCTTTCCAAACGCCTGCCTGCCTGCCAGCCAGCCAGTGTTGTATAATGCTGCACGCTCAAGTTTTCCACAACATTTTTGTGTGTGTGTGAGTTCTGAATGAGCTGAACTGAACTGAAAGCAGACACCAGTTAAACTATGCATAATAAGTTTTGTATTTTTGTTGTTGTTGTTTTTAAGCACTTTTCTCATGATCCAGTGTTGTCTAATGCAGGCACTCTTCATTTTAAAACTAATTTAAGTTGCATTTTGTGACAGCTTAAGTGCAGCTAACTTTCAATTATTTATGGCACTTGGCTTTACAAACACGCAGCACAAGTTTTACTCTAGTATAGCTGTCAGTGTTGTAAAATGCACTTATTTATCTAATGAAATCTGAAACGAAAAATGAAATTTGAGCTTAACTTTAGTTTTTAATACACAGAATATTTAAATTTGGCTTTCTTTTTAAGGCAAGTGTCTTAAAAATAAATGCATTAGACATCAACTTCTAAGACAGTGTTGGAAAATGTACCATAATTTCTGAAAATATATTTGTTGGTTAGAGTTTAGATTTCAACTGCATGAGATACAATTATGACATGATCATCTGCATTTTACGTAATACTTAAAGTGTTGTAAAATGTGTCAAAATGGTGACAAAAATGTAAATCTCAAAATAAATGTTTAGGTGGAATAATTTTTCACTACAAATAACACACTCTAAACACTTTAAAGTGTTGTAAAAAGCATTAAAATTGAGGAATTTCAAAATTTAAAGAGTGTTGGAAAATGTGTTAAAGTTTAGTTCACTTCTTATTTGCAAAAATTGCTTTTAAACTTCATACAAATATCATTTAGTATTTAAAGTGTTGCATAATGAACTAGAAATGAATGCATAGTAAGTTTGTTGAAGTGTTGGAAAATATGCTGACAGAATAGCTGCAGTCGGCTAGCATAGCTTTTAAACTCGAAGAAACTTTAAACACTTCAAACCAGTTCATGCGAAATTCATTTAATATTTAAAGTGTTGTAAAGTGCGTCAACTTTGAACTGAAACAGTTTTGTGTAGTCCTGGGCTTGCGGAATGGGGAGGGGGATAAAAAACGAGTTCAAGCAATGCCAAATGGCTGGTGAAAGGTTGTCAAGGGTCAAACTAAATCGGTGTTATTTTGTATAATAAACTTATCGCCGATCATAATCCAGTGTGGGTAAACTTAATGCACTTCCTGACGACGCTCTGACTGTGGTTCTGGCTCCTGCTACAAAATCGATAAATAGCGAGTAATGTGGGTAATATCAGCCTAGTTTTTCAGTGTTTTTTTTTTTTTGCGAGTATTATGTACTTAGTTTTTCTTTTGCTGGGCGAGAGTTCGTGTTGCCAGCACGTTTTTAGAGTTTTGGGCCTGGCCAGGCCGGTCCGAAGGTCATGCTCGGAAGTCCCGTCGGCAACAACAGAAAAACAGAAAAAAAAAATAGAAAAAAAAAATTGTAGTCATTGGATTTTAGCCAAAGTCAATGCTGCGCCTGGGCCTGGGTCATATAATGTTTTGCGCTTACCGGGCACACACAAATAATTTGCATTTCGGGCCTGCTTTTTCCTATGTTCATTTTGAGTTCTCTGTTTGTATTTGTGTTGCGTGACCATCGTTCGCCACGTGAGTTTGAGGTGGCATATGGCTAACCCTGAGCTCCCTATTTTTTTTCTACTTTTTTCTACTTTTTTTTTCTCCTTTTTTGTCGCCCCCAGCTTTGGTAATCTTTGCTTTCAGGTCACGTTTTACACGTTTCCTCCTCACCCTCAAAAAAAAAAAAAAAAAAAAACAAAAAAAAAAAATGAACAGCACACAAAAATCCTCTCCAAAAAAAAAAAAAAAAAAAAAAAATGGGAGGAAAAAAGGAAAATAAAACACTTTACGCAGTTATTATATTTTTATGTGTATGCAGCATATGCTATATAATATTTATTTTCCTCTTTTTTTTGCGGTCATTTTAACTACTTAGTCTAATTAGTTTGATTTGCTTTGTTGGACTGTGTAATTCAAATGTTTGATACACCCATTTACTGTTGTTGTTCACTTGACACACGTCTCAGACGTGGCTTGAGTTCACAGTTTATGTTGCTGTTTCTGGTTGTTGTTGTGCTGGGTTGTTGGGTGTCATGAACTTTGACCCCATTACTTGAAGCCCGCTTTTGTTATAGTCGAAAGTTGTGTTGTGTTCCTGGATGTGGTTGCGGCTCTGTTTACAGTTACCCATTGTTTTCCATTCAAATGCCACAATTACAATGGCTAAAACGCGAGTTGGGGGAATTTCCCAAACTTCAAGATCGACGCTTTCAACGACTTGCGAAATACCCTATTCAAAAAGCATTATGCAAAATTCAGCTTGGAAAGATAAAAAATTATATATGCAATGATTTTTGGGTGTATCATATTTATGTACGTATATTTAGCTCAACGAAAGCATACCCTGTGATTTAATGAAACTTTCTCGAAATAAAGACATTTCATTTGAGAATAATACAGGGTATAATATGGGGGATAATTAACTTTCATTGTAATTTATTTTGATATTGTCATTATTTTCTGTATTTTTCTTAGAATTTATCGAATTATTGATATTATTTCTTTTGATAAGTTACAGGGTATTGCAATTTAGAGGATATAAATTTGTCGTATTTCGTTTATTGATATTGTAATTATTTGTCTGCCTTTTGCTTGAGTTCTAAAGAGTTGAGCCATTATTTTATTCTCTTAACTCAACTGCATCATATTCTTTATGTTATTTTTATGCCAGTTTCATTGAAGAAGTTACAGGGTATTTTTTGGAGTATATATTATATATATAGCGAACGTATTTTGTTTATTGATATCGTCATTAGCTTGTGCTTCTATAAGCATTCTTAACATCAAATATATGATATTATTTTAGCTATTTAACTCGACTGCTGCATACCCCGTAAATTAGTAGACCTGTGGGCATTATTGGTTTGTCATTTGGCTATATTACAGGGTATACCATGGAGTACATATAGCGATCATAATTCGTCAATTGTTAATGTGCTTTTTTCCTTCTTATGATCAAAATTGGGCCATTGTCTAAGGCATTTAACACAACTACAACATACCTTGTATTTTAGTGGATATGCTGGAATTATTGGCATTCCATTTAAGTATATTACAGGGTATTGTATGGAAATATGTAGTAATCATATTTCGACAATCGAATGAACCTTTTGTTCACATTCTTAAGATCAAAGATGTGCCATTATTTCAGACATTTAACACGACTACAGCATACCCAGTGATTTAGTGCTCGACCTCATCGAATATAATTTTACAAAATTTACAGGGTATTGTATTGGATATATATGTATAAGATGGAGTATTGTGCTCGTATTTCGTTTATTGATATTGTGTTTCTCCTTTTTTTTTTGGTGCTTTTTGTTTGCATTGTCGCAGTGCGCACACAATTGTGAATTGATTGTTGCCCCGTTGTGTGTATGTGTGTGTGTGTGTGTGTTTGTGGCACGTGTGTGGCATGCGGCAACGCGAACTTGTCGCAGTATTTCGAACGAATAAATTGAAAAGACAACCCAAAAAAAAAACAAGAAAGAGAGAAAGAAAACTCTGTAAATAAATAAAGCAATTAATAATGCACACACACACATAAACATACAATAACTGTATGTGTGTTTGTGTTGGTGTTAATCAATACGTAACTGTGAAATATGATTTTAGTATCCCCAAAGCAACAAATTTTTGACTGGACTTGCCTTAAAGTAGCAGCACTAGCTGAAAGCTAGCTGTGAACAACATTCAAATTGTGATTATTAGTCAAATTTTAGTGTAACAAATAATGCAATTAATCTAAAGAAAAATAAGAAAAAATAAACAAAAACAAAAAAAAATCAATCAGCAAATAAAAATGTTATCAACTGCTTAGAGCCAAAGTCGTGTCCTTCAAGTTGAATCCTTCTGCTCAAAGATGTCCATGGTATGCAGTCTCAATAGCGATGGCAGCAGCCAGGCAGCAGCCAATGCAACGCCCAATTCAACCAATGCAACTGCCACTGCAACTGGAACTGCAACTGCAACAGCCACTGCCCCACACTCGAGTGCTGCAACAGATTATACGCAACAGCAGCAGCAGCAGCAGCTGCAACTGCAACAAAGCATCGTGGATGCCCCAAATGCCAGCACCCCGCTGCTCCTCGGCCATGTGGAGTCCATGCCCCTGCCTCTGCCTCTGACCCTGCCGCTGCCGCTGCCCGAAGTGAATGCCACAAGCGGTGCACACAACAACTATCCGACCAACAATGCAGCTGAGGCGCCATCGGCATCCGTTGCCGCCGCAGGGGCATCGACTGTTGACACAAACGCCGCTGCTGCCACAGAGACCATGTTGAGCCTGAACAATGGCACATTGGCATTGCCAGGTGGTCTGAATTTTGTCATGGGCGCCACGGTGACCAACAATGCGGCATTGGTTGGCGCCGTTGGCGGCGTCGCTGCCACATCGACGACGCACGCGAATGCCAACGATAGCAACAACAACATGGACAATGCGAGCGACGACTCCAACCCGGTGACAATATACAGGTAACGACGGCTTGAGCCACAGGCCACGCTCAGCGATACACTCCGATTAATCGATTAATTATCGAGTAATGTTTTCAACTGATTTTGTAGCTTGTTTGCAGCAATCGTTACCACATATTATATATATGTACATATACCATATTAATGAATTATTTTGGTGTTATCAATATAAATAAAGTTATCGATAACTTATAGAGTTATCGAACTGATTGCGACAGTGCTAACGTAAAGTAGAGCATGTATTGAGTGAAGGTAATCGTTAGCTTATATGATTACTGAATAATTTTAACATTATCGAAAACATACATTGCTGTTATCGATAACTCATAAAATTACATGAAATAGCCATAGTATTTAGTGCCAATGTTTACCGCAAACAGACTATTGAGTAATTTAAATGTTATCGATATCCAAGCATTTGCATTTTGTTATCGATAACTTATTGATTTATCTCACTGATTGTGACATAGTTTATGAAAGAAGTTTTCATAATTAGTACCTGTTTTTTTTTAATACGTATCGATATGTTATCGATAACACATCATTATTACTGTTTATCGGACCCAAATGCAAGGAAAGCTATAAACCATCCTTAATGGTTATTATCTTCAGAACGAAATAGTTAAAGTTCCACACACATTTTTGTAATAAAACCTAATTCAAAACTATCGATGTGATTATCGATTAATATTTGTCGATAGTAATATAAATGATTAAATTCTATACAACCTTATTTCATATTTACTACTCTAATGCCTTGTTCTTTCCCCATTTATTACATAAGCTAATAATATAGTGGTTATATCTGTAGTAATCTGGTGAAATTGATTTATTTTACAGGTGCCGGGCTCCGATAGCGTCACTCGACTGCATGGAGGAGTTCAGTGGTACGGGCGGTCATCTTGATTTCGGTATCGAATTTCTCACTATTATATAACCTTATCATTTTTTGTTCTTTTAGTTAATACTCTTCGATTGCTTGGCTTGTTTTCTATATATACATACTATATATATTCCATAGCTTTTTCTATAATCACATAAAGCATACAAAGCAAACAAAAACAAACATACAAAACTATGCTATACAACGAACTCGACACATTCCTCATACGACTTTCTCGACTCACCTCAAATGAAATTTCCAATGAAAAAAGTAACACAATCTCCTAATTTGGAAATTCGTCAACTATGAACATCCAATGACAATTCTCCTGCATGTTTTTGATGACCAATTGCATGCTTATTGCTTTTATTTAAGAATTCAATTTTATTGAGAATTTAGTTTTGATTCAAACATTCCAAAGTTTCAAAAGTATTTTAAATGAATTTCACTAAGAAGAAAGTTCAAATTTAAATGGTAATTTTTAAATTTCTTTTATTTAGTTGTTGGTAAACTTGTAGCTTAAAATGTTTACCGCGGTTGTTTTGCTCATTTATTATTTTGATTTCGTTGTTTGTTGTTTATTGCACGTTTTTCTGACCGGAATACAAATACAAAAAAGACTTCAAAGTTCTTGGTCATGGAAATCGTTAACAACAGAACTGAATAATTGTTTCCCGATTGCATGCTTACCGAAAATCCAAACAAAATCGAAAAAAAAACAATATATGGAATGAAAAATCCAACCCAACCCTGACGCTACTGATATCAATATGTTGGACTGTCGTTGTTTGCCCGCCAACCGTCACCGTTACCGTTACCGTTACTGTTCCCGTTACCGCCTGCAGGCCGCTCGATAAGCCTCGGCTCCAATCCGGCGCTGCCGCTGCGGCACGGCTCGACACCGACACCGGGACTGAGGTACAAGAATCTCGGCAAGAGCGGTCTGCGCATATCGAATGTGGGCCTCGGCACCTGGCCGGTTTTCTCGCCGGGCGTCAGCGATGATCAGGCCGAGGCCATACTCAAGCTGGCCATCGATAGCGGCATCAATCTCTTTGACATCTCTGAGGCGCATTCCGAGACGGAGATTGGCAAAATACTGCAGCGCACCGGATGGAAGCGCACCACCTATGTGATCACCACGAAGGTTTACTGGAGCACCAAGTGAGCACAAATCTATCTATATATTATATAGATGAAATAAAGATTATGTATTTATTTATACTCAGGTCAGAGGAGCGCGGTCTTTCACGCAAACACATCATCGAGTGCGTGCGAGCTAGTTTGCAGCGTCTGCAGTTGAACTACATCGATATTGTGATCATCCATAAGGCGGATCCCATGTGTCCCATGGAAGGTGTGTAGACTTTAATTTTGAATGTGTATTTCTACATATGTCTATAAACACAAAGAAAGGGAATTCCAACATTATAAGAATCAGGAATCAAATTCATTTTGTTTTTAAAAGTTCTTAAAGCAAGATGTGCAATCTTCTTTTCAATCTAAAATGAAACTAGCTTGAATCAAGGTTTTAATCCAAAAATAATATTTTTTTAATCTTAAAATGCAAATTTAGCATAAACATCTTAATTGAAGATTGTTTCAAGCTAAAAATCTTATTTCAAGATTATTCTTTTTAAGATCAAAAAAATCTTAAATCAATATTTTATTCATTTTCAGTTTTTTCTATCTGTGTATGAAAGTAATACCTAGTTTTGAGAAATCACAAATCTGTATAACATATTAAACAACTACATACGTAAAACTTATTTAGATATTTTATATATTTAAACAACTAAATTCGAAATTCAGTTAAAAATATATTGCGGAAAAAAATATAAATACAATTATCCTAAATATAATAGATTTTATGTAATAATTAAACTAGTATCTTACTTAAATCGTATATATATTATATTAGCTTAGTTCTATGATATAGACTAAGACATGAAAACATTCATATATCTGTGTATTTAAAATAATATGATAAATAAAATTAATACAATATTCTGGCAAAATTTCGAGAAGTGAACGAAATATAAGCCAAAACATTTTTTTTATTTTATTTGAGTAAAGATTAATATTATAACTTTGGATTAGCACTTTAATTAGAACTAAGAATGATCTTGGAACTATTTTTCTGTTTTAAGATAATTGCAAAAATGCACGAGTTCGTAAGCAAACCAATAAATAAATGAATTTATATATCTTATCGGAAAACAGAAAAAGGTTCCTAAGATCAATCTATACCCTAAATATAGTGCTCATTTAGAGCCATAGAAATAACCCTTACTTATTTTAAAAACTGTTCAGTTTATGTTATAATATAATATACGAATGATGAAGAATAATTACAATATAATATAACAAGAAAAAAACATAATTTAGATAATTCTCTGGCAAAGTTTCGCGTGCGAAATCATATAAAGTAAAAGAAATATATGCCAACATAAAAAGAAACATTTCTTGAGAGTCGTGTATCCTTAATATAAAATGATGTGTTATATCTTGTATTTTATGTTTCACATCTTTTTTCATATCTCTCCGCAGAAGTGGTGCGCGCCATGAGCTACGTTATCCAACAGGGCTGGGCCATGTACTGGGGCACTGCGAGATGGTCGCAGGTGGAGATCATGGAGGCGTACACCAATTGCCGGCAGTTCAACTGCATTACACCGATCGTGGAGCAGTCGGAGTATCACATGTTCTGCCGCGAGAAGTGCGAGCTGTATTTGCCGGAGATGTACAACAAGATTGGCGTTGGATTGATGGCCTGGGGACCACTCTCGATGGCCCTGAGCGATACACAGAATGGGGACAAGCTCTTTCTGCCCAAGGGATCGTTCAAAACGAAGAGCTTCTCCTGGACCGAGGACGAGATCAATCGCAATGTAAGCCAACAAATTGTATTATCAAATTTGGTATTTCATCTACATATGTGACTTTTTGGCTTTTGTGGCAGGCTGCTTTGTCGCCGCAGGGCAGCTGGGGCAAGGATCGGATTGAGGAGGGACGACGGCATTGTGATCGCTTGCGTGATCTGGCTGCGCTGGCCGAGAAGCTTGGCTGCAGCCCCACACAGCTGAGCATTGCCTGGTCGCTGAAGCATGAGCCCGTTCAGTGCCTTCTGCTGGGCGCCACATCGGCGGAGCAACTGCATCAGAGTCTACAATCGCTGCAGGTAGCCTATGAATACTCTATATATACTTAGATATAGAATACAGTCTAGTGTCGATAATTGCCAATTCAAATACTAATATGTTTAGGTTCATTTTTATTTCTACGTAAGCTAAACTTTTTTTTTGCGATTAAGTGCACTTAAAATACAAATAAAACCAACCCAACAATATATTTATTAAATTGAAAAGTTTACATGTAACATTTTGTGCGTTTAACTGCCAAATTCTTTGATTTGCAGTTAGGAGCAATGCATTTAACTGCAATTATGCGTAGGTGTCACCGTTATGCTGCTCTGCCCTTAACTGAAAACATTTCATATGAAACTTATAATTGTTCGACTCAAGAAGTATATAAAAATCCCGAATGTGCACTTATAAGTAATGCGTTTAACTGCAATGCTTCATTAAAATAATATATCAACTCTAAAATATGTTGACAAGTATTGCTTCTTAAAGCAGTTTTTATTACACTGCAAATTCACGATTAAAAACAATAAGCAAAAATCCTTAATGTGCCGTTATGAGTAATGCATTTAAATGCAACTTTTCAAATCGTAACGAAAGATTAAAGAAACTTAATGTTCTAGAAAAGTATCGAAAGCAGTTACAAATTTTCGATTTAAAAATGAGTCAATAATCCAATACATCCAGTTATGAGTAATGCGTTTAAGTGCAACTTTTTGAAATCGTAACGACAAATGAAATAAACTTAATGTAATATGTTGCTAAGTAAAAAAGTATCACTAGCAGTTACAAATTTTCGATTTTAAAATGAGGCAGTTATGAGTAATGCGTTTAAGTGCATTTTCTTCAAATCTTAACGAAAAATGAAATGAGCTATGCAATAAGTTTGCTTATTGAGAAATGTATTTGCTATGCTATTAAACTGCAACTAATCTGAAATATGAACTTATGAGCAATGCTTCTAAGTGCAATTTTGACCACTCTTAACAAAAAAATGAAATAAGCTTTGCAGGTAATTTGCTCACTCGTTAAGTAATTTGACAGTTAATTTTTGAATTCAATATGATGCAATAATCTAATATGTGCAGTTATGAGCAAGGCAGTTATGTAATAAGATGAAAAAACCTAAATCAATTTAACTGAACATTACTCTTGTTATCTAAATTGGTTGCAATTCTCGACATTATCGACTGTATATTAAGAGTAATAATTAATGCGCAATCAATTTTTGATTAGCTTTTGCCGCGACTATCGTCGAGCGTGATGCTGGAGCTGGAGCGGATCTTAGAGAATAAACCAGTGCGTCCGCCAATGATATCGACACTGGCGCTTCGGTGACAATCAGCCTGCCCGCAGGGTCCGCTTAGCCTGAGTGGCGGCGGACCCTGCGGCGCCGATTCGCCGAAGCACGAGGAGGAGGCGTTCATTGAGGAGGCGGATGCCAAGGAGGCGGCCAAGCAGGGTTTCTGTGTTATTCAGTGACGAAAGGAGTCCTTAGATAATGATAATAAATTTTTGAAAGTGATTAGCAGTAAAACTAGCCTAAGTAGCAATACTATGACAACAACAATAAGCAAGCATGAGGTGCAGCAGCAGCAGCAGCAGCAGTCACAGTTGCCACAGCAGCAACATGCTATGATAACAGCAACAACAGCTGCAACAGCTGCAACAACAACAACAGCAGCAACAGCATCAACAGTGACAGCAACAACAAACACTGAGCAACAGCAGCTACAATTCGATACGCTTAACAACAATGACATTGCCACAGTCACAGTCACCGCCATTGCCACCGCCCAAGATGCCCCAGACACTGCCCACAACAACACAACAACCGGAACAGCAACAGCCACAGCAACAGCAGCAACCACAAAGGTGCTCAAGCGTCGCTCGCTGCTCAACTTCAAGTCCTTTGACTTTCACATCAAGTCCTTATACAGCGGCCTGCGTGCCACAAGTGGCCACAAATCTGCCTCGGCCTCGGCCTCTGCCTCGCAATCGCAATCGCGTTCCTCATCCCTCGACGTAGGTGGCGCATCAGCAGGAGGAGGTGCAACAACATCGCGTGGTGGCACAGCCGCACGTCGCATACCGCCGCATTTGCGCATCGAAGGCGTCGACAACGATCCCGATCCCGATCACGATCCGGAGAGAATGAATCTGCTGCTCGACTACACACAATCGCCATTCACGCCGCGTCGCAACTCCAGCACTCAACTGCTGCCGAACACTCGTGACTCTTGCTCGCAGCTCTCGCCGTACTTTCTCTCGCCACACATGGCGTTGGTTGGCGGTGGTGGCACGGCCGTGGGTGGGGCAGGTGGCAGCAGTGTGGCAGCAACGCCTGGCGATGTGGCTGCCGGCATTCGACGCTCCTCCACATCGGACATTGTGGCATGCCGCAGACGCGGCTCCACAGCGAGTGCGGCGAGCAACAGCCGCCGGCCAAGCACTTCGGATCTGTTGAGGCGGGCGCGTGAGAGGCGTGGCAGTGAGGCGCGCATGGGACGCAGTGTGTCGCACAGCACAATGCGAAGCATGTCTGGAGGAGGTGGAGGAGGAGGCGGTGGTATGGGCGGTGGTTGCATGGGTGGCAGACGCACTAGCATGGCGTTCTAATCTGACACAGCTGACACACAAAATGGCGCTTATGAATACATACATTTTTAACTACACTATGTAGAAAACTAACAACAACAAGAACAACAAGAACAAGACAACAACTGAAACAACAACAGTGAGTAAGAAAAGTTTCCTTACCACACAAAAGAAAACATTTCGTAACCTCACATTCTTTCGCTCGCTCGCTGACTCTAACCATCTCTTTCTCGCTAACGCATCACAAGGCCAGACGCTAGTCTATTGTTCTATCGCTCTATCCTCTATCCCTCTTTTCCGCTGTCTCCCTACCATTTTTGATGACAATATTAGATCCTAACTATTCAATACAATTTTGATTTTGACTTGTTTCAAATGCGCTTTCGCTGAATATGCTTTCAACACACACACACACACATGCAAAATTACCAAAAAACTTAATGAAAAGCGACAAAAAAAAGACGAGAAATTATATTAAAAACATAAAACTTATGTGAATGCTCATATCAACTTAAACCAAAAGCAAATACAACAAGCAAAGAAAACATAAAGAAAAAAAAATTTGAAACGAAGCTTTTTTATTAAATTAGCTAAATATAATTGATAAATATAAAGAAATTAATATTAAGCTTGGAGGGCGAACAGCGACAAGAACAACAACAACAACCAAAAACAAATTCATCAAATAACAACAATTTTAGCTAATGAACAATGAACAATTTGAATCAAATCTTATATAGGACATACAACATTATTATGTAGTTAAAAATCAATTTGAACTTAACAAGCAAAAACAAAAAAAAACAAAAAAAAGAAATCAAGAATGTTTTTTTTTTCTAAGAAACAAATGCCTTTTATTAACAACAACAACAACAACAACAACAAAAAGAAGATGAACGAGAAGAAGAAATAAAGTTTATATATTTTAAATACATGCGTAATAAAAAGTAATAATAATAATAATATGAAATTGGATTGTTAAACATAAAATGCAGCAATTTACATATATGCAAAAATCGAAAAAACAACAAAAATATAATGAATACATAATTGCCTCACACACACACACACACACATCGCTCAAAACACACACACACACATACAATTTTGTTAAGAGATTTTGTCAGTCAGCCTTGAGACATACTTATGCATATATAATGATAATGATATTAATTAGACACAAACTACGTATATACATATGTATGTATGTTAGTTACGAAATATGTGCTAAAGTATTTGGTATGGTTGTATGTTATGTATACAACACACACACACACACACACATACATACATGTATTGCATATATGGTATGTATATGATTTATCATTCAAGTACATAAAGTCTTTTCACATACGGACTGTGATTTCACGTAAAGTAAAATATACATATAAACAAATATATATACATATATATTTAAAAATAATTACAATTAAATTACAATTAAAATGAATAACGAGCATAAAATGTAATGTAAAACATTTAGTTAAAAAAACAAAACAAACTGAGCGAGTTGGCAATATAATATATTGATATACATATGATTCAGCCGATGTACATAGGAACATATATATTATATGTATATCGTATACAACTAACTGAGCTCCAACATTTTGTGTAGACCAGAAAGAGTGCACGCCACATTGATTGATTGATTGATTGATTGATTGATGGTCACTTATGTATTCACAATTAAAATGCGTTTGCGTTTGCCTTAAAAAACCGAAAAACAGAAAGAAACATTTAACATAATGTACTACTTACATAAATACTTAAACACTTGCATATGTATAACAGTTTAACCGTTATTGCAGTACGTATAACAGTATAACAGAGTTGATTCATGCAAAGTAGCAAAATCAGGCCGGTTTCCTCAATCTTCAGTTACGATTGAGCTGTTGCCTGATTCTCTCGCTCTCGCTCTCGCTATCGCTCACTCGCTCACTCTATATCTTCTCTCTCTTTTGCCGAAACTATTGCTGTCTCTCCGCTATTTCTTCCGCCTCATACTTCATCTAATACTTTCCGTAATGCTAACTGGTGCTTGAGAAATCGTGCCTACAATAGAAAATAGAATGCACGTCGCATTTGCAAAACAACATCATCATCATAATTGGTGATTGAAATTAGTTACAAACAAACACACACGCAGAGAATGATACATTTTTTTATTCGAAAACAAATTACCTTAAGAATAACATTTGCATTTTTTTGTAGTTAATCCGTCCTCGTTAACGGCCAACACAGTTAGGAAGTGCGTTCGCCACAAATAGTCGAGAATTCTCGACTCAATTCTCAACTCCCTTTCCCCCAATAATAAAATACAAAAAAAAATAAAATAAAGAAATCAAGCAATTTTGATCATCCCAATCAGCAGCAGCTTCAAAGTTCGTAGTATGGCGTAATATAAAAATAAATATTGATAAACCGCAAGAAATAATTATAAAATATAACAAAATACACATAAACACACACACATACACACACACGTAGTGCATTCAAATATATTATGATTATAAATTATATACAAAAATAAGAAAAACCATATACTATAATAGATTAAATACACAACATTTTATTAAAGACAATTTAGTGAAGCTAAGCGAAATAAAATAATAACAATTGCAATTAGACTGGCGATGGGATAGACGGAAATAGCTTTATGGACTCAACAAAAAAACAAAGAACAAAAGAAAAGTATATAATTAAGCCGATCAATACAAACATAATATACAAAATATGGAGCCTGATACGTCTATTTCTGCAACAAAAATAAAAAACAACAACGAGGCCCGTTCCGAAAAACACTTTCGCTGCAATTTCAATTGCAAACAACTGGTCTGAAGCTAGCTAAAATAAAAGAAGAAACAAAAAAATACCCTGTACCCCTAAGAAGAAAAAAAAAAAACTTAATCCTACTGACTGTAACAACTTATGGTTTATGTGATTCTGATTCTGATTCTGACTTTCGATGCTGAACTAGAGCTACATATGTATAATATTGTTATACTATTTTAACTGTTAGTCAACCCAACCCCAATTTTTAGTCCATTACAGGGTACAGGGTATACGTTATATAGGATAGATATTGTATGTTGATAATGGATTGATGCCAATGGAAAGCAATAACAAGCGATAGCAAGTGTCGGTGAAAAGTTCAACTAATTAGTAAAAAGATTAAGCAATAATAACGAAAAAAAAAACAAACAAAAACAAACAACCATACAAATCAACACAGATCTAATTAGCAAGTGCATTGTAAATGTTATTTTTTGTCAGTTGTTATTATTATTATTATTATTAACCTGTAGCTAGTATAATTATTATAATAAAATAACAAAGGAAATCAAATGAAAAACGTTTATAACAAATGCCAATTGTAGCATGTTCAAGCAAAGAAACAAAAAGTATTAAACAAAAACAACAAACGGCAGAAAAACATTACAAATAATATAACAAATTACTTAATAATTAATACGAATAACAAAAGAAAGCGCTAGTGAATAATCTAGTCAACAAATTTTACTTTACACAACAGAATGTTAAAATATTCAAGCATAACAATAAATAAATAAATAATTAGGTATAACAATGAAAAGCATACATCAATTATATAATGTATATTACAAAAACAAAAACAAAAAGCATATATAAGAAAACATAACGCCAATAATTGAAGAAATCGATTAATAAGTACGAGTATCTAAAAAGTTATTTTCTTATCGAACCTGGCAATAATAATTCTAGCAATAAATATTTGCATACGCCTCTTAAAATAATACTACTTTATAATAATAATTAATAAATATAATACACAAATACACTCACACACACACATACACACATTTACAGTCATTTCGATAATAATTAATAATAATAATAATAAAACACACAATATGAAAATCAAAACAAATAAACAATTCAAGGGCATCCGCTATGGATCGAAATCTTTAATACTAGTATGCATATATGCAACCGTAGGTAATGTGAATTTGGCGGGTCTGACCATCAAAGGCATGTGACATGCTTCAAAAAAAACGCTAAGCCAGAATACTTTCCGAGTTCCGATTAACGGACATCATTTCAAAAATACAAAAAAAAAAACAAAGACAAAAACTAAACAAGAATGTAACCAGAAACAAAAACAACGTAAACTGATGTAATCACAACACTGTTTTTTTTTTTTTTGTTACTTTATTACACAAACAAAAAACTATATAATAATAAAAAAAGAAAAACGAAAAAAAAATAAAAAAAAATCTGAAGCAACTTTATATACGTATGAATCGGTTGCTATTGAAAAAAATCTACATATATTTGCTTTATAATAATGGCGATGGTAAAAAACAAAAATGTAATGCATAATTAAGCAAAGAGCAAATCGTTTACACTTCACTTTAAAACTACATTTAATATTAATAATTCTAAAGCCCAGAAATGGTTATAACAAGAACGGCAATAACACAGCTCAAATTCTGAGAACTTATATAAAAATACAAACTCTTATCTTTCAATCAAAAATGTCTTCTGATTTCCGTCTATGAATTGTACTTGTTTTATTATGGTAAGTATGATACGAAGTATATTAACTTGAAAATACTCGAGTATTTATTTTCTTTCCTTCGGCAAATTAATATAATAAAGCATAAAAATACAGGTTAATTTGATTGACTGGTTATTTTAGTTATTTTAAAGATTTATGCGTATTAAGAATTATAAAGTTTTATATTTACATTTAAATTTCAGCAAATAAGCATTTTATTTATTTATTTATTTCTCCAAAGTGACCAACAACTCAAAATAAGTTCATCAACTTTTGCATGCACTGCTTGCTTTTGTTTTAAAATTCAAATATGGCGGCTACACGTGCTCGTCTTCTTCTTCTTGTTCATCGCAACCTGTCACGCGCAAGTGCGCATGTGCTCAGTGCATGCGGCCAACGCAATTATCGAACTATCGCAAGCCGCCACTAGCGCGTCTATCGATAGCAGCAGTAGTATGTCAGCAGCAGCAGCAGCGATGACTGACGCAGTTCGCATCACTTGCACTAAATACAAATTGTTGTTAAATTCTTTTCACATAGCAAATTGCATTTGCTAATTGTTTAATTGTGATTTTGTTTTGCGGTAAAGGAAAGTGCAGTGAACTAAGTGCAACATACGAGGCATACAACGAAGTGCGTGCATAATTCGATTGCAGGGCAGGGCCGGACAGTGGAGCTCTTGAGCTCGCCACAAAATGTCAACAGCAGCAGCAGCAGCGACAGCAACAACAACAACAACAACAACAAAACCCGATGAAGAGGCTAAAGTTAAATTAAATGAAGTCACTGCCGCCGCTGTAAAAGAGAACGCAATACCAGTTAAAAATGCTCTCAACGCACGTAAGTTAAACTTTAGCTTATTATTGTTATTATTAGTTTATTAATTAGAATCTTCCCTAAACAGTTGAGAAATTGCAACGCTTCTGCTACATTGGCGCCCTCGATGAGCCCGTCTTTAAGTGCTGCAACAGCCTCGATCTGAACGTCGAGAATTATGTGCTCGACTTGCAGCAGCTGTGCGAACAAGTTAAAGCCAAGGAACTGACTGATTGCCTCGCCTCGTTGTTGCACCACAAGAATACCGACTATTTGCCGCGTCGCGATGAAGCGCTGCTCGTGCTCACCGTCTATCTATCCACCTGCAATGACGACTGCCAGCGCACTGCGGCCCGTGAAGAGTTTCCCATGATGGTGACCAAGGATGCGGATCTGTTGCAGTTGAGCAAGTATGCGAGACGTGTGCAAAAGATCTTGCAACGCAATACGCCGTTCAATCGCACCATACGCAAGGCAATCATTGAATGGTACAAAATCCAACCCGTCGATCGGCTGCTGCAGATGTATTTCCACAACGATTGCGAGCGTAGCTCGCACCGAGATCTGATGTATCATTGTCACTACACCGATGAGAAGTTCGATGAGGATGTAATGGCCGCATTGCGTTTGATCTTCACGCCGCCCAACGAGGTGATTGCCTGGCCCGATTACCTGCAGCCGCTGCACGTGATCAAAGATTATATTGTGGGCGTGGCGCAGGTGCGTGTGGCCACCAAGGCCAAGGATGTTGTGCCGATTGTGAAGCGTTTGCAGATCCCCTTCGAACAGATACCGCGACCATTGCTCGTTGAGCCGGTGCTCATCGGCATGCTGCTCTCCAAGATGAGCTACGAGCACTTGCTGCAGAGCTGGCCGCGTTTCCTCAACTCGTTGCAGTTGCATGCCCCCGAGCGGCGCAAGTTTACCGAACTGTTTTACGTAGAGTCCAAGCTGGCGGCGGCCAATGTGGCGCCACTGCGTCTGCTGTTGCAAGAAGTGCGCATGGTCAAGCGCAAGAAATATGTGAGTACTCTTAACATTAAATATTAAATCAATTATATAATTAAATTATACTTTTTTGATCTAGTTGCGCAGAGGCGTGATAAGCATCAAACCGCCCACGTTTATGGCAAAGCTCTACAAGTATTCCTTTGGCAAGAACAAAGCTATCGACTGCCGTTTTCATATTACACTCAATCTCGAGAAGTGCTACAGAGACAGTAAGTCAAGCTTATCGAAACTGATTTCATTCACTGATGTCTTATACATACGCTATAGAATATCTTAATGGACGCTGGCGTGCAATCAGTTATCTGGACGCTATTGTGGCCTTGGCATTTGCCTATTACAAAAGCGAATCGCAGGTGAATGTGCGCATGTGGTATGATAAAAGTGGCAAACTGAAGACGGTGCCTTGGACCGCCTCGATGACATGCGATCAGGCCAAATATTATTGTTTTTCGCAAAACGTATGAACGATTTGATATCTCTATAAACACCTAGTGCTTAAACACTTCAATTGTAGATTGCTAAAATCAAGCAAACGCTGACTGATGTCATCGATGATGCGGAGCTGGACTTGGATCATGTCTACGATGTGTTTCTGGTTGTGGTGCCTTGTGCCACACGTGGCAATCCGCAAAATAACTCCAACGGACTGTGTCAGCGTCTCAACGCATATCGCGAGAATCGCAATCCAAATGCCAAGTATTTAAGCATATTCTAATTCGTTTTGCAATGTCTTTAATTTGATTTTTTCTCTCTTTCATTTGCTCTGTAGATTTATCATCATCAGTCTGCGGCAAACTTCTGGCTCCATGAGCTACTCCAAGCAACTCAACGAGCACATTTTGGAGCTATGCGGCATGTGCGAGGAAATGCCAAAAGTAATCAATGCATTTGCCACTGGCAAATTCGTCTAATTTCAAAGCAGCCAATTTATACGCACGCTCTCTTTCTCACATCCCATGATAACTATCTTTCTCTCTCACATTGATTGGTGCTCGTGCGCCTTTTTGCACACACAGAATTAGCGCCAATGATGCTTAATAATTATAGAAACATATACATATATTAACTAAAACATAAGTATTACACCTATTAACACACACTACGACATACACACACACACACACATGAACACCCACACACACACACATGCGAAGCAAACAACAGCATATTCAAGTATTAATTCAAACTTCAAGTTTTTTTGAAGCGCCGCAGTGAATCGAAAAAGATTTTCACTGTGTTTACTGATCTGTACCATATTTGTACGCCTTTGAATTGAATTTATTTATAATTGTATTGCATTTGAATTGAATTGAATTGGTATTTAACGTAGTTAATACACATTTATTTGCAATTTCAAAACGAATACAAAAATAAAACGAACGAACTGAATCTAAATTAAATTTGGATGAAAAACAATACCAAGTTAAATCTGATAACATAAAAAAAACTCAATTGCCTTACAAACAAAATGTTAGTCAATCCCTAATTTTAACTTTAACATAGAAATGAATCAAACAAAAAACAAAAACAAGAAAAAAATGAAAAAAACAAAACACAAGAAATTTGGTCGAAAAAGTACTGAAAAAATAACTAAAAACAAAAGCAAAGCAAAGCAACGCAACGCATTTAGATAAACAAAATATTCAAATAGAAAAAACTATATATGAAAGAAATATAAAAAGAAACACAAATAGTCCAAACTAAATGATAAGTTAACACACGAAGAAACGACATCAAAATATGATTACGTTTTTAATATTTAAGTTTTGTGTTGAAACATATTCAAGTGAAAACTGCCCAAAAACCGAAAACTGTGACATTTTTAAAACTCAAAACTAAATCTAAAACAAAAAGGGAAAATATATTTGCAAGCAATATGAAAAATTTATATACGGCTAAGAAATCCTCCAATGTGCCATACACACACACACACACACACACATACACATCTATATTCACATTCAGACTTATACAAATATAAGATTCTAAAAACCGAACAATAATAATGATGACAGCAAGAGAACTAAATTCGACTACATGAATTAAGTATGTTTACATTTTATATACAACAAATTTGGAAACCGAATGCAACTTAAACAAATTCCAAAAGAAAGAGGAAAATAATATAGTAAAACAAAAATATTTCTAGGGGCAGTTTTTCTGTGATCTTTGAAGTAAACCGTTGTGATCGCTTTGAATTCTTTGTTTTCAAATGTGAAACAAAAAATGAGAAACAAAAACAAATACGAAAACGAAACTGAAAGAAAAAAATACAATTAGAGCAAACTCAAAAGCAACTGATAAACATTTAATTAATTATAAGTTCGACTAAAAAAATGCAAATCATTTTCGAAATAATTGTAAAACGAAAAGCGTAACCAAAAAGTACCTAGACTCAAGAGCAAAATTTGAATACAACAAAAACACAAAAAACATCTCTCAAACATTTTTCACTCTCAAGCGCAACAGTTAAAAGTACACACACACACACACACATATATACTCACATACACAACACACACACATGTATTCTTATAGTATTAACTACATATAATGTAAATATACTCGTAGCTGGAAAATAATGAAAAGAAAAGAGAAACCCTAAAGCAATTACTTCATTCGTTATTTAACTAAAAGAAAAAACAAGTCAAACGCACGAATTCATCAAACTGAACTGTTAAACGAAAAAAACAATTAAACAAATAAGAAAACAGGCTCAAAGAATGTTTTGTAAAACTAAAACATAAACTAAACCTATATAGAAAAAAATACAAAAAAAAAAAATGAAATACAGCAGCAAAACTTTGTGATATCTATTTGAAAAATAAGTGAAAACGAAAACAAGCCACAACAAAACTGAACAAAAAAAAAAAACAAAACAAAAATAAACTAATTCAAGAATATAGAAAAAATTGAAGAAAAAACAAAAACAACTACAAACCTAAACAAATTGCACCTAACTTCAGTTTGTTAACAAAACATAAATAGCATAAAATGTTTAATTGCAAAACTATAAACTGCAAGTACTTAGCATTATAATGAGAAAGCTGCCGATTTTCCGTTGTCAACTGAATTCTAGAAAATTGAAATTCGAGTGAAATTAAGTTGAGAAATCATAGACAAACATGTTTGGTATACGCTTTCTTTTTTTTTTATTGATATTTATATACACGACATCAAGAATTGAATAAACTGAAATTAATTTAAAACGAAAATTGATCGCGCGAAACAACTTGTATCTATATTTTTGGATTTTTCGATCATTTATTCTGGGTCACGATGCCAGCGGGTCCACAGATATACAGCTGCTGATTGTCGCGATCACGAATCGGATCGAAGCCGAGCTCATCGGTCGGAATTCCATATTGCTTCAGCTTGCACTCGTATGTCTCGAGGAGATCGTCGTGCGCCTTCCATGCCTTGGCCAGTTCGTAGCGCAGATCGATGATCGTTTGATTCTTCGTATCGACCACATCGCTAACTGTCTTCTCCACATCTTCGAGCTTGTTGGCAAACTCGGGAGCACAGCTGGCCATCGTTTTGCGCAACACAATGCTGCGTTTCTCATCCTCACGCATTAGGGCCGCGATCTTGCGCTCGAGCAGCACATTCTTCAGGCCCGTCTTCTGCTGCAGCTCCACGATCACCTCGTTGAAGCGTGCCTTAAGCGTCGCACGCTCTCCGACGAGCGCATCGTTGCGCAACAGCAGCGTCTCGGACTCCCACATCAGACTCTTCACCTTCTTCTCAAGTGTGACGTTGCTCTTCTTCAGTCGGCCCAGCTGCAGCTTGTCGCGATCGTAGAACTCCAGCTTGCGTTGCAGCTCCTTCATCTGTGTCTTCGCCTGCTCCAGCGGCTCCTTAAGGCGACGTGTCTCTGCACTCGCCTCGGCAGCGATGCGATCACTGCGATCGGCCTGCCGACGCAACAGCTCGATCTGCTCCTTCATGCTGCCAATGAGAGCGAGGTTGTTGAGCGTAATGTCGTTGTAGTAGTTCTTCATGTCGTTGAACGCGAGATCGTGATGATCCTGAAGATCCTTGATCTGTTGATTCTTGCGCTCCTCCACCTCGAACATTTGCGAGTTGAAGAACAGCTCGAGCTTGGTGCGCTGCTCCTTCATCTTCTCCTCATGCAGGCGATCGTTATCCTTGCGCTCGCTTTCGAACAACAAACGCTGCTCACTAGAAGAACGAAAGAAACAATCATCGATAATGGAAGAAGAAGTTGGATTGTACTCACAGCAGCTGCTGATTGAAATGCGCCTCCAGCTGACGGTGTTGCATGTCGCTCATCTCGATGCGTTCGCGCACAATGCGACGCAGCTGCCGCTTGTCATTCTGCAGCTCCATCTCCTGCAGCACATGATGCTCCTGTGCCACTTTCAGCTGTGTCATCGCCTCGGCACGCACTTCGCCGAGTTTGCTGTGATTCTCGAACTGCAAATGCTTCATCTGCTGCATAATGTGCTTGGTATCAATGTCCGCGAGATCCTGCGTGGCCTCAATCTCCTTATCCTTCTGCTGCAGCTCATACTTGGACTCCTCTGCACAGCGAACATAAGGAACATAAATCAATTGAAGTGATTGCAATCATTCGTGTATTATTTACCCTGCTGCTGGCGTGTTATCTCCCAAAAGGTACGTATCTTGTCACGCTCCAACTGAAAGTAATTGCGCTCCTCGCGCTCCCGATCCATTTCCGCTTTGAGGCGCAGCGCAAACGCCTCCAGCTGATCGCGTGTCATCGATGAGGTGTCCACGCCATCGATGAGCACTGCAACACAAAATCAAAATATGAGAGAAAGTTACAGTCAAGTTTGGGCTGAGATAGACCCTTTGATTTTTTGTGGGTTTATTTTAAATTCCCTCCTTTAGAATTTGCATATATTTATTATTTTTGGTCCGATCATTATAAAAAAATGCCACTTTTGAGCCGTCTGCTAAATAATTAAGTTTTGGCTGTGATAGACCTTTTGCTTATTGTGATTTTACTGTAAATCTACGAAACTTCCCTTTATGATTTGTTTTCTACAATATCTACTAAATTTATGATCCGATCCTTACAAAATTTAAAGCATTCATATAAAATGTTCCATTTGAGTCGTCTGCTAAATAATTAAGTTTTGGCTATGATAGACCCTTTGCTTAGTGTGGTTTTACTATCTACGAAATCTACGAAACTTTCCTTTAAGATTTGTTTTCTACAATATCTACTAAATTTATATCTACTAAATAGTTAAGTTTTATCTGTGACATACCCTTCTATTTTACAGACCTATTTTAAATCGGATTAATTTGTGGTCCAACTATTATTAAATCTGGGGTATAAATGTAATATCTGCTTTAGCTTACATTTTATAAAGTACGAATTTTTGGTCATTATTTAATATTTTTGGTCCGATTGCCATAAAATTTGGGGTAAAATAATGGGTAAAATAATCTACTATATTGGTATTGAAATTTAAAGGTAATATTTCAACTCGTCAAGTAGAAAGTTATACAAATTACACTTAAATCAAAGTTCAGCATTGTACATCTAAATATTAATTCATTTTTCCAACATATTAAGAAGAAAATAAAATCGTGTGCCTTTAGAATTTTGTTACTGATAAAGTTCGGTGTCTCAATCTTTTATAGTTTCTGATTTCATCGACGCATTTTACATTTTTTTTCACAAACTGTTTTGTCTTAATAGGCAAACTGTGTGTTTGCCAGCTCACTTTAAGTTTTTGTGCATTCTCAACTGCTATTATGAAAATTTAATAAGAAATGTTGGTTGCCTTTCTGTCCTTCGCCTCGATTCTGTGTGTGTGTGTTTTTGTATTTTAGGAGTGCACTCGCTTGTCCGCATTCGCATTCGCATCGGCATATGTGCGCCTCTGCTGTAATTGGTTTGTGTAATTGGCATCGTTGGCCGGCTGCTACTCTGCCTTGCACCTCCTTTCCATACCCATACCCTTGTCCCCCCTCTCAGTCACTCTTTTTTCCAACGGACAGCATTTATAGCGACAGGCAAAAGTGGACTTTGGCCATAGGAGAAACAATTATGTGCGTTAGAGGCCCAAGCTCGTGGAAATTAAGTGGACATTTCGTTTTTATACCCGCTACCCATAGGGAAGAAGGGTTTTATAATTTTGTGCATCCAGGAAATGCATATAACAGGCATAAGAAGACATCTCCGACCCCATAAAGAATATATATATTTCTGTTTGTCTGTCCATCCGTATGAAATACTGGATCTCAGAGATATCTTTATCATTTTTTTTTCGGCACCACTTGAAATATTTGCTTTAGCTGACGATCTGGTACATCTTGACGTATATATAATTTGGTATATTTTTGTTTTTTGTGATACATCATTCGGTATAATTTAGAAGTTTTGCGATATATGTTCGGTATATTTTGAGGTCCATGGTATATTTGAAATGTAGCACTATATCGATATACCAAATGTAGAATTCGATATATTTTAGTATTTTTGTGATATATTGTTGGTATATTTTGACCTCTATGGTATATTTCATATGGAGAACTATATCGATGTACTAATTATAACATTCGGAATATTTTCAATATTTTTGTTGTATATCATTCGTAGTATTTTAGTATTTTTATAACAATTTTCGGTATATTTTGACTTTTATAGTATATTTCGAATGTGGTACATCAACAGTATACTATATAGCCTTTGGTATATTTTAGTATTCTTGCGGTATATTAATTTAATATATTTTTTTACGTAGCGCGTATCTAAACAGTCGAGCACTCTCGACTATAGCTTTTTTACTTGTTTTGTTGTTGTTGTTGTTGTTGCAGCATCAAGTGCAGAGCATAGAGAGCTGCCCGTTGCACAATTAAATTGTATGCGAGAGCGCAGCAAGCAGTGAGCAGCATGTGGCAGGCACAACACTTGCCACACTTTTGCTTCTTTTACAGCTACTCCGAGTGCTGACCAAGCCTCAGATTATCATTATTTGACAAATTGTTTTCCTAACCAACTGACACGATAGACGGACGGACTGCATTTGTTGCAACTTGCTACTTGCAACGTGCACCACACAAATTAATTACGTATACGTTGCGAGCTGTCTATAAAATAATTACTAATTAAATACAGTCTTAGTATTTCAATAGAATTTGAGCTTTGCCTTCGCCTTCGCCTTCAATGTTTGCCGCAGTTGACACGAATAATCGATTGGTCAACAATTTAAATAATAAGTATTGAATTTCACTGCAAAATAATTGCACAGCAAACACAAATTATCGATGCAATCATTTTATCTGCCCAATTGTGAATTGTGTGTGCATTTGCTTTCGGTTGGCGTAAAGTTGATCTCATCAGGGAAGTAACTTTAAATTGCATTCCCTTTTTTCGCTATATGATTATTTACTAAATTCATCATAATAAACATAGTTAAACTAATTATGGTTTATTATATAATCCTTTTAGTTATCAAAGTCATAGTCAATCAGTATTATAATATATTGAATTCTGTGAATTCATAATATAAAGTTCTAAAAGCAACTGATACTAAAACAGTTTTAATTAAAATGTATACTCGTATGTGAAAATATGTATTAGTGAAATGCAGTTTTAATTATTTTAGTTAATCCTTTGTCATCAATAATATTAATCAGTCATTCAATCCAAACACTTCTTGATATATTTAAAGCTTGATTCCAATTAGCACATTGCTTAAAGTTCTAAAAGCAGGTGATTCTAAGACAATCTCAATGTTCTCAAATGTTCATGTTTAAATATCGAAATCTCTTTCATCTCAATTATGAATCATTTCAGTCAGTCATTCAATTCATACAGGTTTCGATGGCTAATGTTCTAGTTTATTACGATGTTACTACTGAGACTTAGTATTTTAGAAACAATTTCATTTAGAATACTGAATTGCTGTTTTAAATAAGTTAAATGGGATTTTCGTAAATACTTTCACTCGCTTCCTTACATTATTTTCTTGCATATAATCTGTTTAAGTAGAGATGAATAACATTGGTCGGAGTTCATTTTTATTTTGTGATACAAAACAGGTTTTGCTTGTTAAATTTAATTTGCAATTACAATATATTAAAAGAGTCTTCTAAATGTTAAAAATAAGTAAGTAAAGATATTCTCTAATTTGTCACATTTTAAAATGCAGTTTTAGCAGTTAGCTAAATAAATAAATTTCACTCTTCAATTATCAATCGCACAGTTAATGCATCATCAGTCATTTAAAAAGAAACAACTTACTATATTATTTTGTCAATCAAGCATTAGATGATTATCAGTAATCGTTCATATTTAAGTTCCAAAACTATGTTGTTAAAGTATATCTTTTAAATTGTAAACATTTTTCATTTATATTAAATGTACATATATATGAAAATAGTTTTCACTACAAATTTTATGTTATATTTCTTATATCTAAAGAAAAGTCTAAGTGGTCCTCTTTGTCTCATCCTTTTTTGAAAACGTTCACTAAATTCTCATTTTCACTTTAAATACTCTTTTAGTAATGTTCAAATAATAAATAAAAATAAATTATGATCGTTTATAAATATTTGATTAAAAATATTAAAGCTAAGCTCTCTTTTTCTTTGCTTGTATATTCTCAAGAGTTCCCCCATAGCATCATAAAATATATATTATAATAATAATCATTTGCTTAACACTCACCTGGCATTTTTTTGCCCTTCTTGCCTTTTTTACCCTTTGGCGGCTGTGAAAAAGTAAAGTCGAAACAAAAGCATTTTAAAAATATGCCGATAATGAATGTTTTTCATATATTATTTGTGTAAAGAATCAGTGTTTGTGTGTGTAAAGTCGCGCTCAATTTGATTGCAGCGTTTAATGCGAATATTGTTCGCACTTGTTTCTGCATAATTATGCTAACCACTTTTGTGTGTGTGTGTGTGTGTCTTTCGCATATTTCAAGTAGTGTAAAATGCTTGCATGCCTAAGGCTTAATTCGATTTCAAGTTGTCCTCGCAGTTTTTCACACTGCGAAAATGCAACGCAGGAAATCAGAGTCGCAGTTGGAGACGGAGTTGGAGTTGGAGTTGGAGTCGAGAGTCCGCGAGTCTCTCCAGCGATAAAAGCCAGAGAGAGTTGGAGACTCACTCGCTCGTTGGTTGTGGCAACAACGATGCTGCTGCTGTCGTTGCTGTTGCTGTTGCCATTGCTGTTGCTGTTGCCGTGGCTGTTGCCTTTGCCCGTTTTAAATAATGTGATGGCGCGGCTTTCAAAACAATTTCACAACAGCTGTTGGCTTATTGCATATTTTATGACTGCAAATTATTCAAAAATTTTCGAAGCCGCGGCGGCTACTGTGCTCTGGCCTCGCTGCGTCTGTGTGTGTCTCGGCGTAAAAGGCGTAAAATTTTCATAAATAATAATAGTATATATATATAGTATATATAGTATATTTATATATATATGTGCGTATACAAATTGTCGAAAAACGCGGACAAAAGCAACAGCAGCGGGGGGTGTCGCGTTTCGTTTTTTTTTATGCTTGCTGCACAATTCTTTTGCAATTTAACAAGCGTAGGCATGCGGCATGCAGCGTGTGGCACGCTGCAGCACGCGGCGAGCATACATTTCATCGCCGATATACTATATATATATATAAGTATATACCTATAAATGTAAATATATACACACAGCATGCTGCTGCTGCTGCTGCACAACAACAGCCTGGCTTGGCATGAAAAATTGAATATGCCAGAAAGCGATGGAAGGAGTTGTTGCAAGGGTCCAGTTAGTTGCCTCTGCCACACACACACTCTCGCACTCTCGCTTCGCTCTCTTATCACAACAACGACAATGTGAACGGTCTTTATTGCAACAGCAGCTGCAGCTTAAGCTGCTTATTTGCTCAACGCAACAGATCTTCGACAAAAATGAAAAAAAGACAACTTACCATTGTGTTTGTTGATAACTATTTACGATGGAGTTCTTTCTTCCCAAAACTTCTCTCGCGTCTTCCAATTTCTACGTCTCTTCGTCTATGCGTGTGGTTTGTTATTGATTAAGCTCGTTGCACGTTGCCGGTTGCACGTTGCCGGTTGCCGGTTGCTGGTTGCCGGTTGCATCGGTTGCTTGGGGCAACCACATGCGTTACCAAGCGATTATTTAGTCAGCTGTTTTGCCAAGCAACCGCTGAGCTGCTATCAGCGAATTTTATCCTCTGTTTTTTTTTTGGTGTGTTATATTCAATTTGTTTATTCGGTGTTTGTGTGAATTCTGAAATTTGTGCTTCACATTCGACTTATTATTGGATTACTGAGTTTTTTTCTCCCCTCTTTTTGAGTACTTAGTTTTGTGTCAGTTTCAGGCTATGCTACTTATGCTCCATCTTCATCAACAGGCGGCAACTTGCAACCCTGTAGCAAGTTTGATTGCAAGTGCAACTCGTCAGTTTTGAAAGCTATGAATAGTTGTATATTAATACTACTATTAGAATATTATTAAGTGGGATTCTTATAGTAATTGCAAGTAGTAGATTCTTTTATGATAATCAATAATATCAATCATATTTTTTGGTAGTTGCAGCTAGTTCATTTTTATGTAAATCAGTTTCATAAAATAATTTTGAATAATTTGTTTTTTTTAGATTTCAAAATTGTCGATAGAATGTTATTAATGATATTATTAGGTAGCTATAGATAATAGAATGTTATTGATATTAATCTAAGAGTATTCTCAAACCCATAAGTTTCAAGCTTTTATTTTTGTTTTTACGTTATTGATAGAATATTATAATGATGAGAGAATTACTTACTTTATATGTAGCACTGAATTTATTTTATTTACTTTTTTACCAATCTGAAACAAGTAAAATTATACTAAATACCACAATAATACTTAAATTTGCTGAAGGCCAAATTTTCAGCCCGAGTTAATTTGGCGTTTTTTGCCATACAAAAGTTTTTCTTAAATAACTATTTAAAAGCTATGTGAAAATCTTCTTACTTTCGCTTGTAATAATTTAAGTTTCAAATGAACATTTTAAAATTCTTAAAAAAGCGATGTAATCTAAAATATTTCATTATATGTACATATTTGAAATTCATTATTCCAAATTCTAAAAGAACGAATTTGGCAGAACTTCGTAAGTTTTGATATGAAGGTACGAGTGTTGATAAAACCGCATGAAACTTTCACAGTAATCAGCTGATAGAAAACACTAATCGAATAAAATACTTACGAAATTTTAAAAAAATGTTTTCTTTGTTAGGCCGACTTTTTATCTGCTTACCCTCGTAAAGGTAAATTGCAAGTTTTGCTGCATTTTCCAAGCAGTTTTCTATTATCCTATAAATAATTTAAAATTGACAAATGCAAGTTTTCAATATATTACAAGAAATGTATTGCTATTCAAATGCGTTAAACAAATTCAAAAACTATCTTCGAAAATTTGAACTTTTGTTGTATTTTTATATTACGTTCATGTATTATTGAAACTAATATAAGAAACGATTGCTTAAAGCTTGGTGAGTGTTGCTATTTAAATATCAGTTTGCCAGCAATCATACCCCTCTTTCAAGCTAGTTAGAGGGTATAACAAACAGAAGAGTGGCCAGGAAACAGGGCAAAACAGGACGAAATTGAAATACTCGTTTAAGAAGTTAACGGCTGGCCGATAAAATTGCCAAGGCAAAGCAAAGCGAAGCGGGTCGAGTCGCATAAATATCTCTGCTGTGTGTGGCACTGTCGACTGGCGTTGGCGACTTTGCCCCACTTCCTCACACTTGCCACACACAACACAACTGGCGCTTAAATAGTCTTTGCCTTTGCCTTTGCCTCTGCTTTTCTTTTGGCTTTTTGGCTGCACATTTCGTATGCATTTTTCGCATTTCAGACAGCAAATCTAACAACAAATTGCAGTCATTATTGTGCTCCCCTTCGCTTTGCTTTTTATATTTAACTGCTTTATGTTGAATATCATAATTTATGCCATCATCGAGGCGAAGCGGCTTTAATTAATTAAATCAGGTTGTGTCCCCAGGAATATTCTCTAGAATATCTATTTAATCAAATTGTTAAAGCGAACGGCGGCGAACTTTAAATGCGAAAGTTTGGCGCGAATATTTCACGCCTTAATTCACGTGGCACTGGGGCAAGAGCAATTGAGCGTGTAGCAGGTGGAGAAGAGGCTGTAGAAGAGGCCCATCCGAGGGGGGCGGGGGGCGTGGTTGTTGGCAAAATTATTATGCGCTGCTTTCTTGGCGGTTGTGTAAACAGACGAAGAGACAGGCGAAGCCAGGCCCCGGCAAATAAAAAGGATATTCTGCCGGGGCTGTTTGGCTGTTTGTGCTTGCCGGTTAAATGCTTTAATTGAAATTAATAACCGCAGCATCGAAGCTGTGCTGTGGCGCAGAATTTTCAATTGTTTTCATTAAAAGTCAATTTTTGGGGCGAAGGCAAGTTTTCAACCCTTTTTATACCCGTCGCCCATAGAAGGTAGAAGGGTATTTTAGCTCAGAGCCGGCAGGAAATGTGTAAAACAGTCAGAAAGAAGCATCTCCGACCCCATAAAGTATACTCGTATATATTCCTGTCTGTCTGTCCGTTCGCTTAAACACCTAGATCTTTCAGACTATAAAACTATAATTGTTTTTCGACAACACTTGTAATGTTTACTTTGGCTGACAATCTGGTGTATTTTAAATTTAGCACAATAACGATATACCAAATATGGCCTTCGGTATATTTTTGTATATTTGACATAAATGTATGTTTTGTATATATATGTATATACTGGTATACTTCAAATTTCGATCTATCAATATGACCTTTTGTATAGTTTGGTATATTTTACATATATTTTTGATATATTTTTTACTCCATAGCATGGTTCAAATGTAGCACAATATCGATATACCAAATATAGCCTTCGATATATTTTAGTATATTTGTTATATATGTTTTGTATATTATGTATATTTCAAATTTCGATCTATCAATATGACCTTTGGTATATTTTAGTATATTTTACATATATTTTTGCAATGTTTTTTACTCCATAGCATGGTTCAAATGTAGCACACTATCGATATACCAAATATGGCCTTCTGTATAATTTAGTATATTTGTTATATATGTTTTGTATATTTCAAATTTCGATATACCAATATGACCTTTGGTATATTTTAGTATTTTTTCCACATATAAGATATATTTAAAATGCAGTACAATGTCAATATACCAAATATAGCAGATGGTATATTTCAGTATTTGTATTTTGGTATATTCTAACCGTAGTATTTTATAGATACACCAAATATGCATTATAATTTAGTATTTGGTTGATACATTTTTGGTACATTTCACTCTAGCACTTCGATGATATACCAATATGATCTTCAGTATATTTCAGTATTTTGTAATATATTTTCAGTATATTTTCATGTATACGGTATATATTTCAAATGTATGGTCTTCGGCATATTTTAGTATTTTTTTGGTATATATATTTTATTGGTATTTTTTTTAATTGGTTTTATTCCAAATGTCTAGCTGGTATCTCACAGTCGAGCACACTCGACTCTAGCTTTCTTACTTGCTTGCGCTGAAATGCCCCGCGGCCAAAAGATTCGAGACTCTGAAGAGAAGGCGTTACGTTTACGGTATACCGCATAATTTTGTATTGGCAGATGCTACGCTTGTTGTTGTTGTTGTTGTTGCTGTTGTTGTTAGCCATGGCCCATTGCACGGCTAACTGTTAACGGTAACAGCGAACAGCGAAAGGCAACGGCTGCCAAGGGTCACGTGGCTTCAGCTTTAGCTTCGACTTTCTGTTTCCTGCCACTGATTGAAAGTGAAACTAAGTACGCTGATTTCAGTTAATGCAAAGCACAAAGCTAGACTCGCCTTTTAAATATGTTGATTGAGTTAGCCGCGCCGCATTTGTCTGCCTTTATTTTTTCTCTGTCTTTTCTACTATCTTTAAACTCTGCATAATTCTGGCTTAAAACGCTGCAGGTGGCACTTGTTTTATTTACCGTGGAAATTATAAACGCTCCTAGAAAAAAAAGCAAAGCAAGTAATTTAAGTGGCAACAAGTATTTAGTTAATTAGGATTTAAGATTCTGCGAAATATGCTTTACATTCAATTTATTTCACTATCTGATTTACCCAACATTTGTTAAATACTTCTAATTAGCAAAATAGACTGTTGGGTAAAAAGTAAATTTTAGCAAGAAGCTATCTGGTTCGAATTTCATAATTATGTTTTTAGAATTTTCGAATTTGTGTTACATTTGCCATTAGAAAGTAGCAAACGTAATGACTTACTTTTAGTTAATTTACATTATTATATTTATGCAAAAAATTTAATACTTTAAACCTGTCCTAAAGTTTTATAAGTTATTAGTCGAACGTTTATCTTCATATGGGTAATTCTCTGGTGGTAAAAAAAAAAACATAAACTAAAACAATTTTAGAAATAAGTGAAGGTTATTCTTAAAGCTTTGGATTAACACTATTTTTAGAGCTAAGATTAATTTTAGAAACTTGTTCCGTTTTACGATAAAATGTATAAATTCGTTCACTTTTTGGTTTTAAGTACGAATTTGTTAATTTGTGCAATTACCAGAACAGAAAACAAAACAGAAAGAAAATTCCAAAGCCATTCCAAGCTCTAATTAAAGTACGAATCTAGAGCTATAAGAGTAAGCTTTTCTTATTTTTAAAATTGTTTCAGGTTATGTTTTTCTTGTTCACTGAAAAGACATCCGTCAGAGAATTACCCATATATATATTTCATGAAACTTTTCATATTTTCCAAAAACGCCAATAGAAAAATGCAGTTAAGGGTTAATACAATTGAATATAAATTTCATTTGTGACATTACTTTATTTAAATTAGTTTAGTCAGAATGACGCTTGTTTTATTTTCCAGCAACATTTGCATAGCTTTTAATTAAATATTTTTTTCGTGTAGTTTGTAACTTAAGCTTGTTGTATGTTCGAAATGTTTACCTTATATTTTCCCAGTAGAAACAGTAAATTAAATGACTTGCACTCCATTATTAATCTTATAATAAAACCCTGACTTACTTATACTTTAAATATTTCCTACATTATATGAACTTATTGAATAGTCCACACATAAGGTATTTTCTATAAATTATTGTAATTATTTAAAAACTGAAGTCTCCACTTCGAAGCTTTTATTTATCAAAATTTCGTATATTTAAAATGGAATCTTTTATCTATATAATGCTTTATTGTATTCAATTTTTATTAATCTAGTAGTCGAAGTAGTCTAAGCTGAAGACAATTTTTACATTATTTTATTCAAATACTCCACTTTGAGTCTATTTCCCATTTGACTTCTCTAATAATTAAATAATTTTAAACTAGTTGCAGGTGATATTCTAATTAAGTTATTGATTTGTGATCTACATAATAAAAACGTTTAAGAGTAACGTAAAAGGATTGAGGAACATAAGAAAGAAACGTTTAAGAGGATCGTAAAAAGTATTGAGGAACATAAGAAGAACATAAAAAGCCTTGTCTTCAATTAGAAAAAGCAATGGTATGTCAATTCGTATATTACTATATATGTAGTTTTAGTAATAATATTCAGTTTATACTATAAAATGTATAGTATTATGCTTATATGCTGATCCCTACTAAGTAATTACAGCACATAAACATGCAGAAAATTTCGATTAATATTCTGAATTTCTTTTTTGATCCACCTTATTAGTGAAATCTGCTTTGAGTGCAAGTATTTCGAACTTTAGACCAGCATAAGTTTCATCTTTATTTGCCAGTTGTAACTCTGATTGCGTTGCTTAGCTCTGCCTATATGAAAGGACTTTAACTGCACTGAATGTATGTTTGTGTGTGTGTGTGAGTGTAGGAGTATTGGTCTCTGCGTGTTTGTGTGAAGCCAGAGACAAGTGTGCTGAATGCGGTTGCAGAAGTTATTTGCTGTGTTATTTTCAGAACAGTTTCCGCTTTGCTCAGAAACGGACTTCCTGTTGTGTTTGAGAGTTAAATTTGCGCAGCTGCTTGGACTAGCGGACTAACGGGTTTCTCTGTTTCTGCTCTCTGTTTCCCTCTCTCTCTCTCTCTCTGTCTCACAGTGTTGCATTTCGTGTGGCAAACGTTGACAGTCTTTGGCACAGATTTTTTTGATGATATTTTTAAGGTTATTTCTCTTTTTTTGTACTATTGTTTTTTGTTTCTTTTTGTTTTTTGCTGTTACTCAATTCAAAGTTTGACTTTTGCATATTTACTTACCAACCCAAGCGATGCGAAGTAGTTGTTCCTTGCTTTTTTTGAGTGCTACACTTATTATATGAATTGCAAAGGTCACAAGCTAAAATATCTTAAAGTTTGTGATTTCCTTTTCTTTATAATTATTAAGTGATTTTTGCTTTAAATTATGAGTAACGTTAGAAAGGGATTTTTTAACATTAGTAAGATTCTTTTTTAGAAAAAAAAAACAGAACTTCAGTAGACTTCTTGAATAAATATATTTAAATAAAAGGTATGTTTTAATTTGTATAATATAGAATTTCTAAAAACGTTATTTCAAAATCAAAGTTATGCTTCAATTTTTAAATTAGAGGTTTCAAATAGGGCTAGGCTTAAAAATTAAAATAACTATTGAATTATTATAATGAAGTGTGCAAAATAATGTGTGAAAATTTATTATGCAAATTTTTAAACTACCTTTTATTTGGAAAATTATATATTTAAATGGCCTACATTTTTATTTTTTTTTAATTCATTTTCTCTATTACGTTATTCCATTCAAGATTGATCTATTAATTATAGCGCCCTTCCAAATTTTCGATAGCATTTTCGCTGTACGATTTTTACCTTTGTCCTCAGAACCGTCGACTCGTCGATGTTTTTGGTAGAAAGTGAGCTAGCGCAAAAAGTTTTCTAACACCTAAATGATATGATGAACAAGCTCAGTTGATATTTTTGAAGCGCCTGCTATTTCATTAATTCAATGTACGATCATTTAAAATAATTTTGTGTTTTGCTTTTTTAATGTTTTCATCGGTAATACCCTTCTACATATTTTCTTTCTTATTTTTAGGATTTCAATCTAAATTTTGTTCTCTCTGTGGACAAATTATATATAATATTTTTTTGAGGTATTATTGCACAAATCTGAGATATATTTTGTCATATATAATATTCCACCACATTTTTATACCCGCTACCCATAAGGTAGAAGGGTATTATAACTTTGTGCCGGCAGGAAATGTATGTAACAGGTAGAAGGAGGCATCTCCGACCCTATAAAGTATATATATTCTTGATCAGCGTCAACAGCCGAGACGATATAGCCATGTCCGTCTGTCAGTCCGTATGAAACACTGGATCTCAGAGACTAGAAGAGATAGAACTATAATTTTTTTTCGACAGCATTTGTTATGTTTGCACGCAGATCAATTTTGTTTCAAATTTTTGCCACGCCCACCTCCGACCCGTAAATAAAAAAAAATCGAATAACAAGCTTAACTTTAGAGCTGCGAATTTTGGTATAGACAATAATAACAATAGTATTTATGATTCCTGAAAATTTGGTTACGATCAGATAAAAATTGTGGAAGTTATTAAAGAAATACTTTTGTATGGGCAAAAACGCCTACTTACTAGGGGTCTTAGTTGTCTATGGTATATTTTGAATGATATACTATATAGATATAGCAAACATACCATTTTGTATATTTTTAGTATTTTTTTAGTATTTTCGGTATATATTTTGCTTTTATTAAAAATGGGTAGCGGGTATCTCGCAGTCGAGCACACTCGACTGTAACTTTCTTACTTGTTCGTGCTGTGTTTGAAATATTCTTTCGGCTAGCTTTTAAGCAGTTTGACAGAAAAGTTGCCCAGCTTCAGCGAAATAAATGAAAATTTAATTGATTGATATCGTAAATAAAAGAGACAAGAGACAATGTCGCCCGCTTATCAATCATTGTTGTTATGCTGCGATGCTAATGCTGATGATGATGATGTTGTTGGTTTGCACCTTTGGGGAAATAATTAATGCAATTAAATGTAATAAATATATTTGTCCTTTATTTGTAGAATTTCTTATGCGCCGTTGTTGTTGTTGTTGTTCGTTCGTTCGTTCGTTAGTTTGTTGTGTGTGTGTTTGTCATACTTTCTTTATTGTTGTTGTAGTACTCTATATGTCTGTGTGTGTGTGTATATATGCTCGTATATATCTATGCAATTATGTATATATAAGATATATATATGTATATATATATTTGATTTAATACATGTATATTATGTTCTTTGTGCTTGCTTTTCGTGTATTGTTTTTCAATTATAATCGTATAATTATTTTGTTTCTTTTTTTTTGTTTTTTGTTTTTAATGTCCGTTGTTTATATTTTATGTTCTTTTGTTGAACTCTGAATTGTTGTTTTTTTTTTAGGTTTTATTTTTGTTTTTAATGCTCGCAACGTATTCAGCGATAAAACTGTAATTGCCAAATACATTTGCTTATGCTATAAGTATTTATTTTATATATAATAATAATTAATTGATTACGCCCTTTTATATATATATATATGTACATACATAAATATATTATCAAGTTGCATTATTTTTTTTTTATACTTTCTGTCGAACTTTCTGTTGATTGCCCTATATACAAATTAAATTTTGATTAAGCTGAATGACCAGAAAATACTTTTCTTTTTTGTTTTTGGGAAATTTTCTGCATATATTTCTCTTTATAGTACTTGAAGCACTTGTCTATAGCGTTCTCTGTTTATTTTCAATTTGTTCAATTCAATTTTCATAGTATATTTAACATATTTCGTCGTGTGTAACATTCAAATCGCCTTTGATTTTACATTCATTATATAATACTTAGAGCCTACACATCTATAGATAGTTATCTGTATCTTTGACCAGATAGTTATTACTCAATTTAGCTAGATACATTACATACATCATGTATACATTTTAGTTTCCATTTTGCGTAGCTTCAATTTCAGTTCTTTAGAAGGAAATTTTGTTGTAAGTTAGATTTCTTTAGATTGAAATCGAAGTACAAAATTCGACATTGGGCCGAACTTGTTTTGTTTTCTTTAATGGCACATAATATTATTGTTTGGCAACTCCTTAAAGTTTCGTCTATATGTTTTATATACTACATTTAAATGTATACATAATTTAGTCGTTGTCACTAACAACAAACAAACAAAAAAAAAAAAAAAACAAAAACACATTCATTACACACTCTTTGAAGCATAGTTCTCGACGATTTAAGTTTTAAGTTTATAAGATGTACAAACCGTTTAACATTATTTTCATTGCGAACAACCTTGTTAAATACTTTATGTTTAATTTACTTTAACTATTTTATATATACTATATTGTTGTTGTTTTTTACAAAATTGATTACGATTCTTACGATTCTTTTGCTGCACATTGAAAAGTGTTTGAGGAAAAGAAAAAAACAATTGCATACTTTTAGGCGTTGCTTTTGCTGCGCCTTAAGATACGCAAATTGAGAGAACATGACCAATTTCTGGAGCTGGCTGTGTTTATTGTCATAGCCGACAAAACAAAGAAGTTCTTAATTGAAATGCAGCAAGATGTAAATAAGTAAGTAAATAAACACACAAACAGAGAGAGAGAGAGAGAGATAAAGAGATGGAGAAGTGTGGCAAGTGCGATAGAAAATATTTGAGTTGAAATCATTTATAGTTTGCAAATGAAATTGAAATGAAATTAAATTCTATTGAGACATGCTCGACAGAAATGCGCCGAAAATGGCAACGAGAATTGTTAAACGAGGTGACACAACTCTGTCTCAAATGTCAAGTTGCAAATGCAAACAGAGACAGACAGACAGAGAGAGAGGGAGAGACATAGATAGATATGCAGCAACTGGACAATTAAATGCGTAGTGCAACATATTGTAATACAAAAAGCAAAAACCTGAAGAAGCTTCGGCGTAATTGAATTTGAATTTGAATTAAAATTTGTGTCGAGATTTTGTTTTGAGCTGCTGAGCTGCTTGTAATTTTATATGTCTTTATTTAATTTGTATAGTCTGTGGTGTATGTGTGTGTGTACGTGTGTGTGTGTGTGTGTTGTAGCAAGCAAGCTGACGATAAGATTACAGCACTCTTTGCTTTGCTTTGCTCTGCTCTGCAACTGGCAGCAAGTTTTTCTTCCACCTCCTTTTTTTTTGCTTGCTTTTGTTGAGGGCAAAACTTTCAAGGCGACACACACACACACACAAGCACACAAATACAGAGAAAGAGAAAGAGAGTATATTTTATTATTAAATCAAAAAAGTTGAGTAAATTTCACAAACAAATATGCAAAATGCCAGTTGTATGTTTTTTTCTCCCCCCTTTTGTCGTCCCCGTGAGTTACAAATTCAAGTTGATTGCCATTTGTTTTTAAGCGAACTCTGTAAGTGTGCGGCAAATGTTATGCGGCTAACTGGCTGCACATAACAAGCGGACACCACACACACACACACACACACACACACACACACACACACTTGCTTAACACATACAAGATTGAGCGGCAGCAAGTGACGCATTCAATTAAACTTCCGCCAAACATGATGCTTGCCGCATGCCGCTTGTTGCCTGCCGCTTGCTTCCTCTCCTCTCTCTCTCTCTCTCTCTCTTGCTGTCATTCATCCGCTTGATGCCGTTGATGTTGCTGTTGCTGTTGCTGCTGCTACTGTTTTGCCTTAAGGTTATAAAATAAACATGTTGCCACACACCAAAATTTAAATAGATACAAGTTTGTGAGCGCATAAAACAATAAACCGCAGTAATTTAACAAAAGCAACAAAAAAAAAACAAAAAAGAAAAGAAAACCAAGATGAAGCACACAAAAAGTAGAAGAAAAGTAAAAAGAAAAGAACACTCAAAAAACGAAAGACACAAAGTTGAAGACAAGACACAACGCACAAGGCATAAATGTCTGCAAGGAAATTCGAAATTAAAATACAATTTAAAAGTACCAAATAGAGCAATTAAGCGGCCTTTTCTTACAGCACACACACACATGCGTAAACAGGGCGTATAAATGGCAAAAAGTACTGAGTACTGAGCACTGAGTACTCGAACACACACACACACACACACACACAGCAAACTTCATTACAAAACCGGAACAACTTAAGCAACCGCCCAGGCAAAATCATAAGTACAACAACCACAGACAGACAGACAGACAAAGAGGGAGAGAGATAGGCACTTGTGTATAGATAGTATTGTGTGTGGCTCACACATGTATTCAAACCTATTCACATATTATATTTGTGCTTTGCCCCACACACACGCACACAATGATAACAAAAGACGCGCGTTTACAAGCAGCAAAGTGGCAGCAGACAAGCAGCTGAGGGAGCGACAAAAAGTGCTGCATACTTCTAGGCAGCAGCAGAAACAGCAGCAGCAGTGGGAGTGACAAAAAGTGTTGCATACTTTTGGGCATGAGGCGAAAAGCTGCACTACACATTGTACTACAACAGCGAGTAGTTGTTATTGTTGTTGTTGTTGATGGACGCCCTGCGTGTGTTGCTTGTAATTTGAAACACTTGTGTCAATGTGTGCGCGAGTTGTGCTACTTGTTTTTGTTTATATTGTTGTTGTTGTTGCTGCTGTTGGTGTGTGCAAAGATTCCAACAAAAAACGGGGCATGTTTTGATGTTGATGTTGTTGTTGCTGCGGTTGTCAGCGTCTTATTATCATCATCAGTGGCAGCTTTCGGCGGTTTTGTATGCATACACTTACACACACACACACATACAAGTACAAGTCGCCTGCTGACGACTGACATAACACAAACAGCTGTGCGTGTGTGAGAGTTAGTAGTAGAGTTGCAAGTTGTGTTGTCATCGGGGCGTCTTGTCGACGAAACAGTAAAATTCACTTTGCCAAAAAGTTTTTATTTCATTAAAAAGTGTCTGCATGTGTGTGTGTGTGCGTGTGCGTGTCGTTTACTGGCAGCCAAGCAATTCATCAAACCAAATTCAGTCACCACACACAAACACATGCACTCACACATGTGTGTGGAGTAGTGTGAGTGAGATCTTATGCCAAGCCAAAACTAACGGACTGACAGCTCTATGAAAGCAGGCAGCACAGGCAGTCGCCAGTGCCTTTGGCTTTATTCTACTCCGTCTCTCTCTCTCTCTTCCTCTCTGTCTCTCTCAGCTGTAGCCGCAACGAAAAACTGCCAAAAGATGTTTTCCCCCGCCCCTTCTCCTCTTTCACTTTTCGGCCAGACAGTGGCTCAGTTCTTAGCAGCTCAGCCAACAACTGCATTTTGGGCAAAGTTTTTAACCTTTTGCATATGCATGCGCTGGCAAACGGGCAAAGCGGGCGAAACGGGTGTAAACGGGCGAAACGGGCAGCGAGTAAATGGCTCAAGTTGTTGAAGCGTGCTTTTGGCTTGTGCTTCGTCTTCCACTACTTCTTCTGCCTCTTCTTCTTCATCTTGAACGTCTGCTGCCTTGCTTGCAGGCATGATGAAAGCTTCTTGAGCTTACACACACACGCACACGCACACTAGTTGCTTGTTGAGCTGTCCGCTTCGCTGAAAAATGAGCTGCAGTCGGCAGCGAAGCAGATCTGCAGCGACGCGACAAGATAAGCAGCGACAACGAAAGAGAGAGCGAGAGCGAGAGAGTGAGAGTTGGGAACAATGAGGCAGTCAAAGCAACTAAGAGAGAGCGAGAGAGGAAGAGCTGACTACAAAGTACAAGCAAGTGTGTGTGTGTGTGTGTTTGTGCTGCAGAAATATGACATTTAATTTGCATAAATTATGCGCGTTTGCCCAACATTCTTTTGCCCCCTTTGCACTAAAGTTGAAATTCGTTTTGTTTGGGCATATTTATTGAAGTAAATCCGCTTTATTTCCTGCCTTAAAGTCCAGCCAGCTTTGATTGATGTCAATCAAATTCGGAAAATAAAAAGTCAAATCAAAAGTTTCGACACTTTTCTATTAATTGACTTTCCCTTTTTTCGTATTTTCTTTCACACACTTCATTTTCGTTGTCCTTGAGTTGAGGTTTAAAAATAAATCGAGTTAGGAAATTAACTTGATGCTGATTTTTTTTTTTTGACAATTGTAGAAATAGAAATCGTGAAAAGGTTGAAAAAAAAAAACGAAAAGGTGCAAATGATGGATGCTTTTTAATGAGTTTGCTTATCTTGGAACAGCAAATCAAGCGCAGCGAAATGTCATTAATAATGCAAAATAATCAAATGATTAGCGAGATTATTAATCTGAAGTGTAAGAAACCCCTTTTTTTGATGGAAATTGTTATGGAAAATTCACTATGCTCTTTTGATTATTATTTATAATATTTTGTTGTTGTAATTCAATTATTCGTTTATTATCCAGTTTTCTTGTTTGTTTGTGTGTGTTTTTTAAATTCCAAATGATTATACATTGTAAACACGCTAAACTATTATTAACAAGACCATGAATACAGTTTGTAACTAGTCTTAATCTAGAGTTTGTTCGTTGAGGCCTTTTCAAGTTGACACCACAAAAAACGGCGAGAAAAACAAAAAAAAACAATATTTATGCTTGGGATTCGCTTACAGTTAGGTGAATACACACATATACATACAACATATGTATGTATGTGTTTATGTACATATATGTATGTATATGCATTTTGAAGTATACAGATAGCGCACTTTATATGTAGTTATATATCTTGTAATACAACTCGTTATTATTTTCTTTTTTTGGTATTATATATTATAATTTTTGGGTTTTGTTTTCTTATAAATTCTGTAAACTTAATGCAGATGTTGCCAACACATACAGAACATATATTTATATATCTATGGGGGAGGGGGTTAAAATTATGAGCTTACATTTAGTTAAAGAACTTGCAAATTTGGTACAGTAAACTAGAACAAGGGGATTAATTCGGGATTCAGGAGTAAATGAATCCGCAGTTGAACGCATGTTGCACACACTTTGTTGTGGCAAGCCACAAAAAAAAAAAAAAAAAAAAAAAAAAAAACATTTCTTTTTTTTTGTTTACTTTAACATTTGCACCTACTGTGAGTGTGTGTGTGTGCCTAGTGCACTGCTGCCAGCATCTATTATAACAGACTGAGCGTGCCAACAACTAAGCCGGACAAACCCATTAAGAGCGGCTGTCGTCGACTCGACGTCGCGAGCGCGATTGAGAGCGACAACGAGAGCGAGAACGAGAGCGAGAGCGACAACCCTGCTCGTCGATAGTAGAGTTGTCGTATCGTCGTCGCACCTCCCGAGCCCAGCTCGTTGTTGTCCAAAGGGCCGCGCACTTCGGTGTTGCCAGCTCCTCCTCCTCCTCCGCCTCCTCCACCGCCTCCGTAATAGGGCGGCTTACGTGTATTGCCTGCGTTGTTGTTGTTGTTGCCAAAAGCCAATTCGATGCTGCTCGAGGAGCCACCGCCACCGCCACCAGCACCAGCAGCTCCACCAGCAGCACCGCCACCCAGTTGATTTTGCTGTGGATGATGGTGGTGCTGATGCTGATGCTGGTGCTGATGGCCACCACCGCCACCGCCTGCCCCGTTGTTGGGCTTATGTGTTGGCGGCTTATTGCCACCGCTGGTGTAATAATGGTGCGGCGATAAGGGCGGCAAACCGGCGGCAAATTCGCCATCCTCGAAATCCTCCGCTGAACCGTAGAGCTCCTCATCGTCCGGCTGGTATGTAACTTTGACTTGTTGTTTCACTTTTAAAATGTCATTGGCATCCGTGTCGGCTGTGTTGCCACCACCGCCACCGCCATTGCCACCGCCACCTCCACCACCGCCATTGCTTCCTTTAGTATTTGCGGGATTTTTACGATTTGGTCCGGGGATTTCTGTCGTGAAACGAGAGAAACGGCGGAAATGTAACGCTTACGCTAACGGTAACGGGTAACAGTAACAGTAATTGAAACAAAGGTGCAAATACCTATCGCCCAAAAAGTCGCCCACATCCGACGAGCAACAAACCAAACCAAATAAAAAAAAAAACCCCCCTCGCGTTTATTGTCCATAAAACACGCCTCTGCCACGCCCCCCGCCATCGTCTGTTCAAACTTACCGTACAACCGGATACTGCTGTCAACTTCACCGAGCGAGTTTTTCGCTATGCAGCGATAGGAGCCGACATCGTCCTTCTGAAATTTGCGCACAAACATCGACATTTTCGTCTCGTACATCGACTGCGAATTCTCCTGCACGTAATATTTGTTCGAGGACACAATCATTTCACCTGTTGATTGACAACCAAAAATCGTAAATCGTAAATTGTAAATTGTATTTTCCATTAAGCCACCAAGGTGGGTTTTTCTTTAGGATTCTTTTTTTGTTATTTTATGACTTTGTCTTAGGCAGAATGTAAGGAAAAAGTCAGCAATACAAATAGTGGAATGGGCTGAAAAATATATATTAGAAATATGTCTAAGCAATATGTCTATCCAATTTCCATCTTCAATGAAACCATATTCAACAAATATACTAAAAATATACTGTCCATATCCTACAATCATAGTAATATATACCATAGAAATACTAAAATATACCTATTAATTTATTTGTTATATTAATATAGCATTATATTCAGAATATACCATAGAGTGCAAAATATACCAAAAGAACTAAGACCCTATTGCATTAAAGGCTTCTTTGCCATACAAAGAACTAAAAGAATTCACTACTTTTATACTGTAGCTGTTTCAAAATATTGCTGCGATCAGATAAAAAGTTGTAAAAGTTGTTTAAGAAATACTTTTGTATGGACAAAAACGTCTTCTTACTACGCATCTTTGTTGCTTTGGCTGACAATCTAGTATATTTTGCACTGAACGGTATATTTTGAATGTAGTGCTATACTAATATACCAAATATAGCATTCGGTATATTATTTAGTATATTTTATTAATAATACGGGACTGTTTTGCTTTAATTCACAATGGGTATCGGGTATCTCATAGTCGACCACACTCTACTTCAGCTTTCTTTCTTGTAATTAGCTTAGCATGTTTTCATATTTAAATTTAATTTTTAATTTAATTTTGCCACCGCAAAACAGAAATTTAAAAAAAATTACAAAGAATTTAAAAAAAGGTTGGACAAATGATAAATTTATTCTCTCAAATACAACATTTACTATAAATGGATGGAAAGTATGAAAATATTAAAAATGCGTGATATATTTTTTCTATGAATTGATGAGAAATATGAAAATGTCCTAAATATGAGATATACATATTTACTATTAATAATCACTTAATGATTTTGCATTGAAATTGTCTCACAATAAACCAGATGCATAGAAACTGTGTTAAACAGACAAATTAGTTGGCTCAAAGCAAATGACTTGAATTGATTTCAAACTGAGCTCCGCTTCGCACATCAGCTCAATTAAATATAGTATATGGGATAGTTAATAAGTCCAATGGTGTAGAATGCGCTAGAATTCAATTGAACAACGCTTCGTTGAATGGCAAAAGTCAATTATAAATTAATTCATTGCGTATATTAAAGAGCCCCTAACAAAAGTCAATGGATTGCATATGATTTATGGATGCCGAGCAGAGGCAACTGAGAGAGTGAGGGAGAGAGAGAAGGGGGCAGGGCATGGTGCCAATGCACAGATTAAGCTCCCCAATGTGCATAATGCAGTCGATAAAATCCCTGGCAAGAGTGGCACGAAGCAAGAGGCAAGCGGCAAGTGGCAAGAGAGGGAGAGCAGCCAAGACAACCGCAACATTAACACCAAGACACACAGACGGACAGACGGACAGATTGAGAGACGGACAGACTGACGGTCCTTTTCATTGAATACAAAGAGACGACACAGAGACACACTTGGCCATGACACACACATACGCATGAATATATGTATGTGTTCGTATACTTTTGCAGCGCACTGTTGTCGCACATTGATGGCAACTGTCGCTACTTATGAGCATGCAATACATTTGATGCTTAATGATTGAGAAAACAACAGCCACAGTAGCCGCGACTGTTTATGACTCCACACACACACACACACACACACGCACACAAGGATATGTCTACTATATAGTTACACATATTTACGGGTATTGTGCAAATGTAATAGATTTATAACAAGAAGCGTGCAACGCAGCTAAGCAGCAACAACAATGTTTGATTCAAAGCAAATTAAGTGCTCGGATAGTGAAAGCTGTTTTATTCCAAGTCTTAAGCAATTTTGTCGCACTGATTATGCAGCTACTTTTATTTTATTAACTTACAAAATAAACGGTTTAAGCAAACAGCATTAGAAACTAGTTTATAACAATTTGAGTATCAAGTTGTAGACAATACTTTTCACTACTTTAAGCAAAGAATTTTTGAACATTTTTCTTAACAAATTTTACGTGTCTTTCGTTATTCATTTATGTATTTGAAATTCACTTCGTTAATTTAGAAAAGCAAATGCATTACGCGAAAAGTATTTTCAACTAATTGCTCACAATCTAAGGAAAGACTATTTAAAAATATCTCCTAATATTTTTGATAACTTCCCTCGTTAGCATTTAATTTTATTGCCTTGCAAACTTAAGTTTATAATATGGTTCAGTAAAGTGTATTTGAAAATATTTTTTTTTTAATATTTGACGCAAAAAGTATTTGAAAAATGTAATACCACCAATAATTTCGTTGTTCTAATCGTTGGCTTTCAATTTAAGGCAAAATGAAGTTAATCATTTAAAAAAAAAAGAATTTTTACAGCAACTTTGTAAATATGTTCAGAAATGTATTTAAGAATATTTGCAAACTATTTTGTTCTTGAATTCGTTTGCTTTCAATTGCAATGCATAATTAAGTTAATCAAATCAAGTTGCCATTTCTTAAGAGAATGTCATAAAGAGGCTAAGAATTTGTTCGTGTTGTTTCACTGCTGCAAGGCAACTGCTGCAAGTGAGTGTAAATAATTTTTGATAGCCTACTTTGCAGCGCAAAGTTCAATGGGCTGTGCATGTGTGCATGTATGTGTGTGTGTGTGTGTCGTGTCTCTTAAACGTGACGATCCGAAAACTGACTAATGACAATGTCACAGCAGACAAACACATACATACACACACAGACTCGATTGATATATGGTATTTGTGTTGCCAGATGTCTATAAAATGTAAAAGTCGTGATGCTTTGCGCTTGACCAAAGCTGCCGACGAGTAGAATTCACGCACACACACACACACACACAGCTGGAACTTGTTACGGATACGATATATATGTATATATGTGTATATAGTATGTGCATGTGCTATACTCACCGGTATCCTTAATCCAGTAGTTAATTGATTTGGGCGAGGCCTCAACGTGACACTCGATTTGAACATCAGTGCCAAGCGGTGCTCCGACTAATTGATTCGGCACTTGGATGACCGGGTGGACTGAAAGCAGATAGAGAGTAAGAGACAGAGCGAGTGAGAGAGTGACATAGAGAGAGAAAGAGAGAGAACAGAAAGTCATTGTATGCTCGTATGTTGTCGCAGCAGTGCAGCATATTATAAAACCATTTTTAATACGCATGCTACATCCTCAACCTCTTTACTCGTTACTCCTCATTCCTCATTCCTCACACGGCACTCGTCACACGGTCCAAACATACCTTGCATTGAAGTGCACGCTGACTAGCCTAATTTAATTGACATTGATTTGCAACAAACGAAGTGACGAGTAGACATTAAAGTCATAATAGTAAAGAACTAATTAGAAGAGGAACGAGTGACGAATGACGAGTGCAATCTCAAAACTTAAAAATACATTTCAGAAACTAAATATAGCGAGTAACTATTCTTTTAAGCTTTGTAAAAATTTATAAAGAAATTACATATACAACGAGTACAAATATAGCGATATGTTTTGAAGTATATTAGCGAGACCAAATGTAGCGAGTAGCCAACATATTCTTATACATTTTAATATTATGCAATTAAGCAGGAGTAATATTTATTACAAATAAGCAAATCTAGCGAGGTGATGAATAGTCAACTGGCTTATAACCAATAGACTATTAATTACTACTTAGTCAACAAAAGTAACGAACACAAATGTAGCGAGATGTTTTTTCAACAAATGCAGCGGATTGCTATCTAGTGCTAATATATGAAATTCTTACAATTTATAAAACATTTTTTTTTTTAAGTAAAAAAACGAGAGAAAATATAGCGATGTGTTTTTAGGCTTTGTAACGAGTGTCTAACAAATTTAACTAGTATTCAAAAATATTTTCGTATTTATTCGATTTATCATCACTACTTTATAAAATTTGTAAAAGTTCTAAACAAAAAATAAATAATTTTATGGGTAACCAAAATAACGAGAACATTTGAAGGTATTAGTAAGAACAATTGTAGCGAGTAGTAAATTTCCTCGCTGTAATTGCTAAAGCTACAAACAAGTTTATGAAAACCGGTAGCAGGGATAAAAACTAGAGTAACTATTAGTTTTTCGTCAGTTAACTAGTTGAAGCGCACTGATAGCGATTGCGGCGAGTAGCATTGTTATGTTTAGATACTCGTTACAGTTGTGGCCATTGTTGTGGCACTTTGGCTTTGTTGTCATGGCTCGATCAATGCTCAACTAGCCATTGTTGTGGCATACAATTGCAATTGTTTGGTTTTTGTTCGGCATAGTTGATAAAGAAGTCGACGAACGGAGAGCGAAGTGAAGAGAACGAAGCGAACGAGTGCGACAACAATGGGCGACTGAACGAGGCGAGTGCTGCTCAAATTGTGCAACTTTAAATAAAAGCAGTTGCAGTATTAAGCATCTACTTGTGCACACATGGCAACACACACACTTAGCTGTATGTGCGGTGTGTGTGTGTGTGTGTAGATAGAAGGCCAATTGGGTGTAGCATAACTCGGTGTGGTCATCAAAATGCAATGCAAATGCAGCGCACGTCTCTCTGTGGAGCGCAATGGCAACTCTTTTGCAATTCATGTGCGTGTTTATTGTCACTTAGAGTGAGAGCAGGAGCGTGGTAGAGGGGAGAAGGGGGGAGGGGGACAGGAGAGGAAGGAGAGGAAGGAGAGTCCAGTGTGTGTAGTGTCTAGCAGACGTCCACCGAGCTATAACCAAAATTGGTGGTTTTGTAAAACTGCCAAAGCCGCCACAGGCCGTTGCTTGCAACATGGCTAACCCCACAGCCAGCTGAGGTCTGTCCGTCCATGTGAGAGTGTGTGCGTGTGTGTGTAAGCGTTAGTGCGAGTCAACATTGCATTGATAGTCAATGCAGCAGCAGCATTGCAGCAATTGCAACAGCAGCAGCAGCAGGTTGCAACAATGACCTCAACTGTCTGCCTCTCTGCATCTGTGTGTGTGTGTGTGTTGAGGTGTGTCTGTTTGCGTGCAGATTGCACACACTCACTTACACTCACACTCACTCACACACTCTCACACACTTGCCAGTTTTGTAAGTTCGTTGGATTTTAATTGATTTCCATGGCCGAGTGCATATGTCTTATCTATCAACTATCTATTTGCTCACATATGGACTTAAGCTCAACTATCTCTCTCTCACTCTCTTCTTCTCTATGTATTTTGCTGGCAAGAACAACTTTTGGCTGGGCAAACACATACACACATAGAGACACAGACACACCTGCGAAGATAAACACGTGTAAAGAGCGATCAGCCTGTGTGAGTTCAAGTCTATGAGTGCAAGTCTATGATCACAATTAAGCACAACTGTTCGAAGGTATAAGCTAATGACACGAGCTGCGTTCGGTGCTGCTTAAATTGTTGATTAATCAACAAGCAATCTACAAATTAAATACATTTCATTTAAAATGCGGAGTTGCCTTAACTTTAATAAGCTTTAAACTGCTTTTATTGTCGATCAATCACGATTAATCTTTTAATCATATCTAATCACAATTAAGCACAACTGTTCGAAGGTATGAGCTAATGACACGAGCTGCGTTCGTTGCTGCTTATATTGTTGATTAATCAACAAGCAATCTACAATTTAAATACATTTCATTTAAAATGCGGAGTTGCCTTAACTTTAATAAGCTTTAAACTGCTTTTATTGTCGATCAATCACGATTAATCTTTTAATCATATCTAATCACAATTAAGCACAACTGTTCGAAGGTATGAGCTAATGACACGAGCTGCGTTCGTTGCTGCTTATATTGTTGATTAATCAACAAGCAATCTACAATTTAAATACATTTCATTTAAAATGCGGAGTTGCATAAACTTTAATAAGCTTTAAACTGCTTTTATTGTCGATCAATCACGATTAATCTTGTAATCATATCTAATCTGAATCAAGCACAACTGTTTACATTTAAGAGGTAATGACACAAGCTGCGCTGAGTGCTGTTTAAATTGTTGATTAATCAACAAGCTGAATTCAATCAAAATAAATTGTATTTAAACTGCGGAATTGACATAACTTGAATAAGCTTTAAGCAGCTTTTATAGTCCTTAGCTCACGACTAACCGTTTAATCATGAGCTAATGACACGTGCTGCGTTAGTCGCTGCTTAATCTGAAAATTAACAAGCAATATTCAAATAAACTTAGGTAAGCTTGTATAAGCTTTAATCAGCTTTTAGTACCGATGCTTAACATAATTATGTTAATTACATTTACAAATCTATATACTTATCCGATAGTTTATCGATACACTCTATTTACATTCAGTTGAATCTTAAACTCTCGAACGAAAGCAACATATCGTTTTTTATTCGCCAGAATTTAATGTTTATTAATGAATTTTGTCACTGCCCAGACTAATAGTTTTTCGTGTGCATAAAATATTCGTTGTTTATTAAACATTTGCTAACTCACAACTGCTCTTTTAATGATTCGCTACCTATAGGGTATTATAACTGTGTAACAGGCTGAAGAAGAAATCCCCGACTCTATAAAGTATATAGACTCTTGATCAGCCATAGATCCAGCCATAGCCATAGCCTTCTTACTACTGCTCTTGGTTGCTTTGGCTGACAATCTCGTATATTTTGTACTCTAAATGTGGTATTCTAAATGTAGTATAATATCAATATACTAAATATAAACCTTGGTATATTTGTAGTATTTTTGTGGTATAGTAATTTGGTATATTTGTAGTATTTTTATGGTATAGTAATTTGGTATATTTGTAGTATTTTTGTGGTATAGCAAATTGGTATTTTTGTAATATTTTTGTGGTATAGTAATTTGGTATATTTGTAGTATTTTTGTGGTATAGTAATTTGGTATATTTGTAGTATTTTTGTGGTATAGCAAATTGGTATATTTGTAGTATTTTTGTGGTATAGTAATTTGGTATATTTGTAGTATTTTTATGGTATAGTAATTTGGTTTATTTGTAGTATTTTGGTGGTATAGCAAATTGGTATATTTGTAGTATTTTTGTGGTATAGTAATTTGGTATTTTTGTAGTATTTTTATGGTATAGTAATTTGGTAAATTTTAAGAATAATACCTTACTGTTTTGCTTTTATCTCACAGTCGAGCACACTATATTATGGTCTTTTTACATATTAAGTTATATACAAATAATATATACTTATTATATTATAACTAATAATAATAACATAACTGCATTGCAACTTTTTGTTTACTTCACAGATTAATTCCGTAATTATGCTGCGAAAACAACAACGAATAGAAGAAGAAGAAGAAGAAGAAGTGCAGCTCGTGTCATTTGGTAAATTGCTGCTGTAAATTGACATGTAAGTCACGCACTTGGGAACTGTAGCAGCAGCAGCAGCAGTTGAAGTTGCAGCAACAGCAGCAAGATGAGGAGGAGAAGGAGGGAGGGAGGGAAGCTGACGTTGCTGGACTTCGCTCAAGTATAAAAATCTCCCCTGTCATGTGGCACTCGAGAAGAGAAGCGTCTGCCTGCTGCCAGCTTGACCAATTAATGAGTGCTGGTTGACTGCGTCTATTTTCAATCTGCATGTAGACACACACACACACACACACACTCATGCACTCGCATACACATGTGGACACATTACGTATACGCAGTGGAAGTTTTTTTTGGGGTAGAGTGCAGTGCAGTTTTGGGCAGTTGGATTGGGGCTGGCAAACACTTTCGCTTGCGATTTAAAATGTTGCCATGATTATTCCGAGCATGTGCCTTGGCCGAGCAACCACGCCCCCCGCCCTTTCCCCCGCTTGGCCGTTTCGTGCTCCACTCACTTGTGGCAAACAAAGCCACAAATATGCACTAATGACGTCGTCGCAGCAGCAGTATGAATGAGCACAGCACCAGCTGCAACTACAATTACAACACAGACACACAGAGAGGGAGAGAGAGAGAGAGGGAGACAGAGAGAGGGAGAGGGATACAGAGACACCTCATCACATTTGGGAGGCCATTGTTGAGCGGCGAGTTTAAAAGGTAAGAGAGACAGAGAAAGTCCAGTACAAAAACCCAATGACGTGTATTTTTCACCTCATTGGCATCGCAAATAGACCCAACCTGTCTTTGCCCCCTTCCCCTTTCTACCCCTTCTTTCACACACTTGCCTTGTTTTTCCTTCATTTTCTGTGTGTGCTTTTTTCTACTCGTTTTTTTTTCGGTCTGTTTTCTGTGTTCTGTGTTATGGCTTAGAAGCGTAGCTCAACATAGATTGAAGGCATCTGCACAATATTCATATGGGGGTTAAAGCAAAAAATACACAGCAAAAACTAAAACGAGAAGGTAAAAATGAAAAATTGAAAATTGATGCCACTGTGTATGTGTGTGTTAGGTGTGTGTGTGTGTGTGTGTGTGTTAGTATCATTTGTGCATTTCTGATAGTGATTTCGGTTCTATTTCTACTCTTAGTCTGCTTTCTCACTTGGGGTCTGTTATGTTGTTGTTGTTGGAGTTGCTGTTGTTGTTCTCTTAGGCGTACGTGATTTTTAGCGATTTGTCGCATTTATTTGCGTTCGATTTGCCCACTGCAAAATGCAATATTCGGAACCAACAACGAGCTTACGCATTGTCTCTCTCTCTGTTCATTTTAAGGTAGTTTACCTTAAATTCAAATTCAACTCAACGCATGACTTTTTTTCTCTCGATTTCGATTTAGATTATTTTGTATAGGCATTGTTAAATAAAGTTAAAGTTGCTAAAAATGTTATAGCTTACTTCAACAAATTATAATTCCTATGTTTTCAAATTACGTATACGCAGTGGGTTCAACTAATTAGATAGAAAAAAACAACTTCAACATTTGGGTGTTGCTGAAAATTCACCAATTACCATTTTCAATTTTTTGTAATTTATAGTAAATACAAAGTTACTTAAACTTAAAAGAGCATCAAAAAGGAGGAAAATATCTATATTAAATAAATTCAAATTCGAGTGTGCTCGACTCTAAGATACCTGCTACCCACTTTCAATAACAGTAAAACATTGCGGTATTATTCTTACAATATACCAAGTAATATACTACAAAAATAGCTAAGAACCGATTGAAGTAGGCATAATTTGCCATTCAGAAGTATAACTTAAATAATTTCTACAATTTGTATCGGATCGCAATCAAATTCTCAAGAATCATGATTAATATAGTTATTATTGTCTATACCAAAATTTGAGACACTTCAAAATTTTTGTTTATTATTTGTTTTTTAGCCGAAAGTTAGCGTGCCATTTGAAACAAACTTGATCTGCTTGCAAATATAACAAGTGTTGTCTCTGAGATCTAGGTGTTCATACGGATAGACAGACAGACAGACAGACATCGATCGGCTGTTGATCAAGATTATATATACATTATGGGGTCGGTGATAACTTCTTTTGTCTGTTCCATACATTTCCTGGAGACACAAAGTTAAAATTCTACTCTTTAAGCAGCGGGTAGAAATAGGGAATATTAAAAAGTATATGTTATAATAGGCAAATAATAAAAAAAATTAAAAATATTTAAAATGAGTAATATATATTTCAAAACCAAATGAAAAACAGAATATATTCAAAAGACTTTGACTATAAAGTATATATATTCTTGATCAGCGTCAACAGCCGAGCCGATCAAGCCATGTCCGTCTGTCCGTCTGTGTGTCTGTCTGTCCGTCTGTCCGTACGAACACTTACATCTCAGAGACTATAAGAGATACAGCTACAATTTATTTTCGACAGCGTTTGTTATGTTTGCACGCAGATAAAGTTTGTTTCAAATTTTTTCCACGCCCACTTCCGCCCCCGCAAATCAAAAGCAAGCGTTATTTTAAAGCTAGAGCTGTTATACAATAACAATAATAGTGGTTGTGACTCCTGAAAATTTGATTGCGATCAGATAAAAATTGTGGAAGCTATTAAATAAATACTTTTGTATGGGCAAACACGCCTACTTTCTAGGGGTCTGAGTTGCTTTGGCCGACAATCTGGTATATTGTGCCGTCTATGGTATATTTTGAATGTGGTATCATATCGATATACCAAATATACCGCTCTGTATATTTTTAGTATTTTTGGTATATTTAAAAAAAAATACCGCAATATTTTGCTTTTATTCAAAATGGGTAGCGGGTATCTCACAGTCGAGCACACTCGACTGTAACTTTCTTACTTGTTATAATTGAGAACAATTGAACCGCATTAAAAATGCAAGAAGTAAATAAAAGGTATTGTGAGTGAAGAGCTTAGCTGAACGTTGGCAATATGAAAGCATGTTTACAGCGATTTCAAGTGGCAGCAAGAAATGAGTGTGTGTGGAAGAGGTAGAGGTAGAGGTAGAGGTAGAGGTAGAGGTAGAGGTAGAGGTAGAGGTAGAGAGAGAGAAGCTGAGGCTTATAGTGAGCATTGAGCATTGAGCAGTTGCCAGTTGGTAGTCAGCAGCTAATTGTGGCCTAATTGTTTGTAGCGCGTCCTGGTTTGGTTTCCTGCGAAGCGGCAACAACGCAGCAATCGCAGCGTTCTTAATTAGCCATGTGCAGGAAGGTGGCTAACAAGGCAGGAAACTTGAGCAAATGGCGCGGAAACGCGCAAGCGGGATGCGAGTTGTCTCTCCGTCTGTCTCTTCCTCTATTCTCTGACTGTTTCTCAGTATGTTTCTCAGTCTATATTTCTCGAGTCTGTCTGTCTGCTTGTCGATGTTGCTGTTGCTGTTGCTGTCATTGCCGGTGTCGTTGTCGGTGTCGGTTTCAGCATCAGTTTCGTTGCCGGTTGCTGGTTACCGGTTGCAGGGCGTACTTTATCAGTGCAACACGCAGCACGTACTCGAAAGATGCCACAAAACGAGGCAAGGCCAGTGACAAAAATATATACAGATAACTCGTCGCAAGCTGTACGCAAACTTTGTTTTGCACTTCACAACGAGGCAACAAACAAATTTGTGAATAAGTTGCAACAGCGAATATGAAATGTGGTTGAAGAAAGGAAAGGAAAGGAAAGTGAAGTAAAGTAAAGGTAACAACTGGCAATGTAAAGATAGTGATGGCTTACCAAAACAACTTAAAGCCCAAAAAAAAAAAAACGAGGAGAATCACAGACACTTAAAGGCCACATTAACAAAATGTCAAAATGTTAAAAAGCGTGATTTTTGTCAGCTAAAAATAAGAGCAAGAGCTCGCAGCTGAAATAAGCAAGGTCAAAGAAGAGATGAGGAGTGGAGAAAGGTGAATAGAGAAGAGAAAGAAGTGGAGAGGGGAGTAAAGTGGCGAACAGTTTATTACAGACAGAACTGCGTTGCCTGCAACGTGTTCAAACAAGCGCAGTTGCTGCTGTTGTTGCTTCTGTTGCTGTTGTTGCTGTTGCTGCTGCTGATGTCGTGATGATTGAGTGAACTGCCACATGCTGGCAGCGCAGCCAACAGCCAAACAGAGGCACGTGCTGCAGACAGGTTTGACAAAAAACTCAGCGTGGCAGAAAGAGGAAGAGAGAGAAAGGGAAGCTCGCTTAGAGGTGAGAGACAGCAACAACACAATGCACAAGGCAGCAGGTAATGCCCAGTATCAGTGACTGGATTTAAACGGATTACAACAACGACAACACGACAATCGAGTTAGCGCCACACACACACACACACACACACACACACACACACACACACAGCTACCACACCTTCCCCTCTCCTCTCCACACTCGCTATTCTATGGCGTGTTTTGAGTTTGCCTTTTTTCGCAGCATAGCTGAGGGCGCCTCTGTCTGTGAATCTCTGTGTGTGTGTGTGCAGTTGATAACTGTGGCTAAAACTGCAGACAGAGACAGCAACAGTGAGTGAAAGAGAGAGAGAGAGAAAGGGAAGCCAGCACACTAAACTAGATAAACACCACGAAGCTTGGCCAGCTTCAAAACTGAGAGTTGAGCTCGAGCTTCAGTTTTTGAGGTTCGCTTGCTCTGAGGTTGAGGTTGCCCCTCCCCCTCCCTTTACCCACCTCTGAGCTGTGGCGACAACTGACTAATGATATGTATATACTAGACACACACACTCATACACCGTACAACAAAAAAAAAAGCGGCTAGCTGAAGTTGACCAACCACAGCTCTCTAATTAATGCCACCCATTTCCCGGTGCCAAGCTCTGTTCATCTGTCTGTCCATCATCTCGACTCATTCCCTATCTCTGGCTTAACTAATGCAACGAGTTTGCGGCTTCACTCCACAATACTATAAACTATACTCCACTCTTTGTTGTTGTTGTTGTACTTACAGTGTATGCTCAGCGAGATGCGCTTTGAAACCGATGGGGGCACTCCATTCGAGGCGATGCACAGATACGAACCCATCTCGTTGCGTGAGATTTTCGTCAGCTTCAGCACTTCACCGCGGTACGAGGAAACTGCATAGAATAAAACAAACAACAAAGGAAAGCATGTGAGTACATTAATTGCTTAGCAACATGCTTCAAAATGAGTTAATTCATAAATTGTTTCGACTTCTTAATTAGCGCACAATTCATAGATTGCTCATATTATTAGAGTTTGAATTATTATTTATTATATATTTATTTAGTAATTCACTTGTTTCTTTCGGAATTCATTTATAATATATTGATTCGTTATTAAGTACAGTGGAATCCGGTTATAACGACTCTGCTTTTAGTGTCCGTCCGGTTATTGCGACGAAAACTCGATGGCTTGGTTGGTCCCCATACAACCTTAAATGAAAGGGCCTTTGCCTAGTACGTCTCCGCTTTTAGCGACGAAATTTTTCACAATTCAACCGGATATTGCGACGAAAGAACAAAATTCGGGGAAATAATGCTGTCGGGAGCAGCAGACATCGCATGTTAATGCAATGCTGTGACAGCGTCTGCCAGCAGCGCTGTATGCTCTCTGTTAGCGATCGCTTGCAGTTCGATCGGCTTATTGTTTGTTACTCTTGTTTGACTCTTCAATTGTAAAAACGCTTGTAATCGTGTCGGTGGCGAAACTTGTACCTACTCAAGTCACAGCCAAATTGTCTAAAGTGGTGGTTACATATACTTACATATGTACCAATAATAAACAATTAATTTGAAATTCGCGTGTTTTATTTACGAACAATAGACGTGCAAATAAAGCTACTAAAAAAGCTTAGTAGTGCAACAAATGCCAACAAATTTAAGTATCAAACGACGCTGTTAGAAATGTATGCATTTATCAGTGATCGGCACTCTTGCTTGTGTTCGTAGGAGCCTAACGAAGGTTCTTACATTCTCACTACTCTCTGTTAGTTTTAGCTGACGCCTTAGCTTACGCTAAGGAACATGCATAATATGGAAAAACCATGCTATTAAATTATATATATAAATTTGTTCGTTTTGTTTAACCCTTTCATGCCCACTGTTGCATATATGCAACATTGACTTTACATTTAACATTTACATTTTCGTATTTATTTATGTTTATGGATGGAGAAATGTTGCCTAAAAGGCAATATTACAGTAAGGACATACCATGGGTCTTAGAGTATCGAAAATCGGAATGAAAGATACTTGGGGTTCCTTTTAATCATTTATGGAAATAATATTTTCTATATGTCCCCATTTTAATTTGAGCATGAAAGGGTTAAAAATGAATTTGTTTTATATTAAAAACCTATTACGAACATGGCAACCATAAAAAAGAACAACAATAAAATTAGTTTTGCTCCTTCGGGGTATAACGATGCAAAATCGTCGGTCTCTTGAAAGTCGCTATAACTGGAATATACTGTATATTGATTCGTTATTAAGTATTTATTTGTTTAGTAATTTATTTATTTACTTTAGTAACTTATTTATTTATTTTGCATTCAACTCATAATCCGAAATTAGGAATATAATATATATTTAATAGACTACTTCTTAATTTGTTGAGTTCCTTATTAGCTGCAGTGATCATTCTACACTATTATTAGCATTTTATTAGCAACAGTGCTCAGATGATTAATGAATTTTAACATTAATCGCAGGTAGCTGTTGATTAAAGCTGACCTCACTCACTTAAATGTTTGCTTGCAACACTTTCTTCCATTCTTTTTTTTTTCATTTTTTTCGAATCTTTTTATATACGCTAAAACATACCGATATTTGGTATATTGATATAGAGTGCCAAACATATCAGAGATGGTAAATCACTCTATATAGTATTTTGAATGTATTACGATATTAATAAACCGAATATAAACTTAGCCATTGATCAACATTTGCAATGCTTGTTATGTGCACACATGTTTAGACTATAGCTTAATGCATTTCATATAAATTTCTCATATTAATTTTAATGAATAATCACTTACCCAGCGTCTTGGTGCCTTGATTGTCCTTAAGCACGATTTCGCCGCCATCCTCGCGTCGCCAAGTGACAATTGGCTCTGGATAGCCGCGTGCGCTGTTTAAAAAGCACAACAAAAAGAAATACAAATTATAATTAATTGAAATGTGCGAAATTAGTAGCAGAAAGTAGAAAAGTCGTAACATCATCGAGGCGCCTTTAAATGCCCCCAAAAGTAGGCAATGGAAAATTGAAAACGAAGCCGAGTTTTGTCTATTGCATTTAATACGCCGCGTTGGCCATTGTGTGTGTGTGTGTGTGTGTGTGTGTGTGTGTGTGTGTGTGTGTGTGTGTGTGTGTGCGTGTGTGTGTGTGCGTGTGTGTGTATGTATGTATATGTGTGTGTGTGCGTTTTTGGCCAAGTTCTTGTAATGTAGACACGACGCCGTCTGTGGCTGAGATTCTCTTGAATGGCGTCGTCTTTTTAGAGAGGGGTGTAGAGTAGAGAGTGGAGAAGGGGGAGGGGGGGCAACACCCATAGAGCCATGTTGAGGCAGCAGTTAAACAGCGCAGACACGGGTGTGGTAAATTTTTATGATGCCGCAAACAGATGCAAAATAGCCAAGTAAAAGAAAGTCGCCCACACACATAGATATATATATATATATATATATATATATATATTTATATATATGTAGAGCAGAGCCTGAGACATTCAGAGTTCAACACAATAGCGACCGCCTGGGCACCAGTCACGAGCAGAGTTGCTAAGAGTTGGTTTAAGACCGAAACCAAAAGCAAAAGCAAAACTAAACGACTTTGCCTTGTCTTCTAGCCTGGCTGATTGTTTGCCTCTCACTCTCTCACTCTCTCTCAGTAACATGTTTATTCATGAAAAACAGCTGCATTCACATGCAAACTTGCACATGCATCAAAAGATGTGTTTTGTCGCAAGTAATTCTAATAAGCATTATTAAGCATACGACGCGTTGGCCATGCGTTTCCGCTTTACAACTTGTTATTAAATTGCGCACACGCATGATTTCAAATGTATTTGCATTGCCAATTAAATTACTGCAATCATAATGCATTAAATATATTTAGGCGAGAATTTCGAGAGGCAGCTGCTGAAAAGTTGAACTGTTATTGTTGATGCTAAATTGCAATATTTTTGACAATTGCTTTCACTTACTGCAATAAAGTGGCAACATTAAGTTCATTTTGAAGTTAATTTATTGAATTTAATATTGTTATATACATTGCTGTCTCTTTTTTACGAATAAAAACACTTAATGATAGAAATATGAATAGAAATTTTACAAGTGTCAAAAATCAAGAAGATAAAAAGAACTTTGACAGTTCTACTACAGTTTACTGCAGTTTTTCTACTATGTAAGGATTATAATACGAGTAAAGAAATATCTCTTTAAATAAAGAAATTTTAATTAAAATAAATCGCCCTTTGAAGATATAAAGCTGCAAGGTTATAATTAAAACCACGTTCAACCATTTTTTCGCCTAAACAAATTATAAAAAAAAAGATAGATATAAAAATTGGTGTTATTGTGAATTTTACAGATGTATTTGGGAAACTTTCGAAAGTAAAAAAAACATAAAGTGAATAAATTTTAAAAATTAGTAAAGCCTTTTCTTATTGCTCTGGATTAAAACTATGATATATTGAGAACTAAGATGTATTTCAAGAACTTTTTCTGTGCTACGATAAAATATATATTTGCTAATTTTTTAAATGGAAAAAAATTTCAATATCAGTCTTAGCTCCAATTAAAGCGCTAAGATTATTTGTTAAGTATTTTTAAATGTTTTTTATACAACTGCGAAATTAAACACTTTTCCGCTTACAAAAATGTCACAAAAAAAATTTTATCGCAAACTCTCAATTAAACTCTTATTACATTAAGAAGTATAGAAAAAATTATATATATAAATTTTGGAGTGTTTGTTACAAAAAAGAAAGATATAAAAATGTTGGCTTTTTTAAATTTAGCAGCTGTATTTATATTTTTATATACTCCCATATATTTAAAGAGGTGTTTTTTTTTTTCAATTCCAATAATTTAATCAATTTTAAGGCAAATTCCTTTCAATTAAAAAAAAAATGTAAACCAAACTTTTTGGTATACTCGAAAGTATTCTAAACTAAAGAATTTAAATGGCCTTGGCATAATAATACTGAATTTGATACTAATCATAATTATAACAATACAATAACAGTGAGCTGAAAGACTTTAATGCTCTTTACAAAATCGAAAATAAATATCTTTAAAGATGACGCGAAATTGTAAACGTAATAGACAAAAGCCATATTTTTGTCTCTTTATGAAGGATTGAAAAAACATTGCCATTTAAAGCCCATAAAATGTAAAGCCAAAACAATTTCCATTTGTTGGCAAGAGCACACACACACATGGCTCACACACACACACACACACACATGTGTGTGTGCTTGGCTATTAACAAATGAAATTAACAAATTGGCATTGAAACCGCATTCAGCATCAGCTTCCAGATGTGCAAAACAAAAACAGTAACAGAAACAGTGCAAAAGAAAAAGAAAAACGTTTAAACAATGTGGTTGTGTCTGGGCAAGTGTGACCAGAGCAGTCGTTTTTTTGCTATACACGCGTCTGCTTAAAGTTGAATTCGTTTTATGGGACTTTGCCCTAAGTGGTATTAAAATGGAAAAAATTGCAGACGATGTCTCTAATAGCTTTCCACGCACACACACACATGTATGTGTATGGTGAGAGAGAGAGAGAGAGGGAGAGAGAGAAACTAGCGTTTATCGCTTTGGTTCCATCATTCTGCGGTTAAATCGTTAAAATTACTTCGTGGTCGTGGTCAAGTTCATAAATCAACGAATGGCGAGTCGTTGTCGCAGTTAGCTAAAAGCAAAAAACCGCTGCAAATAACCAAGAGAGCAAACGGCGCGTTAAGCCAAGCCAATAGATACCCTGTAATCTCGTTGCCAACACTTCGAGTGGGAGTGAGAGAAAGACAGAGAGAGAAAGAAAGAGAGAGAGAGTAGAGATAGGGATGAGAAATAACGTCTGCGTCTCGAATCGCATGTGACAACTGTTGGACTCGCTCTCTTTGTGTGTGTGTGTGTGTGTGTGTGTGTGAGTGTTTTTGTATGTATGTGTGTGTGTTTGTGTATTTGTGTTTGTGTGGCCAGGCAAAAGGGCAGATGGAAAGCGCCGACCCAAATCAAGAGAAATGAAGTGTCGCTTAATTTGCTGACATTATTAAATGATGATGATGATGCGGGTGGAGAGTTCAGTTCATTCGTTCATTCGTCCGTCCATCGTCTGCTGCTGTTGTTTTTGCCCCTCCCCCTCGTTGTTGGCTGCCCAGTTAAAAGGACCACAGCACGCGTATTAGCTTCTAAATGAACTCAAAACCCAAAAACATACAAATCCACGCTGTGTAAATCAACTAATAGTTACGAGTAGAAGCGAAAACCAGTTTTAGAATTCGAGTTGGGCATGTTGAGAATGAAAACACGGGCTGACTGCATTCAAGCTTGTACTATAATTATAGTAAATGCTTTTGTTACGAGGCTCACATTGCGTATGCGTATTTTGTAGTCAGTTTTCACTGAGTTCGATTTGGTGTTAAAGTTAAGTTGAGCCTGAGAGTTGCTTTGCGAACATAAATTTATCTGCACTTAACTTCACTTTTTGGAGATTCCTTCTATTTATAAATATTATTATATCATCTCAACTTTTTGGAGATTCTTTCATTGAAATTATAAATAAAAATTGATATTTTTTATAATGTGGTTCTCTATTTATACTTTGTAATATTAAATTTGGACGAAGTCTTGGCGAAAGCGTAAAATAAAACACGTCGTTCTGCTTTGACTATTTATTCGCGACTAATAATATCGATGTTAATATTAATGCACTTCTAATATTAGTTATCAATACTTATATTCAAATTGGCATTTTGAACAGTTCATTAAACATTTTTCAGCTTTAAAACTGATTCAAATTTGTGTTCAACTCAATTGAATGCTCAACATTTTAAAGCACTCTTTAACGAACTAACTTTGACTCTGCACTCAATAATACATAAATAATATGTAGGCGTGTCTTTCGTACACTCACCGACATGTTAAACGCACTGAACTGCCCTCGGGCACAATGACATCGGATGAAGTGTCCTCGCTAATAAAATCTGGCGGTATGACGACATCCAAGAAACCAATCTGAAAGCAAAGAATTTAATACTTTATTAGAGTAGAAGTGAAATACATTTTGCAACGTGAATGTGTTGCAACATCATTTTAGTTCTGATCCACTTAAAACTAAGCAGCGAAATATAAAGAAACATAATTAAAGATTTTGCAGAGGAAAAACTATTTATACAAAAACCTAATTAATGCAGGTTCATGTATAAACTTCAAAGTAAACAATTTAATATCAGAAAGCACTCTATTAAAAGACGTTAGTTAAACTAAGTAAGCTTCCTCATATGTTGATAATTGATCATTTATTTAATTGTAGTACAACATTTGAATATTGAGGCCTATTTGAAAAACGAATTTAGGTGCCAAAAAATCAAATTTTGTTCTTAAAAAGTTTTCAATACTCAAAATGAATATCTTAGTAGTTAAGCAGAAATAGTTTTATACTTGTAATTGTATTCGTTATTTCAATAAAATAATAATAATTTGATAATATTTAACAACAACTCAGGAATTAAACAGAATTATCATCTATAATTTATATTGTTGAGATGTTTTCATTAATGCCAACATAATTGTTTACAAATAATATCTAAAAGCTATTTTATTATTATTACTATAAGCGAAATTTCACAAAGCAAAAGTCATAAACAAATAACTTCAATAAAATGCGTCTCAATTTTAATCTTTCACAGATTATAAATATTTGTGGAACTGTTAATTTGTTTTTTTAGTTCTTTGTGCAGCAAATTTGATTAATCATTGTTTATCTTATAATTCTTTGTTTTTGCAGTATAAACATAAAGTAAAGTATGGCAAATGTCAGAAGTGTAAACAACAAATTTCAGAATTATAAAAAACGAGCTAAAATTCAATTTTCTGTGTTGTGGTAAGTGAAACACTTATGATATCATTGAAATACTATTTAAAGTATAAGAAAATGTTGTTGCAAGTGCAGATCAGGTATAAATGTTGCCATATAACACGAAGAAGAAGAAGAAGAAGTGGGGGAAGAGGAAGAGTAACGAGCGGGAAAATGGCAAATAAAACAGTCATCAGTAAATGCGGCCGGTTAGCTAAAATTTACTATACACTCAGCGAAAATTTGCTGATTATGCAGGCGAGGTCATAAAGCAGCAAGCAGTAAGCACTGTTCACACACACACAGATACAGAGAGAGAGAGAGAGACACACACACACTTACACATGTAGAAAGCGAAGCAAATGAAATAACGCTAAATAGTTTAGGACTGTGTGACAGCAGTAGAAGAGAAGAAGAGAGGGAGAGAGCGGGGAGTGGAGGGGGCAAGCAATGGTAATAGAAACACACACACACACACAGACAACAAAATAAAGAAAAAGACAAGTAAACTCATACACACACACACAAACACACGAATGAAAGCAAAACAAAGCATAAGACAATTGGGCTACAACTGCGTTTGCAGCACTCGCTTTTGCTCCCTTCCTCTCTCTCCCTTCCCCTCTTTTGCCCCCTTTTCGCTCACTCTTTATGCTATGCATTGCAGTGCCAGCTGCCCCCCCTCAGCCCCCCTCCCCTGCTGCTGCCTGTTGTCCTTGTGAGAAGCGTTAAAGTAAAAATAAAAATTAAGGAAGCATGAAATACATTTTATTGGCGCCATAAACTTCACTTGGCTGGACACATGAGTGTACGTGCGTCCGCCACACACACACACACACACATGTATGTATGTGTGTGCGTTTTCGCCTTATTTGCCATAGTTTTCGCTTTCGATTTGCTGCGCTTTCTTTCACTTTACGCAGACAAGGGCAACAGCACTCCAAAGCAAAGTTAGCAACGGATAGCGAGAGAAGTGAGGGGGGAAAAGTAGGGTAGTGAGTAGGGAAGGAGGGGCAACAAACGTACAATAAGTGCGACGACGACAAGTGCGTTGCATTCCCCATTTTTACTTCTTTTTTTTTTGCTTGCTGTTGTTTTTGACCGACAACAAAACAAAGCAAATGCTGCATGAAATTTTCCTGGACACTTTGGGAAATTGCTTTCAAGAGCACAAGCACAAAATATTTATAAACATTTTCATTGTCTTCTTAGCTGTGCTGCTGCTTCACATTATTCATGGCAACCTTGCAACCTTTCGCCGTCGTTGTTCTTGTGCTACTTATGCTAAGTACAGCTCAAATGCCAAGCAAAACCAACTCTCGCATTGAACTCGCATGCTGCATGCCAAATGAGCACTGAAATGCTACTAAATAGCCTTCAAATAGCAGTAAACTGTTTGCTATTGCCACTCAGTGCAAATTTAATATCAGCTACTTGTTCACATTGTTGATTTCATAGGTGTTCACCTATGCGTTCTCGTATTTATCGCACTTTCCTTCTAAGTAGTTTCCATGTTAAATGCAATTAACAAGTTGCCTCACATCCGCGAGCAATAGATGGCGCCAGCTCGGCTTCGCAAGTAATGAGGCTGAGTTTTGCAGCTTAGCTTGTTGATGTTTACTTTATATAGATGGCGCCAGTGTAGCTTGGCAAGTCATGAGGCTGAGTTTTGTAGCTTGGCTTGTGAATGTTGCTAATTAAGTGAATTCAAGTCGACGGACACTTTTATAAGCCAATATTAATAACGCTTAAGCAGTGCAAATTTTTAGTTGCTCTTTTTCACATTTAAACACTTTTTGAGTAGCAATTATTTTGAGTTCAAAGCGCACGTCTTTTTGCTCATTCTTAGAGCAGTATTTATTACACATTTGCATCAGAGTGGATAATTATAATTAAATTGATGTAGTAGTTTACTCAAATTATATTTTATCAGTATAGTAATAGTAATATTAATGAGGTGCGGTTTAGCTTTAAATTAGCGAAAATTAATTAAGAAAAGATCAACCAAATTTTTGAGTGATTTCAGCTGTTCTTAGTTTTGTTTTGTCTAATTCTTAATAGAATCCAACAACGTTAATTTCAAAATTTTAAGGAGGCTGAATTAAATCACATTTCCAAATTATTTACAATAAATAACGCTTGCTGTATCAACGTTGCGTATACGCAATATTAACCTGGTTGTTTTACTGTCTTTGATAGTTTTCAATTTGATTTTTGCTTTGAATTCTTCCTTTTTAGTCGAGTCAATTGTGTTGATGTCTCAATAGTTTAGATAATGCAAGAATTCAACTAATTTCCATCTCATTTTTAATGCAACCTCAAACAATTTTGGTGACACGCTCTTGAGAGCGTCAACAACAATTGTTGATCAATTTTTAGCTTAACATTCGATGGCTTTTGGGACAAAACCAAAAATTTTAGTTGGTATTTGAGTTGCAACATTTTTTTTTGGTAAGGCACTTCGTTGAATTCTCCATAATGTAAATATTGTATCATTAAGAATTAATCGATTAAATATATATCGAGTTAGAAGCCCGATCGATAGGTGTATCGGTCGAGCACGAGACGAAAGTGCGATCACTATGTAAAAGAACTTAAACGGGAGAACAAGTTGTGAAATAAACTGAAATAAAGAAATATAAAAAACCTGACAATTATAATAAAAATAAAGTTTATTTTATTCTTTTTCTTATATAAAGCTAACAAATTCATTTAAACAAGATTTAAATAACAAAAATGTATTGTTAAAAGATATTAGGATGAAATGAAGATTCTAGATTCGTTCGATTACAACACAAATGAAATTAGCGAAGTAAACTTGCCACTCAACTTAAACTGTTTCCCTTTTCGTTGAGCTTAGCTTAATTTCAGCTCTATTCTTAACTCTTTGCACTCACCTGACTCTTCATGGGATCCGTGTTGAGCTGACACATGTAGCCACCTCGATCCTCCTCGGAGACGGCCTTGATGTGCAGATTCCAAGTGTTCTGATCCAGGTGGCTGACTGTGACCCGCGGATTGTGCGTAATCACGTTCTCGTGTATCGCCTGTATCGCTTTTGTGTCTGCTTTGAGCCAACCCACCTGTGGATGAACAATAACAATTAAATGGCTTTTGTTCTGTGTTGTGTTGTGGCTGTTTAATTGGCGTGATTAACTTTTGCTTTCACTCGACGTGAAGTTAAAGTGAAGCAGCTTTTAGTTAGTGCTTGTTATCATAATGAAACTCAAAGCGTTGCTTAGTGTATTAAGTGGTTCTTATGTGTGTGTGTATGTGTGTTCGTTAGTGTTTGTGTGTGTGTGTGTTGTTTACTTACCCGATAGCCACCCAAGTGACGCACGTGGCAGGTGAAGGTGGCATCGCGACCCACGGCAACGGACACATTCGAAATGCTTTCCACAAACTCGGGTTGAAAGGCGCCAATCGCTGAGGAAGAGAGAAGCGGGGAGGAAAAGCTGAGATTAGAATGCGTTTTGCGGTGTGCAAGTGTGTGTGTCTGTGTGTGTGTGTGTGGTTAGTTGTGCAAGTTAATGATATCGCAGTGTGGCCACCGCAAGTGGCTGCAACTGCAACTTCAACTGCTGCCAAAAAGTCGGTGATTTATCGCTTTTAAATGTGCGCGACGCGTCGCTTGCCAACTAACTAGCAAAGCCAAAGCTACCTCCAACAATAAGTAGAGCAACAACAACTAGAAGAAGAAGAGGAAGTACAACAACAACAACAACAACAACTAGAGCAGCAACAACTAGAACAAGCGACAACTCGCTTTGGCCCAAGTTAAGCGCTGAATAGAGCATTTTAAAGTGAGCTAATTGAATAGATCAACACTCATGAGTGAGCTAGTAAAGAGAGGGAGAGAGAGAGAGAGAGAGAGAGAGGGGTACGGTGAAACAGCGAGTGGAAGGGCGACATACGCAAATATATAAATAATTTATTGAATCATTGAAAATCAAACATTTCACTTGCAAGTTTTGCAAAAAACTTTTTCATACTCCACGCAAAGCAAAAAAAAAAGGTGAAAAGGGAGCAGCCAAGAGAGGAGAGAGAGGCGGGAGAGGCAACTGCCAGACAGCCGAGCACGAACAGCAGCCGTTGCCCGTTGTTGCCACAGCAAAGTGCCCCAACAGCAGCAGCAGCAACAGCAGCAGCCGCCGCCTCTCGCTCTGTGTGGATGGTAATGCATGCAAAAAACTTTTGCCAAACTTGAAATTTAAATATTTATAGACAGTGCCGCTGGCAGCAGCAACAGCAGCAACGGCAGCAGCAGCAGCGGTGGCAAGTGGCAAGTGCGTCGCTTCGCGTTGCGTTGCGTCGCATAACTCGGAGAACGACTCAAGCGACGCGCTTTTGCTTTTGTATTGAATGTGTGTGTGTGTGTGAGTATGTGTGTGTGTGCAGCAACTGGCAACGGACTGAAGCCGCCTTGTACTCCACTCTTATGGCCATAACAGCAACTGACAGCGGAGACTGACAGCCAAGGCGGGAGGGTGACAAGGGGGAGTCACAACGGGGGGCAAGTGGCAAGTGGCAAGCGAAAGAATGTGCTGAATTGACGCAATTGGCCGAGGGCATGATTTATTTCGTACTTTTCAATGCTTTTTCAATTTTATTGTTAACAAAAAAAAAAGCAGAACATGAAAAGGATATCGATATCAATTGCCGAGCCACAGTTATGAACTGTTCATTTTCATTTGCTTCTTTTACACTGTTCGACAAACGATTTGCAAAGTTTATGGAGAGTGACTGAAAACAATCGTAATCATGATAAGTGCTTAAATAGTTCTTTGTTTTTGAAATAATTATTCCTCTATCATACTCATTATTTAATTCGAATATTCAACAAATTAGATGCGTTCAACAGTTTGTAAAGCAATTCAATTTTGTTTAATTTTCATATACTATAATTTTAATTAAAGTAAATAAAGTATTATTCCAAAAATATACCAAACAATATACCACAAAAATACTAAAATATTCCGCAGATCATGTTTGGTATATCGATAAAGTACTACATTCGCAATATATTATTCCAAAAATATACGAAACAAAATACCACAAAAATATTCAAATATTCCGCAGGTCATGTTTGGTATATACATTCGCAATATATTATATACCATAGAGTACAAAGTATACCAAAAACATATAATGAAAATACTAAAGTATACCGTACAAATAGTATATCGACAACTTTTGAAATATACCACTGAGGTTTAAATATACCAGATTGTCAGCCAAAGCAGCTGAGACACAAAAGTATTTCCTCTATAACTTCAATAGAAATTTTTATCTGATTGCAACCAAATTTTCAGAAATTAGAAATACTGTAGTTATTATTGTTAAAGTCTAGAGCAAATAAAATTCAATTACTGCCAATTACTGAAGCTAAATATAAAACAAATAATTTAAACAAATCATTTATTTTGTTTAAAAAGCAAAGTTATATAATTTTCAAAACTTTATTAAATTGTCAATTTAAAGCACCTAACAAGAATTAAATTTGCCAGTAAAGTATTTTGGAAATAAAGTATTTGATTGCTGCTTTAATTGCAGTTTATTGCAGCTTATGGCTTATTTATAATATATAAACTAATAATAATATAAAATACATTTTATTACAAATATTGAATATATATAAAGAATTACATGTGGAAAAGAAATGAAAGTTCAATTGCTGAAAACTGTTTAAATTATAAAACTTAGCTAGAAAGCAAAGTAATATACATATTTGTATGGCATAATTGAATTGCCAACTTAAAGCACTTAACACGAGACAAATTTGCGAGTAAAGTATCTTAGAAATAAAGTATCTGTGGGCTGCTTAAATTGCAGTGCTGAAATACTTGAGCATTTGAGCAAAATTTTCGGCAGATGGCAGTCGCAGATTGGTTAACCGGATATTACTTAATTCTCTGGCGAAAAATAAAAACTAGTTGCATTTATTTTGCAGTTTGCCTAAAACGAAATAAATATAGTATAGAGTATGTTTGGAGTACGAAGCTGAGGTCAAAATGGAAGTTTTCGAGTTGAGTTTGTGGCTTTTGGCTGCAGCTCTGAATTATTTGCATAGATGTTGTTGTTGTTGTTGTTGCAGTTCTTGAAGCGAGTAATCAAGCGACGGACTGACTGACTGACCGACAGAGTTTTTCATTAACATGAGGTGGGTGGAGGGAGGGTTGGGTGAGGAAGAGGCGTTGAGATTTCGTATCAAAATCAACAACATCTAAAAGTTCAGAGAGAGGCAACAAGACAACAACTACAAATCTTTGGCTGCAAATTACAGCAGCACACGCAAAGTCACACAGGACAAAAGGAGCTCTTCAGACATGCGAAAAGGACACCCACACACACATACACATGTACACCAATACACACACACACACACATAGACAGAGAGTGTAGAGTGGCCAAACAAACTGCAGTCAAATGTAGTTGCTGCTTGGCTGAGCTGCGGCTTGTTTGTCAATCTGTTCAACTGGATGCCAAACCAGCCAAAAGATGGCGAGAGAGAGTGCGAAAGAGAGGGAGAAACCAAGTGGGAAAGAGACGGAGAGAGAGAGAGAGGTGACTTCACTTCAGCATTGTGCCAATTCCAATGAACTTGTCCCTCAGCTGCAAGTCCAGGCGTTTCCCATTTTCATGTTCTGTGTATGAGAATGAACCTGGCTTCAGTTTTGTTTTGCCTGTTTTGCCTGTTTTGCCTGTTTTCTACTTCCTGGCCTAAGCACTTTGCAAGTCGCGAGTCAATTAAGCCAGCGGCCAGCTACCTCGATCCGGTTTCATGTTTTTCACAATTTTCGCACGTTATCATAAATTTTGGCGTCTCCGCTGGGACTCGACGGCCATTTCAATTTTCTTAGCCACTTTTCCTCTCTCCCCTCTCCACTCTCTCGCGTTTCCTTATTGAAGGCTCTGACTGCAGCAGGCTTGTCACTTTGCCAAGGTGCGGCAAATGTCGCTCCCAAAAGTTTAAATCACACAACGACAATGAGGATTTACCAAAGCAAATTTATGGTTAAGGACATTGGCAAAAGTTAAGCTAGTCTCTCTCTCTGTACGTGTGTGTGTGTTTCCATGTGTGTGTTAATAAAGTGTCTCGAGTGTGTGTGTGTGTGTGTGTGAGACAACAAAATATATGGCTTGGCCCGATTCGGTTTGTCGTTCGTTCGTTCGTTTGTGTAGAAGGTAGACCAAACACACACAGAGAGAGAGAGATACAAAGATGCCAATCTGCAATCTGCATGGCACCTTTTTTTATGGTCCGCACACACACATACACACACACACACACTCACAAATCCGATGCCAAAGCGCCAATGATAGGTGATAATGGCAAATTTGAGACGCTGCAGAGAGAGGGGGGAGGTAAGAAGTGGGAAGCAAAGCTCAACCGAAAAACAAAACTTGAATTAACAACCGAAATAAAGTAAAGTCCAAATCGAGACCTTAAAGCACTTTAAGGCACAAAATAAATAAACAAATTACGCGACAAATTGATAAAGAAAAATTCAATTTGAAAGCAAACTTAACTTAAATAAAACTATGTCAAAAAGCTTATCATTTTTTTTTTATTTTTTAAATTTGTTAAATGTATAACCTGTACAACTTGATAAGTATATTTACAACACTGAGATAGTAAATGAAAATTGAAATTAAATAGTGGCAAAAAGATAAAATAAAATTCGCTTTAAAAAGTAAACCTTTCGGAAACATATTAAATTTCAAAAATTTTAATTTCGCTTTTAAAACACACAAATTAAAACTAACTCCAGCAACTGAAACTATTTATTTATTTTTTGTAAAATAATGTGTTGTTATGGTACTTTTTTGAATCAACTTAATATAGCTAAGAAACAAAAAAAAATATATGTTTAATTTAACTAAGCAGTGTACAGTGAGAAAAGAAAGTAATATTAATTAATTTAGTTACACTAAATCACTAAAGCACATCTTTAAAGTTCACATTTTATTAAATAATATACATCATAAAATGTTCTTTGTTGTAAATAAATTTAAGCAAGTAAGGAAACTACAGCCGAGAGTGATCGACTGTGAGATACCCGCTACCCATTGTGAATTAAAGCAAAACAGTGAAGTATACTTTTAAAAATATACCAAAAATACTAAAAATATACCGAATGGTATAATTGGTATATTGATATAGCTCTGCATGCACCATAAGGAATATCATTTTTGGTATATCGTTGAAGTACTATATTCGAAATATACCGTAGGGTGCAAAATATACCAGCACGTTTCCCAGCAACTTTTCAAATTCATTTTTGAAACTCTTTTTCAGATTTGTGATAGATAAATATGGAGAAATTTGTTAATTAGATGATACAATAAAAAGAACAATCTACAAAGGATTACGCTTTGGAAACATGTAAGTTAAACTTTACATTTTTAAATTTATAAATTTCATATACATTTGCGAGATTTCAAATAGCAGCAATTTTTATTTATACTTCATTTTCTTGATCATAAAAGAAATGATTTTTGTATTAAATATTCCAACTGCTAGTTTTTTATAAATAAAATAGGATGTTAGATTAATTCATTTTTGTGAAATTTATTTAGCGTTAGATTTTTTGAAAGTGGTTCGTATTATTTTGAAACTTGCAGCTGTAAATCCAGTTTCGAAATTTAATGTAGCGACACATTAAAAAATAAAGCAGGCCAATTTAACTTCGAATTACATTAAGGAATCCAAATTGTATATTGTATAAATATACAAAATTGTACATTATTACATATATAAAATATAATTATACAAAATTGTTTAATATGAAAACCATAAATTAACTGATTTACAAAAAAGGCAGTAAAAAATGGCTGCTATTTTTATGTTCGCAGCTATATATTTGTTTATTTAAGTAGTGAGTCTTGAAAACTTGAGTGGTTATCATTAAATTTGAATTTGCTTTACAATTGCAATGCTTTAAGTTTATAGTGAAAGGCATGAACCATGCAATCTTAGTGAACTTTGTGACTGTAGTTTCAATATTATATATAAAGTACTATATATATGTACATACATATAATCGAATAGGCAAGTTGGTCTTTAGTCTGTTGGCGCTAAAAGTGGGGGCAGCAAAAAAAAAAAAAAAAGAAATGCCAAATGGCAATAGAGAATAGAAAATAACAAATGATGACTGCGAGTGGTTTTCGACGCCCTCCGCGGTTGGTGGCAAGTGCGCCTAATGGCCAAATCGCCAAGCTGGCCAAAATGGCCAGTCGAGACTTTGACTGCGACTGCGACTGAGACTTTTGCGGAATTTGCATTTTTACAAATCGTCGTCTACAACTTGTAGCACTCGCAATTGAATTTACACTGTCCAACAAGACAAAAAAAAAAGAAAATACAAAAAATAGAGCAACAAAAACACCAAGAAAATAGAGAAAAATTCAATTGAAGTCCATTGTTGTTATTGTTGTTGTTGTTGGTTTTCCTTGGGCCTTAACAAACGTCTTGCAATTAATTGTGTCTTGATTTTTGTTTCACACTTTGAAATGGGTTCGCAGCCCTTTTTCTAGCAAGTGGGCAGGCATTGCAAATGAGCGACGAGTTGCTTTTAATTGCCAAAGTTTTTCACACTCCCCGCATATCAACGAGCCTTGACTTTCCCAAAAGCGGGTGTTATTCTTCCTTCAATCTTAAATCAACATCGCGAGACGAACACGCATTTAATTTACAAATATTCAAAAAAATAGAATTCATCTAGTCTAATCAGTTACATGAAATGTGTTTGCAAAATATCAGCTTAACTGTTTGTTATTTTTGATATTTTCTATAAATATAAATTTCTTTCTTTTGCAAATTTTCAATTAAGTTCATTAAATGTAATAATAACGTAATTCAATTTTAAGCAATACAAATATTTTCCTTTGATTAGAAATTTGAAACTGTAAATTTTCATTTCAATTATTAATTTTTATAAATTCCAATCCTAACTCATTAAAAACTCAATTCGAATTTCAGAATTTTCTCACTCATCTGCAACGTGCATGTTTGATCATAATTTCAATCGCTTCAAATCGCTGTTGTTTGAATCGAACACGAACACGATCAATGCAAGTGCTCGAAGTTTGTTTGATCCAACTCACTGATCGAACATGCATCGAACAGTTGCAACGCCTTGAACAAGTTGTATGTTAGCGCGCTGCAAAGAAAGTTCGAACAAATCAAGGACACACACTTTGTCGTCTGACATGTTGAACGTTTGCATCAAACGCAGTCGAATGCTTCAGCAATGCTCAAAGAGCGTGTATGATCGCAACAACGAAATTATTAGCTTAGGCTTCTGTTAAGTATACGCAATGTAGAGCAGCAGTTTAATTTGTGAGTTAGTCAGAATTTTATAATGTTGATCACAATGCAATAATATCTTAAATTTTTAAATTTTCTTAAAACATTGTCAGTACATATTTCTTTCAATTGTGTATTTCAAATAAATACTCTTAGAAAAAATTTCAGCAAATATTTCTAATAAAGCACAAGTTCATTGAATTATTTTAGACACTATATGTTTCCACAACATTATTATTACTATTATTTTAATTCATAAATAATTAATTGTGTGTAATTGAGAATTAATGCAAATATTAGACAAAATTGTAGTTGCATTTGAACAAACTAATTTTAAGTACCGTTGCACCTTAAAAATTTTATTCAATGGCTTACTGGAAATATTCTATAAGATATTTAAGACAATATTCTTAAAAAATAATTTAGTAAAAATTTCAAGAACTATTAAAAAATAACGCTTAAGTACCTAAAAGAGTCGTACATCAAAAATTATATTCAATGTGTTGTGGGAAATAATCTTAAAGATATTTATGAATATATTCATTTCAAAAATTTAGGCCTTAAAAGCTAGACTATTGTAAAATCTTTAAAGAGCTATTCAAAAATTGGAAATAATAGGTTTTATTTTAAAAAACGTAAACTAAAAATAAATGAAGCTAACTAAATTATAATATATTTAAATAATGCGCATAATTATCATAATTATCTTTAACTTAGTTGCAGTTTAAAGAGCGCTTAAAAAATAAAGCCTAGCTGGCTAAATTAGTTTAAATATTTTATATGATATTTTTGTTTGCAGTAAAAAAGTTTTTGTTTAAGAAATGAAACCTACAAATAATTTTAGCTAGCTTATTAAGTTAAAATATTTTCTTTGTATGATTAACTGCAGATAGAAAAGTTTTTAGTTGCTGTTTATAGAGCTTTTATAAAATTAATTGAATAGTCTTGGATGGCTAAATTAGTTTAAATTGTACATCAAATATTTCTAAATATGTGCAGTAACAAATACAAATAATTTTAACTAGCTAAAGCTTATTAAGTTCAAATATTTGTTAACTAGCTAAATTAGTTCAATTATTGCAAAGGATATTTCTGATTATGTGCAGTAAATATGGTTTTTGTTTAAAAGTAGATTATTTGCATATAATTATTATTATGTACATTAAGAATAGGTTTAAGTTGCAGACAAGAAATAATTTGAATCAAATACTGCATAGGATATGTTAGCTTAAAAAGATTTGAATTGAAGCTTAGAAAAAAAAGAATCTAACAATAATTTTAACTGTCTAAATTTGTGTTGATTATTGTATAGGATATTCTTGCTTATGTGTTTTTTAAAATGAACAATAATTGTAGCTGTCTAAATGAGTGCAATTGAATCCTATCAAGCTAATTGATTTGAATAACGTTGCGTCGCTTGTAATGCAAACTTTGCTTTAGTTGATGCCGCAAGTGCAATTTAAAGTCACGTTGACTTTGCACATTTTTGTAAACACCCACAAGTGTTGCGAGTGTGTGTGTGTGTGTGTGAGAGTGTGCTGTGCATGTGTGTGTGTGAATGTGTGCAATTAAGTACTTAGTAACGAATTCGCGTGCACTTTTAGCTAAACTTTTTTATACGCTGTACATTTATTTTCATTTAATTTTTTCAGTTTTTCGTATGTGGGTTGCGAAAGTGGCGGTCAGCCGACGAAGCTGCCGCAGCTGAGAATATGTGGCAAGCGCCAGCTGATGTGGATGCAACGCGTTGCAACTCGCCGCTTGCCGCTTGCCTCTTGCCGCTTGCCGCTTTTGTGGCTGGGCTGTGGTCGCAAGCTCTAAAAGCTAAAGAACCGCTGCGGAGTGTGTGTGTGTGTGTGTGTGTGTGTGTATATGTGTGTGTTGATGACCCTCGTCGTATCAATTAAGAAAGACCCAAGGGACCAAAAGAGCGAGAGAGAGACAGAGATAGCGCATCGAATGTACAAAGTGGCAAAGGTTTGACTGTTGTTGTTGTTGTCTATGCGTGTTTTAACTGTCTGTTTGGCACAATCATGTGGTTTAGCTTACATTTATGAATGCACACTGCGTATTTGTTTAATGGTAAGTGTGTGTGTGTGTGTGTGTGTGTGTGGCGAGTAGCTTATCATTTATGGTCTCGCTCTCGTTCACGTTTCCAATTGCTGCCACATGCTGGGCAATTAATTTGCATTTCATTGATATGCACACGCACACATAGAGAGTGCGAGGGGGGAGGAGAGAGAGAGAGAGAAAGAGAGAGAGAGATACACACACTATCACACACTCACATTTTGCAATATTTGTTTAGGATTATTATCGGTTATTAATGTTGCTGTAATTGAAAATTATTTTCACTTTTATGTTTATCATTATCAGCGGTCATTACAACTGCCAACTGGCAACTTGCAACACGCCACACACACACACACACACACACACACAACTTGCAACCGGCAATGACCATGGCCATCGGCGGCACGTTTTGGGGTATGCTTTTAATGCATTCACATTCACATTCGCATTCACATTCGCATTCAGATTCACATTCACTCGACGCTCGCGACTCGCGCGCATTGCATTTTTATCACTGGGAATTATTGTTTACCGAGATTTAAGCGCCCTTTTTATATCATTTACAACACACACACTCGCACACTCATACACTCACATTTAATATTTATGCACTGCCCCATCGCATATTATTCAGCTTGTCTGTCTGCCAATTATTCACATTCACATTCGCATTCGCATCTCTTTTTTTACATATCTAAAAGAGCAGTTAATTGAACATGATTAAAGTGCTGATTACAGTGCACAGCGTTAAATGGCTTTTTGTTAAGTGATATGGAAAACAATATCAACAACAATCACAGCTACAAGAACAACAACAACATTACTTGAGTGACGTCACTTAAAATTCCACATATAATTAAAATTGTTGTGTTTTCATTCAAATAAATCATACACGCACATATCTATAGGTAGTCAATAAAAATGGCTGATTGATAAAGCCAGCTCAGTATCCACATGAAAATCCTAGAAATCAATTACATCAATATTTTTGCTCACTTTTCAAATATTGAAAAGAATGTTGCATCATTTTTACTTTCATTTCAAATAGAGGTATATTTTAGATATATAAAATTAAACTTCAAAATTTTATTGACAAGAATTGAACAATTTACTAAGAAATTAGAAATTATATTGAATATAGAACTAAATTTAAATATAAATATATTTTAGTATTAAATTCATAACTAAGTGAGCTTATTTTTCACAATTCGTTCATTTGAATGAACGTTCAATACTTATGATAAAAACAACCAAGTAACTTAATAAGAATTTATAAATTATATTGGAAATAGAACCAGTTTTTAATATAGATATATTTTAGTATTAAAGATATAAATATAAACTTCAAAATTAAATTAGAAACAAGTTTTCAACTTATTAAGAATTTATAAATTATATTCTTTTTATTGTTTTAAAAATTTTGAAAGTATTTAATGTTTAAAATTTAATTCATAACTAAGTGAGCCTATTTTACAAATATTGAAAAGAATGATAAAGAAATTTTACTAACACAATTCGTTCATTTGAAATATTTTACACTTCAAAATTATGTTGAAAACAACTAAACAAATTATTAAAAATGTAGAAATTATATTGAAAATAGAACTAAATTTTAATATATATGTATTTTAGTATTAAAGATATAAATATAAACTTTAAAATTAAATTAGAAACAAGTTTTCAACTTATTAAGAATTTATAAATTATATTTTTATTATTGTTTTCAAAACTTTATTAAACTTCAAAACTTTCAAAATTTTTTAATTTAAAATTGCATTCTAAATCAAGTGACTATTTTTTGTTAGACAGTTCTTAAATTGATATTGGAACATTTTTAAATTGCGACTATAGAAAAATCAAATCATGAATTCAAATATTTCAATAGATCTCTCAAAAATCCAGTAAAGCAATTTACAATTGGAAGTATAGGAAAACATTCATTGTATTTCACCCAACAAGTAAAGCTTTTAATTTTGAAGTCTGCGAATAAGTATAACATATATATTATGTAAAAAATTATATATATATAAAATTATATATTCAAACTCAAACTTTTAAACAGAAAAGTAATTTGTAAATGACAATTTCTTAGCTCAGTTTAAGTTTTGCTGCATTGAAAAAGAAATATTTAAAACTGATTTTGAAAAAAAAGAAATATGAACAATTTTCCTTCTTGTTATATAAAATTCCAATCACTTAACCACAATTTTTAATTATTATTTTCTTTAACTTTTTACTTGTATATTTAACTCTTTATTTTCAAAACATCGCAATAAGAATTTAATTTTCAAATTTTATTCACATTAACTTTTACTTCAATCTGTAAGATATTTGCATTTTATATTCGAATTCTTTTCGAATGTGTCAAATATTTTAAAGTACTAAATATGAATGTTTGAAAATGTTGTTGATCAATTTAAAAAATTGCTTAATTGAAAGAAACATAATATTAATAGCATGTGTCAAAGGAAAATTGTAAATTATTATTCTTCAAAGTTAATGAGGAATTAGCTTTAAATAAATTGAACTCAAGATACAACGAACATTTTAAAATAAATATGTAATTTATAAGTAAGAATATTACAAAATTAATCAGTTCAATGTGAATTCGAGAGAAATCGACGCAGAAATTTTATTGCAAAAAAAAAAGGAAAACCAGAAGCAAAAGCAAACAAGAATAATAAAAACAAATATGTAGGAAAAATAATAATAATCAAGCATTGGACTGTGGACCATTTGGCACCTCATTTGTTATGATTACGAATAAAATGCGAGTTGGAATGGTGGCAGAAAACAGCAAAAAAAAAAAAAGAATAAAAAGTGAAGCAGAAGCCGCAAGCATTAATAAAAATCAGGTAAAAACAGAATTTTTGTGCAATTAAATCAAAAGATAATTTGGTTTGTCCATATGTTGTCAGAGAGAGAGAGAGAGGGAGAGAGACAGAGACAGACAGTTGGGAAGCCTATAAGTCGGGATCGTTCGGTTAGCAGATGAAGCAGAGGGGAAAAAACAACAACAACAACGACAACAACAACAACAGCATCGAATCCTGGTCAATTAAATTGCAGTTGGAGTTGCAATTCCGCTTGAATTCTTGTGTTTCTGTTTCTGTTTTTGCCATTAACTTATTTTATTTATTTATTTATGTGTTATTTATACTGTTTAATGCCAATAGCAACGATGCAAAATGACAAACTGAAACTGAACAATGGAAACTCCGAACTGTGGACTTCGGACTGAGGACTGAGGACTTCAGACTGAACTCAACTGAACTGAACTGCATTAAAAAAAGGCAACTGCACAACAAGTTTATCATTTGCCCATTATCCAGTTGTCGTTCGATGCGCCTCGATTTAACAGCTGAATCAGCAGCATTAACATTACTCATGACACGTCTCCACTAAGATTTAATAATCGCAATTCGCGACGCCCTTTTTTATTTACGATTTACGATTTCGTTTACGATGATCGATGCGCACTTTTATCACCTTTTCGATATCGATTCAATTTCAATAAGTTCAAATATTATAAATATTCCACTAAATTAATTTATTCGCATATTTTTCGAGATAAAATGTCTTCGAATTATGTTTATTACAAGAAATATAACTAACTAAATTTATTATCTGTCTAAAATGAGAAATATTTCTTGTGGAATTTTCTTGACACATGTTAAAAATAATTAATCATGCTTCCCAACAAGTTTGTTGTGCAAATTTTCCAAGTTAAAACTATTTGCAAATAGCTATGAAAATATATTAAAATTATGTTTATTCAAACAAATCGAATAACTGAATTTATAATCTGCTTAAAAAGCGAAATATTTGTTGAATAATTTGTAAACACTTCTTTAAAATAATATTTAAAACTTCTACACACAATTTTTTGCATATTTTCCAAGTTAAAACTATTTGCGAATTGCAATTAAAATGTCTTGAAATGGTTTTCATTAAAGCACATCGAATAAGTAAATTTATAATCTGTTTAAAAAGTGAAATATTCCTTATGGAAATTTGTGAACACAGGCTCAAAATAATTTTTCATAATTCGAAATAATTGTTTGTATATTTTCCAAGTTAAAACAATTAGCAAATAGCAATTAAAATGTTTTAGAATTAGGTTTATTAAAAGAATTTTAAACACAGTTAATTTTTTGTTGGTTGCCGAAATTTGTTGAATTATTTCAAGTAGAATATTCACAGTTTTAAATTATTTATTTGAAGCTTCAATTCAAATGTTATTCAAATATTTATTATTTCTAAGTTTTAATTAGAAGACTTCTTCCTGATCACTAAATATTTAATTTTATTTAGAAAAGAGAACTTTTAATTCATGAAATTTTTACTATAAAATAGAATTAAACATTCGTTTTTTAATAAGTATTTAATTGTTTAAAAATAGATCTGTAACAACTTATTATAAATATATTTGTTTCCAGGAAACAGTTGAAAAAGTTTCTATAAATTTTGTACATTTATAGAATTAAATTGTTGCCCTTTCTAATCTCTTTTTAGTTGCTTATAATCTTCTCTTTTTACACTTTTTAACTTTTGTAAGAACTAGAAAGTGCAAAAATTCAATTCAATATGAATATTAAAATTGTATTTAAACGTTTTTAAGCTAACATTTTTAGGAACTATATATTTTGACTTTGACTATTTATTATAAGTTAAAGTCGAAATTTATTGTACTTAACATGGAAATAATTTTGGTAGAATATTGGAAATGTTTCTTGGAACTTTACGCTTATTCTTTTTATATTCTAGTTTAACTAAATTTTCACACACTTCCTAATATTCAATAATAACTTGCAATAAGACAAATGTTAGTCCAAAATTGGCTGCACTTTAAAGTTAAGTTAACAAAAGTGTGTTTTTGAAAACCATTTGTTACCTTCGAAGAGCGCCACAATCAAGAGGAGCACGATCAGCATTTTGTCATTGCGATTGATGAGCAGCAGAAAATAACGATAGAGATGCAGCTTCGATGTGATGCGCATTTGTCTTTGCTGATTAATGCGATTAATTTATTTGATTTGATTTGAATTTCTTTTTATATTCGATTTTCTTTGGTTTTTTTCGAAAGTTTTTCAAATGATTTGTCTGCGCTGCGGAGACATTTCAGCACATTTCTGAATATAATTTGCACACAAGATGCTGACACAAAACTATTGAGTACATTAAAAAAATTGAGACACTCTTGAATTTTCGATATTTTGAATGCACTTTCAAAAAAAAAAGCAATTCCCGCAAGAAGAAACACGCGCGAAAAACTGTGTTTGCGTGTGTGCGAATGTTCGAGTGTGTATGTGTGTGTGCGTGTGTGTGTGAATATTGTCGGCTGTGAAGCGTCAAGCCAACCAGCCGATGGAGACGTTGATGATCAACTGAAAGCAGTTCAGCATCGTCACACAGCAGCAGCAGCAGCAGGCAATGAAGCTGGCAGCCGAACCCGAAGGCGAAGGCGAACCCGAAGCAACACACGAAGTGCAGTCGGGTTCGTGTTCGAACACTTTTAACGTCAGCCGTTGGATGCTGGATGCTGGCAGCGAGCCGAACGCGAATGCCGAACACACAGCACACGAATTGTCGTTGCCAATTGTCGAAGTGGATTTTCGTGGCGAATGCCATCCACCATGTGCCAGATGGCATCCACACACCTAGCACGTGGTGGAACGCATCGTTCGTGCAAGCGGGCAGCGAGGCGCAGCCAACGAACTCCGCTCGGCACATGCGCAGCCCGCAGCGAGGGAGGAGTGTCGTCGTGTCCGTCTGACAAATGGTACGACAATTGCTACAAGCTGTGGTGGCATTTGGCGGCCTGGGTTTGTGGCAAGCAGCAACGCGGTTGGGCGCCTGCTGCTGCTGCTTCTGCTTCGCTCTAGTCGCTAATACACATCGTCATCATCGTCGTCAGTCTTCGGCTGCTTCTTCATTTTTTTTGCTTGCTGTTCCTCACACACACACGCACACAGTTGAAGCCTAATCATCACGCCAAAAAGGTACGAGACTGTAGATGAAAGCCTGCCATTTAGTGGTTGATTAACTGCCGCCCCCTCTCCCTTCTCTCCTGCCACTCCCCTGCTCCTCAAATCTGACAGCACTTGGCTGTAATCAGCTCGCAACTTGCAACTTGCAGTTGCAGCTGCAATTGTCCAGTCGTCAATCATCGCAGCCCGAAAAAAAACTTTCTGTGCACCCGCAACTTGGCCAACAGAAAGTTTTTAATGTGAATTGCATTTTGCAATCAGCCAGCAGACAAAAAACATGACAAGAGCGAGGAGGGAGAGAAGAGGGAAGGAACAATTCATATCGATAGCATCAGCATCATAATTTTTCAATGTCTCTCCCGCTGAGAGCTAAATCGAAACCACAAATGCCAAAAATAAGCAAAAGTGCTAAACTCGGAAGTGAACTCAAAACTGTGGAAATTTAATTGAACTTCAAGTTTGTGGTTCTCGTTGTCGTTGTTGTCGATGTCATCGCTCAGTTTGGGCCAAAAAACATGTTCATGTCCGTGGCCCAATCGAGTGGCATCTCAAGTTGTCTTCTCAAATGAAATTGAGCGCAGAACGTGCGAGAAGTAACCCAAAGAAAGACAGAGAGAGGGAGACGGAGAGATTGTGCTCTCCTTCCCAATGTGGTATCAACGTCTCTCTGCTGACAATTCAAAGTAAGGCTGTCAAACCTGTCGCAAAGTGGCTTAATTATCCAATAGACGATAGACGACATCTCGCTGCTGCTGAATGCCGCTCTCGCTGGCGTATTAAACTTGTCATCGCCCACACACACACACACACACACACATAGACAGCGATGCGAATGTCAGTCATATTAAATTACGAATTTAGTCAAAGTCGAGAAGAGGCACCCACGAAAAATCAGAGCGCAAAACTTGCTGCAAAATTTGGTAATAAATGTAATTCAATTACGCGCAGCAAGTTGACAACTTTTTTGGCCGCATAATTATGCAATTATAACACTAGTTTCAGCCTGGCTTGTTTTTTTTTCTTGTTCTTGGTTGAATTAATTGCAGCTGGCCTAAAAAGAAGGAATCAAAGTGCACAAAAAGCCCTCAAAAAACTTTTCGACACTCAAAAGCTGCAATTATGCCTGACAAAATCGCTGAAATGGAGGAGATAGAGGGTGAAGAGGGTGAGCAGGGGGGGAGGAGGGGGGATGCAACTGAGGACGACAACTGCCGCCGCATATGCTTTAAATAAAAAGTTGTCAAAAATAAAACACACACACACACACACAACTAGACGCAGGGCGAACAAAGAAATCAAAAACTTTTGTTTCTAAAACTCATGTTGAAATCCGCACACGTAAACAGAGAAAGAGAGATAGAGAGGGAGAGGGAGAGGGGGAGAGAAAGGCTTGTGGGTGAATTTTGGATTTTGAAAAAGTAACAACAAGAAGTTGAAGAAGCAGAAGAAGAAGGTGAGACAAACACATGCTGCAGCTATAATAAGTATGCAACGCCAACAACAACAACAATGAGAACTACAACAATGAGAACAACAACAACGAGAGGGAGAAACAACGACAGCGGCAGAGACAGCGTCAAGTTGTTGGTTTCTTTGGTTGTTAGGTGTTAAAACAGGCGGAAGTTAGAGGCCATGTACTCCCAAAAGGAAGACGACTAGTAGTAGTCCCCTTCTTCCCTCTTCCCTCTTCCCCTCTCTGACTACCTCAGCCACCACTTTAGAGCGTTTCACTCGTAGTCTCCAGACTCAGCGGCTGCTGCAGGTGCTTCTCTCTCTATGTATGTGTGTGTGTGTGTTTTTGTGTCATGTACTCAGTACGTGTGCCAAATGTGCCAATGCTTGTCTGTCTGTGTGCGTGCGAGTGTGTGTGTGTAGGTGTGCCGTATGTAGTCACACATTTCAATTTGCATGTGTTAGCAACAAACTTTTGATAAGTGTTACTCGAATTACACGTGCACACAGACAAGCACACACACACACACACACACACACACACACACACACACACACACACAGAGAGAGACACACTCACACACACACACAGATTCACCCTCACACTCTTCAGCTCGCACTTGGCAGAAATTGAAACTTATTGTCAAATGCTCTCATATGGCAAGGGGACATCGAGCATACGTACGAGTGTACAGCAAACACACACACACACACACTCTACACACACACACACACACTAACAGTTGTTTGCCTTCTCGCTCATTCATATATCAATAACCCGAGTGCATATTGCCACAATTACTTTTAGGCCCTACGTGACACAGTCACCAAAAACTGGAAGAAAAAAAAAACAAAACAAGAAAACAAAACGCAAAACCAAAAAAAAATAATAAAAACTAAAAAACATTGAAGAATACAAAAGAAAATCACACGAGAGACACATTTGCCATCGCCTTTATAACTATTGAATTGAACAAGAAATGTCACAGAAACAATATCAAATGTTGATTCTCAGCACAAACAATGCACAATAAATCATCTGCGGAAATATTTGAATAAATGAATGAAGCAAACATTTATGAGAAAACTCTTTCGATTCGAGTCGATTCGATTCGAAGAAAGAGTTTTAAATAGTAGAAAACACTTTAAATACACTTTGCTAATAACTCAAATAAGCTGATGATGAAGAAGTTCTATTGTTTATGATTTACTTTTATTAAGCAAAATCAAAAGTGTTAACAAAATTATTAAATTTACGCTAGATTATAAATTAATTTGTAATCTGTAATATTGTAACAATAATGAATGCTATAAAACTAATCTGGAATACTATTTTTATTAAACTTGTTGCAAACTCATAATAATTTTGATTTAAATTCTGTTTACAAATGTTTTTTGACTTTACAGCATATCTTCACTTTTTCCGTTGCCCTTATCAATGTACAGAAGGCAAAGGACACACTCAAAAGCTCTACAATCATCATCATGATCATTAATAATTCAAATTAAAAAAGGATTTTGAATTAAATGTTTTATTGTAAACATATTGCTTGTGTATTTTTTCTTGTAAACTAAGGAAATAAAAATGAATTTGTATCCTTAGAAAATGCTGCAGAGAATATGTCCGAAATATAGTTTGAAAAAAAAAAGTTCGTTTTCTTGTAGCACCCTCAAAGTATGCAATAAAATATGAAATTGTTTTCAGCGCCAATTTAAAATTTAAATTTTTGGTTTTCTTGCCGTAAATTTGGTAAAAATCCTGCGGATCTGCCAAGGACATACCTTTTTGTGATCAGGACACTCAGGACTAACGACTGGCATCAAAGGACTTTTAAATTCTTTCCATAAAATTTTCCAACAATTTTTACAAGGGGTTGGCATAGAAAAATGGCCGAAAATTCCAAAAGTCCACTTTATCTCAGCCATTTGAAGGACGATCATGATGTCCTTTGGCATGTATAATAGGCTATTCAATACAAATCGATTGGCACACGAAAAAGGACGAAAGTCCTTACAGGAGCCGAGGTAAAAGGACTTTTTTAAATACAGAAAATAGCGTATATCTCAGCCGTATCCTGTCTGATCCTTGTTGTTTATGGTTCAAACAAAGTCATTTGATAAGAGCTATCATTCTGCCAAAGGACATTCAAATCGTCCTTGTGGTTCTCTATTTATCCAACAATTTATGATTTTCGCATATTTTCCTTGGCCTCCATGCTGAAAAATTTCAAGTGTTGGATTCTTAGATGACCCCATATTTTTATGATGGCAATCGATAAAGTTCGTCCTTGCGATACTAGCAATATGTGTCCTTTGAAAATCGGACAGGATATGGCGGATATATACGCTGTATTTCCTTTTTATGTAAATGTTACCTGCAAATTGGCCATCCTAAAAGTATGCAATAGTTTTGTGCGTAACAAAAATAATCTGATTTTTAGTTGGCTGTAAAAGTATGCAATAGTTTGCTACTTACCAAAAATAATGTGATTTTCGGTTAGCTGTAAAAGTATGCAATAGTTTGCTAAAAATTGACTTTCTTATGTGACCCTAAAAGTATGCAATATTCCACATGTAATTTCATTTTTCGGTGGCGGTAAAAGTATGCACCATTATTTTACTAGCGAAAGTCCCAGTACTCTAATTGGATTTGGCATTTTGGTTGGTCCTAAAAGTATGCAACATATTAAGAACGCAAATTTATGAAAAATTAATTTTCTTGATTTAGCTGACAGTAAAAGTATGCAACATAAATTTAAAAAATAAATTTGTTCTGGATATATTTGCTTACTGCTAATCTCTGTTCGCCTGGTATTTCATCTGCTTACTTAGCACTTTTTGGCTGTTCATGGCATCTCGAACTGACCAGCAACAACAACAAAAATTACAACAATATCAATAACTACAACAACAAGTACAACAATATCAGAGACTACAACAACAACCGCTAACAGGAGAAGAGCAGATGAGAATTCTATGATCCTCTCACACACTTGTGGAACCTATGTGGATTCTAAGCAAGTGACTTTCTTCATGGCCACCTACTGTCCACTTCTGTTGGCCTGGTAGAATATTTCAATTTCTCATCTTTTCACAGTGATTATGACAGCAGCTTGGTATGATGAACATTGTAAGAGGGTGTGAATTTGAGTTAAATACTTACTTTGGCTAAATGAAAACCAAACATTTTATCAATTTAATTTATTGATTATTAATAATATATGTATATATATATATGTGATTATACGCATTCGATTGTTTAAGAGAAATTTTGTCTTTTACATTCTACTACTATATTAATTTACTCATTCAAATATACATCCAACTGAAACTGGATGCGAAGTTTAACACAGATTTTTGCGGTTGTATCAATCTGTATTCTCATTTATTTGCATCCATTAGACTTTAACATCACATCCAGCTTTAGTCTATTCCGTATCCAACTCTGCATTGAACTTCACATCCTACTTTGCTTTTAACTCTGCATCCAATTCCGCAATCTCCATCCACATCCGTCTCTAAGCTTTACTAAGTTTTTGTTTGCAAATGATAAATAGACAGAGAAATTGTAAATATTATAAATAATTATTGAATAACATTATCAATAACTAGCTAATATTATTAATTATTAAATTACCTTATCAATTCAATATTTGTCAGTCTATTATTTGACTGTAACTTTCTTAATATATACTTGAGTATTTAAAATATATGTTGAATTTATTTTTATTTCTTTACAACTTCTCGCTACTATAAGTTTGAGTGATTAAAAGAAGAATGCTTCACACAAAACGAGAAAAAAAGAATCCATATTGCTGACAATATTGCTAGTAATATTTTGCTATGAACAACTTATGAGTAACTTATTAAATTCCAATAGATTCCTTTAAATAATTCTCAACAACTTACAGGTATTGGCATCCCAATAAAGTTGCTGACAGTGGCAGTATATTTTTTCTCGCTATATTCCTTGCTGGGCCGCAGGACCTTTGACAGCAGCGTAAACTGAACGATCGACAGGTGAGAAAGAGAGAGGGGAGAGGGGAGAGAAAAAAGAGGAGCGAAGGTTGAAAGGGACAAAGAGAGTGTGACACTAAGCAGACGTGACAGGCGCATTGTCCGCTTCAAAATTATGCACATATCCTGTGAATTTAAGGATGCCATCAACACACACACACATACAGAGACAGAGAGAGAGAGAGACTCACGCATGGGGCATGAGGCAGACAAAAGGCAAAACAAATTGAGCGTTTGGCAGGCATATGCGCAACATATGTGCCACATGGGTTGTTGCCACTGCTGGTGGCATGGCTGTTGATGGCTCTCCTCTCCCTCTCCCTCTCTCTCTCTACCATCTCCCTCTCTCTCTCTCTTAGATGCTGCGTGTGTGGTTCGTTGACTGTCGAGTTGGGTTTTGGCTGTTACCCAAGCGATGACGATGGCGATGGCGCGGCAGCTACCACATTTACAGCTGCAACATAAAAATTGTTGCAGCTTTTGCCAGTGCGACGTGTTATCTCGGGCTGTGCGTCATTTCACAGCAACAGCAACAGCAACAACAACAACGAGGTGACGACAACGAGCAACGACAACGATGAAGGCAAAACACAAAGCAAAATCTGACAATAAGTGTGAAAATGGTTGCGCTGCTGGCGTCGACGTCGACGTCAACGTCGCTGCTGCTGATGCTGCTGTTGCCGTTTCATGCAAAACTAAAAGAAAAATGTTTAAATATTTCCTGCTTTTTATTGTGGTTACTGTTCCCCCTCCTCCTCGCTTCCCTCGTTCAAAGCTTCAGCAAAATCAAAAGGCAACCGGAGAAGGAGAAGGAGGAGAAGGAAGAGGAAGAGAAGGAGACGATGGCAATGCGAAGGCAAAAGCTGCACAAAAAATGGCAACACTTTCCGTGTGTTGCTTTGTCGTCAGCTCGCTGTTTACTTTTACTATTGTTCTTGTTGTTGTTGTTGCACCCACGCGCAAAAATATGAAAACTTTCGACAGGAAACAGGAACTGATAAGGCTATTTTTGCCTGGCAGCCGCCAGTTGACGCTTCACCTCCTTCATCTCTTCCTTTCTCTCTCTCTCTCTCTCTCTCTCGTGTCATTTGCGTTGCTCTTTTTCCACTTGGCTTTGTTGCTGTTATTGTTGCTGTTGCTGCTGGTCGCTTTGAGCGTTTTGACGCCATCGCCAAACTTATTGTGCAAGATTTATTTTAGCCTCCTTTTCGGTTAACAGTTCAGTTCTCGGCCGTTGCCGTTGCCACAGCCACAGCTACTAACGTTAGTTGAGTTCAGTTTCAGTTTGAGTTCCAGTTCCAGTTTCAGTTTCTGTTTCTGTGTTCGGTTTCTCCTCGATTTCATCGCTGCTGGGCTGGCATCGTTAAGTTATTGCCACACCCATTTTCATTGTCCCCATTCAAAGCGTATTGACATTAGAGATGCTTTCGTGTGCCCTTCTATCTGAGCACTTCCAAAATCGAATCGCATCGAATCGAGTTCAACACATCACACAATCTTATCAAGCAAGCAAGTTCTTAGCTTCTGTCCTGTGAATTATTATTTATTAGTGCATTTCAAATACATTTTGAATTCATTTTAACAAATATTGTTTGATTAAATTTATTAAGCATTGAAATATTTCAATTAAGTTTGATATTCATTTTAACAAATATTGCAATGTTTGATTAAATTTACTTAACATTACAAAATTGAATTATATCTTTAATTATACCGATTTTCACTAAATAAGTTCTATATTCGTATACTTAATATTGTATTTATTAAAATCTCTAGACTTCAAAGTTCAGCTAAAAAAGTCAATATACTTAATATCGTATTTATTCAAGTCTTTAATAAAACAAGTTTACATTTATTAAGTTCTATGTGCGTATACTTAATATCGTAAACAATCTGATTATCTCTCTTAATATTCGTTGTTTTTGCAATGGAAATTCACTTATTTTTACCAAATTATGTAAATTACTTTATATAAAAATAATACAAACATAATTCGTAAAATAAATAAAACTGAAAGTTGCTGTTAATTCTCAATAACAATGCAAATAATACACAAATAAATTATAAAATATGTAATTGCAATGGAAAATTAATGGATGTTGAATCCTACTAACAAACAAGCAAATTATGGTAGATAATTTAATAATTCATTCATAATGTACAGTTTTGATAACTTAAATAAATATTGTTGCTAACTATTGATTTCACTTCGACTGACTATCGCTGCTGTTGATCTAACAATATGCAAACATATTTTAATTATTTCTTAAATATTTAAAGATATTTACGTAAATACTAAACTAATAGAATATGCATATCTAAAAATTAATTTAAATAGTTTTCAAATATTTCAAGATATCGAAATATTACAAAAATATGTAATATGAATATTTTAAAATACATATAATTATTTCGAAACATAATTTAAAATAAATATATATTTTCCAAACTTCATTTTTTGTGTCAGTAAATTATTTGCTTTAGTATAAACGACCATGTTGTACTTTTCTTTTAAATTACATGTAATAACAAATAAATATTATATCTAAATAACAATGAAATATCACTGCTTAAACATGCAAGTTAAAATTAAATTATAAGATTTGAAATATGGAAACTGCAATTTACGTTTACTATTACTATTTACTATTGGAACAAATAATGTAAAAATTGTATAAATATATTAAATTATGTTATAGTATTCAATATTCTAGATTCTAATTTCTATTATTATATTACATATAATTAACAATTCATATTTGAAATATGGAAACTGCAATTTATGTTAATAATGTAAAAATTCTATATTCTATTAAATTATATTATGTAATGTTATAGTATTCAATATTCTAGATTCTATTATTATATAACATATTATACATTTTTGTATATCCCATATAACTGCATATATTTTGTATTATAGCTTACTCTATTGAATAAGTTGTATTTTAGTGAACTAATACTATGTTAAATGGTTGTCAATATTCGTGTGAAGAGAGTCAACGCTGCGTATGCTTAATACGACAGCTAACACGCACTTCAAACTGCGCCTCGCTGTCAAGTTTGGACATGTTACTTTTCGTCTAGTTGGTTTTCTCTTTCTCTTTCGCTTTGCGTTTTTTGTTTGCATGTTGATAAAGTAAACAGCGCAAGTTGCACGGCGACACGCGTGCAACACTGTGGGGCACACAAAGTTGCATGCCACGTACTTGTATCCGTTGCAAAAGTTCGTTCTCTCGTCTCGTTTTTGTTGTTGTTCTTGTTGTTTGTTAACAGTCAACGAAGCGGCAACTGTTGCAGCAAGTTGCAGCATTTTTATGATATCTGTGATACGAGAGCGAGTGTGTTCCCTCCCCCTGCCTCTCCCCCTGTTCACCTCCTCCTCCTCCTTCTGATGTCGTGGCGTGTCCTTTGTCTGCCACATCCGTGTGCTCATTTCGGTTAACAGTTACAGTTACAGTTACATTTCCCTCGCCAAGTCTTTGGCTATCTCTCCGTCCGTCCGTCCATCCGTCCGTCTAACATTGCGCTTTTCGTTTCATTTCCATTTTGGTTTCATCAATTTTTGCCGTGCAATTTGCAAGTTTTATGTGCGACAGGCAAAATCTGGCTTTGGCCTCACTCTGCGAACACAAAACTCTCGTTAGGGGCCAAGAACAAAAAGCGAAAGGCGCAGCGCACACAATGTCTACTTAACTCAGCTTAGCGCGCCTTGATAAGGTAGCGTAACGAGCGGGGAGAGGGGCGAAGGGAGGGGAAGGGATGCTAGCGGATGTCGCTTTAAAGCCACAAACTGATTTAATTAAATAAGTCAACCGGCCGAATGTTTCTACGGCCGAAGGTAAGCCATACAAAAGCCATTCCATTAGCGCGCGACCTGCGATCCGTTATCCATCCCACTCCCACTCCCCCTTCTCCCTCCCTCTCTCCACTCTCCGTTGTGGAGACAAAAGAAATCTGCTTATTTAGTAAACACTTTAGCGCTGCCGCTGGGCCAATAAAGGCGACGTGGCATCGCATCGTCGAGAGTCGCGTCGCGCAACGAGTGCAACATAAAAATACGACCATGAATTAACGTTAAAACATTGCCAAAAAGGCAGCCAAAGCAGAGTCAGTGAGTGGAGTGCGGAGTGCGGAGTGTGGCAGCTTGAGTCCTCTCTGGCTCCTGTTGCCTGCCGCAAACAAACACATAAAAATGTTGCGGACGCTGAGCACCGCATGGCGTGGTCTGTGCTTTGCTTTCGACTCTCTCGCCTCTCGACTGGACTCGGCTGGCGTGAAAAATCATTTAATTTACTACGCAAACACACAGCAACAACAACAGAAACAACAACAACAAGAACAAAAACAAGAACAACTCGCGAGTTGAGCCTAACAATATGAAGTAAGTTTCGTTTAATGGACTCGTCGCATGCGACCAGCAAAAGATGTTGGCATGCAGCAAAGCTAAACTCAGTTATGTGGTTGACTAACACACACACCACAGCATAGAACACACACACTCACAACTCGAAAGTAAAAGTGTGCAAGTGGTTGCATATGCAACTGACCTCGACAGCAATTTATACTTACGATAAGCCAACGTCATGCACTGGACTAAAACACTAGTTAAATTAGTTGTGTAGTAAGTATAGGTATAAGTACTTCAACATTTATTTGGATCGTGTTATAAATGAAGCCTAAATGTTATATTTATTCAGTGGAAAAGCACTTATTAAATTATGTTTTGTTTTATGTTATTCAATATTATTTTTATGCTTAAAGTTTTCAAGATGAAGAAGGAAACACATGCAATTGTGACCGATCTAAAATACATCAAAATAAATTAATATATGTGCTGTCATATATTTAACAGTATATTGATATATATATACATATGTTACATATTACATAATCAACAGAATTTGCTTAAATAAGCTCTTCAATTGATTAATCATGATCACATTTTAAGCTACTGCATTCATTTTAGCTCAATTTTTTCAGATTTTTATGGGCGGTAGAGGTGTTGCCACGCCTACTTTTCTATGAAACATTCCTTGTGAATATAGTAACATAATACCAAAAACTGCAGTAAGAAATCTCTTATGGTTTACTCGTAATATTAAATGCCAGCTAAAATGGAAAATGCCCCATAGTGGACTGTTCGACTTTTCAAACAGTATGATTTATAAGTTATAAAAAAGTGTTACTACATTTATTTTGGATAACATTAAATACGTAATATTGTTGTTGGTAATAGTAGATATTAGTTTAAAATACAAGTTTGTGATCTCCTCTTATATGAAATTATACTAGGTGCTGCTTAAAAAGAATCCTTTATTTAAGAAAATCAAACCTTAATAAGATATGAAACAAATTCAATGCAAATGAGTAAAATAATTTATAATGTGGAAAAACTATCACAGATAGAATTGATGTAACCAAAAATAGTAACTTTGCATCTGAGAATTCAAACATTTTTTGCAAGCAGCCTCAATTAGGTTCAACTTATCAGCAGCGTAAAAAAGTGTAGCATACATTTAAGCGCAAAAGTTCCATAAGCTTTTGCTCCGCTTTTAACTTCAGTTAAATCCAAATAAGAGTTAATTGAAAGTGAGAAAATAGTTGTTGGCTGGTAGCTTGTTGTTTTTATAGGCATAGTTAACAACAGTTAACTGCGTTAACAGATGTAACAGGCAAGGCTAGCGATATAGTAACATTAACTAAACTATAGCACAACTAGAACGAAGAATTGTTAATACATATGTAATACGATGCTAAATAAAGTGTCGGGCAGTCTATGTTAACGAGAGAGATAATGACAGACGTCTTAAGAGTCCAATAATAATAATAATTAAAGCCTAGTGAGATAAATTTACTTGTTACTTAGTTTATATGCAAATTTTCTTTAATGAGAATGTTGCAGAAAATATGCAATTGAATGAAAGTTGCAAATTGAATTGGGAATAGATTTAGTTAAATATTTATATTATTCATATTATTATTATTACTGATTATCTCTAAAACCTATACGGCAAAATCATGGATTGATATTATTTGCTTAATTCAGAGTTTTTATTGATGTATTGAAACTATGTAAAGAGCATAAAAGAGACTTTAACTTGAAAAATAATTATGAACACAATGAACACAACAAATTATTGCAAAATTGTTGGTTTAAATAAGTTGTGGTATTTTTATTTTCAATTATTGTATGTAGTAAACAACAAGTAAGAAAATGAATGACGTAATATGTTAAAGCATTAAGCTAAATTCCGATTAAATAAATTCAATGTGTCTCTTAGTTGGGGTAGAATAATGATTTAAAGTTGACGTTTGGTGGTGGTTGAAATAAGCTGTGATCCACTGTAAAACGAACTGTAATTACTTGCATATTAATACTAAGCTGAACCCCTTCGCTGCAATTGCTTTCCGGCAGGAAATGTATGTAACAGGTAGAAGGAGGCATCTCCGACACTATAAAGTATATGTATATATTCTTGATCAGCGTCAACAGCCGAGACGGTCTAGCCATGTCCGTCTGTCCGTCTGTGTGTCTGTCCGTCCGTCCGTATGAAGACTCTCAGAGACTATAAGAGATAGAGCTATAATCTTTTTTCGACAGCATTTTTTATGTTTGCACGCAGATCAAGTTTGTTTCAAATTTTTCCCACGCCCACTTCCGCCACCGCAAATCATAAAAATCGAATAACAAGCGTAATTTTAAAGCTAGAGTTACGAATTTTGGTATATACAATAATAACTGTAGTAGTTATGATTCCTGATTCCTACTAGGGGCTTTGGCTGACAATCTGGTATATTGTGCCGTCTATGGTATATTTTGAATGCGTTACTATATCGATATACCAAATATACCACTTAGTATATTTTTAGTAATTTTGTAGTATTTTGGTATATTTTGAAAATAATACCGCAATATTTTGCTTTCTTTCAAAATGGGTAGCGCGTATCTCACAGTCGAGCACACTCGGCTGTAGCTTTCTTACTTGTTTTAATTATAACTAACCTTTAAATAATAATAATACTTGCATATTTTCAATCTCTTAAATCCTTAAATTTAGATTACTAAAATGCCGGCTTCTCGCACAACATTTTCTGTCAGTGTTTGTGAGCACCTGCTTTGGCTGCTGATTGTTGTGCAATGAACGATCGGCGAATCGATTCGATAACTGTTGCTGATGCCCACATAACCAGTCGAAAAGGAGGATAAAGAGTCGGAGGAGGCAGCAAACAGCAATCACTTGCCTGAGCAAATAATAACAGTGACACTTAAGCAGCCAAAGTGTCCAACTGTCTCTCAGTCGGTCTCTCTGTCTGTCTGTCTGTCCTGCTATTTGTCCAACTGTCTGTCAGCGTATCTCTATCGCCAGCGTGTGTGTGTGTGTGTGAAATGCTTGTATCAATATTTGCCAAAGACATATCACAGCAGTGAGCTGAGAGCAGAGAGCAGAGAAGTCGACTGGCTGGCAAAGCACGCACGCCCAAATGCCAAACAAATCCCACGTAACTTGCTGTGGAACATGCCGCACACGACTGGTCGAAGGCTCAATGAGGAAAGAAGGAGAAGGAGGAGAAAAGGCAGGGGAAGGGGGGAGGGGAAGGTGTGACTTCCGTTTGGCCGGCAGGCGATGTGCAAATATTTTAACATTTCCGACACTTCGACGACACGTCGAAAGGATTTACAAAAAATAACACGACGCTGGCAAAAGACGGCCTATAAAAACAGTCGCAACAATAACACAAATATAGAAAAATACACATGCTATATATATGTACATATATATATATATATATATATATTGTGCGATGACCGATCGCTGTTGAGGCCAAACGCCAAGGCAAACAACAAACGTTGTGCAAATATTTGCACAAATGACAAAATGACTGTTCGATGGCCAAAAAGAGGGTGGGTGGGGAAGGTAGTGTGTGGGGGAAGGAGGGGTGAAAAGGGGGAGAGAAAGGGGGGAGCAACGTGCAGTCAGCAATGCGTCGAATATCATGGATTCAATAAACACTTCAAACATAAACTTGACGATTTATTGCGACTGAATGTGTGACTGAGTGTGCTTGTGTGTGTGTGTGTGTGTGTGTGTGTATGAGAGTGTGTGTGTGTGTGTGTGTCATGCTCGAATATGACAGTTTGCTGTGTCTAGTGGGCAACGCGTCGTATACGCAATGAATTATTAATTCGTCGCCCGGGTCCGTGTGTGTTGTGCCGTGTCACCATGGGAAATTTCACCACTTTTACTGGCCAAAGTTGGAAGATTGAAATAATTTTAAGGTGCAATGTATTCACAATAGACCAATCTTCAATGTTGTATACCACTAAAGAATATATTAGCTGATAAACATAGCGCTTTGCATATGCAAACTACATAGAGAGAAAAAATCCAGATTGAAACAATCTTGATTTACGATTTTTTTGAGCTTAAAAAGAATAATCTTGAAATCAGATTTTGAGACAGGTTGAAACAATCTTCAATTAAGATTTCCATTTTAAGATGAAAAACATCGTGTTTTAGGATAAAAGTCTTGATCCAATAATGTTTTATTCTAGATTGAAAAGTAGAATGCAAACCTTGATTTAGGATTTTGCTTTAGTGACTTAATCTTAAGATTTTTAAATTCCTGAATCAATATTATAATCCAGATTTTCAAGATGAGGAATATTTGTATTTTTCCAATCTTGATTTTTGAATAAACCTTCTTGGTTCAATTTTGACATACAAACCATCTTGATTCAAGATTTTATTCTTGATTTCAGCACGTTTTTTTTTTGCTGTGCGAATATTAAGCTTGAAGTTGTGAAAAATCTCATCCAAATCCGTTAAATATTTGAAATTATTAGTTCGAATTAGTGGAGTATTAATTTTGTGTTTGCAAGTGCCAAATGGAATAATCAATACATCTATTATAGAGAAATTTGAGCTCCCTAAAGAATATTTTGCTTCGTTCTTGAGATTTGATTTTTAGCCAGAAAAAGAGGTCGAATTTGCAATAGTGCGCGTGTGTTTTGCCGTGTGTGTGTGTATGTGTGTGTGTGTGTTTGTGTGTGTGTTGTTTGTTGGCTCTCTCTCAGCTCACACTCGGAGTTGTGCACGTTACGCCAAAGCATTTAACTGCTGACAAATGATAAATTTATTATTTACCAGCAGCACACAGGGAAAGTAACAGAGATAGAGCGAGAAAGAGAGAGCAAGAGAGAGAGAGAGAGAGAGATAGAGCGAGAAAGAGAGAGCGAGAGAGAGAGCGAGAGAGAGAGAGAGAGAGAGCGGTAGTCATTGCATTTGCTAGATTAAAATATGTTTTAATATTTGCTTGCTTCACACTTGAGCGTAACACACACACACACGCACACTCTCTCACACACACTCACACACACTCTGTCTGTGTGTGTGTCACACGTAGCAATAACAATCTTGAGGCTCTCGTCTAAAGCGAAGCACGGGAAGCGTGCGATAATCACGCACCTTTTGATTAATTGCCAACGCGTCGCAGCAGTTGACTTTAAGCGACAATATATATATATATAAGAGAGTATTTGTAAGTATGTGTGTGTGTGTGGCACGTCAACGTGGCAAGCGCTAAGTGCAAGTTCAACAACGCGTTGCAAGTTTTCTTATCGCCGCCACAAGCAAAAAAGGCAAAAGCAAAAGCGGCGCAAAACTAACAAGTTTTTTGTGCGTTGCCATCGAAGTACTTTAGTAGACAGAGCGAAAGAGAGAGAGAGAGAGAGAGAGAGAGAGAGAGAGGGAGAGAGACGCACACACACACAGACAGACAGTTAGACACCTTTTGGAGAGACGTGTCCAAATCGCAGCTTGTGCGCTTATCACGACAAAAGTGTCCGCGAATCCTTAATTACGCGACGCGGCGACTCCAGTTTCAATCCGTTGCCACAGAGCGAGACAGAGAGAGAGAGAGAGAGGGGGGAGAGTGGGCAACTGTGTGGCATTTGTTTGGCTTGCCACAACATTTGCATAGTTTGTAGTTTTGACGCTTTCCTGGCCTGGCCTCAAATGCGAGGATTGTTTCACAGCTTCACAGCTTCGAACCAAATCACAAAGTAATACACAGAAAATAGAGCACATAAAAGAGAACAGAGAAAACACGGAACACAAAAAGCGCACAGATTAATTCACATTTCAGCTTAAATTCGAGCAAAGCATCTTTTGCTGCCAATTGATAAGTTCGAATTTAATTAAAGCCTTCCACTACCTAGTAAATATTTATTTAATTCATTTCAATTGCTTGTTTAGATTTCTCATTAACTTTCTGGGTGCAACGTTTAACATTTTATTAACAGCGCTTAAATTAACAACAACATTTTGCAGCAATTTTAGCACCAAGAAAAGCTATTTTAAATATCTCATTAATTAAGTATCTTTCATATTTTATATACTAGCAAATCTTTTCAATTCAAATTTGATCTATCACATTTTATATTACAGCAAATTTAAAAATGGTTAATAATGTGCAAATCGAAATAAGAGACAAGCTTGAAAGTCTTAGTCTCTCTAGCTCATATCTTAATAGGGAATTGTATTCGTTATTACAATATATTAATAATAATAATAATAATATACGTATAGTAGGAGATAATGTGATGATAAATGAACTGATGAATAACCAATTCATAATCCAACTAGACGTTTAACTATGATACATTTCATTTGCGTCTTTTTTATATCCGCAATAAAAATGTAAGAATCGACTGCTTTTGAAGAAAATAAAGTTTTTTGTAACTGAACTGATTTGAACTGATTTTTAAGTAACACTCTTTATTTAAAATGTTCCAGCTGAGTGCAAAATAAGAAATATGCTTGAATTGACTATGAAATATCATCATAATGAAATTATTATTTAAATTTCAATAACAAAACTGAAAATTGAAACCGTTTCAAAGTGTATTCATATTCATTTTTACTCAATTTCATTTAAATATTTAATACTTATATTTCATTCAAACCGAATAAACTAAAACGAATTAGAAATATTGAAATCAATTTGAAGTGCAAAACTTTGTGATAATCAATTAAATAATATTATTAAAAAAAAGATCAAGATTTAATTTGCAACTTTCGTATAGGAAATTATATTAAAACGCTTTCATTTAATTTAAATATTGCAAATTTCAAATATGCGAAAATCGCATTGCGAATCGAGTGCAGTACAAGAAAATTAATTAAAATATGACTAAATTGATTTTTAAGTATAAAATATTGTGGTAAACAATTAAGTTAAAACGATTTCAACTTTCAGTTTTCTTATTAAAATTGGAACTAGATTAAATGAGTATCTTTCTTATTTTATATTCTAATAACAACATTACTTTAATTTGTATCTTTTTTATTTTAAATTGTTGCAGCATGTAAAGAAAAACTGAAAATATAATGAATTTTGAAGTGCTTGAAATATTGTGAGTCAAACATTGCGCCAAACATTATTTATATATTTTTTGTGTGACTAATAGTTAATTTAATAAATTGTCAAGAACCTTACTTATTATTTAATGCATTTACATTTAAATTGGGAAGTTATATTTAACATATTTCTTAGCAAAGAAATTCTTGCAAAAGAAATGTTTTTATTTTTAATTTTGCCTTTTTGACTCACTCAATTTGCAATGCAATAAGAATTAATAATTGGTTCGCTATCTTTAATTCGGAATTTGCAAAAATGTTGACTTAACAAATAAAAAAAAAAACCCCAAACGCAGGTTGAGTAAATTGTAATTGAATTTAAAGCAAAGCTGTGCTGGCAAATATGTAATATGGGAGAGAGAAAGGTGTGGAGAAAGAAAAGGGAATACTCGTAGAATAAAATAAAATGAGAGGAGAAACCGTAACCGAAAAACCAGATGCCTCTTGAAGTGGCAGCAACAATGAGGCAAGTGTGGCAGTGTGCTAGCCGTTATCATAAAACGATTTTCTCATTTATAAAGTAAGTAGAAACAAAGCGTTTCTTGCCCCGTGTCTGCGTGTGTGTGTGTGTGTGGCAACGTGTAGCCTTGAACGTGCCACAAAACAAAAAAAAAGGCAAGAGACGCAAAACTTAAATTATGGCAAATCAATTGGCAGCGGCATTGCCAGTTTGCCCGTGGCTCGTTGCCCGTTGCCCGCTGCACGGGAAAGCGGTAAAGAAAACATAACCAGAGAGAGTCAGAGCCAGTGTGGCAAGTGGCAAGTGGCAGAGGCTGTGTGGCAAGTGGCGGTGACGGTGGCAAGGCTGCGAGTCGATGTGAAACCAGCTGTGCTCGGGACCTTTTGGTGTATCAACAAACATTTACTTTTACCCCATTTTGGAATGGGTTGTGCCCCCCAAGTCCCTTACCCCTTACCCCTCCCTGTCCACCCTTGCCGCTCTCTTAAATTGTGTCTGCCTTTTGCTTTTCTTCTGTTTTTGTTTTTGTTTTTATTTTCACTTGTATTTTTTTCGTTCGCTGCTTTTTTTTTCCACCATAAAGCACATTTTATTGAGTTGTCGAACTTAAGCACCAAACAGCAGCACACACACATACACCCATACACACACAGAGTCAGTGAAAAGCGGAGGAAGAAGAAGAAGAAGAAAAATGGCAAGCTGGGGCAACCCCAAAGTGTGAGGCAATGTGTTGCATAGACGGCTCAATAATGTGCCAGCCAGGGGCAGACTTTACTTTGGACATGTGCAACAAACACACACACACATACACATTGAGGCAATTGGCAACATTTTGGCACACACACACACACACTTGCAAACACCCGCACACTGAGGGACTGATAAGTATTTGTGTCGTCCTGAATCGCGACAGCGACGTCAATACACAACCTCTCCCAGCGTATCTCTGTGTGTGTGTGTGTGTGTGTCACTGTATGTGTGTGTGAGTGTGTGCTTGAGTGTGCGTGTACGTAATCGTTTACAGCTGCTCGAATGCGCAAATAATTTGAAACGAATGTGCTCAAATGTTCATACGCAAAAGCTACTACCATTTACCATTTCTCCACTCTCCACTCTCCGCTCTCCACTCACCGCTCTCCACTTCACCATTTACCCATGCAGTGCAATAAAGTTAGCGACCCTTTCACAGTGGCACAAATGGCGAAGATATGGAAATCAAACTTAATCAAATAAAAGTTGCTTAAATAAAAATAAAAAAATTATTGAAAATATATTATAGATTGAATACAATTAATAATCTTGTTTCAAATTGAAGATGAAATATTTAAGTTAGAATTACAAATCACAAAATAAGGAAATAAATTATTCGCAAACCCAATTGTTGCTTAGAAAAAAAGAAGTTCGAAATATAACAATGAATAAAATTCTTTTTTACGAAGAGAAGCAAAAAAAAATATTTCAATCTACATATGAATCAATCTATTTTGTTATCTGCATTGCAAAAAAAAAAAAAAAAACACAAAAAAAAATATGAGAGAATACAATTTCCAAAAAAAAAATTTCAATAAAAAACTAGATTAAGTTGCTCCAAAGGTAACAGAAAAAAAAAAAAATATATATATATATATTATAAATAGCTCCAATCTATGGTATAAGGATGCACATTGTTTGTTGCTCTCAACTATTAAAGAACTCAACAAAACTAGTTGAATCTATAAATCGAACTATTTTATAAAACTTATAATTGTTTAAAGAATTATTTTTTAAGAGGTATTTTAATTAAGTTCTCCGCATTGCAAATACTTACGTCTATTACTCTATTATATTTAGAGGACTATCGAAGAGATTTCTTTTCTTCTAGCAGATACCTAAAGCAACTTTATAATAAGTCAAAGTTTTCGATTACTAATTGTTTGACTATTTTGCATAATTTTGCAATTACGTATGTTAAATACTTTTGAATATAAATAGTTTGTACTTTTTAGTTTTCACTCACCCCGCATTGGCTTTGCTCCACTGTGCGCAAGAAACGTCCTTGTAGGAGTTTGTTTTTGTGCTCCACTTTCCGTGCTGCTTTTCTCTGCTTCGCGCTTCTTACTCGGTGTGTGTGTGTGTGTATTAGGGTGTAGATGTGTGTGTGTGGGTGTGTGGCTCATTAGTAGCGAGTACTATTACAAGCACATTGCTTCGTCATAAATGACTGACGCCACAGCCCACAGAGAGAGAACGGAGAACAGAGAACAACGAACACAAACCCAAAACGACAGCTTGTCCTTTTGCCCGTCTCTAACATTACCCCCCCCCCCCCTCATCGCTCCCCCTCTGGCAGTGTTGTTGCCATTGTTTTGTCATATTTAAAAATGAATTTACGTTTTTCTTGCTGGCATCAGCCAACATAAGCTATCAATAATTTACTTTTCTTTAATTCCAATTATTGGTTGCACAAAAAACACATCGAAGGGCAAGGAACCGAGCGAGGGGAGGAGGCGGGGCAGTAATTACGCAAACTGTGGCAACTCTCTCTCCTTCTCTACCACTCTCTCTCTGGAATCGCTGCAATCACATGTGTGTCTTAAGCTTTGCTTTGCCTCCTCGTAAATATGACACTTTATTAATTACAATAAAGCAACTTTAAGTCAACTCCTGCAATTAAAAATAAAGAAAAGCAGAAAAAGCGAAGCTCAAAACTTTATTATGGCCAGCGTTTGCGGTTTTACAGCTTGTTGCGGTTAACTTGGCCAAGAGCCATGCGATACTCTTGTTGCGAAGTACTTACCAAAAGTGTTTGTCCCCAAGAGGAGCTGAAGCTGGCCTCATTTTAATTGCACCTCTGGGTGCAGCTCAGCTGCTGGTCAACTTAAGGATGTATCGTTAGCCAAGTCGTAAAAGATAAACCAACGACAAACTAGGAGAAGCAATTGCGATGCAGCGCAAATATCAAAAATAAAAAGGAATACACATATTTATATTGCAGAATTCTACGTATTAAGTAAGCTAATTTCTTCTAGTTTTCAGTTTTTCATAAGGCTATGGGATGGCGCTTCATCGCCATACAAAGATTTAAGTTCATCGATACTCTTTTGTCGTGATAATCCTCGTCAAAAGTTGTGAAAAATTATTGCTCGAAAATGTTCTCGACTTAATTCCATTTTTCTGCCGAGGTAAGTTTTTGATTAATCGTTTATCGATATCAAACGTGGTCGCACATGAAAAAGTTCTATGGAGCTTTTATCGATAAAAGTCCAAACTTTTTTTTGAGAAATAGCCAATTGGTCCTAATATGGCTAGAAGTGACCTAGGCCAGAAACTTAAATACCAACCCTCGTATTAAGTTTATTATAAATAGAAAGAGGGATAGCGATACCTGTTGGTATCTCTTTAATTGTAAATAATTATTAACGCAATTAAGGTACATAATACACGTAATATAAATAATATAAACAGGATAGCGATACCTGTAGGTATCTCTTTAAATAAATAAATGTAAATAATTATCAACGCAATTGAGGTAATATATATAATATACATGTCATATCCAGCTCTTCAATTGAGGTAATATAAATAATATAGACGTAATTCGCGAAAATATGACATGTATGACGTGTATGACATGTATGACATGTATGACATGTATGACGTGTATGACGTGTATGACGTGTATGACATGTATGACATGTATGACGTGTATGACGTGTATGACGTGTATTACATGTATGACGTGTATCACGTGTATGACATGTATGACATGTTTGACGTGTATGACGTGTATGACATGTATTTTATAGTTAATGAATAAAAGTTAAAAAAAAAAAATATTAAATGAAATATTATGGAATTATTAATTTTTATTGAAAAACTAATTTGTTGCATAAGTATAGTGTTATTATGTTTTATGGTGAAATTAACTTTAAAATAAAAATGAAACTAATTTCAAATGTAATTATCAAATTTAGCACGAATAAAAAGATAAACACAAGTATGTACATTTAGGAACTACTTTGAAATGTTAAATTTGTTTTAAACAAGTAAGAAAGTTACAGTCGAGTGTGCTCGACTGTGAGATACCCGCTACCCATTTTAAATAAAGGCAAAATATTGCGGTATCATTTTCAAAATATACCGAAAATACTAAAAAAATACTAAAAATATACCAAATGGTATATGTGGTATATCGATATAGTACCGCATTCAAAATATACCATACACGGCACAATGTACCAGATTGTCGGCCAAAGCAACTCAGACCCCTAGTAAGTAGGAGTTTTTGCCCATACAAAATTATTTCTTTAATAACTTCCACAATTTTTCTCTGATCGCAACCAAATTTTCAGGAATCATAACTATTACAGTAATTATTGCATATACCAAAATTCGCAACTCTAGCTTTAAAATTACGCTTGTTATTCGATTTTTTTGATTTGCGGGGGCGGAAGTGGGCGTGGCAAAAATTTGAAACAAACTTGATCTGCGTGCAAACATAACAAATGCTGTCGAAAAAAAATTATAGCTCTATCTCTTATAGTCTCTGAGATCCAGTGTTTCATACGGACGGACGGACAGACGGACAGACGGACAGACACACAGACGGACAGACACACAGACGGACAGACACACAGACGGACAGACACACAGACGGACAGACGGACATGGCTATATCGACTCGGCTGTTGACGCTGATCAAGAATATATATACTTTATAGGGTCGGAGATGCCTCCTTCTACCTGTTACATACATTTCCTGCCGGCACAAAGTTATAATACCCTTCTACCCTATGGGTAGCGGGTATAAAAATATAGAAATATACAAATTAAAAATGTATTATAAAGTAAGAAATAATTTCTAAATGAAAAATTTGTATAATATTTTGATTGAATAAAATATATTTTATTTAGATGCACATCTCAAATGTTTGTGAATCTTTTACTAATATATTTTAGCAGAAATTATGATTTATGAACACATATTGAAATGAAAAGAATAATTGTTGAGTAATAAAATTGAGTATTGCATGTCTAACGCTTTATAAAGAGTACACAAATTCGATGTACCGCATTCTCAACATTATGTGCATACAAATTATATTTCGTTGTTTTGCATTACGAGATTAACAGACTTACAAGTTAACAAGTCCATCCAGAGATTATGTGAGAGCGAGAGAGGGAGAGAGGGAGACAAGAGCGGAAGACAGTGGAAGGGGCGTGTAATGAGCTGCGAAACGCATTGAAAACACAAACGATGGCCCCACTGTGGACTGTGGATGGACTGTGGGTCCAAATCAATTGCAACTGATTTTAGTATGCATCAAACGTTTTACAACTATTTTTCTTAACGCATTTTATTGGCGCTAAGGGAAACTGCGACCGGATCAAGATCCCCGCAGCCCGCAGGGGGATGTTGACCACCAATGGAAGAGAGAGAACAGGGAATGGGAAATGGGAAAATGGAGGAAGGGAAATGAGGAAATGAGGGCAGACGGGCCGAGGCACGTACTCATTTAAACCGACGCGCCTGACGAGCTAATGGTGTCCGCTTATTGTTGTTGCTCCCCAGTTGTAGTTGTTGTTGTTGCTGTTTGTTTTGTTATTATTGTTGTTGTTGCTGTTGTTGCTGTTTTTGTTGTTGTTGGTGGTCCATTGTCATATTAAAACCGCAGTGACGAAAGCAAAGAGAGCAAGGGAAGGGGCAAAGAGATGCTGAGGCCGTGCATAGCATTTTCTATTAACAGCAATAAAATGTAAGCAGCACTGTGGCAAGTGGCAAGTGACGAGTGGCAAGTGGAGGCGACGGTATTGTGGCGAGTTTATATTTTCCCTTTTTATTGTTATTGGGCAGCCAATTTGACACGACGCATCCCAACACTGAACTGGACTAAATGAAGCCAATGGAACGGACAGACAGACAGACAGACAAACAGACAGATAAAGGCAAACATTCACTGAATGCCCAATAACAAATAGTATATATATATAGTATATCTATAGCTGCAGATATATCGTATATAGTTCATCGACACTTGCATACATACAATATTTATTTGGAATTCACATTTGCGGACAAAATACTAAATTTAATCTATGTTCATATAACAAATATTTATAATTTCTGCTGTTTAACATAAATCATGGGAATTTGTAATAAGGCTCTCCTAGAAGAATCTGTTGGAAGAGTCTGTTAGAAGAGTCTGTTGGAAGAGTCTCTTGGAAGAGTCTCATGGAAGAGTGTCGAGGAAGAATCTCTTGGGAGAATCTTTTGGAAGAGTCTCAAGAAAGTATCTCAAGGAAGAGTCCCTTGGAAGAGTTTCTTGGAAGAGTCTGTTAGAAGAGTCTATTGGAAGAGTCTCTTGGAAGAATCTCTTGGAAGGGTCAGTTAGAAGAGTCTCTTGCGAAAATCTTTTGGAGTCTCATAGAATCTCTTGGAAGAGTCCCTTGGAAGAGTCCCTTGGAAGAGTCTCTTGAAAGAGTCTCTTGGAAGAATCTCTTGGAAGAGTCTCTTGGAAGAGTCCCTTGGAAGAGTCCCTTGGAAGAGTCTCTTGGAAGAGTCCCTTGGAAGAGTCCCTTGGAAGAGTCTCTTCGAAGAGTCCCTTGGAAGAGTCCCTTGGAAGAGCCTCTTGGAAGAGTCCCTTGGAAGAGTCTCTTGGAAGAGTCCCTTGGAAGAGTCCCTTGGAAGAGTCTCTTCGAAGAGTCCCTTGGAAGAGTCCCTTGGAAGAGTCCCTTGGAAGAGTCTCTTGGAAGAGTCCCTTGGAAGAGTCTCTTGGAAGAGTCCCTTGGAAGAGTCCCTTGGAAGAGTCTCTTCGAAGAGTCCCTTGGAAGAGTCCCTTGGAAGAGCCTCTTGGAAGAGTCCCTTGGAAGAGTCTCTTGGAAGAGTCCCTTGGAAGAGTCCCTTGGAAGAGTCTCTTCGAAGAGTTCCTTGGAAGAGTCCCTTGGAAGAGTCTCTTGGAAGAGTCTCTTGGAAGAGTCTCTTGGAAGAGTCTCTTGGAAGAGTCTCGAGGAAAAGTCTCGAGGAAGAGTCTCTTGGAAGAATCTCTTGGACGAGTCTCGAGGAAGAATCCCGAGGAAGAATCTCTTGGGAGAATCTTTTGGAAGAGTCATTTGGAAGAGTCTCAAGAAAGAATCTCTTAGGAGAGTCTCTTGGAAAAAGCTGAAAGACTTGGAAAAGAATCATTTAGAAAGGTCGTGGAAGAGTCTCAAGAATCTCTAAAAAGTAGTCACGGAAGTGTCTTTCAAACAAAAAATAATAAAAATATATTAATATTATTACGAATAATAATATATTCAAGACTTTGAATATGGTAGTTGTCCAAATAGTAATATATTATATAATGATGCATAAAAACAAATATGCAACAATGATTGTTGGCTTTGACATAAAGTAAATATTGTTTTTACTTGTAACATTTATTGCCTGATTTTTGTATACAAAAAATGGTATTTTATTAATATTGACAAAGAAGCAAAATACGAAGCGAGACAAACAACTGATTATCAATGTGAAGCCACTCAAAACGAGTTAAAATATCAACAAACCCATTTCACAATCACAATTTGGTGTCGCCCTTTCAGCAGTGTGAAATATACAAAATATATATTCATATACATATATATACTTTTACTATATAAATTTGTGCTGTTTGTATTATAATAATTGTATATGCTGCCGACTGGATTTATGTCTGGAAACGTGTTCGCCATGCAAAAAAGCTGCTGTTGCTTTTCGGCAAATTAGGTTAAATGCAAACAATGACAAACTGACAATTTGCCCATTTGCTTATTGTGTGCGGAGAAGCAAAGAGAAAGAGAGGGGAAAGGGTTGCACGGGTTAGTAGCGATAGTAATAACAATAACAACAATACCAAAAACAAGAGCAGAAGCAACAATGCTGCAATTAAATAAATGTTTTTGGCCGTCTGTCGCAAAAATGCCAAAGGACTTGCAAATGGGTTTATGACGCGCACATTACAAAGTAACTGAAGCAGACTTGGCCAAGGACTAAGCAACTGCAAGGCTGGAGAGTGAGAGAGGGGGAGGAGGCGGTGGCGGTGGCGGTGGCAAGATAGTCAGGCAAATGCAGTTGGTGCCAGGCCGCCAAATGGCGCAACACAAAAACACAGGCAAAAGAAATAATTTAGCTTAATTCAATGCGAGAGTAGTGAAAAACGTGGCAAGAAATCTCAAAAGCAGAATGAGAATGGAGTTACACTCGATGGCGACAAGGAGACGCTTCCTCTGGCTCAATTAGAGCAACATTGTTGCATGTTCGTCTTCCCCTTTTTTGTGTGTGCTCTTTTTTTTGCCTGCCTTTGACTTTCAGCGCGGTTTTCGCTTGTTGCTTATGCTGTTGCTGCTGCTTTAAGCACTAAGAAACAAAGGCAAAAGGGCAAGTTTAAGCGCCAGCTCAAAGTGGATTTCGGACGCTACTTCCCTCTCTCTCTCTCTCTCTCTCTCTTTCCTCAAGTGGCAACGGCAACAGTCACCACCAACAGCATCATCACACACAGCAACAGCAACAGCAAAAAAAAAAAAAAACAGAGGAAAGAGAGGCAGCAACCCTTCAACTGAAGTGCGACGCGCCAGCACATGAATGACACAAGCGGTTCGACGTTGAAGTTGGAGTTGGAGTTGGAGTTGAGCGGGGTTCGAAGTGGGAGTTTGATGCCGGTGTTAGGAGTTGCAGTTGCAGTTGGAGTTTAGAGTTGGAGTTGGGGTTGGCTGTTGAGGCTGACGGAGTTAAGTGTTGACGCGGTCCGTGCTTCACTTTTAATTTCTATGCGAGAGTCGAGGTGCCGTCGCATTCTGTCAGTGTGTTAGTTGATGAGGCCATTGTGAGCACGAGTGCACACTGCACCCCACTCACTGCACCCTTTGCACAGCATCAACAAACACCCCATGACAGTGGGCCACTGCGGTAAACGGCTCTCAGGCCACACAACTAACGCTACACCAGGATTATTTTTAAAGGAGGGTCTTAAAATAAACGCATATAAATGTTACTAACTTAAAGATGAGCAAAATCAAATTAATATCTAATTTTCAAAATTCGAAAATGAGTTTATAGAAACTATCAACTGCTTTAATCGGTGATGTCAACTTGCTCCAAAATTTTAAAAGTAACCAACAATTGATAAAACACAACTATAAGTTCAAGGAGATCTGTCAACTTATCAAAGAGGTGCTGCCAACTTACATCAACATAAAAACACAACTATTATAATACAAACTTAGTCCAAGGTGAACTGCAAACTGATTAAAAAGGTGCTGCCAACTTACATCAACATTATCAACGTAACAAACAATTGAGCAATCACAACAATTATAATACAAACTTATTCCAAGGTGAACTGTCAACTTTTCACAAATGTGCTGCCAACTCTCCACAGCTAAACATTTGCAAATTAACCACTCATTAATAAATCGAATGATAAAACGTATATTAGTATTACTTGAATTTCCTGATATTCCCATTTACCTTGCTTCAACTCGCATTAAGTGCGAAATATGTTGCATATATACAAATTAAACTTTGTGGCACTTTCTTTAAAATTGATTGAAACCAGCTATTCGAATATGCAAATTTCTTTGTGTCATTCTCATGTGCTGCAGGGCCAAAAACCAATCAGCCAAACGAAAAGAAATCCAAGTAAAAGGGTCAACACGAAATTGGCTAACAAAAAAAAAAAAACAAAACACAATATAAAGAAAAAGCAAAAGAAAACGACAAAGTATCAACTTTGCAATAAAACAAGAAACAAACAACAAATTTCGTTGGTTGTATTTACGCTAGAAGCCGAATTGAATTGAAGGTAAAATGAAAACAAAGCGAATCCAATTGCAATTCGAAGAAGAGCAGAAGAACTGAATCAGATTAATGGCAAAAAGAATAAGAATGAAAAGTTGTGATTCATTTGAAATAGGATGCAGTACTCTTCCATCAAAAAACACAAATTTATAAATGAGGCATTAATTATAAAGTGCTTTTGCATATTTTTCAACTATGGTTGATTACATTTTTATGCCCGCTACCCTTAAGAGAGAAGGTTGCTTGACAATTTGGTATGTTTTGTAGTCTGTGGTATATTTGGAATGTATGCAAATATAGCCTTCAGTTTATTTTTGCTTTTTTGGTATATTAATTTAAAATATTTTAACGAAATTATCACAGTTCAGTTTTGGTACATTAATTTGGTATATTTGAAGAAAATTATCGAACTGTATTGCTTTTATTAAAAAAGGGTAGCGATTGTATCTTTCTTACTTGAATCTGTTAGATATTATTTGAAAACAAAATTGCTTTACATATATATTCTATTATTACGTTCAAAATATACCAAATATACATACCTACATATAAACATAATACAACCTTTGGTATATTTCAATCTTTTAGTATGTTAATTTGATATATTCTATCAAAATAGCAGTACTGTTTTGCTTTTATTAAAAATAAGTAGCGGGTATCTCACAGTCGACCACATCCGATTGTATCTTTTTTACTTGTATCTGCTAGATATTGTTTGGAAATAAAATTTCGATAAATATATGTATATACTACTATTGCATTCAAAATATGCCAAACATACATACATACATATATACCAAATATAACCTTTGGCATATTTCAGTCTTTTTGGTATGTTCATTCGGTATACTTTAACAAAATTACAGCATTGTTTTGCTTTTATGAAAAATAGGTTGCGGGTATCTCACAGTCGACCACATCCGATTATATCGTTCATATTTGAATTTACTAGATATTATTTTGAAAATATACTTACTCTGACAATTCCAATTTGTTGAGGTATTTCCACATGAATGAGCATATCTCGATTATCCTTTAATTAAATGACGTACGCTTGTCTCTTCTTGAACTTCTTGCAGTCCGATAAAATGATTAAACATATTTAATATGATTATATACAGCTATAAAGAAAACAAATAATTAATAAAAATACATAAAATAATTATAAGCAAATTAAAAAATTCTTTTTTATTATATGTTAAGACCTTGTAGTATATTTAAATAATTGAGTAATTCGTGTGGATTCTGTTTAAACTAAAGTTGCATAACATGTTTACTAATTTCGTGGCATTTTCAATGGCAGCTGCACTTGGTTAAATGAACTAGAAGCCGCTGATATCGGTTATTTTCCATGACAATGGACTAAATTACAAACTAGATATTTTGTTGTGCTGTCATAAATAGCGAAGAACTTCATTTACAATTCATATACTGTTTGCTGAGTGCATCAACAGCAGTGAAAGTAAGCATTCCACATCTCTCTCTCTCTCTCTCTCTCTCTCTCTCTCTCTGTTCACACTTTCTCCACTCCTTCCCTATCCGACTGTCTCGCTGCTCTTCGGCCATTAAATATACAAAACCTCATAAAACAAAGTTGGGCAACAAGCATTTTTAATTGATTTCCACGCCAATGGTTGCTCCTCCTCCTCCCTCGACTCCTCGTAGAGAATAAACACTCAATGGAAGTGACCCTCAAACTCAAACTCAGGCCAGGCGGATGGACGGACAGACGGACGGACGGACCATTGATGTGTGTGATGTGTGTCTGAAAAGTTTACAATAATTTTTACACATTCAATAGCCGCAACTAAACGCCAAATGCCAACGCCATGGTGGTGGTGGCAACTAACACCAGGATGAAGGACACTGCTGCAAGCTAAGGACACACTGAATCCAGTTGAATGCTGAATGAACGAATAGTGCCAGACACAACTGTGACCGACAACCGACAACCGGCAACACGGACAACGGGCAACCAGCAGCCAGCAACCAGCAGCCAGCAACCGACGATGGCGATGGCGATGACCAATGAGGACGATGAAGAGAGCAAAAGGAAAAGTTTTTTCCCGCACCGGGGCATTTTACGAGTGTGTTGGCATATTTTGGAAAAACCAGTTTTCCAAAATGCTCGCTTCACACACACACACACACTCACAGAGTTACACATGCAAAAGTTCAGAGTTCAACGCATGATTGTGAAAATGGAATTGCCAAAGTTGCGGACGAGGGCGTCGAAAAGTTGCACAATTTTTTGTTCTCTCCTTTTTTTGTTATCTATTTTTCTTTTTTTTAAGTTTTGTGTTTTTTTTTGTTTTTTACTTTTTGTGCCTTTTTCATTTGTCATTTGGCAAAATACTCTTCAGTTCTAAGTCCTTTTTTTTGCATAATTTCCTGCTTGTTGGCAAAATACTCTCAACTGGAGTACGATCGGTTTTCTAAGTTTAATTTATGCATTGGATTTCATTGCATAATATTTAAACTTTAGAAATTCATTACATTCTTTAAATATGTACTATTACCAAGTGTTAGAGCAATTTAAACTGATTTGATTAATTCATAATTACAATTCGAATTATACCGGAAAATTTTTTCTTTGCCTTTTATATGCCAAATTATTACTTATTCATAATTTTTTTAAACATCACGAACTAGTAAACCAACTTTGTAGTTTATAATTGCAATCAAATTTGTGTAAGCAATAAACTTAATTTTTTGTAGCATACTTTTTGGAGCATTTTCAGAACGACATTTTCTCTGACTCAATTTTATAAGAAATTATCAAAGCAACTGCTGAATTTCAATTAAAAACTGAACTATTTCGATAATGCAGCATATATTTCATTATACAGGTAATGGCTTTATTATGCTTGTCGTTAAATGAGCTTTTCGTTCGATTGACGCAACCATTTAAAGAATTTTGTGAATTTTTCTGGCAGCAAATTTTACAAATAATTATGACATTCATTTTTTAAGGATTCACTATAAATATTTTAATGTTTCGAATTGAATTATAAAGAATAAATAAAATTATAAAATACATGTTTACAGCAAATTTTGAAATACTATTTTTACTATCAATTTATGCAGTCTGTTTACGCTTCATGTTCATATTAAGAAAGAGAGAACAACTGTGAGTCGTTGAGCTGAAAAAGTGCGTTACATCTACTTTGCTTTTTATCTCTTTTGCTATTCAGCTTGTTGTCATTTTCAATGACAGCAGCAAGCGCTGTCCCGTCGCCCATTGTGTGTGGTCCAGTTGTGTTCTCCAAATACATATAGAATATCCATACATATATACATATATAGATGTATAGATGTGTGTGTGTGTGTGTGTGTGCGTGGGTAGACACAGCTGTTTGCAAATAATTTTAATTTCATATCTGCGACGCTGTGTGTGAAAAGTTCCTAATTGAAATTGCCTTTGCCACGCAGCTTGGAACTGGCTAAGCCAAAGTATTTCATTTCAATTACAAAATGGCAATTTGGTAATTTAGCAATTTGGCAATTTGGCAATTACTGTCCACACTAACCACACACACACACACACACATGCACACTCATGCACATTCACAGCGAAACTTGAGCCAATGCAAAAGGTTGCTCAATCTAATCACAAAGCACTCGATAAGCTCAGCTCAACTCTCGTCTCGCTCTGCAGCTCAACACGAGATACTAAGCAAAAATTTCAATGGTCATCGAGAGCGAACACGAACACACAAGATGACTACTCAAAGGATGGTCAAACAATCAACATCTAAAACAAAAGTGTGAACTGTGGGCGGAGAGAGAGACGGGGGCGGGGGCGGGGGCGGTGACGGAGCCAACTACTGTATAAAAATTAAGCTCAATTACCAGAAATTTACAACATCAATAAAATAACTGAAGAGTGCTCAACAAAAATCAGCAGCGAACTGAAAGGAGGAAGCATGGAAAATCTACGAGGAAAAAACATTGTGTGAATGTCAGACGGGGGTGGTGGGTGGTTGGGTGGTGGGTGATTCAGGCACGTGTATAACATGACTGGGAGAGGAAGAGAAGAGAGAGGTGGGTGTGGGGCAGGCAGTCGATGGGAGGCCAAAGGCAAACAAGTGTACGTACAAACTCATCACCGGATGCTGACATATTGAAACACGTACCGACAACATGCTACACCAAAATTATAGTCACTTCCTTGATTTTGATTTTGAGTACTGCCAAAAGCGTCAGAGTAGAGGGGGAGAGCGGCGGGGAGGGGGCTTGGGTTGGGTTGGGGCACATAAGCAGCCTGTAAGTGTTGCAAAATATGTTGACTCAACTCATAACATAAAGAGTGCGAGAGAGAGAGAGGGGAAGAGAAAACGTAGCGACGGTTGCGTGGGCGAGCACTCCACAGCAAAAAAAATAGAGAAAGAAGCAACAACAACAACAACAACAACAAGTGGGAAAGACACAGGCGGAGGCAGCGCTGCAAGCAGAGGATTTCCTAATGAGTGCTCCATGAATGAATTTCAGCCACAGAATACTAATTCGATGGAAAATTCATTTTTCCACACGATTGGCAATTAAAAGAGATTTTCTACCACACACACACACACACACACACACACATAGACACCGACATCGACACACACACAGAGACACATATGAAGGACGCGCATAGCTTTTGTGTAGTCATTGACTGCATTGACAGGCAGCAGCAATGGACGAAACGAACGAACGAGCGAGCGAGCCACAAGCAGCAACGTGTGGCAGAGGCAGAGTGGAAGAAGTGGTTGAAGAGGGAGGGGGTGGGGAAAGGGGCTGACAACTGGGCGCCATTGGCGTTTGGCTTGTTAGTCAGTCGGTTGACTACTGACTGGGCAACAAACTCCTGTCGACGACGAGTCGAGATTCGAGAGTCGAGAGTCGCATGTCGCCTGCGGAAGAGGTGGCAGAAAGTGGAGGAAGAGGGGGATGAGGGGGAGAAGGGACAGCCTGACTGCTTGCTGACTGTGTTAAAGCCAACTTGTCAATGTGCTGGCAGTCAGGCAGTCAAGCAGGCAACCGACAAGCGTTGATGTATTTGACAAACAGCACGTGGAACACACACAGAGAGATAGAGAGAGAGAGAGAGAGAAAGAGAGAACAGCTCTACGCTCTCTGCTCTACACTTCTCTCTCCCCCCACAATCGATGCTTCTCTCTCTCAACTCAATCGCTGCCCAACTATTCCCAATCGACTATCAAAGTCGCTTCGCATCGAAGGCTAATTTCTTTAATTGGTTGTCGCAACGAGGACCGTTAAAGTGCTTCAAACGAGTGAGAGACAACAGCAGGGGAGAAGAGTAGAGGGTATGTGTGTGTGTGTGTGCCAATCAGCACGAGCTGTGCAAAAGTTTGCAATCTAATAATGCCAATGCCAAAACTAAAAAGTGCACGACAAACGCATAAAAACAATAAATTGCACAAACGACGAAGGACGAACTCTCGCTCGAGTTGCATTGAATGTCAGCCGCTGTTCGCTGTTCGCTTTCAATTTGAGTTAAGCGCGCCATGCTTGGTTACAAGCAGTCAGACAGACAGACAGACAGACAGAAAGACAGACGGACAGACAGACGGACAGACTGAGAGAGACGAATGAACGAACGCACGAAGGCTGTAATGAAGTTTTCTGTTGCCGCCTTTGTGGCCGCTTCCGCTTCCGTTGTCCCGTTGTATCTCTCTATCTCTATCTCTCTCATTCCCTTTCCCCTTACCGCTGCAGTTCATTTCCAGCATGCCATTCAACTTATTGTTGTGACATCAGCAAAAGAAAGTACAATTTGACAGCTGCAACTGCGGAAGCAAGCCAACAGCAACAGCAGCAGGCAAAAGGAAGAAGGAAGTGGCGGCGGCTACAGCCACAATACTCGACGATACAAAAGCTTTTAATAAGTGCGCATTGAGCTTGGATTTTAGGCCGAGCACACACAAACACACACACACACACACACACACACTGAAACACACACACTTCGAGCAACAACGTCATGATTCTTCTTATTATATTCCTTGCATCATTTTGTAGCAACTTTTGTTTATGCTTCATCAGTTTATCAGCTGCGGATAACAGAAGCACTTTGAAATGTAAGGCTACTGAAATTGGAAATTTTACAAATACACAGTATTTTATATTATAGTTAATATTAAAAAACAAGAAAAAAGTGCACCCATAGATATAAATGATATTATAGCAAGTATGAAAGCTACTCGCCACCCATTTTCAATAAAACTATATTCTAAAAATAAACCAAATTAATATACCAAAAAAATACTAAAATATATCATTTTTATCAATAAAAATTACACCGAATTAATATACCGCAAAAATACTAAAAAAAAATCAAAGCCATATATGTGGTATATCGTTATAGTAAAACATTCCCGTACCAAAAACTAAATCTTCAAAAATATATCAAATTAATATACTCCAAAAATTCTAAAATATTCCGAAAGCTGTATATAATATATCGAGATAGATACGACTTTATTGTAGCAAAACTGCAATCTACATTCAAAAGTTCTTGAAACAAGACTTCAGCCTTTAATCTGTTATTCCTCTTAATTCAAAAGTATTCTTGAATTCAAAGGTATTGTTGATGTAAGTATTCTTGAATTCAGATTGTTTTTATATTTTTATTTCAAGAATAACAAAGCAATAATTATTCAAGAGTTAAGGCTTCGATTTGAGATTTTATCATTTATGATAAGATTTAATGTAATTTCGGTTTGATTAAATATTTGCAAAATTGTTATAGAACATATTTTTGAGTACAAAAATAAAATCAAACATTTCATTTAGAAATTCTATTAATGTGAAGATAGTTAGTTTATCAAATAAATCATATCCTAGTTTTTAAATGAAAACCGTTGAGATCCTTTGCCTGTATTTCCTTTCAGTTTACTTTTGAACAGCCACAAACCACAAAAAATACATATGTATATATGTTTATAATAAATTATATTTTATTATTAGTAAACATATAGTTTTTATAAAATACAGTAATAATTACATAAAACTTTAGAAGTCTTACATTAAATGTAATAGATAAAAATAAATGTTTAATTTCATTAGCCATCTTTTCTGTTGATTATTTGTTAATGCTAAAAAAAAAAAAACATAGTAAAGTAATAAAAGAAATTCCTGTCGCAAATTTATTTAAGCGAAAAACGCATTAGAAGAAATACTTTGAAATAGAATTGTTGGTTCGAGGCTGTTATCGATTTAAAGAGTTTTAAGCAAATCGCTTAAAGCTGGCAACTAGCTAGAGTAACTATGAGGCACTTGAGGCAAGTTGTAAGTTGTAAGTGGCAAGTGGCAAGCGGCAAGTGGCAAGTGGCAAGCGGAAATAACTTAACTCAATTACGCTTAATTATTTCCTAGTTGGTAAGGAATTTCGCTCGCTCACACAGACAATAAAAGTTTCGTTTAGTTTTTGTTGCTGTTACTTTCAAAAGGAGACGCGGCATCGTTCGACGTTCGTCGTGCCCCATGTTGCAGCCTCGGACTCGGGCAGTTTAACTCACGCTACACACATGTGCCACATGTGTGTTGGAAGTGGAGAGAGGGAAGAGAAGAGAGAAGAGAGAAGGAGGGGAAGGCAGACCCACTGCTGATTATTATTATTCACTTGGGCATTTTTACGAGCTGCTTTGGACAAAAGTTCGACTCGCTCGCTTTTGTGCCAACTATTCAACTGTCTCACGAGACTGCGACGAGGTCGACGACGACGACGTCGACGACGACGTCCTGCTTACTTCTGCTCTATGGTTTCTTTTTGCTTCTGTTATTTTTGTTTTTATGCACAACTCTAAAAATTCAACATGGCTGTGTGTGGCATTGTGCTTTTTTATGAGCCCAGCTGCTCGGTTGTGCTCTGCCCTTCTGTTCAGCCAAGAGGCAGCAGGCAGGCATCCAGTCTGACAGTCGAGGCAGTCGAGGGGACTGCGGAGGAGGCGACTGCCACATTCCGGGGCCAACTTTAGAGCCTTGAGAATTACAAATCAGACTGCCTGTACCTATAAAAAGTACTAATAAGTATGTGTGTTTTATTGTAGTCAACTTTATGGTTGCCTTACTTGTCTGCACGTGCACGTTGACAACCCTTAAATCTCAGCTACATACTTAGCCATGCTTATTTTGTCGCAGTCGGCAACACTGTGTTGCAAGTTGCGTGTTACGTTCTTGTAATGCTACACGATGTAAATTCAACTAATACGCGTACAACATCAACGTACTAAGCTCTGATTGATGGACTTTATTGCTACTATAATAACAGTACAATTATTGCGTTTTTGAAATTACTAGAATTGAATCATAACTTTTGTATGTATCCCTATAAAACACAAAACGTCTGTAGTTCTGTGTTAAGTTTAATATATTACTGAATTGTTTTTAACTTCGAACAGTTTGAAGCCCAAAATGCAGTTCAAATGAATGAATGAATGAATTTATTAATATGTCAGAAAGCAAGAGTCGAGTTAATGAATGCAAAACATATCAAAAGCGGTCTATTAATTAATATCGCATATATACTAACATAAGCTTAATACCTAAAATATATCAAATTAATATACTACATATGCTAAAATATACCCAACTTAATATACATACTATATTCATTAACCAAATTAATATGCCGTATATAATCAAATATACCAAAAGAATATACCATATATACTAAAATATACCGAATTCATATATCGTAGCCAATTGATATACTTAATATATACATATACCTATTAATAAGGTTAATTAGGTACCGCATATACTAAAATATACCGAATTAATGTATATTATATACTAAAATATACCGAAGTAATACACCGTTTATATACCAAAAATGTATTACATGCATTTTCTATCGGCACAACGTTTTAATACTCTTCTGCCTACGCGTAGTGGATATAGCAATTGAATAGGAATAAACTAATATGAAAAATTGGTAAGTGTACAACATTTTTTTGGTAGTACCATATTAAGCTTCTTGAATTTAATGCAATTATTTTAAAGGAATATATCCAATAAATTAGTATTAATAAAACACACCTAAATATAATATATTATATTTGATAAAATATTTCAGCACATAAGTATGCTACAAAAAATGTTCACACAATTGAGCTGTTCATATTTTGCATTCATCGCATCTGCCTTCTAAGTTCCTGCTTCTCTTTTGCTTTTTAACAATTTATAATTTCCAAATGTACAATCTCGAATACTTATAACCTTCACAACAGATTAATTTATATAAAAATGAATAAATACAAATTTTCCTTGGTAAAATAGACATAGCATATTATACAAGAATTCACCCAGCGCACCCTTCACTGAGAGTTCTCGTTTAATTTTTATCTATATATATATAAATAAATTTTTCTACTTTTGCTTAAAACTACGATTTGACAGTTATTTTCACAATTATAAAGCCTTATTGAAATCAGAAAACTCCTTTAATAAAATAAAATATAGTGTATAAAGGAAAATAACAATATATAATATGATCTCGAATTATTTCATTGAATTATTAATACCACAATGTATAGAATTTTCATAACATTAAGTATACCTTATTAAAATACCGTATATACTAAAATATACCGAAGTAATATACCGAACTAAGCCTTTGCATCCAGAGCTTTAGTAATAGTGTGAGTATTAATTTGAATTTCATTTAAACTTTTTAAATAAATAAATATACCAGACTGTTACATACAAGGTCATCAAGTCAGAACACTCTATCACACGTTGATATGCAGGGCATAATGAGTACTTAATGATATTAGAGCGCTTTAGAACTGTGTTCAAATGCTGTGTTTGCAATTGCAAACAAAGCCAACGGCGCTGACCAATTAGCAGCGCACTTGTCAAAGGATATCGACTCGAAAGAGTGAGAGGGAGAGTGAAAGAGAGAGAGAGCATGATATAGTTAGAAAGAGAGAGAGAGAGAGAGGGAGAGTGGTAGAGAGAGAGAGAGAGCTAGAACGTTGGCTGTCTTAGGTGCACTAATGCCCTGGTCAAAAGACAGCCTTAAGCTGTCAAAGCAAAGCACAAACACACACACACACACACACACACACACACACACACACACACACACACACACACACACACACACACACACACAGAGAGAGAGAGAGAGAGAGACTAAACATGCACTCAGCGATGATAATAATATTTATGCGACTCCTCAAGGACACTTTCGAGTGGGCCACTTATGGGCCTTGCCTTGTGCTGTGCTTGAGTCCTGCCATTTACCCTGGTGGCTACTTGCTGCCGAATTTTTCACAACTTGGCCACAATTTGCGCCTTAATTTGCCACAGCAACAACAACAACCACAACAACGAAAGCGAGTGAAACTTTTTTACAATAACAAAAGCGTCAACAATAACAATAACAACACATCAGCAAAATGCGCCCCAAGGACTCGACTCCGACTCCAGCACACACACACACACACACAAATATTGCTGCTCATCATTTTTATTTGTTTGCTTTCACTTGACTGGCAAAGGTGGCCTCCCGGGTGTCCGGTGAGCTGTGCATACCCCGCCTCTCTTCTCCTCTTCTTCTACTTCTACTTCTGCTTCGGCTCCTTCTGTGGCTTTGGCTTTAGTGTAACTTTGTTGATTTAACTCGGCATCGTCCCCCGCTCCCTTCTCTGGCCCCCCTTTGCTTGGGTTTGTGCTTTCTTTTGCTGCTTCGCCTTTTCCCCTCTGCGCAGTGGAAAAAAAACTTTGTTTACCTACGAAATTGAAGTGTGAAATAAGCAAAGTTGAATTATTCCTGGCGGACATGATAAACTGCGGCCCAGCGCCCTTCAGGGGAATCCCCTTCCCTCCCTCTCCCTCCTCTAAAACACTCCAACACACACACACACACATACATATTCATATAGTCTGCTATTTGTGTCAATTTGTAGCTTTGACTTTTTGCTTTGCTTTTTTTTCTTCTTTTTTTTTATTTGCCGCGAGGCTACGCGTAAATGAAATTTGACGGCTTGAGTTGAATATTTTTTAACAAAAGTGTTATTACTTTTAGTAATTTTTTCATTTTTTTTTTCTTCTTTCTTTATTATAAAGCACTCTTATAGATCAGCTATGCATAAGTTATTGCTGCGGAATTGTTGCCGCCAGCTTTTGGAAATTTTAACATCTCTGCGGTCGATTTATTTGGTCATTACTTGCTTATTATTATAGAGCAATCAATATAATATTTAGCATACTTAAATTTTTAGCTAACTTTTGTTAATCAATATTATCAACGTAATTTCTTATAAAGTAACTTAACATCAATTTTATTATTATTACTATTGGAAAATATTTAAATTGATCATAAATAGCTTTAAATTTATTACATCAAAAAAATGGTACTAAAAAAAATTTTTTTTTAATAAATAAAAAAATGTAAGCATATAAGCGTAGTTTTAAATATAGTACACACAATAATAATTACGGTATTCATGATAAAAGTTGTCCAAGTTATTCAAGAAATACTTGCCTATGGCAAAAACGAGAGAGATTTTATCTGTTTTCCCTGGCAATCTTAAATACCAAATATAGCCTTTGGTACATATTAGTATTTTATACAATATTATTTGGTATATCTTAGGCACTGTTTTGCTTTCATTAATTTGATTTGTTGATTATTTATTATTGTTCTTTATAATTGCATTAATATTACATGTGATTTATCGCATAAACTGTTGCATTATTTATTTATTTATTTATTATAAGCCATAGATTATACATTCATTTATAACTTAGCGTAAATTTACTAGCGCTGGCTGCTTTGACTTTTGGCTAGAAACTGTTGCATTAATATTTGAAGCTATCAAATTTCAAATATGAAATTAGGTTTTGCCAAAATTTTTGTTACGCTTTCATTTCCTTTTTTTTTTTGTTGTCGTTGTAATTTCTTTATTGTATTAATTGCCGAAAAAACGCTGCTGTGGCAACGCATCACAAATGTGGCTCAAAAGTTTTCTTTTCTATTTTTTTTTTTTTTTTTTTTTTGTGAGCTAATTTGATTTTGGGGCATTAATGGCAAAAAGTCGATTTTAATTAACTGCGATCGGACCTTAATCGAAAGCGAAGCAGCTAATAAAATTACACAACGCAACAACACCAATAAAGCGCAGATACATGTGTAAGTGTGTGTGTGCCTGTGTATGTGTGTGTGTGTGTGTGTAGGCCTGTCATCAGCCATAATTAATGGCAGCGACATGTTCTAAGTGGCAGTCACGATTTAGCTAATTCTTTTATCGATATATGTCGATAAGACGTGCCAACAGCCCCCAGACAGCTGTGTCCTCTGCGTCTGTGTCTGAGGTCCACTTCAGTCCAACAGGATAACCCCGCCCCTCGCTTGTATGTGGACCAAGGCGTGGCTGCTGTAACAACTCCCACGCCCCTTCTCTCACTCTCTCACTCTCAGTCTCTGGCAAAATGCAATTACAACAGCAACACAGTCGAGTTACATGGAGTTTACTTCCTGAACTCACTTCATTAGCAACTCCAACTTGAGCTCAAGGATGCGTTGCGTAGACATTTTTTATACCCGCTACCCATAAGATAAAAGGTCTGTCCATCTGACTTAGATTAGAGATTGAGATACATATTTCGACAGCACTTGTTTTGTTTGCGGATAAAGTTTGTTGATATGGTAGTATTTTTTCGACAACATTTGTTATGTGTTCTCTCAAATCGAGAATGTTGATACCGTATATTTTGAATGTAGTACTATATCAATATACCATATATAGTCTTTGTTATATTTTAGAATTTTTTCGACAGCACTATTTATGTTTGCACGCAGATAAAGATTGCTGATACGGTATATGTTTAATCAATATACCAAATACAGTCTTTGGTACAATTTAGTATTTTTTGACAACACTTGTTATGTTTTCTCTCAAATCAAGCTTGTTGATATGGTATATTTTTAATGTTATACTATATCAATATACCAAATACAGTCTTTGGTACAATTTAGTATTTTTTCGACAACATTTGTTATGTTTTCTCTCAAATCAAGTTTGTTGATATAGTATATTTTGAATGCAATACTATATCGATATACAAAATATAGTCTTTTGTATATTTTAGTTTTTTTTTCGACAGCACTTCTTATGTTTGCACGCAGATAAATATTGATACGGTATATTTCTACTACTATATTATTATATTACAATATCAATATACTAAATATAGTCTTTGGTATAATTTATTATTTTTTTCACCCGCACTTCTTATGTTTGCACGCATCTCTAGTTTATTAATATTATTTAGAATGTAGTACTATAAGAATATACCAAATATAGTCTTTGGTATATTTTTTAGTATTTTTGTGGTATATTAATTTGCTATAATTAAGAATAATACCGCACTGGTTTGCTTCTATTCAAAATGTGTAGCGGGTATTTCACAGTCGAGCACACTCGACTGTAACTTTCCTAGTTGTTGTTTTTCCACTTTTTTCAAAGCTTTACAGCATTTACTTGTGTCTTGTGTCGATTTTTATGATTCTTTAGCGCTTCGCTTTCGCTTTTGTTGTCGTTCGTTGTTGGCAAGCAAAATAATTATTGTTAGGCCAATTTGCAGTAAAAACGAAATACTTTTCTAACGTTTTTATTAGTTCTAAGGCCAAATCCAATTAGTCAGCATTAACAGCAGCCTCTGAAGCAGCATCAAAGACGCCGCATCACGCTGGAATTTACTTAAGCGCAGACACACCAATTTCTTTACAAAAGCATTTTTCAGCAATTTTTTCGCCATTTTTTGATACCCTCGATTATTGTTTCCTTTTGAATGCAGTCAACCTATTATTTGTTTACCTTTCTAGCTGATTGACTGTTCAATAGGATATTATATTTTATTTTATAAATATTTCTTTTCAATAAGAAATTGTATTTTATTTTATAAATATTTCTTATTCAATATTTAGTAATAGATTAATATAACTAATATCAATTAATGTCAACATAAAATAAACTCTCTTAAATAAATCTCTTCTCAATTTTAGATGTCTTCAAATAAATAAATCAATTTACATTTTAAATCAATCAAATTTTTAAAATATTCAACTAAAAAAACAATGTGCAGTTTATATAATATTACTAATTGATTTAAGTCTGTAAGATAATACATACATTTTCTTTACTTACATGTTCAATGCTTATAAAATGTCTTCTTCATTAAGTAGTCTTCAAAACAACATTGAAGTATCTATTTTAAATAATTTTCTGAAAAAAATTTAAAAATTATATATTACATCATTATACAACATTCATAATAAACTATGTATATAAAGAGATTTCAAAATATTTCGTTGCCATATTTTTTAGGATATTTACAATCCTTTAAAAACTTCCTTCCTTACTAAATTTTTTAAAATATTAACCTAATCCTTGACAGCTAAGTTGACAGATAAGTTAATTACTACTCTAACTAATTGATTGCTGTGAAAAAGGTTATTTTGAATATCAATAATTGAGTACATTTTTCAATAATCAATAAGTTTTTTAATATTCCCTAAAAGTATAACAATATTTTAATCGACAAATAAAATTTGTATTTAGATTTTAATTGATGTAATTGAACCAATACAGCAATAAAGTATCATTACAATCCATTTTAGAGAAAATTCCTTCAGGCCAAAACTCAATTAAAATAATTATGTATTCAATATGCTAGGGTATCTGCTAGTCGAGCTTAATTATCTACTGCCTTCGTCTACGCGTTGTTCTGGACAGCACAATTTAGTGATTCGAAAGTGCAGCGAATAATGCTGCTGAGCTGCTGTTGCTGCTTCTTCTATTTTACTTTATAAGTGTGTGTGTGTGTGTGTTTTTGTGGCAGTGGCACGTGCAGCTAATGGCAGCCAACGCCGCAGCTTTTGATAGGCAAAATGCGGGCGTTTCTTTCTTATGACAAAAGTTTGCAGCGAGCGCACGAAAAAAAAACAAACGAAAAGAAAAAAAGTATGCTATAAAAATTAATTAATGTAAAATGTGCAACTAATTAGCCAAGAGAGATAGAGATAGAGAGATAAAGAGAGAGAGAGAGATAGAGAGAGAAAGAGAGAGAGAAAAAGAAAAGAGAGAGATGGCGTAGTTTAAAGAGCTTTGAAGCCGATAGATAGCTCTGATAACCTGATAGCTGGCAGTTTGCCTGTTAACGCTTAGCTGTTGCTGCGCTTGCCTTTTTTTTCCTCTCTCTTTTTTTTTTGTGCTGTCGATGAAGGGGCGTGGCTGGGGCTGGGCTGGGCTGGGCACTTAACCTCAAAAGTGCACCGCAACATGACTAAGCCGGCGATTAAACAACAATTGGCTGACAGTTATTTACACAAGTAGCTGACGGCTTCCCTACGTACATATATCCTGGCATATTCCTGCCATATCCTGCCAGCAGCTCCCCTCCTTCCCCCCGTTCTACTGCCAGGCTGCGGCTTATTGCAGACAATTGTGGCAGGGAGAAGCGCTTGTTATTGTGATTGGGATTGGGGATTGCGATTGCCATTGTGATTGTGATTGTGTGTCGATGTCGATGTTGATGTCGATGTCTGTTGTGTCGATGCTGCCGCGGCGGCTCGATTAAAACACAACAATTTACTGATTTCTTATTCAGCAGCTCCGCAGCGTCGCCATGGCTTCCCCTCTTTCCTTCTTTCCCCTTTCTCGCTACCCTTTTGCTGCCCAACCCGCTCTCTCTCTCTCTCATTCTCTGCTGCTGCTGCTGCTTGGCTCGTTGTTCATCCACAACGTAAACACAGACGAAAAACTGCTAAATCATTGCAATACAAAACCAACAAAAGCCATTGCGTACTCTTCAAACTGCTGCTGCTGTTGATGCTGGTGATGCTGTTGCTGCTGCTGTGGTCCAAGGGAAGGCAAAGGAAGACGACAACGACGACGACGACGACGTCGGCATGATCTACGCTGCGCAAATATTGAAAATACAATCCGTCTATGCGAAGTATTGATATGCTTCATCCTCCTCACACACATACACAGACAGACACACACACACACACATACACATACACACGGTATATACATCAATAGATATTGAAAGAGTGCTTTTAACAACGGAGCCCGTTGTCTGCACAATGATTTATTGACGGGCTCTCAGCGAGCGAGCGAGCGAACCAACGAACTTCAATGTGCTCCTCGCATTTTCACCGCATTTTAGTTGCAATGCAGACATCGCTATGCCCCCACCCCCCTTTACCCTCTACCTTTTGCCCTCCTCTACTGCGATGCAGACCACACTTCTAAGCTACAAAAAAGCTGAAAATAACTTAGCATCGGCTTAATGGAAGCCAGGCAAATGACTCACTGAACTTGCCTAATAGTTTTGTTCTTTTTTTCTTTGTAGTTTGTGGCACACAAATCAGCATGTGATTCCCCCAACGACAACGGGATTCTAGAGAATACTGCACTCTACTATCGATATACTATGAAATCAGTATGATAGTCAAACATACTGCAAATTCAGCTATCGGGCTAGTATCGAAGCAGATAATAATGTAATCACACATTGTATTGTTCCTACTATCGGACAAGCAGATAATCAAACATTCAACATAATTCTAAATAAAATTAAACTTAACTATCACTATACTATCGGCACAGAAGGTAACTAAACACCATTAAAGATTGTAGAGAATACTATCGTTATACTATCGAACCAGATTACAAAGAATCAAAGATTCTATGGTTATACTATCGTACAAGAAGAAAGTCGAACATTCTAAAAACTTTATTCTAGAGAATGCTGCATTCTACTATCGCTATACTATCAAATTAGGATGATAATCAAACATACTGCAAATACTGCATTCAGCTTTCGGTATACTATCGAAGCAGATAATAATGCAGTCACTCATCGTATTGTTCTACTATCGAACATGCAGATATTCAAACATTCAACATAAGCCTAAACAAAATTAAACTTAACTATCACTATACTATCGCTACAGTATTAATGATTCTAGAGAATACTATCGGTATACTATCGAACCAGATAACAAATAGTCAAAGATTCTATGGTTACACTATCGTACAAGAAGATAGTCGAACATTCTCAAAAATTTATTCTAGAGAATACTGCACTTTACTATCGATATTTGTACTATCAAATTAGTATGATAATCAAACATACTGCAAATACTGCATTCAGCTATCGGTATACTATCGATGCAGATAATAATGTAATCACACATTCTATTGTTCTACTATCGGATAAGCAGATAATCAAACATTCAACATAATTCTAAATAAAATTGAACTTAACTATCACTATACTATCGGCACAGAAGGTAACTAATAGAGAATGCTGCAATCTACTATCGTTATAGTATCAGAGAATGAGATAAGCTACCATTCTATAATCATTATTCTACATAATTCTGCACTAAACTCTTTATACTAACGTAAAAGAAGATAATCCAACATTCAACATTTTGTAACCGATATTTCGGAGAATACTGTACTCTACAAACATTGTGTGAACATTCTAATAATAGTGTTATAATATTAAGATTCTATTGCGTTGCCATTGATTGACTATTACTCAAATATTAAATAATACTATCATTCTTTTAGAGCTCATATATTAAATTTCAATTGGTATACTAACAATAATACTATCGATAGAATATATAATATTGCTTATTGCTTTGATGTCATGGATGAAATCTAAGTACGCGCGAAGTATTTTGAAATAAGTTCTTTCAATGCCCGCAAAAGTGTTTGATTAAAGCATAATGCTTATTAGACACGCTCTTTCTCAATCTGTGTGATATCTCTAACTGCCACACTCTCTCATTTTCTCAATCGTAACAATTAGAAGTTACAAAAGCCAAAACAATTGTAGACTCATAAGCAGTTGAAGCCAAACAATAGTAACAACAACAAACAGCTGCTGCTTCGGCAAGCCGGCAAAAACGCCAATAAAATGGCTAACAAAGCATCTTAGCCACATTATTGCCAACTAAATAAAGTGCAAGCAGCTTCCAAAAAAAAAAGTAGGAAAAAAATAAAAATAAAAGAAAAAGTAATTGCCACAAGCAGCAACAATAGATGCACTTAAAGAAATGGTTAATTTAAAAGAAAATGTTAGCACATGAAAAGGAAATTTAGAAAATATTTAACTTGAATTAAAGAATACTTAATATAATATATTTTGAAAAAACAAATTTGTTTTTAATTTTCTAAATAATGCATTTTTATTTCGTATTCTTTCGACTATTACAAATATCTGTTCTCAAAATTGAAAATATTTTTGAAAAAATTATCTATAATTTTTAAATGACATTTCGATAAAAAAAAAACTGATGAAATAAAAAACAAGTAAGAAAGTTACAGTCGAGTGTGCTCGACTGTGAGATACCCGCTACCCATTTTTAATAAAGGCAAAATATTGCGGTATCATTTTGAAAATATACCGAAAATACTTTAAAAAATACTAAAAATATACCAAATGATATGTTTGGTATATCAATATAGTACCGCATTCAAAATATACCATAGACGGCTCAATATACCAGATTGTCAGCCAAAGTAACTAAGACCCTTATAAGTAGGCGTTTTTGCCCATACAAAAGTATTTCTTTTATAACTTCGACAATTTTTATCTGATCGCAACCAAATTTTCAGGAATCATAACTACTATAGTTATTATTATATATACCAAAATTTGCAACTCTAGCTTTAAAATTACGCTTGGTATTCGATTTTTTTGATTTGCGGGGGCGGAAGTGGGCGTGGCAAAAATTTGAAACAAACTTGATCTGCGTGCAAACATAACAAATGCTGTCGAAAAAAAATTATAGCTCTATCTCTCGTAGTCTCTGAGATCTAGGTGTTCATACGGACAGACGGACGGACACACAGACACACAGACACACAGACGGACAGACGGACATGGCTAGATCGTCTCGGCTGTTGACGCTGATCATGAATATATATACTTTATAGGGTCGGAGATGCCTCCTTTTACCTGTTACATACATTTCCTGTCGGCACAAAGTTATAATACCCTTCTACCCTATGGGTAGCGGGTATAAAAAGCTAAATTGTCTGTTCAATAACTATGCTATAAATATTTGTCTAGTTGAATTCTAAAATGTTTCGCTGAGTGTATCGCGGTCTTGGCGCATTGAAAAACGCTTCGATTCATTAGCAAAGTGCATTTTCTTGTACATGAATATGAGGAATATACGATATATAGATATATTTTGTTGCGACTACAGTGAGCGTCAGTTGTATGCGCATGAGTCATGCAGTTAACCAGGCAATCGAAGCGCAACAAATCTATAAATTAATGCTTAATGTCAATAGCGATACGAGCGATATATATTTTTGGGGTTGCACACAACACAAAAAAAAAAAAAAAAATAAAACGCGAAGGACTCAAGGCCTGAAATGCTGAAATGCGAGTATTGTGCACAAAGGGCAAAAGTAATAAAGTTGTGCTTAAAAATCGTTCATTGAATTCGTGACAAAAATACTTTTGCCGTAATCGAGCGGGCGCTGCGGATGGAAATGGCAATGGAAATGGAAATGGAAATGGAGATGGAGATGAAGATGTCAGCTAAAAAATGCGACTGGGCAAAAGACAATATTTGCTTGTCGGCAGCGCAGCAGACATTCGAGACGGAGCGACAGCCAGACAGTGGGCCAAAATGAAAATGGCCAAGTGGCAGAGGCAGTGGCAGTGGCAAACAAAAACTCAAATAAGATGGCCAAAAAGCAGATGCAGCAGAGAATGAGTGGAGAGAGGGAGGGGGAGAGGAGGAGGAAGAGGAAGAGATAGAGAGGGAGCTGCCCTAACTGCAGTGGCATTAAATGGCAAACGCGACAGAAATTCTGAAAGAAAACGCAAAGAAAAAGCGCTAAAAATGCTGCACTTAAAAATTGATGGCACGACTAAAAAATACCCTGTACATAAAAGAGCACTTATTTGTAGTTGGCAATCATGTCTATGTGCATTCATGATATAAGCTAATACAAATAATAAGTGAAATATATAATTCATTAATATAAAATAATAGTTTAACAAGTAAAAAAGCTACAGCTATGAGATAAAAGCAAAAACCGAAAAAATACTAAAGTATACCAATGATAAACTTTGGAATATTTTAGCTTTTAGTATATTGATTTGGTATATTTTAAATTAACAAAATTCCTCAAAGTACTATTGCATTTAAGTTATACAAAAAATGCAAAATACGTCGAAAAATACTAAAAATATACCGAAGAAAGACTTTAGTATATTCTAGTATATTTTCATCTATTTAAGATGTAGATTTGGTATATCGATATATTATTTCATTTTTATAATACCATTAAGTACTACTACATTTAAAATATACCATAAAATACAAAATATACCGCATTGTCAGCCAAAACAGTTGCCATATAAAATTATTTCTTAAATAACAACAAAGTATTCAATATGCAAAAATACTGCAGTTATTTTTGTATACCAAACATCGTAGAACTCAAGCTATTTGTAGTCGATATACCCAATAAGTTGTATTGAATGGGTGAAGCTTATAAAAAACGCAACCGCCAAGAAAATGTGAGGAGACAGAAGAGAAGAGAGGAGAGGAAGGGAAGCAGAAGCAGAAACGGAAAAAAGCTAGCAAAGAAAAACTGAACTGCTGCCGATTAGATTTGAGCGGTTTCTTTTTTTTTGTGTTCACTTTTTTGTGCTTCCTCTTGTTGGTGGCCGTGTGATGAATGAAATTATATGCAACATGCACTGACCGCAGCAGCAGGGAAAATCTCATGCTCTCCTCCAGCTGGCTGAACAAAAGGTAAGTGAAGCGAGGGGGGAGGGAGTAGAAGAGGGGGCATGGGAGGCGGCTCAGGTGCAAGCGAGCAGGCCAAGAGCCAAAATAACAGCGTCTGCCATTTTTGCAGGTCACTGCGCGCACACAAAAGACAAAGGCAGGCGACAGTTGGCACAAAATCGCTGCTGAATGGGCAGCAGAAAAGAGGAGAAGAGATGTGGGGAGAGGGGAGAGGGGAGAGCGAGGGACGCGAGCTTTTGTTGGCATTGCAACTGCAAGTGACAAGCATTTTGCGTATGGCACAAACCGTGTAAATTGTTGTCGCAGTCGCAGTTTGAAAATTGAAAGAATCAACTTATTTAACTGCGACTCGACTCGCACGAAAGATAGTAGACAAATGTGCGAGTGTGTGTGTGTCTGTGTGTGTGTGTGTTAGCTGTAAAGCCAAAGGCAGCAACTGGCCAAAAAGCAGCTAGCAGCTGACCTCAAATTAAGCGCTGACAATTGCAGCTTGAGGCCTTGAGCTTGATGCAGTTGCAGTTGCTGTTGCCGGTTGCAGCTGCAGTTGCTGTAATTTGCATGCACACACACACTCACACACACACACACATGTACACACACACACACACTCTCTCAGAGCACGTGCCGTGTGTGTGTGGTCCAAAAATGTGAGCACACACAGTATGAACATAATTATAAACACATGTTGCGCCCACCCACAAATACACACATGCACATAGACATGCATAGGCATGCATAGACATGCACAGACTTGCACACACAGGCGCAGACATGTTGTGCCCGAGCATCTTTTGAATTTGGCCATCATGTATTTTGTTACATGATTCGAATTTCTGAAAACTTTTCGACCAGCTGCAGCCCAGCACATCACATCAACTGACCACCGCCCGCCTCTCTCTTCCCCTCATCCACAATTTAGTTTATCTGCCACACATGCAATGTGGATGCCACACAGACTGTGCCACCTACTACAACTACATGCTGGTATTGAATTCGACACTTCATATGCATTAGTTCATGTGCCGAGCCTCCTCCTCCACTGTTCTTCCTCCTCCTCAACTCGCCACTCGAGGCAGAACTTGACTTGAAGCAAATTAGGCATTTTTAAAGAACTTTATTACAACGTTAGTCATTTCTGCAAAAAACACTCAAAAGTTTTTCATGCACTCATTGTTTTAAGGATTTGCGGCGTAATCCTTTTGTTTGGTGAATCTAAGCTCGAAGCTTGCTTTAAAAGCTAAAAGATTGGAGTTGAAATCACTATTCAAATAATCATTTGCTTTATAAAATAATAAAATCTGCATTTTATCTGCTAATCCTAACTTAACTTGCTAATGCAAATTGTATTCACTCACTTATTAATATTACTTTTAAGATTTCTGGAATAATCTTCTCAAAATATATATCAAATTCGAATAAAAAATAAATAAAATAAAATGTGTATTACTTTTTAAATTGATTAAAGAGAGAAATTCTATCTGCAATTTTCAAAATGTTATTCAACATTTAACATATCAAAAAAAGAAATTGAATGTTCATGATATGCATTAACAAAATGAATACAAAAAACATTTGATTTCATAACAAAATTTTTAATTTTTCAATCAATTTTTATCAGCATTAAATCAAAATTGAAATTCTATTTTATGCACTCCATTGTGTATTTATTAAATATATTTTTTCAGGATTTCGTTTCTTTATGAATGTAGCTTAACAAATTATTCAAATAATTTTAATAACTTGTATTACTATTGAAACAACAATAAATTTCGTAATTTCATCTGCACTGAGAAAAAGAAAATCTATTTTGAAAATTCTTTAAGCAAGATTTCGTTCTTCAATCACTGTTTTGGGATTAATAAATGATCTTTTAAGTTCGAAAAGATCTTAAAATCATAAATTTACATGCATATTACACAACTAAATGCAAATGCAAATGTAAAGCATAATTTCTTAGCTTAGTTCATCATCTTAGACCAATTTAAATTCCCTCAAAGATATACCAAATAATTAGATACAAAATTAGCAAAATTAAAACTGGAAAACTGCAAAGTGTGAATACAACTTTAAACCAATTAGACTATAATAAACATCTGCGCCTATTGATGGTCAGCATATGTTTCCTTATTGCAAGTATGTCAAGCCTCTGGTGCTCAATGATTTATAATTATCACCAATTTTTTTTTTCCTTTCTTTTTTATTTGTTTGCGCAAAACGCACTAATTAATTTGAAATAGTTTGAATGTGATTTACCGCTGCGATTAATAAGCCGAGCAAAACTGATGCTTCCAGTACAGTGAACACCTTGAAATCTGAATATTCTGAATAGAGCACATTTCAATAAGCAATTTAGAAATTGTAATTACTTTTTTTCTTTTCTGTTCGCACTGCATAATCAATAACTATTGTTAGCTGCTGTCTGACTCTCCCCGGGAATGTCTGTGAGTGTGTGTGTGAAGAGGCTTCACTGTATTGCCAACTGGCCAAAATGAAATTTATTAGTGCACTTGACAATTGCAGCAAAACGCTGAGCGCACATTTTTCATATTTCAATTCAGACGATTTGTCGATTCTTTTCAAAATACCCTTTTCCTTTGGTGGGTTATGTTGACTATAGCGAAGGCTTTGGCTTGGAAAGAAGAAAGTTTTTATAGGTATAATAGTATAATACTTCGACCAGTCATTAACTTATTACATGTTTAAAACAATCTCAATGAAAAGAAAGTTTCATCTTTTGAAAATATTTCAATTATCAATATTTTACAGTGAAGCTATTAAATTTAGTAAGCTTTTGGCATTTTATAATTGCAATATTTGAAAAATTATATTTAGTACTATTTGTAATCATCTGTATCTTTTTGTTTGGTATATTTTATATACTATATGTTATATGTACAACACCAATTGTTAATTTCTATATATGTACATCTGCTATATTAAAAAAGTTGTATTTGGTGTATCTACATACTATATGTTATTTTTACAATACCAATTGATTAAATCTTTTCTATTTATATGTGCTACATTAAGTTAGTAGTTATTTGGTATATTTGAAATACTTTCTGTTATTTTTACAATACCAATTGTATAAACACGCTTTCTATTTCCATCTGCTATATTAAAAAAGTTGATTAAAAACTACTGCTAGGAATATTTTAAAAGCAGAATTTTAGATTAACTGAGTTAAGTAAAATTTTAGTTAAAAAAAAATGATTGTCTAACGTAATATTATGTTATTTTTACCTAAAACTTCTCTTAAAACTTTCTATTAAAATCCGTTTTACTTATATTATTTATATGAAGTAAGAAATTCAAACACTAGATTTTATTTATTTTATTCGAAATGTTTGGCTTTGAATTGTACATATATTATGTTTTAATTTTCATTACTTTTGAAATGGGTTGAATAGGTCTTGAAAAGTGATCTTGAATTTGAATTTGTTAGCTAAAGCCAAAGCTGCCCTTCACAATTCTAATCAAACTGAAAGAATATGAAGCTCTTCGATGCGTCAAATTCGTCTACACACACACACATACACCCACACTCACACACACACAGAACAAGAGAGATAGAGCTGCACACAGCTTGCACTTAGCACCATCAGGGCTTAGCATTTGCAATGCAATTCCACAGTGTTGCCGAGAAATGCGAATTAACCCGAGTCGTCCCCCTGTTTTTGCTACTCTTGCACCTTCCACTCCTTGCTCTGCTGTTGGCTGCCCCATGTGCTATTTATCTATCACAGCACGCTTATTGCGCCGAGCAGCGAACAGCGAACAACGAACAACGAGCTGCGAGCACCGTGCCGCATGCTGGACTTATAATCACGGGCATGAAATATGACAAACAGCAAATCGCGCGAGTTATTACATCGAACGGGCTCAAAATATTTCATTTATTGTCATGGCAACGCGCGTGTCGAGTGTAGCGAGTGTTTTAACGGGTGGAGAGGGAAGGGGAGGAGAAGCGGAAAATCCTGGCTAATGAGAGTTGCGGCCAATGCGAGCTGTGACTAAACAACACACTGGCATATCAATATCAGGCGCATTTGATTGTCATTATGCATGGCTTTAAAACACTCACTCACATTATTGAAAGCAGCTGCATTTCAACTATAAAATTGTAAATTTAAAAACCTGACAACTACTCTTAACTTTACTATATAATGCGTATGCGTAATGCGTATACGCAATATGGAACGAATATTATAAAAAATGTTCAATATAAAAGCTGAAGAGTTCTTTAATTTGTTTTTTTTTGACTTGGCTATTTCACTTTACTATTGCGCTAACTATTAGACTGTTATACTCGATACAAAAGCAAAGCAGTGAGATATCATTTTTAAAATATACCGAATAATTCACCAACAAAATACAAAGGCTGTATTTAGTATATTAATTTAGTAGTACAATTAAAATATACCAAAGACCAAGGGCTATATTTGGTATATTACTATAATGCTACATTTAAAATACAACATAGAGTGTAAAATATACCAAAAATACTTCTCAAAACACTAAAATATACCAAAGATCATACATATGTACATATATGCCAAAGGTTCTACATTCGAAGTTGACGGTGATCAAGAATATTCACACTATATACAGTAGGTTCAGTTTTGCCTCCTTCCGCCTGTTTCACACATTTTCTGCGAGCACAAAGTTATAATACCCTTCTATGCGTAGCGGGCATTAAGAAGTAAAAATTGCGTATACGCATAGTAAAGTATTTAAGCATAGTAACATTCGAAGCTTAAACGTTTCATATGTTTAAAATGAATATAATACAAATTTAGGTATTTTTGTTTATTCACTTCAAAGCAGAAATGATTTTCAAGAGAAACTTTTCTAAAAATCTTCAAAGGTATTCAAACAATATTTTTAAGAGTACAATTTTAATAAACATGATTCTCATTAGCTATATATGTATGTATTATATTATATTTTATATGATTTCTACAGCAAATTACCGAACTTGAGATAAATATACCAAATATAACTCATACGTAAAACTAACCTTAATTATTTTAATTCTTACAATAGTTGCAATCATTTTTATTGACCTCAGTGCCAAAGTGCCAAACAAAAGTGTACCTTTTAATGTAGAATCACGATATTACTCATACGCCATGGAGTCCTTAACAATGCTCATATTAAATTTAAATTGAATTTGAATGTTTTTATCAGTAGTATTGCTAGTAATACAAAAAATGCAAGTAAATTTAAGTTTAAATTGGTTTGACTACTTTTAGAAGTAATTTATCGACATGGAAACTACCTCGCTTTACCTTCAAAGTAATGCTTAAATGTAGCGAAAAAATGCAGAGCAAATAGTTGATGGAATTGATAGATATACGAGCAGAGATGTGAGAGATAAGCGAGAAACGATGATGGCAATTGTAAAATGCATTTGACATTTCAATGAGACATTGACGGCGACCTCGCTGCGGTTGCCTGCCATCTCTATCTAACACATAGCTGTAGCTCTTTCTTCCTCTCTCTCTCTCTCTCTCTCTCTCTGTTGTTCACTCGGAGTCACAGTTAACTGAAATTGACATTTTGGTTTTGTTGATTATTGAGACCTATCGTTGCAGCTTGGCTGGCAAAAGTCAAGACTCAAGCAACGAATCAATCAAAATCACAATGCAGCCAACTAAACAACGGACAAAGAGACGAGGGACGGGGACGGGGAACGGGGAACGGGGAGGTAGTGGGGTTTATTTTGTACAGCATTTGGCTATAAAAATGATTTAATTGGTTAGCACTTTTTGGCAAGTGAAATTGGTTGGTTGCCTCTGATCCATTTGTGCTTCGGTTCGCCACAAATCAATTGACAATTTATAAACAAGTTAGGAATGGTCGAGCACTTACTTTCCTCCCTCCTTTCCTCCAGCCTCTCTCTGCGCTTCTCATAGACACACACACACACACTTGAGGAAGATAGAACAGATAGATAGATAGATAGAGGGAAAGTTAAAGATAGATCGACCCACCTGCCGTGCGCATTTGTTATTCATGAGCAGCTATCAACACCAAACAATGTCCAACCATTGCCTTTTGTGTTGATAACAACAACCACAACAAACAGACAAACAAACAAACAAACAAATAGGACGGACAAACGGACAGCAACTAGAACTGAAAGTGGAACTCGGTTTGAGTTTTGTGCCCGTGTCCCGTGTCCGCAAGCTTGATTTTCCAATGGGCAGCCTGACGTTTCCGCTTGCCAAATGCAAACGGAAATGTCGCAACACACAAAAAAAAATTCGGACTAGTTCATTGTTGAGAAGGGGAAGGGGATGGGGAAGGGGTTAAACGGCGAGGCAGTTACCATAGTTGAATCGAGTCGAATCGAGTTGAGTCGTGTCGTGTCGAGTTGAGTTGAGTCGAGTCGAGTTGAGTCTGCTGCAACTGCCAACTGCTTTTGTTATGAATGATGATGGAAAATCTGGCAGCAGCATCTCCAGCAACTGGGCCGCCAAAAAATTTAAAATGAAATGCTCTGCCACCTCCCCCCCCCCCACGACACCGCCCCCGCTAGAGGATGAAAAGGGTATGGCATCGTAATGTGGTGATTCAATTCAGTTTGTGCAATGAGCAGCCGGGCAAAACTTTGAAAAATGGTAAGAAAAATGTGAAACGACCAACGGAATCGTCGTAGTAAGAACTGCAAAGCTCCCCCTTCCCCCTCTCGCCTGCCCCCTTGTGTGTAGCACTTCGACTACTTTTGGTATTGAAATGCAAATGGTCGTTGCCTGCCGAAATTAAATTATGTGGAAGTAATGATAACCCTTCTGCTATGCGACCGATGCGGCCAAAACGTTGATTCAATTGCCAGAGCAGCCAGAGGACAGTTTGACTCAACCCCTTCCCCTTCCCCATCCCCTTCGCCTCCCCATCCGCAGTAGTGGGTGCCCTGGACAACCCTTCAGTTTAACTGGGCGACGCAACGCCCTTTTTGGCAGCTGTCTTCGATATTTTGCTCTCCTTTTCTTTTCTTTTTTTGTATTATCCTTTCAATTTGAGTTTGGGCTTTGGCGTTGGCGTTGGCGTTGGCTTTCGGCTTGGCTTGGACTGCACTCACCGCTGCGGCGACAACGCTTCAAAAATGCAAAATTAATTGGTAGGTGTGGCGTCACCAGCAGCCTTACCAGTTGCCACTTCCACTGCCACACAGCAGCAGCAGCAGCAGCAGCAACAGCAGCAGAAGCTAACAGTAATTAATTGTCTGTTCAAGTGTCTCGCAAACGAAACGACGTAAAATACCCGTAAAGTAGGCAAATGTCCGTGGACAAAAAAGGTATTGCCAAGTGACAGGATTTACCATAATTTAGCCTCTAGGCCACTTTACTCGACTGTGGATGTGGGTCAACTGCAGTTCGATGTTTGCTATCGATTTAGCACTTATTATTAGTGTATACGGCCACCAACCTCGCTTAACGGCCACAGCTGGCAACGACAAATTAGGCCGTTAAGCGAAGTCAAAGTATTTTGCTGCTCCTTTTACTACATCTAGCTATTCTTTTTTTTTGTTTTAATGTGGCCGTTAAGTGTGATAACATATGCCGCTAAGTGCAATTTGATACTATATATAAGTTGATCAAAAATCTTTGAAAGTCAGCTTCATAAAATATATTGTTGCAAATAAATCGATCTACTTTTAAGTTGTTGCAATCATAAAGTGACATTTTACTCTTTTTTTAGTGGACCTTAAGTTAAACAATTCTGTTAACTTAAAACCACATTAACTTGATACCACATATCATGAAGCCATTAAGTGAAAGCGAGCTATTAACTTAAACACATCAATCACAGACAAAAATTAATTACTAATGTGTGAGCTAATCGCTCTTGAACTATTGAAATCATATAATGGCAACATTTGACTTAGCTGCAGTGTTGCTCTAAGCTTCTGAGACTTTTAGGTTATATTGTAATGTCACTTTAAACAGATAGGCTTAAGAAAAGTGCCTCTTCTTATACATAGTATGTTTTTTGAGTGGCCGTTAAACGAGAATTGATGCCGCTAAGTCAATTTGCATGATAAATGTAGTAGTAAAGTATTAATCTAATGCAGATAATTGGAAACAAGTTAGCAATTTATAAAATTTAACAAAAGTCAACTACTAAGTAACATTTATTCAGATTAATCGACTATTTTAAAGTTGTTTTATGCAGACAACAACTCACTTAGTTGCATCTAAACTTGTACAACTTTTATGCTATACATAGTACTGTGAAACTTTGTCGACTTCAAATGGCAGCAAACTTCCTGAAACAACTGGACATGCTAATTAAAGAGTGCAAGAGAGAGGACGTGTTTGTCTGTCTAAGCCAAGAATTGTTGTTTGGTCTGCGTTTGAGTCAACGACTGAGTTAATGCAAATTCAAGACGCGAATTGTTTTGAATTTGTATTTTCTTTCATTCTCGTTTTTTTTTTTTTTTTTTTTGTGGGGTAGCCAAAACAAATGAAGCTACGAATTTGGCATTATTTATTGACGCGACGCGGCGACAGATAACGAGCTGATTGAGCGCAGTCAGCAGGCAAAGGCAAAGGCAGAAGCAGGACAATAAAGCACTGTAATCCACTCAACGACTGCTTAAAGGACACAAACAGTTTAGCTGCTGCTTGCTGACTGACTGACTGACTGAATGAATGGGAAGAATGGCAAAGGGAGGCGAAGTGGGGTGGCCTAAACATAGAGATAGAGATAGGAGATGAAGCCAAAATGACGACTGGCCGCCAACAATTCACAAAATTGTTTTCGTGACTTAAATTTTTGCGTTTGTGGAGGACGTGTTTGGAAAGCATATGATGTGATTTGCCATCAAATTGAGTTGTCTTCTTGCCGTTGCCGTTGCCGTTGTCGCTGCCGTTGTCGTTGTCGTTGACGTTCCTATCCCAGAGCTCGGTGCCCACACAGCCACTGGCAGTAAGTAGAGCAAGTCAGGCCTGCACCACGCCAGCGACTGAGATACAGACAGTCCGCCTGTCCGTTTGTCCGGCTGTCAGCCAGCTACCAGAAATGCAATTAAATTTAGAAAAATATCAACATCATGCCAAGCGAGAGAGCGAGAGAGAGAGAGTAAGGAAAAGGGAGAGCGAGAGCGAGAGCGAGCTGTAGCTAGTTGCCAGAATAATAGTTTATAGCCATAATAATGGCAAAGTAGCTGCAATGGCCGGGATCGTCGACGGCTGCGACTCTGGGTAAAATGTAAGCGAAGGACCCATTTTCAAATAGTGATGACAACGCGCCACAAAACGATGCTGCAGCTAAGGCTCACGATAGTTAAAGGATTACGATATGCTATACTATAATAATATACTATAAAGTCCACTAATAGAATTCAGTTTCGTAAACCTAAATCTGATATCGTAAAATATAAATAGAAATTTGTATATTAAAGCGGCTTTGCGTTAGCTTTTCTCAATTTATAATCAACAACATCAAGTTAAAATCGTATTAAAGGGATGTTTGACTGCCATAATTAATGTGATTTCGAGAAATGAATAACTATAGAAACTCTAAGTATAAGGTAAGCGAAGGACCCATTTTCAAATAGTGATGACAACGCGCCACAAAACGATGCTGCAGCTACGGCTCACGATATATACTCTATACTCCTAAAGTCCACTAATAGAATTCAGTTTCGTAAACCTAAATTTGATATTGTAAAATATAAATAGAAATGTGTATATTAAAGCGGCTTTGAGTTCCCTTTTCTCAATTTATAATCAACAACATCAAGTTAAAATCGTATTAAAGTGATGTTTGACTGTCATAATTAATGTGATCTCGAGAAATGAATAACTATAGCAACTCTAAGTATAGTGTACCATTTTCAAAAAGCTATAGCAAAAAAACCACAAAATGATGCAGCAGCTGAAACTCCTCCTAATTTTAATAGAATTCTCTTTTGGAAAACTAAATCTAATACTATAGAAACATATATTAGATAGCCTTTGCGTTTACTTTTCTGAATTTATAACCAACAACACCAATTTAAAGTGATAGAAATGTAGTCTCCAGAAATAAATAACTATTGAAACATTTGCATTGCAAAATCTTTCTTAAACTCAATTTAAATATGATATTAATCGAGTTTAACTGAGATAAACAATAAAAAAAAAATTTTTAAATTCGGGAAAAGTTAAGCTATAAATACTATAAATACGTTGACATTTCAGAACAGAATAAAATGAAAATATCAAGGCAGTAACATTTACATTTCATGTATTAACTTAAATTGCGCTTAACTATACAAAAATTATAATTATAGATTTTTTAAGGAATAAATCGAGGGAAATCCAACAATTTTCTCTTTCAAAAAGTGCAATGTAATAGCATATTATCTCTAACACAATTACTAAAGCACCAACTATAAAAGCCTTCGGCTCATTCGATTTTAAAATGTCGCTTTTCTATCAATTGACCTCAAGTCATATATTATATATATATATGTATATAGAAATAATAATCGTGGAAAGTCAAACTATGGTAATAATTTCTTAATTTATACTATTTTGTGGTTTTCAATATGATATACGATATGAAATTATCGAGTCAATAAAAGAAGTGGAAATCGTGTTTGATTTTAGAACCACATCAGTTCGTGTCACGCGATTAAAGCACGCTAAAAGCGCATCTCTAGTGTGGAGGCAAGAGCTCTAATATGCTGGGCGAATGATGAGTAAAGTAAAGTGCTTGTTGCCTTTAAATAAATATGCTCAAGCTTGCCACGTTTAGTTTGCTGCTCTTATGTAAGTAGCTATTGTTTCACTTATTATGATTTCTGTTGTTGTTGTAGCTGAAATCGTAGAAAGATGTGTGCGTTTATTTAGGTTTAGGCATACGCTCGAGTGTTGGATGGCAAAGCAGAGAAAGCAAGAGATGGAAGAGAGGAGAGCGAAAAGAGAAGAGAGAAGAGAGAGTAGGCAAAACTGAAGCTGAAACTGAAACTGTAGTTGGGAGATGTGAAAAGTCTTAAGTAAAGATACATTTCGTACAACAACTAAATTCCACTATGCAAATATTTGTAATGCACACACACACATATACACACAGATATATACAATATATATACAATTTTGATATGTACAACTTGTACTAAGTATATATCTTTGGACTGTGCGAAAGCGACAATTGAAACGAACACGAAACAAAAACTCGCAAAACAATTGCCAAAATTCAACACGTCCTTTGCTTTGGGCCAACAGAATGCTTATAGCTCATGGCAGGACAACTGTCTGTATGTAGGTGTATGCCCAAGTGTGTGTGTGTGTGTGTGTGTGTGTGTGTGTGTCTGCGTGTGCACACTCGAATTCACACATTGACAAAGGACACAAAGGCGTTATCAAAACAAACAGCTGCTTGTGTACTCGACTACGCATCAGCATTTTCTATTTAAAAGCTCCTAAATCTAACCCACCTGGCCACTCAATTTCTTCTGCTCAACAAAAATAATTCATGCCTGAAATCATTGCTTAATACAACTTTAATTTTTTTTCCTGCAAATACCCCACATAAAAACGAAAAAACCAAACTAGTTGCGCCTCAACAACTTTATTTGTCCAGCTGTCTGTCGGTCCGTCTTTCTGTCTGCCCGTCTCTCCTCCTGTCCGCTTGAACAGCCAGAATTATCACAAAAGCCGTAAGGACTAAAGTTAGCAAATTCGTTATGCAGCCTCAAACTTGAATTGCAAGTTTACATTATATCGCAGGAAAAAAGTTGTTCATTGAAGATCGGGAGCAATAAAAATATAGTTATAGAAAGTTATAAGGACAAAAAGGTTGAAAATGCAAGATCAGGGACAATAAAAACATTACACCTTGAAATTTGCCCAAATTTAAATAATTTGAATTGCTGATGTCCTAATTAGAAAGAAACAAAAATTGTGGATTCAAGATCAATGGCAGCTGCCTTGTGAAGGAGCAGCGCAGCATGCTTTGCGCACTTCTCTTCCTTTCTTTTATCAAAGAGCAATTGGCACAATGAGCGTGTGAGTGCGAGTGAAAGCACAAGCTAGCAATTGCACCCGCGCAACCGCCGCTGTCCATTTGCGTGCACAACACAGCGAACACGTCATCGTGGGCATCATGCACTCTGGCTCTCTCTCTCTTGGTATGGAGAGCATTAAACTGGTTCTCTGCGGGCGCTCTCTGACTCACTTTGGCTCTCTGGCGTCTGGCGTGGCGTCATCGCAAGCTGACTGAACTTGTCAGCTTTTTTTTCGCGAAATACTATTGCTTGTAATTCCCAACTACTTATTCAGCGAACTGTGTGTATAAAATGCGCTGCGACATCGCTGTACAATGGGCAGTCGAGCTTCTCACAGCGCAAAGGGTTGGCCGCACGTCCCCGACCAATTGGTGTGGAACAACAATTGAATGAAAACATGCGACGCAAAACAACAACAATACAAACAAAAACACATATGGATAATGAGAAAAACAACAAAAACGTGAACTTTGAGAGCGACTAAAAAAAGAAGCATACCCAAGGTTTAAGCAATTAAATGTATAATGTTGTATGAATGTATTTGAGAGGAAAACAAACAACTAATATATGGAATATAATGGCATTATGAATAATATAAAGTACTATATGATATATATATATATGATGTATATGATGTGTTGTGTATGGAATAGAAATCAAATATACGAAATGCAAAAAAAAAGTCTACTATATCTACTATAAGTAAGGATTAAAACACGTTCGAAAAGTAAATTATAGAAGTTAGCTCATAGCTGTACGGACAACAAGAAAAGAAAAACTACTACACTTGGAACAACAAACAAAAACTTGCTTAGAGGATAAAAAACCAAACACACAACCCGCTTGTGAGATGCGCCTGGGGAGCGATCAATTCGTTCTCCTGGTAATGACTGCCTTTTTGCTATTTTATTTTTTAAACGAAAATTAAAAAGAGTAAATAATGAGTTTGTCTAAAAGAGTAAGAGTTATATTAAATTCATAGCCAATTTATTTAGTTAATACAAAAGCTTTTACCTACGAAACTCCTTCATATTTGACAAAAAACGTTTAATTTCTCTTTAAACAAATATAATGTATTTAAAAAATGTTAAAATTAAAAAAAAAAAATAATAAATAAATTATAATATACTTGACTTACAATTCAGTAGTCATCAGAGCAGGCGCAGCTGCAGTCAGTTTTCATTACTTTTCAAATGTGTTGCTTGTAATTCCCAACTTGCGATTAAGCAATGTCTAGTATAAAAGGGGCATACTTTGTGTGGAGAAATCGGCAGTCGAGCTTCCTGCGGTGTCAAGGGTTGCCACACATCCCCGACTAGTTGTGCGGACCAAAACTTTGATGAAATATTGCAACAACAACTTACACAACTACTATAACCGACTTCGATGAAATACAACAACAGCGATCAAGGATGATATTCAACACTTCATAGGAATTTAAGATAAAAGTGAAACAAATCAAATCATCAGTTGATGATGATATGTGACCCACCGTGAGAAGCTACCCAAAATGATTGCCACTTTTTTGAAAACATCAAAAATTTTACACTTTTTTTGTAGAAACAAAAAGAACAAATCAATCAAATTAAAGCAATATTACGAACGGCAAATAAAAAATAAATTTAGATCAAATGCACTTTTTAATTTGCAGTACACAAGAGAAAATAACAAAATGAAAACTCTTTCAAAAATTTTAATGTGGAAAATAAAATAATAATAATAATTATAATGCAATAAAATAAATGTAAAATAAACACGAAAACTAAGACCAAAAGCAATCAAACGAAATTTACATATAACATTGAGTAGTTAAATATATTTAAATTAAGAATAAAATCATTAAAATACTGACTTACAAAAATAATAATAATAAAATAAATAAAAATAAAGCTGCACTTTTAACAAAGAAAACTTCTAACTACGGCAAATGAATTAAAAATAAAATAAAGTAGTAGTAAAATAAAGTAGAAAAGGAAATAAATGAAATACTAACTTCAAACAATTTTTGTTTATCAAACGAAAGTAGTGAAACATATTTAAATAAAAAGAACAAAAACTAATAATACCAACTTCAAGAAAAAAAAAAAATTCCACTTTTTCATTGCGATAAGAAAACTAGAAATTTTAATTGCGACAAATGAAACTGTCGATAAACAGTATTCTACATAAGATATATAACATAGATATGTATATGTTCAAGTATGTATGTACATACTTATAAATGCAAATTTCAATTCCACAGACTAGTGAAACATATTTGAATGCAATTCAAAAAAAAGGGGGAAAATTGCATACATATATGTATGTATGTATGTATGTAGAAGTACTTAAATGCGCAAAAAATCATAACTTACCCGTCGTCGTAAACATATACGAACATTATATGCGCTATATATAGACGTATAAATGTGTGTGTGTAGTAGATGCATATGTACATTTATAGTAGTAGTAGTAGTATGTGTCCATTGGCACCGGCTGTTTGTATGTATAAAAAATCTGAAAATGATAGAAAAATGATTAATTGCAGTTGGCAGTAGTTGAGCAGTCAGAGTTGGGCTGCTTCGCCTGCTTCGTCTGCTGCTGCAGCCTGCAGTAAACCTCAGCCAAGCTCTGCTCTGAACTAGAGAGAAGGCCACACAATGCCAGCGATCTGCATGTGTGTGTCTGTGTGTGTGTGTGCAGGTTCATTCATGGCTGCTCACATATGCAGTGTGTGTGTATGTGTGTGTAGTATATTTTTTGCAGCAGCCTTTTTCGTAGCACACAACAGCAGCTGACTGCAGCGATATTAATGATAGATATGCGTTCACTTCAATGCGTCACCCGCCCTCCCCTTCCCCTTCCCCTCCCTTCCCTTCCCTATACGTCTTCCCTTTATTCTCAGTTATTCCGAATTATACGATAAATATTTATAGCACATGCGTTCAATAAGACTTCGACTGCGACCAGGAGACACTTTGCTAGTTGCTTCAACTTTTTAACTTTTCAGTTCAAGGGATTTCAATATTTTGAGTTAAGTTCACTATTTGTTCAAATTAAGCTGAACACCTTCAGAGATATGTTATAAGTTTGGTTATTGCTTGAAACTTGAGTGTCGAAACTTGCATATTTCCACTTCAAAGTCAAAATTCATCCAAACCTTAAAGTAAAGTTAAGAGACGAAGGCCCCAGCAGCAAGTACTCTCTTTTCTCTAAAATTAAATGTAGTACTTAATACCAAATTTAATATAATAAAGGTCAAAACGGACATGACGGACAAGGCAAACAGAAAAAAACTTTAAAAACTTTTCGATCTTAAAAACTTAAAACAAGATTTCTTACTACATTTTCATTTTTATTATATTATAAATTTTATTTTATTATTATTATAAATTTGTATATAAAGTATACATATTATTGATCAGCGTCAACAGCCGAGACGATCTAGCCATGTCCGTCTGTCAAAAATTTGAAACAAACTTGTTATGCGTGCAAACATAACAAATGCTGTCGAAAAACCATTATAGCTCTATCTCATATAGTCTCTCAGAACCAGTGTTTCATACAGACAGACAGCCAGACAGACGGACAGACGGATGGACACGACGAACACGACAGACAGAAAAAACTTTAAAAACTTATCGATCTTAAAAACTTAAAACACGATTTCTTACTACATTTTCATTTTTATTATACCCGCTACCAATAGGGTAGAAGGGTATTATAACTTTGTACTGGCAGGAAATGTATGTAACAGGTAGAAGGAGGCATCTCCAAACCTATAAAGTATATATATTCTTGATCATCGTCAACAGCCGAGACGATCTAGCCATGTCCGTCTGTCAAAAATTTGAAACAAACTTGTTATGCGTGCAAACATAACAAATGCTGTCGAAAAACCATTATAGCTCTATCTCATATAGTCTCTCAGAACCAGTGTTTCATACAGACAGACAGCCAGACAGACGGACAGACGGATGGACACGACGAACACGACAGACAGAAAAAACTTTATAAACGTTTCGGTCTTAAGAACTTAGAAAATCTATTTTTTTTTTTTAAGAAACTAAATTGTAGAACGTTTGATATTAATTTAAGAATAAACCTTTTTTGTTCAATTTTAATCTCATATCATAATATAATATTTTAAGCACGACTTTTTCTGTATAGACAAAAACAACAGTAAATACTTATTCATTCATCTTTAAATCATTTTAATAGTTAATCCTGTTAATATAATGTATAAAATATTATAGTACTTGCTTTAATCTTTTTAATAGTTTTGCTGCTAATAATGTATAACATATTCTAATTAATTCTTTAATCTTTTTAATAATTTTGATACTAATAATGTATAAAATATTATAGTAAATTATTTAAACTTTTGCACACCAAATGTTGATATTTACAGGGTCACTCTCAGTCAGTCTAGCTAATTGTATTCACTTTTGTAAGGCTTGAGTGTGTGTGATCCACTTTTAGCACTAATTTCTAGTTATTCATTTAGTTGCAACATTCATTTCGACAGCAATTCACACTAGCTGCAACGTTGTGGCAGCTGAGGCAAGGACTCACGAGTCAAAGTGAGTGTGGTAAAAGTAGTCTGTCCATGCGGACTCAAGTTGCCTTTTATTTATCAGCGCTAGAGCAGAGCCATCAAGTTGAATGCCTCCTGCAATCCAGCTTCTCTCTCTCTCTTTCGTTCCTCTTTCCTTCCTCTCTTCCTCGCCTGCCCACAGACGTCGATGGTTTTGCTAGTGACGAAATGGCTCTGGAATGGCAGTTACGCCACTGACAAAATGTTACTCTCCAACTAGTCGTATGCCAAAAAAGGTCATAGGAATATCAAAAATAAAACAAAAACCAAAATGACAGCAACTGCTTCCTCCTATTCCCCTTCCTCTGTCCTCTGTTTTTCCCCTCGCTTCCTAGCTCCATAAAGCGATTCAGCAAAAGCCACGACGAGTTGAGTTCCCATGGGGTTTTTTGGTCTCTGTCTCTGCTTCTGACTCTGCCAGAGAGAGAGAGAGAGAGAGGAGCCAAGGACAAGGGACGGGGGTGAGCACGGGGACGACGACGGGGAGCAGGCGGCAGTTGCTCTTGATGAAAGGGTTCACAACTATTTTCTAACTATGTATTTAGCGCGCATTATGCGACGCCGTCTACATTCCCTCAACTCCCTTTGCCTTTCATTCTGTCTTCCTATCTCTCTTTCTCACTCTCTCTCTCTCTCTTTCTCTTTCGTGCACTCGTGCATTCGTGCACTGAGCGAAATCACAGAAGAAGTTAACTTAATATGTTAAATTATATAAAATGCATATTCTTTCAATCTTCTACCTATAATATAATCTTGTAATATTATACTTTTGTTTAAATTAAATGTTATTCATTGATTTCAATGTTATTTATTTTTCGCAGTGTACTTAGCATTTTGCCTACGTCACTCGCTGTCCAAGCGATGCCTGTTTTTATGATGATTATATGTTTGTTTGGCCCACTGGGCCAGTTAACAGTGGGTCCAATGCATTGGTTATTTGTGATAATAACAGACTTTACATATTTCATTCGTATATTACTAAATAATATATTTATGAAATTTAAAAAAGTTGTTATTTATGTACATTACCAATTTGTTACTTACTTACTTATTAAATTTTAAATTTCGAAATGAATTAATATCAATTATAATAAATAGATATATGCAATTCATACTTCATAATCATAAAATTATTTGCTACTTAAAGTCTATGTTTTTCACCACAAGAATTCATTAAAACTATAAATGGTTAGATAGTCTTTTTTTAATACAACAAGTCCTAGAATATCCTACAAAAGCTTACCTATGAAACTCCTGAATATTTGACTAAAATCATAAAATTTCTCTTTAATCAAATTTAATGCATTTAAAAAATGTTAAAATTAAAAAAAATAATAATAAATAAATTATAATATACTTGACCTACAAATCAGTAGTCATCAGAGCAGGCGCAGCTGCAGTTACTTTTCATTACTTTTCAAATGTGTTGCTTGTAATTCCCAACTTGCGATTAAGCAATGTCTAGTATAAAAGGGGCATACTTTGTGTGGAGAAATCGGCAGTCGAGCTTCCTGCGGTGTCAAGGGTTGCCACACATCCCCGACTAGTTGTGCGGACCAAAACTTTGATGAAATATTGCAACAACAACTTACACAACTAATATAACCGACTTCGATGAAATACAACAACAGCGATCAAGGATGATATTCAACACTTCATAGGAATTTAAGATAAAAGTGAAACAAATCAAATCATCAGATGAGATGATATGTGACCCACCGTGAGAAGCTGCAAAATGATTGCCACTTTTTTGTAAAACAACAAAAATAAAAAAAAAAGTTTAATTATTATTTGACGCTTTTTGTAGAAACAAATTTTTAAACAAAATAAAAAAAAGTGAAAAAATAGTTAAAATAAAAAATGATTATTTAAACATAAAAAGTGAATTAAAGCAAAATTAGAAGCGGCACATAAAAGCTAAATCTAGATAACATACAAATTTTTTGTAATAAAATACAATGACAAATTATTTAAAATTAAAAAAAATATAAATAAAGAAATGCTTGAAAATTTATTTGATCAATTTAAATAAGTGGTTCAAAACTTTAATTACTTTTCAATAAAATTAATAAAATGCATATATAAATAAACGAAATGACAAGAGCATGTTACAAAATTATTATGAAATGCTTCGCAAATAGTTTGTGACCCACTGTGGATAGTCCGATGGTCTGTTGGCTTCAGTGGGACTGCTTGACCCCCCGAACCTCGACCCCGACCCCGACCACGACTACGACCCCTGACCCCTGGACTCCTGACGAGGCCTTCGCCCATGACTGCTTATGCCCACTTGTAACATATTTTTTGGGCAGCGGATTAGTTGCACGCCATGTTGCCACTTGAAGTGTTTATGTGCATGAAGTGCCACAAATACACACACTCACTCACAAGCACACACACACACACACACATTCGCATACTTACATACACACATCGTAGTATAATAGTATATCATGCGACACTTAATAAAAACAATGTGCTCAACATGCCGCCTTAAATGGAAATCCATTTTCAGTGTTTGTTTTTGCTCGCTTTTCATGGAATTGTCTCTCAACTCTTCTGTGTGCGTGTGTGTGTTTGTGTGTGTGTGTGCGTTTTGGTTGAGTTATTTAAATGTCTGCTTTTGCTGGCTCCAAAAATGTATAATTAATTGTTTTAAAGCACATTCTCTTCCACAGTCCATCCACAGAAATTCGTCACCCACTTTTTGTCTCTTTTTGCGAAATGCTTTTCCCATTGGGGAAACTCTATGAAGAGACAGAGACAGAGAGAGAGAGAGAGGAGAGAGAGGGGAGATTGTGGGGGGCGGTCGTCTGCTTACAATATCATTTTGTGGCTTTTGTTTATTGTATTTTGCTGTGATGATGATGATTATACTAACTATATGAATGTATATATATGTTACATACATACATAAGTAGTCCTCGTCACATGCTGCTTAATCGTTTTGGCAATTAGTTAAAGAATTCTAAAGTAAATATAGTTCGTTAACAAATCCGCACGATGAAACACAAACAAATCAAATAAATACAAATCATTAGCAAATAAAATATCCAAATAATTGAGAATGAAATTAATATTTCAAATATTTCAAATTTAACTTTAAACTAAGAAAGTAAAAATCGAAAGAAAAAAATTATTAAATTTAATATTTCAGAAAAAAGACTTTACTTAAAATGTAACTAATTTCCTTAAATACTTAACCTATTAAAATTTCTTCAACTCTATTTAAAAACCACTTTAAAATTTAAATTAAACAATACTTTAGTTATTACTGTCTGTACCAGAAATCGCCATTAGAAATATCTTTTCTGTTACTAAATTTTAAGCAATTTAATATTAAATGCAATTTTAATTCAGAAACACTTCTGTTAAACAGAAAATTTATTCATTTTCATTATTGTTTGGTAAATTTTGTGTGTTTATTCAAATTCGAGTCAAAAAGTTGATCCATTTCTTTATTTTAAGATTCTTTAAATAATTAATTAAATGCACAAATTTAATACAAATTTAGATATGTAATTAAATTGATATATTTTATACCAAGCAATTTTTGCATCATCGTTACTCAAAATCTCTCTCTTTCTCTCTGTCTGTTTGTGCTGTTAATCTGAATTTATCAGTTACCTGCATTATTTGACAAGTTGTAACTAGAAATTGTTGGCTTACAATTGAATGCTCGAATGCGAATGCTCGAAGTGGGGAAGGATTGTGGAAAGGATTGCACAATACTATGGCGATAAATGGATCAATATTCCCAAATGAAATCGCCCCTTTCCTACAAGATATGTGCATAGACAAGCTATTGGAATACGCAGCATAGTTATGCAGTGGATGGGAGAGAGGGATAGGGAATGGGGGATAGGGGATGGAGGATGCCTGTGTTCCGGCTTCGAAGCTTCTGTGGCTCCTATGGTGACCGCCTTAAATTGCATCCTTGCCAAGCAAAACGATTTCTAATGGCGCCTCCACTTAGATTAGGTCAATTGGACTCTGCTCTGAGCTTTCGTTGCAAAAAATCATTCATTTTACATACTCACACACACACATGCACACATACACACTTACAGTAGTAGTAGTATTTGTTGGTCAGAAAGCCAAAGGCGAAAAGTTTTTGATGGTCATTGATGGTGATACGTCCGGCGTTGAACTCTGAGGTAAACGCAAAGGCAGTTGAACAAGCGACTGCGGATGCGATTGTTGAAGCCAGGGCCGGAAGGAGAGCAGGGCTGCAGACTGAGAGTGCGAGTGCGAGTGCGAGTGGGAGTGGGAGTGGGGCTGCCCACTCGGTCACTCTGGTCAGCAAAACTGCTAACAAGCTGCTAGCGACCAAACGTTGACAACCCCATGGGACATTTGGTCGGCTCGGTTAGGTTTAAGTGTTTTATGAACTTGTTTCAATGAAGTCATACAAAGTGCGTATGGGAATGTGTGTGTGTGTATGTGTATGTAAGTGTGTGTGTGTGTGTGTGTGTGTACTTGCAGGTGACATGTGGCAACAGAAGCCATGTCTACGCTTAACCTGACCTGGCCGTGGTCTAGCTCTGACCCGTCCATGTCTGGGGCATTGAAGCTTTTAATTTGATTTTCGTTCAAGTGCGGTTTTCCTATACCCCTCTCTCTCTCACTCTCTCTCTCTCTTTCGCTCTCTCCTCTACGTGTGTATGTTTAGGTATTTGACAAGTTGTGAACTCAATTCGGCTTTGTTGGTTGCATTGAACTTGAGCTTCTGCTGCTGCTACACGTTGCGCTCTAATGAGCGAGCCAGCAGCACACATCTTAATTAAAGCTAGTCCAAAATTGACAAATATTTAACGACTTGCACGACTCTCACATACCCTGAAGTGTGCACACTTCAAACTAACAAATATATAAAAATAACACTTCCCCTCAATATGACGTATATTTAAAAGAGGTTTCTCTGTTTAAAACTATTTTGAGACATCAAAATGATTTGAAAGTAACATTACTTGATATTCGACCATTGCATACAAAGTGTATGCATAATTTGTATTCCTTCTTACGACCACATGTGCTCACATGAAGTTAAGAAAGAAAGAATTTGTATTAATTTATAGTAAAGAAATTCATTTCCCAGATTTCAATTATGTAGTGAAAAATTCTGTATAAACATGTGAAAATATTTCAAATAAATTTAAGGAACTTTTCACATTACATTTCGAGAACAAAAGCTATGCATTATGATATGTGTTTGTAACGATTCAAAATTTGATCAGCCAAAAGGACCAGGCACATATTATGTTAACAATTTGAGAATCGCCGAGAAAGGAGTAGCGAATTTATTCATCTACGGATAGTGTTAATTGTCTGCTAATTTCCACATTCTAACATTCACAACTTAGAAATGATTTTTGTAATGCATGGAATAGAAAGCAAAAGCAAATTGCTAAACGTTTCAAATTTGAGCAGGCATTGAAACAAAAATTTTCAGAATTTACAGAAGGCATTGTATTATTACAGTGACGAAACTGAAATTGGAATACAAACAATTCGATAAAAGGAATAAACAGCAATAAGCATGGCATTCAATCCTGGAGTTTACGAAGCCGTCAACAAATTACTGGCGACTCCGAAGCCAAAATATCCCTACAAGTACAAAAATGTGGAGCTTCATGTTAATCTGAAGAATCACTCTCATGTTTACTTTCATAGATTGATTCGGTTGAGCCACTCGATCCGTACCAAATTGAATGTGTGCGTTCTTGGCGATGAGTTGCACTGCGCTGAGGCTATTAAAAATGGCATACATTGCATTAAAGCAAACATCATATTCAAACCCAAAAAGACCGTCGAATACTATATGAAGAAAATAATCATGACCTATGATGCATTTCTGATTTCGGATAGTCTATGCGCTCAAATGCCAAGCAAAATGGCGGTCCAATTTTTCAGGGCCAACAAAATCTTTCGGCTGTTGAGCCACGACAAACCGATGATGGAAAAAATCGAAGAATTGAAATATACCATAAATTTCAAGTTGATCAACTCACGCAAACTGTGCTCTGTGATTGGCAATCTTCGCTTGACTCCGGAAGAGCTTAATGACAACATCATCACTGCGATTCGTTTCTTAGTCCCGCAGCTCAAGGGTAAATGGGGCAATATCGAAAGCGTCTATATCAAGACTCCCGAGGGAGAACCGCATTTGGTCTTCTAACTGTTTGAATCGTTGCATTTCTGTTTCATCCAATTTAAGTTAAACAAAAATCTGTGACTGCATCAAATAAAATGTAATCTGATGTTTGAAGTTTAAATTATTGCATTTATTTATTGTATATTTTATACAATTTTATCAATTTAACTGAATAATAGACTTTTTTTAATTCTTTTTTATAGAAAGAATTCCTCTAGTAGAAATGTATAAACAGCAATCATAAAATATTCCAGAAACCCGCCAAGTATAGTTTTAGACAAAAATTATAAAAGACCTCTACATATTTCTTCCCGTCTGTCCGTCTAAATAAACACGTATATCTCAGAGATTAATGAAGCTAACGTGCTTGAATTTGGCATGAAGACTATACGACAATAAATCAATAAAATGAATATACAATAAACGTCCCACAACTAATACTGAAATAGAAATGCCACTGACAAAACATTCACCAAATCGAACTGCATGTTTTCTTTTTCGATCAATTCGATTCAATCAGGTCTGTTGACCTTACGACATTAACTTGTGGCATGTTGCACAAGTTGACAGTGAAAATGTGCAGTGCAGCGTAGCGTTAAGCTGGACAAACACTGGACAAAAAATGCTCACAAAGTGGAGCGCAACTTAAGGCAAAGGAACGTAACTCATTTGACAACATGCTGCGGCTGAGCAAAGTGGCCAAGTTTGAATCGGAGCCCGCATCCGCATCGAAGCGAGTCAGCTGGCGAAGCATTATAGCACTGAATACGGATGAATTTTGCCGCAACACAAGCATACACGGACTCAAGTACATCAACAGTCGCAAACTGCACATTGCAGACAGGTGAGAAACAAGCACACAAAAAAACGACAGAATGATAAAAAAAAACAATGAAGGAATACAAACAATTCGAGTGCAGAGGGTTCTTTGGCCTGGCTCTGTTCTCGGTGCTTTGCTTTGCCGCCTATTTGATGCAGGACGCCTTCGTCCGTTGGAACACAACACCGGTGATTGTGGGCATCAATCCGGAGCCGACGTACATAACAAACGAACCATTCCCGGCGATTAGCATCTGCAATCTGAATCAGGCCCTCGCCAGCCAAGCTGCCCACATCCTCAACGACACCTCGAAGTTTGCCATGCTGCAGGTGTTGTGTCGTCGCAAGCTCAATTCCCAATTTAGTCGCGGCCTCAACAACTGGGAGCAGCTCATTAGCAATGTGTGTTTGTGTGTGTGTGGGTCACTTACACTATTTTGAAATTACTTAATTTCTTCTTACTTCACACAAACACAGATTTCACAGCCCTGCAGCGATCTGGTGATTAGCTGTCGCTTTGGTGCCGTTGACACGCGATGCGAACGCACTTTTCATCCCATTGTCACGGACGAGGGACTCTGCTGTGTCTTCAACATGCTGCATCCACGATTCATGTACAAACACAAGTAAGCACTTTGTCCGTCCGTCTGTCCGTCTGTCTGTCCAAGCGTCCCAATCTTCAAAAATGCGGAAGCTAATTATCTTTTTAGTATTTTTTATCATTATTTGTAACATATTTCAAGTAGCGCCATTCCCTTTTAAATTTATAACATTTAAAAGTAATAAATTTGTATTTACTTATAGTCGCATAATACCATTTTAAAGATGCTAATTTAGCTCTTATCTTCAGTAACGCATAAAAAGCTTTTCAAGCCATCCTCAAAAGTTGCATTGAGTATTACCCACAAATCATAACATAGTTTAGACTTTAAAAGACCTTTTACTTCACTTCAATTGAGATTTTTGAAAAAGGTTTACCAAAAACCTTGAAAAGCTCTTCAAATTATGACAGGTTTTGACATTTTTTTAGCTTTAAAAGCTTTACAAGCCGTCCTCAAAAGTTGCATGAAGATCACCCACAAATCATAGCAGTCTTTAGACTTTAAGAGACCCTTTACTTCTCGCTTCAAAAAATAGTTCAAAGTTATGAATTGAACTTGTTGAAAAAGCTTTGCCCACAATCTTGAAAAGCTTTAACATTTAATTGGCATATTTTTAGCTTCTTCAATACGACTTCAAAAGACCTTTTGCTTTTCATATCAAATAACTTAAAAAAGGTATTCGTAACCTCTTTCTTCATTGTTAAAGTTATCAATTGAACTTTTTGAAAAACCTTCTCCCACAATCGTGAAAAGTTCTTAAAATTATGGCAGGCTTTGGCATATTTTTAGCTTCTTCAATGCTTGAAAGAGTTATTTATAAGCTAAACATTTCACGAGCATCACTCTAAAATAAGAGTACATACTTACTTATAGTATTCCGAACCCCTTTAACTATTTTTAAAAAATATAAATAAAGGGTCTTACCGCAAAACTCTCTCTCTCTCTGTCACTTAATTTCCGCAGTGTGCCTTTAACGCTGCGCAACATCACCATGGAGAAGAGCTACCAGGCGGTCAATTGGCATGCCGAGCTGGGCTACAGCCGCAGCTTAAAGAAGCCGCATAATCACTACTATCCACGCGCCTCGCTGGGCACTGGTGAATCGCTGGGACTGTCGCTCACACTGGACGTGCAGGCGGCCACATATTACTGCTCGTCAAGTAATAGCATTGGCCTCAAGATTGCGCTGCACAGTCCAAATGAGTCGCCCAATGTGCGAGAGACCGGGATGCTGCTCTCGCCGGGCTTGGAGACCAAGTTGCGCATTGAGCCGACCAAGTTAATGACCGAGGAAGCGTTGCGCAAGGTGCATCGCAAGTATCGACATTGTTTGTTTCGCAGCGAGGGCAATTTGAGTTATTTTGCGCACTACACGCAACGCAATTGCGAAATGGAATGCATGTCGCGACTGTTGTTGCAACACTGCGGCTGCGTTGTCTTCTACATGCCACGCATCCATGGCAACGACACCGTCTGCAGCATACGGGAATCGCACTGCGTGGAGAGCGTGCGTCTGCACACGATTGGTCAGGCGGTTGAATCGTGTCTGGACAATTGTTTGCCCAGCTGCTTTGATCTCACATTCAATGCGATTCCATATTCAACGAAGATCTCGTACAATGACTTCAAGATGGCCAATCCCAGCATGCAGAACTATAGCGAACGGTATGTGGAGAGCAGCATTGCCTTGGTCAATCTGTATTACAAGGAGCACACGTTCCGTGCCAGCAAACAGACCGAGTTCATTGGCATCACCGATTTTCTGTGTGGGTAACAAACACTGTTGAAGAGGCATTCGATTCCATTTCTTGTTTTATTACAGCCAACGTGGGCGGCTTGATGGGCTTGTTTCTGGGTTTCAGTTTCCTCTCGATTGCCGAATGCGTGTACTTCGCCTTCATTCGCCCATGTCGCATCTGCACCGAGCTGCGTCAGCGTCGTCCCGTCTCCACGCTGGAATTGGCCAAAGCATCGCAATGCACAGTCAAAAGGGTCAAGCGGCGAGTTAATACTTTGTTGCCGCAAGTGGTGTGGCAACGACAGCGTCAACGTCAACGTCAGCGACAGCAGCTGACGAAGCATTCACCATTTCACATTTCGGCTGCCACCTGGTTTAAAACGGAACTGGGACTCCAATTGCATCCGGCTTAAAACGTCGTATTTATTATTAGATGTTATATGTTGTGTGTGTGTGTTTTTGAACTATATTAAATCAAAGTATTGTGTAACTACATCATTTTTGGGCAGCGCAAAGTTTTTGGGTCGCTCATAGGCCAGCATAAACTGCTTCGATACTTTCTTCACTTCATCATCAAAAATCTGGCAAAGAGAAAAGATTTTTAATAATTTTAGTTTCCAATTTAATTAGTTTACATGGCATACCATTTATATTTGTTAATGTTTAACTGTTTGTTTTGAGCACATAATACGCTTTTCTTTCAACGCAAATTTCACTCAGGAAATCTACATCATTCTATAATATGTACATATTCTCAAGCTCAAATCAATTCATAAGCAGAAATTCAACTTGAAATTAGCTACAAATAAATAATTAAACTGAAAAGAATTCCTTCTACAAATGTTTATCTTCTCCTACAAATGATAATATTCTCACATTTTAATAAATTATATCATAAATTCGTTACATATTTATAACTTTTAAAATGAGTTATAAGCTGTTGTACTTTTTTGGTCGTGTTTTTGTTTATTCAAAAATAAATTAAGTAATATGTTTTATGTTGCAAAATTTAACTAAAATCCAGCGTTTAAATAAATTCAATACCTCTCTTAGTTTGGTCAGTATAATGATTTGAAGTTGTTGGTAGGTGGTGCTTGAAATAAGCTGTGATCCACTGTCATTTGCTTCTACATAGTAATATCTTGGAACTAGAGCACTGATTAATTAATGAATTGATTCATTAGCTAATTTTTCGTAGTTATATTCCTTCTTAAAATAAAAATCTTGACGATCCTTTCATAACTAAGCAAAAGGTTCCTTCTTTAAATATAAATCCGAACAATCCTTTCCTATTTAACTAATTTAACATATTTTAAATTCTCAGCGTATAATTAACTTTGTAGTATTACTTACATCAGATTCCTTCATTTCAAGCAGTTGTCCCAAATCAAATTCCATGAGGGGCAGGCTTTTGGAGACGAAACGGGCCGCATTTGCAACCTCGGGCACTGCGTGTTTCTGCAACAAAACCATTTCCCACAACGAGCTGTTAATCGCACCGGTCTTTACCGGATCCAGCTCAGTGTCATCAAAGGGATCTGCAATCTCCACAGCTGACAACAGAAGACAACATTCAAATATGCAAATATATTCAGGAAGAACAACAGCATTAGAACTTACCACTTGCGGCAGCTGTGGCGCAGATCAGACGCTTGAGACCCGTGTGACGCAACAATAGATTGCAGACGAAACGTATGAGAATGATGGCATCCTCCGTTGGACTACGCAAAGCTAGACGTGACATGCGTTTGGCAAAAGCAGCCACGAGATTTTCGGGCAAATGCGTCGAAGTCAAAAAGATGTCCGCCAAATAAAAGAGACGCGCCTTATATTTGTTGTAGAACATGCGGGGATAGAACATATTGTACAGCTTTTTATACACATCCGGATACGTGATGTTCTGCTTTTGCATCAGCGAAAAGATGCCCTGCAACGCCAGCAAAGCAATGGGACCATCTAATACATAACAAAACGTTAACAAAATATACAAGATCTTACAGTCATATCAACAACAACAAATTACAACTTACCGAACTGATGCAGCGAGTCCATGAGGAAATCGGTAAGCAATATGGGATTCTCCAAATGCGGTAGAATGCGCTCTAAGAGCACAACCAGCACCTGACGATGCACCTGCTCATCAACGCCGCTGCAACGATCAATGATGCCTTGCCATACGATATTCAACAGCTTTTGCGTGTCAGCCAAATCAAAGCTGCCTGCCATGTGATACTGTTGCTCGGCCAGCACAGTTTTGCCCAAGTCCAATGTATTGACGATGCCCAAATAGTTCAAAGCCTGTTGTGGCGTCTCCACAAAACTAGCCGGCGTCAATTGTGGCAACAGCTCGTAGCTCAACTGCAGCACGTCCAGGCAGCGTGCATATTTCTCAAATGCAGGCAATGCCAAGGCTGGCGACGTCTCCGATTCAATTAAGGCACCCAGAATGCTGCTCAAATGTTTCTTTGGCCAATTCCCATTGTTGTGCTTGATGTGCTTTGCCTCGGTCACAATGAGTTGCATGGCAACTTTGAGTGCAACGTTGGCATCTTCTTTGTTGGTGCCCGCCAAGCGCTGCAGCAGCCAGCTCCACGTTTTATTGTAGAGTGCAAAGCATTTGGCATTGGGATCCGTGTCCAATGTTTTCTTGAGCTTTGCTTTCGCTTTCGCCTTGGACTTTTTGCCGGGTTTGGTCAGCTCTTCGTCGGCGGGATAAACACTTTGACGCTTCAGTAGGTTCTTAAAGATCACCTCAATAGTGTGCATGAGACCCACTTGATGTGCGTACCCCTCCTCAGCCTGGAAACCATGTATAAATTTAGTTATTTTGCATAAACACAACACATTTAACTTACAAAAAGTTTAACAATGCCACCCAGTACTTTGGTATCGACTTGGGTGGCATTCAAAAAGGCATTTGCCTTTTGCTGCAGCTCGACGGGCACATTTGAACGTTTGGCGAGTGTGTCCAACGCTGGAGCTCCTTGTTTCGCTTTATTTGTGTGTTTCATGATCGTATTTTCAAAACGTAAATAAAACGCGACACATCCAAATATAAAACGTGCGCGGCGAACTGCTGACTAAAATGCGGGGCTGCCAACTTGTGTGTGGACTGGACGCAACAAGCACGCGTTTTGGGCAAATTTTGCGCATTTCTCACGTTTATTCATCTGCAGCACATGTGTGTTCGTTGTTTGTTTATTTTTTTTTTTTTAATTGATATTATAAATAATTAAAATGAATGTGAGCACGGATTTTAAGCCTGTACCAACGCGTGCTGCGCTTGCACTACAGAAGAGTGCCAACAAAACAGAATTCACGGCTCTAGTCTTTCAAGAGCCGCAGACTGCAGCAACAACAAAAACAAACACAACAGGCGAAGGAGCTGAGGCTACATCAACAAATGCTAAGGACACAAAGACGGACAACGAATTCGACATGAAGCGCGCACGCCATGAGGTTCTCAACTTTGCTATGGCCAATCAACGGACCAGTAAAAACAAGCGCAAAATGGAAATATTTCAGCTGATCAAATTGGGCGCCAAGCCGCCGAAGAAGGCGTACAAAAACTACAAAGATCTGAAAGCGGAACGGCAGCGGCTCCAGGATATTCGCGAGCAGCGCAAGAAATTCCATCAGTTGGGCAAAAATCAAGCGGGCGCCGCTAGCGTTAAATGTACAACGAAAACGCAGCGAAATCAACGCGATAAGAAGCGAGCACCAGTTGCAAATATTGGCCAGCATTATGGCAAAGCCGAGACAAAACTGAAAAAGCGTAATTAAAGCATATTTCAAACAGAATTTTCAACATGGCCTGTTTTATTTTGTAAACAAAACGCATACGCATATGTCTGTTATGCGATGTTTATGTTTATTTTTTTATACCTGGCAGCCCAAAATGCGATTAGCGTTGCCAATGTATTAATAGCCTTTAACATTTTTATTTATCACACAATGAAGTTTCAAATGCAGAATGCGTAGCTATATTTATGTTTTAACTAAATACCTATGTAAGGGCATTTTTTATAGTTCTGCATTTGTACTTAGTAAACAAATGTATTTACATATCTTATGTATATTTTAATTATTTGGCAACCCCAAATGAGTTGGCGCTGCCAATCTTTTGGAAATCATATGTTTCTATTGCTATTGTTGTTGTTTTTTTTTTGTGTGCACTTGATTATTGGTCAGACGTGCGATTACGTGAATTCAGTTAGAAGCATTAAGAATTGTTATTAATTGCGAACAATACAAAATGAACGCAGCTCCACGTGCCGCCATCAATCAGCTACTACGACGCGCCTACAGCGCTGCAAGTGGTGCCTCCAAGCCCACAATCACTTCGAGTGCCGCTCCAGCTTCAGCTCCTGTTAAGAATGTGACTGGTCTGAGCAGCGCCTGTGTGAAGCCCACATCGACACCAGTTGGACCAGGAGCGTCAGCTAGCAGCGGATACAAAGTGCCCGAATATTTCTGCTTCAATCGCTTCTCTTATGCCGAAGCTGAGGTTGAGATGGCCAAATATCGCTGCCCTCAGCCATCTGCGGTGAAGAAGTAAAAGCGATTAAACAAACAATGTAATTATTTAGATGAAATGCATATGTATAATAAAAAACGTTAAAGAAAACGCAGCAAGCCAGTAATTATTTGACAAATTAATATAGGCACGCACATATATATATATATATATATATATATATATATATATATATATGTATAAACATATATACATATATGCATATATTGTGTAGCATATACAGTATATTTGTGTGTGTGTCTGCTGCATTGGCATGCCAACCTGTTGACCAAGGTTGGCAGCGCACACCAGCGCGCTCTGGTCTTGCAAACACACACACACAAGTTGGCAGCACCGCGATTTGCATTTATTTTTGTGCTCTCGTTCTCTCCCTCTTTTTCACTGCTATTTCTCATCGTAATTTCATGGCGAGTGGCAGTGCTGTGCTGTTCTGTTCTGGTTAATCGACATCGAAAATATTGAGCGCGGGAAGTGATAGAGAGATATTCCAACACACACTGTGTTGTTTTCACATCCAATTTGTCGTTGCAGTTAATAACACCAAAAAAAGTAAATCGCAATTTTATTTTTTTTTTCATTGCGTTCGTCTGCAAATTATTACAAAATAAATGAAAACGAAAAAATAAATGCAAAACAAACTGTGCAAGCAAGCAAGCAGTAAGCCACGGGGTAGGGAAGCGCAGCTCTCTTCATTGTGTTGTTTGTGCGTGTATGTGTGGTACAGTTGGGTAGAAAAAACATTGCTGGCCTGGCAGCGCCGTACAGCAGAACCAGCACAGTAAAAAAAGAAAATAGAAACAGTGAAGCAAGCAAAACTCAAAAAAAGAAAAAAAAAAAACAAATATATAATAATATAGTGACGTTATTTATTTATGAATTGCAAACTGTGTGTAAATGAAAAAGCCGTCGAACATTAATGAATTAGTGCAAAATAAAATGAACGGTGTTGCCAATTTGCTAATATTTTACAGCAGCAGGGAAGACTTCACAAACGCAATCGCAATCGAACGCAGTGCAGTGAAAGCAGAAATCATAAACGACGTTTATGCAAAGAAAAACGAAAAATGTAAAACCTTTTCAAAACGTAAGTGCAGTCTAAACAAAAAAAAAATGGTCTAGGTGAAAAAAAATTGCAATTAATTGAAAGGGGCAACACAGCAGTAGTTGATTAGCAGATATGCGCGTAGTTATATCTATTAAAATATATATCAGCGAGCTAGATAGATATATGCATATATATATGTGTGTGAGCGTGTGTACCTCAACTGGCGCGCAAAAATTTAGCATAGTGTAGTTTGCCTGAGATTGCCTGCTGCCGCTAGCCAAAACCAAAAATGTCTAAAATGGGCGCCAGAGTTGTCGCGCATTCACGATTAGAGAGGAGCGCGTGATTGATGCACGTAAAAGAATATTTAGGAAAATATATTAATCGAAAATGCCAAGTCAAGAAATATTTCATTTTCTTCGTGATTAGAATACATTGGCAGCTTCATCTAATTAAAGAGTAGCGCGCCAAAACATAGAGATATTATTTATATATATATATAGAGAGAGAAATGTATTTCATAAAAGTAATGTAAAATAAAATTGTGTCATATCTAATTACTTATGCCATACCTAATTAGGATAGTTTGCCATGGTTGCCACTGCGCTGCATTAGTATTGTTTTGTTATTTGGCAGACGATTTAAAAAATGTGCATTCTCTTTACGATTGCGTTTTCTTGACTCTTTTAATTCAATCAATTTGCAGTGATATATGTAAAAAATGCGAGCTGGTAAAAAGACGGCAACAGCAGCTGACACGACAGGCAAGACTCGACCGTGCATAGTTTATGTGAAGAATCTAAAGGAATCTGAGACCACTGAGTTGATCAACAATTCGACGCACTACAGCAAGCAACAGCAACGCAACGCATCAGGCAAGCGCAACATAAATACAACAACGTTCAAGGAGAAGGAAAAGGAGAGGGAGAGGGAGAAGACAGGAGATCTGAGAGAGACGCGCACATCGAGACGTGCCACATCCATAGCAAACGTGGAACTGTTGCCCAAGCGAGCAAACGCAGCCGTTATCGGCAAATCTCCAATTGTGGCTTCTGTACGCGGACGTCCTCCCATCAAGCAGCAGCAGCTGCAGCAACAGCAGCAGCTGAAGCGACGCAACACCGAGTTTCCAGTGGCAAGAACTCCTGTTGCTGCTGCTGCTGCCACAACTTTGGCTGCTGTGAAGCGACGGGACAACAACAACACAACCATCACAACAACGACAACAACAACGTCGTCAGCGAAAGGCAACAAAATGTACAAACAATCCAAGTTGGCCATGTCGTCATCAGCATCGTCGGCCATTGTCACATCACCGCCACCGACAATTGCCGCAAGTCGTTCGCGTCGCTCGATCAAACCGAATCCCAAATATGCCAGCGATGACATGGTGACACCCAAATATGTTGCCGCCCTGGCCAGCGATACGCCCAACAAGCGAGGAGGCGGGGCCAAGCAACTGTTTCTGGACGACGACGATGACGAGGACGATGATCTGCATGATTTGATTGAGGAGGATAACGATGATGAGCTCACCGATGCCGCCTTCAATCCGCAGCTGCACAAATCCGACGATGACGACGAAATCAGCGAGGCGGAATTCGAGGAGCAGCTGCGACGCGAGAAGGTGCCACCGAAACGTGGTCGTGGACGACCACCAAAGCATCCGCATGCCATTGCCGCCGCAGCGGCTGCTCAAGCGGCACGCAATGCGGCCCAGGCTCAGGCGGAACAGCGTGGCAGCGGCGGACGTGGCAATGTGGCGTCAGTAGGTCGCGGCGGCGGCACACATCTGCAGCAGCTGCGCCGCTCGATGGCCGTCAATCATATGGTACGCTCCAATCCCATGACGTTGGTGGGCAACAAACGCAAGCTGGAGGATCATCAGGATGGCCCAGTGGCACGCAAACGCATGGCCACCGAATTGAATAGCAGCGGCGGCGTTGGCGGACGCACAGCACCTGTTATCAATGGCAGCACATCGGTCGCAAAGACAGCGGCCATCGGACTGCTGGGCAATCAGAGCAAGACCAAGCTCATTGTGAGCAGCAACAACAATAGCGCAGGCGGCGGCATGCGCTTCATACAGACAACAAATGCCAAGCAACAGTCGCAGCAGCAGCAGCAGCAACGAGCTGTGTCCAATTTCAAGTTGAACTCGGCGTCGGCAACGATGCCGGGACGTCCGATTGGCAGTGTGGGCGTGGCACGTTCCGGTCCAGCGGCACGTCCAGTGGCCGGCAGCCAGCAGCGCGGTGTCGGCAGCGGCGGCGGTGGCGGTGGCCTCAAGATGCACAAGGCGTCGATGGGCAGCGGGGCGGCAGGCAATGCCAAAGTGAAGGTGGAGAGCAGCAGCAACGATGAGGTGCCGACATTTACCATTGTGAATATCGATGATATTATCAATCAGGATGATGTGCTCATCTCGCGCACCTCGAACAACAATCGCAAGACGCCGCACACGCCACGCAACATCAGCAGCAGCAGCAACAGCAATAACAACAACTCACGCTCCACGTCCGCCAACAACAACAGCAGCAGCAACAGTGCAACGCCGCTCAGCAACAACACAACTGGCAACAGTTTGAATTCGAGCGGCAAACGCATCAAGATGCTGTCGACAACAACAACAAGCACAGCGGGCAAAACAACGGGCGGCTTAAAGCAACTGACATTGGCGGAAGCGACAAAGCCGCGTCCACGCATCCTTAACGCTGAGATGGGCAAAAAGACGCCGGTGATGAAGCCACTGATGTGCATGGGCAAGGAACTGTGTCCCACGCCCAGCGATGGCGGCGATACCGAAGACGATGAGGATCTAATGTCGCATGAGATGGCCGATGAGGATGACATTGCAACCATATCACCAACCACAGCAGCCACAACAACGACAACAACAGCAGCGGGAAGTGGAGCATCGCAATCGCGTGTTGTGCGTCGCGTGCAAACTGCTAAATGGCTGCCAAATGCTGCACGACGCAACATTTTGGCGACGACACCGAATGCGAGCAATAAGCAACAGCAGCAACAACAACAACAGCTGGTGACAGATCGCAAGCTGACAAAGCTGCTGGGCGAGGGCAGTGATGATGATATGGTCTTTAAGAAGCCGGCAAGTCCGTCAACCTCATTGTCAGCCACAAACACGCCACAGCAGTCGGCGTTAGGTTTGCGTCGCTCCAAAGAGAATGCGAATGCCAATGCCAATATCATTATTAAAACCAGCAACAGTCCGAGCAACTTGGATGAGGCAACGACCATTGATGGCGATGTGGCTGCTGCCATGTTGTTGGATGGGGCAACAACAACAGCGGTTGCTGCGGACACGAAAACAACGGGCATTATCAAACAAGAGGCGAAATACTTTCCACCCGAAACAACCACATACTGTGAGGAAGATGGACGGATTGTGAAGAAGATCACATGCTATGAGACCTGGCATGTGATTAGCACACCCCGCGAGTCCATCACAAAGACACGCCAGCAACGCACCTGCCTCGAATTATCGCTGGCCAAGCTTGCGAATGTCGCCACACGCATCAAAGTCCCCTCGAGCAAATGGACCAGCAAGGTGACGCTGTACAAGGTGTCGCCATCGCTGATGCAGCGCCAAACGATGACCATATTCACCGGTGATCTGAAGACCTACAACATACCCGAGGAGGAGCGTCACAAATATCAGCCATCGTGTGTCCTGTTCCGACGATCGGTGCTCGATCGCAGCAAGTGCCGTGTGCCCTTCGATCGTGCCATCATCTTTAAGAACAAATGCTTCTATGCGAACATCGAGGGCAAGCATGTCAATTTGCTGGGCGCACCCGAGGTCGTGAATACCATTAAGGATGTGGAGATACTCATCGATATCGTTGATTCGCTGGCATTATCAAGCAATCTTGTTGAAATGGTTACTTCCAAGTAGTTCGTGAGCGGGGGGCACAACGGGGGGATTATGCTGTATGCTGTATAAAATATGCAACAAATAATTCAAAAAACAAAAAAAAGAAGAAAAAAACACAATACTACGTAATTAATTATGTAGAATCCGGACAGTTGAGAGTAAGTGGCGTACAAAATTCTTTGAAGAGAATTTGGATCAATTTGATATGATATGATGGGTTACGCTGAATGTTTCTTTTTTTTTTTAATTCGATTTAACTTAGTTGTAATAGTTACTTTAGCGTAATAGTTACTTTAGCTGCTCGTTATATATCTACATAAAAAATATATAATAAAACAATTCAACACAAACACACGCAAAAACCAACAACAACAACAACCACAACACAGCAATAACAACAATTTATACACATGCATATTTTATATATATACACAATTTTAATTTTCAATCATTATTTTGATAATATATTCTAAATGTGTAATGATGTATATCGGATAAATCGGAATAATCCCCAAGAGCAAAACTGTATAATTCGAGAGTCGAACGCGACTTTCAAAGTAAACCTAAAAATTAAAGAAAAACCAACTCTATAATTTTTAATAAATAAGTTTTACATAATGTATGTATGTAGGGCATAAATAATTTTTAAAAAAAAACTAAAAAAAAAAAACAAAAAATCGAGATAGAAAACCACTTTTTAATTTGCAAATATATAAAACTGTAGTTGATTTATATTGTAAACAAAAAAATAAAGAAAAATAAAAACGATCCGTAAAGAAAACAACATTACAAGATAAGGCGCGAATGCGCATATTTAAATTTATTTCTACATTTAAAGCAATGACGAGGGAGTAATAAATAAACATATATATTATTTTATTTCTTTATATACGATTAAAAGTTTAATCTAAAAGCTAAATGCATTGTATTTTTCAATCATTCTGGTTGGGTTTGGATTTTCAAAATAAATAAATTGTTTAATATTTCAGTACAACTTCAACGAATGCCAGTGTGTACACACTTGAAATGTGGCCCATAATTGTCATTTGTGTTTGTGCTATCGATTTTGCAACCCTCTGAAGTTTTGTTGTTTGATCGAGTGCAATTTATTAATTGTTACAGCATACAGACTTAATTTAAATGTTTAATTTCATTTGTACAATAGTTTTGTGGGTGCATACCTTTTCGGGGTAAGAAGAATCGATAGTTATCAATCGATGTGAACTTTTCTTCTTTGTGTGCCTGCAAAACAGCGTGACCGCATATGTATATTGCTAAATATACTATTTGAAGATGCGAACTTCAAGTATAAAACTCGCATTATTTAAATGGGAAAGCTTCTTATTAGTCCTGCTGCCAAAAAAAAATATTAATAAAGCAAACCGTCAAGTTTCTCATAGAAATACATGAAAAACAAACATAATACCAACATCAGCGGTCACACTGAAGTTGGCTTGTTTAAAATTCACATCGATAACTATCGCGTATGCGTGCGTGTGTGAGTATGTGCGGCGAACGTGTTGAGCATCCCTGGTTCGATACACGTATCGATATCAGTCTAGCGCTGTCAATTATTTACCTATATATATATATTTTGTCTCCCCACAAAAAATTATAATTATAAACGCCCAACCAAAAAGTAAAAAACAAGAAAAAACTAAAGAAAAACTAACGCAAAAAAACACAAAGTAAAAGTGTGCGGCAGCAAGCAATTGCGGTGATTGATGTGGTCTGTGTGTGCGTGTGTGTGTGTAGGAGCGAACAGAGGAGGGAGCAAATGAAGGAGGAGGAGCGCTGCTTGCTGCGGCTCCATTGACAACCCAACCCAAAAAAGCAGAAGCACAGCGACAAGCAGAAACGAGAGGAGTACACATACAGTGCATAGAAGAAGAGCGAGCGCAAAGGGAAAAACGCAGACAACAAAAAAAAAAAAAAAAACGAAGAAAACTGTGGAAACTGCATAATTAATATTTAACACATACAGTAATACACATAACTTAAGAAATTACATTGTATAAGTTAGGCAGCCTCCCCCACCCCCCACAAACATCAAAATGGATACCGAGCGCGGAGCAACAAATAATGGACAAGAGACGAAGGTGATTTATCACATCGACGATGAGAGCACTCCATATTTGGTCAAAATACCCATATGCTCGGCTCAGGTGACGCTCAAGGACTTTAAGCTGGTGCTGAACAAACAGAACAACAACTACAAGTATTTCTTCAAGTCGATGGACGCGGACTTTGGTGTCGTCAAAGAGGAGATCGCCGACGATGCCACCATATTGCCTTGCTTCAATGGACGCGTCGTCTCGTGGCTCGTCTCCGCCGATGGCACCAATCAATCCGACAATTGCTCCGAGCTGCCGCCAAGTGAATGCGAAATGCGTGTGCGCACTCATCTAATGCAACAACAGCAGCAACAACAGCAACAACAACAACAGCAGCAACAGCAACAGCATCTACAACAGCAATCACAACAGCAAACACAACAGCAATCAACACAGCAACAGCAGCAACACAAGTTGCCGCTGCAACTGCTGCAAGCGCCGCCACTCACATATCAATCGGCCTCGGTGCTCTCCAGCGATCTGGATTCCACCAGCCTGTTTGGCACCGAATCCGAACTGACCTTGGATCGCGACATGACCGACTACAGCAGCGTGCAACGGTTGCAGGTCCGCAAGAAGCCGCAGCGTCGCAAAAAGCGTGCGCCCAGCATGTCGCGCACATCCTCGTACAGTTCGATCACCGACTCGACAATGTCGCTGAACATCATCACGGTGTCGATCAACATGGAGGCCGTTAACTTTCTGGGCATCTCAATTGTTGGCCAATCGAATCGCGGCGGCGATGGCGGCATCTATGTGGGCAGCATCATGAAGGGCGGTGCCGTCGCCTTGGATGGTCGCATCGAGCCGGGCGACATGATATTGCAGGTGAACGATGTGAATTTCGAGAATATGACCAATGACGAGGCGGTGCGTGTGCTGCGCGAAGTCGTCCAGAAGCCGGGACCGATCAAACTGGTTGTGGCCAAGTGTTGGGATCCCAATCCCAAGGGTTATTTCACCATACCGCGCACGGAACCGGTGCGTCCCATTGATCCCGGCGCTTGGGTGGCGCACACACAAGCGTTGACCTCACATGACAGTATTATGGCCGATATACCGGAGCCGATCAAGGAGCGACTCGATCAGAACAACATTGAGGAGATTGTGAAGGCCATGACGAAACCGGACAGTGGCCTCGAGATACGTGATCGCATGTGGCTGAAGATAACCATACCGAATGCATTTATTGGTGCCGATGCTGTAAATTGGGTGCTCGAGAATGTGGAGGATGTGCAGGATCGACGCGAGGCCAGACGCATTGTGTCGGCGATGTTGCGCAACAATTTCATCAAGCATACCGTGAACAAATTGACATTCTCCGAGCAATGCTATTACGTGGTGAACGAGGAGCGTAATCCAAATATGCGATTGGCCGGCATGCACAATAATCCCCATGGCATGGTCGGTGGACCGCATGGCGGTGGGGCATTGAGTCATGCGGACACCGAGAGCATCACCAGCGACATTGGTCCGTTGCCAAATCCGCCAATCTATATGCCATACTCGGCCACATATAATCCAAGTCACGGCTATCAGCCGATACAATATGGCATCGCCGAGCGTCACATTTCGTCCGGTTCGAGCAGCTCGGATGTGCTCACCAGCAAGGATATCTCGGCGTCGCAGAGTGACATCACCTCGGTCATTCATCAGACCAATCAGCTAACGATCGCTGCGCATGGCTCCAATAAATCATCGGGTTCATCGAATCGCGGTGGCGGCGGCGGTGGCGGAGGAGGCGGTGGTGGTGGAGGTGGCAATACCAACGATCAGGACGTATCCGTATTTAATTACGTATTGTAGAAATCTTTTGCAATGAAATTGTGTGTTTATTATTAATTAATATAATTATTCTTTTTATACATATACGAGTATACAAGCGAAACAGAAACAGAAACAGAAAACAACAAAAACAAAACAATATAATATGTATATTTATAAGAAGCTGATCATAACGAAGTCGCAAGATATTGACGATGATAATGATAATGATGATGATGATGATAATGATGTGGACACTGTGTCAAGTAGGATTAGCTCGAGACGTGACGCCTCCGCAGCATGGATTACACGAATGCGATTGCGATAGAAAGAGAGAGCGCGTCGAGAATGAAAGTGAAAGAGAGAGAGAGAGAACAAGTTGCATGGGATGAATGGAAGCCAGCTTGTAATGAGCATAAGAATGAGATGATAATTTTGAATAAAGTTCTAAGAATTTAGTAATCAAAAACAAAAACAAACAACAACAAAAAAACAAATAAAAAATATAATGCATAATTTTTGCCAATTTATTTGTGTGTTCTTAAGCACTTTCTTATCTTGAATGTGTGATTTATTGATTTTTCAGCTCCTTGTGATAAAACAAACACAAAAACTTCCTATCCACTGGCAATGTGAACGATAAAAATACCAAAATTGCATAGATAAGCGCATTAACAATGGAAAAATGTATAATTTACAAATATAGATTATTATTTGCTAGCTTTTACACTGTTATTTTGAATTAGGCGCGCGGCATACGTTTTACAGCACTATGTCAAACATCGAAATGTATGCAGTAGTATATTAATACTGCAATTGGGTGTCTGGCAACGCTCTAAAAAAGTAAAGTTCTAAAATTTCGGTTTGTAAATGGTGAAGTTTTCATAGCAATAAATAGTGTAGTATAATTTATAATAATAACAATATTATTTGTCATTACACAACTACAAAAAATTAAATCGTTATCGATAACTCCCAGTGGTGAGTATGGTGGTATTTGGTATTTCTTATCGTCAGCGGTGCGGTCACCCTGTATTGTGTTTAGGCAACTTTTGTTAGAAATGTCAACAGAAGTTGAAACTTCGACTGCATCTGATAAATTCTCGGCCAATGCCGAAGAACTAGAAAGTTACTATTTAATGCTCGAAGCGGGCAACATACCAGAACTCCAGTGGCAATTCCCGGGCCGTCGTCCACCGTCGCCAGATGCCAGCGCCGGCGTCAACAACAAAGAGCTGGAAGCAGCCACCGAAGCTGTTGAACAAGAGTAAGACAAGCGCTTAAAATAAGCATATGGAATAAATATTTAATTGCTATTCTTTGCTTGCAGGCCACAGAAGGCAAACGACTTTGATTTCAGTGACGATGTGGCGCCAACTCAAATGCGTGTGCGCAGCCAGACTTCGACACCGAAATCGGCGAAGAAGAAGACTGCCAACTTTGCCGGTGTTCTAGAGACGCTTAAGAAGAAGAAGACGGAAGGTTCCTAGCACACAATTAATCCATATAGCATGCAGTTTAACTAGATCCAAAAAGGAACTGGAATTTCAAAAGAGACACATTCATTAGGACACTAGACACAATTGTCTGTTTATTATTTTGTTTATTTATATCATAGTTAACAGTGCTAATTAATTTAAGCTCGTTTAAAATTCTTAATTTCAATTGAATCTTTTCCCGGCAATCTATCGTATTTTTAAATCTTTTCCACATCATATATTTTCGTCCCCTTAGAATAACGAATTTTTTGTAAATAATTATATTTAAGTAGTCTATTTTTAACATACAATAGTTGTATACACAATATATTTATGCATTATATATATAAACCTTAACGTGTTTGTTCTTTTTAGTGAATTCGACATTTCTTATCTGAATTATGTTCATAGTACATTAATTGTTTGTTCATATCTATTTTTCATTTATCTTTAAATGGTGCTCATTCCCTGCAATTCATTCGTATATCTCTCTCTCGCTTCCTCGTACTATTCGCTATCTCTTTCGGTTATGTGTGAACAATGCTATTGCTTTTTTAATGCAGTTGACTATAATTTCAAGAAAATAATTTTATAGAAAAAAGAAGTTTAGAAAATAAACAATATCATTAAATACAAATTTTATGAAAAGAATACAAAAATATATATATATTTAAGATCAAAAATTAAAAATTGAACTATTAGTTTGCTTTCTTGTATCCCTGAGAGCGAACAACTAAATATAAAGCTTAGAAATGTAAAATTGAATTCAATTGTTAAATTCTTTCGCTTCCCCACAGGAAATTCGTGTAATTGCATTGATTTATATTGGTCATAGTTATAGTATGTTTCTTCAATTCCAGATACATATATGTATGAATTGTGTGTTTTAACATTCTGGAGAAATTTAGAAATAAAAATTAGAGTCTAATTCGTTGTGACTGAATAATGAGGGAAACAGAATAAATAATGATGGACAAAATCAAATTAGTTAATGTATTCGTTGTTTTTATTTATTTTTAAATGGCATATGTGTTCATATATATATATATAGTATATACATATATATGCATAAAGTATAATTGACTTCTCTGTGTGTGTGATCCGTAGTCAATTAGCGTTTTTACAAAGGATATATATATATATATATTATTATATAGAATATATAATCTATATGTGCACATAGTAGATTTCTTGAGTAAATTAGTATTAGATAATATACCAATATATATATATATATCATATATATATATTTGATTATTTTATTCGCCTGATTGCGTTAGGGTTTTTGTTACGCTTGCAAAAGCGTTTGTGCAGTTTTTTTTTTCAAATAATTTTCGTTAATTCTTTTTCGTTTTGTTTTCGTTTTTATGTGTTTTTTGTACATTTTAAAATTACATCAAGCTAAGCAATATTTAACAATGTTGTCTAAAAAGTTATAACAAACTAAAATGAGAATTGTTTAAATGCTTTAAACATAAAAGTAAAATGAAGGATTAGAAAAAAGAGATAGGCGTAGTGCATGTGCTTGTTGTCTGTGCTTTTTTTTTTTGTTTTGAGGGGGAAGAGAGAGTGTGTATGGGGGAGGGGGGGGAAAGCACATCCATTTATGTATATATAGTGTGAGAATAGTTGTAGTAGTGTATAAGTATATTTAGCTTAAATTTAAACAAACTTTGTTGCTGTTAAAGCACGTGCGTCCGGCGTTTTTAAAACGCCTCAATTATGTGGGTGGGTGATTCAAGCAGGGTGTGGAGAGGGGGGAAGTACAAGGGTTGTTGGTGTGTGTGTGAGTGTGTGAAAGTATAACAACTTAAAATACTACACGAAATAAATGAAAAACATCAACAAATTGTAGTTTGCGTGTTCACGACACACGGCTAGGCCAAGGTGAACGCTGATAATTAAGCCAAAAAAAAAAAAAATAAAGAGACAATTTTCTCCCCAGTCCATTTGTGTTTTTTTCTCTCTTTTTCATCCTTCATGATTATAATTCGTTGTTAAGTGTTGCCGGCAGTTCGAGTCATTCATCTTCCAATCCGCCTCTGTGATGCTGCTGTTGCAGTTGCTGTTGCTGGGGCTGTGGTTGCTGCTGCTGTTGCTGCTCGAGATTGCCAACATTATCGCCGATTTCACTTTGAATGATCTGTATGATTTGATAGAATGTGGGACGCGATTTGGGCGTCTCATGCCAGCAGGGACGCATCAACTCATTGTACACAAAGTCTGTGCAAAGCTCTGGCTTGGGTAACCTATAAATTACAACACACGGGAAGAAAAGATTCAATAGAATGTCTTTAAAGGTCTTATTTGGAATGTTTACCGCTCGCCACGTCGCAGTCGATTGAGGAAATCTTCCTGTGTAAGTTCCTGGCCAGGCAATAGATTCGGTATTTCGCCACGCGAGAACATTTCAAAGAGCGTTACGCCATAGCTCCAAACATCTGAATACGATGAGAATTTGCAGGTCTCAATGGCCTCCGGCGAGTACCTAAAAATAAATGAATTAATAAAGGAGGAAATCGTATTAATTACAGCATTATTTCAATTACCATTTGATGGGTATATCGCGCTGACTGATGCCATAATAATAGCCATCAGCATTGGCGAATTGCGCCAGACCAAAATCTGAGATTTTCACACACGAACGATCGACTAGAATGTTGCGCGCCGCCAGATCACGATGTATTAGCCCCTTGCCGGACAAATAGTTCATGCCCTGTGTGTACGTCATAAAAAGTGTGAAATTCAAATTGAGTACAAATCATCGTTAAAAATCTTTTGCGTTTCACTTACGCAGGCAATGTCCAAGGCAAAGGCCAAGAGACGCGCATTCGTTAGGCTTGGCTTGCGCGAACTGAGATACACAATAAATGAACCATACTCAAAGTACTCCATGATAATACTCAGCGATTTCTCTGCCCAATACTTGAACTTTACGACATTGGGATGATCCAGTTTCCTCATGATATCAATTTCGCGTATAAAATCATTGGTCACCTGCACCGTTTTGAGTTTCTTGATGGCCACCTGTTCGGTGGGACGTTCCTTGTCATGATATTCGAGTTCGCCGCGATAAACGGTGCCATAGTGTCCTTGGCCAATCTTGTGCTTCTCGCGATAAATCACCTTGCAGTCGGACAGTTGCATGACCAGCGGCAGATCGTGTGAGTGTGAAAAGAATTCACCTGGACCGCTGAATAGATTGCGAGCGGTTGCCTCGTCCATTTCGCATTCAGATTCATGGCGACCATTTGCCATCTGGCCATGTCCATTATTCATGACCATAAATTCGCCCTGATAGTCGCCATCCTCAGCGAACTCCACTGCAAACAAACGAGAGAGGCAGAAATTTAGTTTTGAATATTGTCAATTTGATAATGCAACTCTTACGTGATTCGGCTTCGGTTTCAGGCACATCGTAGTTGCGCTGCAGTCGCGTCTTGATCGCATTGAGGCGCGTAAAGATGTCGTGGTGACTGAAACGCTTCTCGGGATCATCGCTCCAGCCATCCATGATCGTGTTGTACATCTCGGTGGGGCACAGACGCTGATGCAGCGGCTTCAATATGCCGCCATCGATCGAACGATTGCGTATGAGATCGCGTTGCTTCATTCGATCCGGTGCGCATTGTGCACGCGAGAAGATCTCATAGATGGTCGTCGCAAATGCCCACAGCTGTGTGCTCGAGTCCTGTTTGGCGGCCTCCAAGTGGTTGTAGTACTTGATGGGTATCCACGCAGAGCTGGGAAGGTAAAAAGCAGTGAATTAATTAGTTGAATATTTGTTTTGAGTTGTTATAAGTTGTTATTCAACGAAAGTGAGATATCTGCTACTTATTTTGATTAATAGCCAGAAAAGTGATGTATTATTATTAAAATATACCACAAAAATACTAAGATATACCGATATATGGATATTTGGTATACCAAATTAATATACCACAAAAATACTAAGTTACACCGATATATATATATATATATATATATATATATATATATATATATATATATTTGGTATACCAAATTAATATACCACAAAAATACTAAGTTACTCCGATATATATATATATATATATATATTTGGTATACCAAATTAATATACCACAAAAATACTAAGTTACTCCGATATATATATATTTGGTATACCAAATTAATATACCACAAAAATACTAAGTTACTCCGATATATATATATTTGGTATACCAAATTAATATACCATAACAATACTTAAAAAATGCTGAAAGCTATATTTAGTATATTGATATAGTACAACATTATAAATATACCATAGGGTAAAACATACCAGATGTTCAGTCAATGCAACTAAGATCCGTAGTAATATACCACATAACTACTAAAATGTACTAAAGGCCATTTTTGATAGATATATATATATATAGAGCAACATTGCAAATATAGCATAGAATACTGAAATATACCAGATTGTCAGCCAAAGCAGCTAAGACCCGTAGTAAATAAACTTTTTTCCCCATACAAAACTATTTCTCAAATAATAATTGCTATTAACAACATTTTCAGGAATCTTAAATACTTAGTTATTGTATATGTTGTATGAAACAAGAATCGCTGCTGTAGCTTCAAAATTACATTAGTTTTTCAATTTGCTGAGGCAGAAGTGGGTGTGGCTAACATTTTAAATAAACTTGATCTGCGTACAAACATTAGAAGTGCAGCCGAAAAACAATTATAGCTCTAACTGTTATAGTCTCTGAGATCTAAGTGTTTGCACGGACGGACGGACAGACAGACAAATGATCATGGGTATATCATCTCGAAATATACTTAATGGGATCGGAGATGCCTTCAACTGCCTGTTACATTCATTTCCCTTCTACTCTATGGATAGCGGGCATAAAAGATACTCACTCTGATTGCTTGTAGGGACGCGGGTAGCCGGGATCACTGATTTTGGCATCGAGCACATACTTCTCGGGCTCGTATTTGGTAACGTACAGATTCGCACAGCGTATGTAGCTATGGATGATCTTATTATCCTCCAGATAGTGCATGCCACGCACCAAGCCATGCATCACGTCCAGCAGACAATACATGCTTAGATCGCGATGCGCCAACAGGAATTTGTTGAGTGGCCCATACTTGGAGTACTCCATGACCATGGTGTAGGGCACCGATAACGTCAGGCCATAGAGCTTGATGAACTGCGGCGACTGGATTAAGCTCCAGGTGTGCGCGAGCTGTGTGAACTCTTGGAAATTGGCATCGTACTTCAGCATCTTCATGGTGACGGGAACATCCTTGAACGAACCCTGTTGTATCCAATCGCCGCGCATGGTAAACACTTTGTCATCATCGCTGTGATTGATCGAGTCTGTGTGTGTGGATTAACAGGAATTTCATTTATAAATACAGTCAATAGAGTGAAAGAAATCTTTGTCTCTCACCTCGATACCATTGCAAATCGGTTTTGGGATTAAATATCTGGGCATTGCGACGCTGCAGTTCGCCTTCGCTTAATTCCATTTCAGTCTTTTTGGTTTTCAGATTTTTTGGCAAACAGAGCAGCAACAGCGGCGGCTTGTCATACTTCGATGGCGGTATGCGTATGCGATCGTTGCTATCAGTGCGTATAAATTGCGCCAGCTCCGGCAGCTGATCGAATGTGTGCTCATCGCCATTGTAGGCCAGCTTCCAGTGCTTCTCCTTTCGCACAATCTTGAACGTTTCCGTCTGGCAGCGCTCATGATCGCTGTTGCGAGCCACGCTAAAATATACGATATATATATTGAATATTTTCAAATCAATGACTTATAGTTGTGTCAAGCTTAACTCACATGCGTGTGTTGATGTCGATGTAGTAGGTGTTGTATTCACGATCACATTGCCGCACAATGTAGCTGCCACATTTGTCGCCATTCTCGTGCAGCTTCATAAACGAATAGCCGCCACCGATGGGGCCATGACAGCACAGTCTATCGAGCTCCTCCAGCGAGGGCGTCTTGTACGACGGGCACAAGTCCTGCATCCACTTCACGGTTAATCTGTCAGTTGGAAGAGAGAGAGTGTGTAAATTAAATAAAGTCATTAAACTAATTGAAATTCTTAGCTGCATTAAATGTTGATTTTATGCACTTATTACTCAATTGCTGATTGAAATAAATACTGCAATAAATAGTTCAATTGATCTGGCAAATTCTCACAAACTGAAAAACATAAATTAATTGATTTTCAATCGACAAAACGTGCCCAACGAACAAACGATTCATTTTTAGAAATGGTATTAAATTTCGAATGCCGTTATGTGGTTTTTCATGCTTCTGATGCAATAATATTGTACAACTGACTCTGACCGCATTAATTATCAATTTCCAAAGAAGTAGAAGCTAGAAGGCTGCAATTTTGGAAGCTGAAAGAATATTCATTAGCTTATGCTTGACCGAATTCTGCTTGCATGCTCTTTCGATATACTTATTCATTATGCTGACTAATTCTAAGCCTCAACAGTAAGAGCTAGAAGGCTGCAATATTGATATTTTGTGCGCTGACATTGATTGCATTAATTATCAATTTTCAATAAAGTGGAAGATAGAAGGTTGCAATTTTGAGACCTTACTACATTCTATAGCTTGTGCTTTTGATGTACTTATTCTGACAATATTCTTTATGCTGACTGACAGCTTGATTATTAAGTCTAAACGGTAAGAGCTAGGGGGCTGTTTCCATGCTTTTGATACACTTATATGCCATTATTTTTAATGCTAACTGACTGCTCGAATCATTCAATTCTAAACCTTAACAGTAAGATATAGAAGGCTGCTTAGAATTATGAGCTGCTGCTAATTGTTTTACCTAATATAAATGCCCAGATAGGAGATGAACGATTTCATTTCGTGTTCGGTCTCGAAGCGCATGTGATAACCCTTGGGAAAGCCGACAATTTCCATGCGCACCAGCTGCTCGCTCTCCTTGTACAGCGAGAAGATGTCCTCGACCACAGCGACGAGGCTCCACTGCAAATGCAAGTGCAAGAAATGCATTTTCAAGATTACAATATCTACTTCAAAGGAAATTGAGCAATTACTCACTTTGAGCGTGGCCTCTGAGGTGACGCGTGCCACTTTTAGACCGGGCTCGGCTGAATCATGGAACCAGAGACGCACATAGACGGGTATTGTGTTGGGCATCTGTTGCTGCAACACGCGACGCTGTGCATGTTGATGATTCTGATGCCGATGATGTTGTTGCTGTGATGCTGCTGACTGCGACCCGTTGCCATTGCTGCTGCTATCATTGCGTGGATGATGTGCGGTGACTGTCGTCGACAGCGTTGTATTCGAGCCTGTCACCAGCGTTGTGGTCGACGTCCGAGTCGAGTGACTGATACTGTGGCTGCTGCTCCCAATGCCGCTGCTCAGGCTTGGCGGCTCTGTGGTCGATTCGTTGGGGAAATACTCAACGGTGGCCTTAAACTGTTCCGTTAAATATGTGGGCGCCAAATGGCAAATCTGATGCACATAATGCCACTTAAGACTATCGACCGCCGGCTGATTAACGCTCAGCTGGCGGAATGTGCTGCGGATTTTGGCGCGCACAAAGATGCGATGTGCCCGCCACAGACTGCGGGGCAAATACGTTTTGTAGGCCTTCTCTACCGCCTGGGCCGCCAGTTGGCGTTCCTCCTTATCGATTAGCATATCCATGACCGCCAGGCCCATGACCTTGTCCTTGTGGTCGGGATAGCGTATCTCCTGGATCTGTTCGTGCAACATGTCGTAGCGCATCTGATGATACAGATACGTATGGCAATTGGCATCGATTTCGGACAGTTGGCGATCCAATTCAGGGACCCGGAATCGCATGCGAAAGCAATAGCGAACGTTGCAGCTCAAATGTTCGCCAGCCAATTGCCATTTGTTGCAGTTGGCGCTGTTGTTGTTGCTGCTGCTGCTGTGCGAGTTGTTGTTATTGCTAGAGCTACTGTTGCTGCTCCCGCTGCTGCTGTGCTCGCGTATGCCGAACAACAATTGCGCCGCTGGCAATATCTCCATTTGGCGGCACATCATGCAGGAAATCTCCTCGGCGAGCAGTGTGGGCGCAAAGCGATCATAGTCGTCCTTCAGAAAGTTGTAGACGTGTATGTAGCCATCGTTGGCAATGTTCTGACTTGAGCTGCCGCCGCTGCGCAGCGACGACGCTGCCAGGCTGCTGCTGTCCGCCAGCGAAGTGCGTCCGCTGCTGCTGTCGTCCATTTCTTTCCTTTCGCGGCCACACAAGCAACCAACCACACACACACGCACACACACTCGCACTTTTCTAATCAACAAATCGTGTTGTTGTTGTGGTTGTCGTCGGTTGTTGCTTGCGTCGCCACCTCATTAATATGCAGTTTGTTGTTGTTGTTGCTGTTGTTGTTGTTGTTTTCCTTTTCCTTTTTTCTCTTGCACTTGCAACACAAACCTAACAAACAAAAATGTATATAAAACTATCTGCGTCTTTCGTGTGCACACATACACACACACACACAGAGGCGCACACGCACACGCTATAACAATTTACAAATATATAAATACAAAAGACGGAGTACTAAAAAAAAAATAAAGAGTAATATGCAGTAATAGCAAATTTTTTGTTTTTTTTTTTTTTTTGTGTGTGGCTGTCCAAGTTGCAAACTATCGATAACTTGTTGCAGCCCCCACCATGTTCGTGTTGTTTCCCAACACAGTGTTTTTTTTTTTGGGCCAAAAACACTCTGGCAACGCTAACAGTGTCAGTTTTTATATAACCTCAAAAAACACTCGGCGTATAGCAAAAGCACAAAATACAAAAAATTCTAAGTAGCCGTGGGACAAACAGACCAAACATTTTTTTTCTTTCGTGCTATTTCATTTGTAAATTGACTGAACAAACGTAATTGCAACGTGTTATTACATCTTACATATACAATAGAGTAATCATGTCTGACTTTGAGAATCTATCCGGTAACGATAAGGAACTGCAAGAGTTTCTCATGATTGAGAAACAAAAGGCGCAAGTTAATGCACAGGTAACAGACACAAACTTGTATGCATAATGCCGGAGCATATTAAGTAATACAACAATTGTGATTTGCATAGATACATGAGTTCAATGAAATTTGCTGGGAGAAATGCATTGGGAAGCCGAGCACCAAGCTGGATCATGCCACAGAGACGTGCCTCAGCAATTGTGTGGATCGCTTCATTGATACCTCGCTCCTGATCACACAACGTTTTGCACAAATGCTGCAAAAGCAAAGTGGGGGCATGTAATTGCTGCAAACGCAATTGCAATAACAACAATAATACTGTGTGGCGTAAGAAGTACAACAACAACAACTGCTGTAATCAATTAGTTGGACCGTTAGTGGAGCGCACATGTTCGATAGCTATGTGTGTGGAGGCTGGCCAATCAATCGAATACCCTTGTGTTCCGTTTTACTATCGTTTATCGTTTAACACCGCAATAACAACAACAACCACAACAAAACCAAACAAAATAACTTTACACGTAATTTCTAAAAATTTACCATGTAAGAAGCGTTAGAAGAGTTTTTGCTATTACCCTTTTCTTTTCTCTTTTTTTGTGGCTTCCGAATATATTCTTTTGGACACAAAACGGTGCTAAATTTATCCTCTGTCGTTTCACCGTGCAGCGACCGAAACTTTAAAATTCCGAAACCAAAAAAAAAACCCGAGAGCAAGAAGAAAGAATAACACAAATCACACACACACACACAATCTGAAAGACGAAAAGAAACGCAAGATGAACTAGGAAAAAATACATTGTACTATATTGTTTTTTTTTTTGTTGTTAATTTTTTCTCGCATTTTTTTTGGGTTCTTCCAAGGTTGAGAATGTTTGATAAAAGATAAATAAACATTACAACAATGTTAACTAACTAACGACGTATCGTCGTCGTCGCCTCGTTGTTGCTATGTTCTTTTTTCAGCTGTCGATACAAATCAATCATCTTGCTGCGCTCCCCCTCTAGCATGTTGCGTGTGGCAGCTGGCAAATCTTTACGCTTGCCCTTCAGTTGTTGTTTCGTTGGCGTAGCATTCAGCAGCTTCTTCTTTTTCGCCTTGACGGGCGACGACGAAGTTGATGATTCAACAGTGTCTGCGCTCGATGTGGGTTTCTCCATCAGCGACTTGAGCAGAAGATTCGATTTGCTGCCTGGACGCGGCACAGTCTCGTTTTTGGCCGCCTTCCGTGGCAGCGTTTTAAGCGTGGGCGGCGCATGCACAATTTCGCCAAATTTGAAGACATCACGTTTGTATTCGGTAGGCCCAGCAGTCTGCAAATAGGAATAGATTACAAATAATGTTCAAATATGCTTCGTGCTCTTTTGGTGCGTGTCTTAGCTAGGCACATAGTATTATGGTTTGTGTCTGCACTAAGCACCGATTGATATGCATTCTCACCTCATCATCATCGTCGTCCTCTTCATCTGCTTCTTTGTAGGCACGCTTAATCAGCTCCTTGCTGGTCTTCGCATCCATTAGATTTGCCGTCTTCTTCTGTTGCTTCTTGCGTCCACTCTTCGCTAGGTGGCGCTCCTTTTGCTTCTGCTTGAGCAGCTCATCGATCTCGTTCTTGGGACGCTTCTGAACCGTTATTTCGCCTGTCTGCGGATTGCGTATCACATTCACGCCGTATTTGGCCTCGTATTGTGCTTCGCGCACCGATGCGCTTGTCATTCGATTCACACGGCGCAAATAGTCCTCGTCCGTTTCATCGGCCAGCTGCTTAATGTTGGTATGTTTATTATTGCTATTGGATTGCGATTTCTTTGGCAGCTTCGATGTTGTTGCTTTGGGCACATCCTCTTTGCCCACAGCTCCGAATTTGAGCTTTTTGCCTGCCTTGGCAGTGTCGGCCAAACGTTTGAACTGCTGAAATTTGTAAGAACCGCGTTGATCGTCTTTTTGAGTGGGCGGATTGTTTGTCACATTGGCTAGTCTAAAAAACGTATTGTTTAATTTAAATATGCTATGGATCTTCTTTAAGCTACTTACTTCTTTTCACGCTGTTCGATTTGCTGCAGCGGGTCACGAACACCGTGATGTTTTCTCACAGGAATTTTACGCTTTCGAGCCATTATTATAACAAAACAAAAAAAAATAAACGAAATGCGTTTGAACAACAAATAAATGTCAGTGACTCGTGGTCACGTTTGTCAACTGACAGCGTGATCAGCTGTTTGCGGTTACTACATTGCCGATATGTATCGATAAATGGCTAGGCATGCCCCATCAATTATCCTATTGGTTATACTTATCAGATTAAAAAGCAGTAGTGCGACGACACAAGAAAAATACTAAATTAAATAAAAGTTCAAAAATTCGCATAATTTTACAAGAAATTGTGTGAAATATTCATTGTAGTGTAGCCAGCTTTTAGCTACGCCAGTAGTTTTTGGTACTTTTCAAATAATCGTTTGTGGTCACACTGCTTGCATTTGCCGTGCGGTCGGCTGTGCGAATGAATGCTCGCACTGCGCATGCGTCGATTTCAGCAGACAGACAGAACGGCAGACTGTCCGACAGACAGACAGACTGGCAGGCAACGGCAAAGGCAAAGGCAAAGCGAGGCAGTCAGCAGAGCCAGAGCAGCCAGCCAAAGTAACTTGCGAGCTTATAAGAGAGAGAGCAGAAAATCCGTAATATATACATATATACAACATATATATTCTCAACGTGCTTCATGCCAAACGCAAACCGTAACTGTAATTTATTTTATTAAACACAGCAAAAAAGTAATACAAAAAATGCCTGAGGCCAGTGCCAAACGCATGTCCTTTCTTAACGTGTGAGCGTGTATGTAAATTCCAATTGCAATTTCAATTTGTGATACACATATTTAACAAAAAAAAAAAAAAAAACAATGGTAGTTACAATATTTTGATGTCACACACACGCAGATGTAACTACGAAAAATAGTGTGTACATATATCTCTTCTCTATGTACAGTGTAAGTGTGTGCATATGTAACAAAAAAAAAAAAACAAAAAATTAAAAAACGGTCCTCTCGGGTCTTTGCGATTGATGATTATCTGTGTGGTTGTGTGTGTTGTATTTTTTCTTCAATTTTTTATACGGTCCATATTATGTATGCAGCAGTACATACTTAACTATGTAGATGTATGTTCGTATGCATGTAAGCGAGGGATGTTGTTTAAAAATGAATAGTGATGAGTGCCCTGCTGAACATCAAATACAACTCTATATGTGTATGTGTATCTCTCTCTGTGTATGTGTGTATGCCTCTGCCCGTGTATGTGTGTGTAACGTGACAGCCGCAGCATCAGCTGCCCCAAGCGTCAGTGAGCTCATAACGGTGCGCGAAAACGACGAAACCTTTTTTTTATCCAACGTTTTTCTGCATTCTCTTTTTTTTAACGTTCGGGAGTGAGTGAAAACTTTCAACAGACAACAACCGACCTGAACAATAGGAAACTGACAAAACACATAAAAGCATACTTGTAGGCGCATAAAAAATCTCATCATACATTATGTACATCAGATGTAAGCATAAGAGTGTATACATACTTATGTACTGACTTAATTCGCATTGGCGGCAAATTCAGCAGCAATGTTTAATTATGCCACACATACATTAGAAAAATGTATGTATTTCTCACACACATTTACATGTATGTAACAAAGTTTGCTGGGTTAAGCTAAAAATAGCATTAATGCAAAATAACAAAACATACAAACGTAATAAAATAAATCAATGTCTCTTGCAGATGTACATATCTATATGTATGTACATGAATACATACATATGTACAATTAATTTAGCAGGTCTCTAAGTACATCAGTTTGTACATCCGGCTTGCACGTCATTTAACGGGACCCCAAGTACACACACACATATACATCGCATACAGCAAAATCACAACGCAGCGATGCGCGTCAAGGTCATCGCATAAATTTATCGGTGTGTCGCTCAAGCAAACTTGAAGAACACAAAAAAACACAAAAAAAAAATCGAAATGGAAATCGAAAAAGTACTTTATGGTAGATACTACAATCACACACACATCTACTAGCACTCTTGGTATTTTTTATAGCATACTTTAATGAGCTCTGCATGTGCGTGTATGTGTGTGTATATACATGTGCGACCTGCACGTGTAACCTACATCTAAATGTATGTGTGTGTTTGTGCGTGTTAGTGAGAGATATGTAAATGAAATACACACATCGTTGATGATTACACCACACTATATGTGTATATATGTAGATATGGATGTGTATGTGTAATAAGTCGTTTGGATTTAATTCAAGTCTTACATATAAGCTGGCATTTAAGAACATTTCATTGTGCATATCAATCATATGCCACGTGTAATTATTATAATTGCTGCTGCCAAAGCAGCAACAGCAACAGCACAATATAAATTACTTATTGAACGAATGAACGACCGAACGAACGCAGCCCAATCAATTGGCCCTGTTTAGGCGAAACGAAATGAAACGACAAACGACAGGATAAGAAGAGTAGCGAACAGAAGAGAAGAGAAGAAGGCTGTGCAGTAATCGGCTTGTAATGCCAAGCAGCACGAGGTGATTGAACTTGCCGGCGCTGCCAACCTTTCCCCACCCCACCCCATCACGCTGCCCACTCTTCATCCTCACTCGTCGTCTTCAACACACACACACACGCGCACATTTGCGTTCTCATTTGTTCATCAGCTCTTTCTTAGTCGTTCGCTCTTCTTCTTTCGCACTTCGATTGCTGGCAGTAAAAGCAATATGCATTGCAATGCTAAGGAAATGCAAGTTTGATTAAATTCGAATGTTACATTTCTATTTAACTGTGCTGCTTAAATAAAGTTCAGCTTCAACTTTAACTTTCTTAGCCTACTTTGTGGCGCTTGCCATAACATTTTATTTATTAATTATAAATAAATGCTCAATGCTTGATCGCGACACACACATCTACATACACACACATCTATGTATATACATTTTGAGTGAGCTGCAAGTTGAACAAGATGTCGCCACTCAAATTAGCAAGTGATATTGACGCTGAGCGTCAAAGAGGGCAACAAATAATTGAGCACGCCGCGCTCTCTTCAACAGTGTTGCCCTTTTGCTCAATTTTTTTATTTGTGAATGTGTTTTTGTGAACTTCATTAAGAGAGCATTTCGAATTTGGGGGAAAATGGTCGCTGGAAGCATAAGCATTAATTATTGCTGAAGCGTTTTTAAATGTTTTCTTTTTTTTACTCGCAGATCGCAAGCAATGAGCTTTTTAATTTGAATTTTCGTTTTGTTTTTGTTTCGTGCTTTGATTTATAATATGGCAACACTGCTGCGCGCCGCTCTCAAGGAACTACGACGAAGAGGCAGACAGAGAGGCAGGCAATTAGTTTGCTCGCTCGCTCGCACGCTCAGTTAGCCAGGCAGGCAGTCAGAGTCAGTTGTTGTTTTTTGTGGGGGGCGCGCGGGTGTCACGCATAAAGCATATAACATAAATTTGTTCAATTTCAACTCCAAACTATTACAAAATTAAAAAAGAAACTGTAACCAAACAAAAAGAATACCCAAAAATAATACACACAATTTTTGAATAGCTGCCGTTTCCAACATAATTCAGCATATATGCATATTTATGTATGTATATATAGATTGCGTGTGTGCCTGAGAGCAGAGAACTCGCTGAAATAGCGAAAAAGCAGCGCATATTTGTATGTGTGTGTGTGTTTGTGTTTGTGTAGCCTGGCAGACAGCGCAAAGCGGACATAGTGGACAGAGGACAGCAGAAAAAAAATCAGACAATAGTCGCGGCGTTGCCCGCAAACAACATTTTTGGGCGACAAAAATTTCGACATCGCAACGGTTTTTTGTTTTTGTACTTTTTTTGTATTTTATTTTGCTGTTTTGCTGCGTGTGTTTGTGTGTGTGAGTGTCTGTGAGCTGTCAAAGTTAATTATGTGAACTATAATGAGATGTGCAAAGATCAATTAATATACTCAATTTCAACATCAAACATTAAAATATATGTTCAATAACCATTATTACTCCACACACACACACACATACGCATTCAGATGTGTGATAAAAAAACATAAATGTAAAGGAGTGAAAGAGAGAGAAAAGCAAAAAACGATAATAGCAACAAAGTGGCAGACAACGCAACGCAAAACCAACAAGAATAAAAATATATTGAAAACTATAATAAATAGCAACGTTTAGTATACGCAATATACGCATACATATGCACTCAGTGTGTATGCATGTATTAGTGTGCATTTTGTATAACAAATCGTATAACAGAAATATTACAGCCAAGCTTATAACACAAACAGTGATAAATAGAGTTTAACGACATTCAACTAAACACACACAAGCAAAAGGCTCAAAAACTGCAGCCACAATAACAATAACAACAAGAAAAACAAAATCAAAAATAATAATAACAAGAACAACAAACAATATAAAATATACTATATATACAACAGCCACAAAATGCCAGTGAAAAAGCAAGGTAAGAAATCAAGAATATTTCTTCACAATCATATCTTGATGCTTTTATTTATTTTCCACAAAATTCATTTAATTACACGCATTTGTTTACTTTAGATGAAAGAAAACATTTTGCGGTTTATTGACTATATGCAATAAATAAATATTCCGAGTCCATATAAATTCTATATATGTACATACATATATAGTATAAACAATTGAATAACAAGTCGATCAAATGCCAGCCAAAAATTATTACGAGTTCATTTCGCACGTCAAGCTTTCTTTTTTTTTGTCTGTTTCATTATAGCATACGATTTGTGTTAGAAATGTTTGTCAAGCACATTTCCATATGTGTTATGCATATTATTTGAATACCCTGTACAAATAATTTAAAGGTGTCAATTGATTAGCTGTTGAATAGATACTTTGTTTGTTTTGCTATATCGAAAGTGTTTTATAATAACAATTTCATATTGCACTTTAAAATTAATATTTGCTTTGGAAATATATACAACATCTTTCATAGCTTTAAATATTACGATTTTTGTTGAAAGATTCTAATTTTGGAACTCTTTTTAATAACACAAAGGTTAAATATAAACTTTTATTAGTTTTTTTCTTTGTATTATCTGTCATTGGAGTCAATAAATATATTTCGCAAACTTTTCTGAATTTAAGAAAATAATTTCTTAGTAATTATAGAACTTTTATTTTCTTCTTTTACATTCTGTTTGTTTACACAATAAGTAAATTGTATTATAATGTTTAATTAACAGAAATAGCAGATTTACTATAACATCAGTTGGTTGGATTTATCTATTAAATATTTATTTATTTTATTTTATAGAAAACTTGAAAATTTAGGAAATGTGATTAGTATTAGAATTGAATTTTTTTTCTTCACTTTATCAAAAGTATTTTGTTATATAATTCAAGTTTACTGATTGAAATTCCGCATCAATTTCAGAAATATTTGATTTTAAGGAGCCGTGCAAAAAAAAGAAGCAATTTTAAAAAGTCTTTTCCTATTCACATTGTCATGGGCATAATATTATAGTATACATATTATAGTATATACGTATTTCGATTATATGGCTGCTGTGCAATCCACAGGCATCATCATGTCCATTGCACCAAAAACTAAGCGCACAATAAATAGAAGAAATATACCGACGAAAAAAAAAGAAATCGAGATGCAAACGTTGCCAAACTTTTTGAAATGGGCAATAAATGAAGGTCAACATAAGCATGTGACGTGCTTACAAAAGACGCCTAAGATGCTCATGTAATAAATTACAGAAAGCTATATCTGGTAGATATATTTGTGTCTGTCCGACTTTATGGCAATGTCATGCAATAATGCTGTGCGCTGACCCCAAGGATCTAATAACTCGCAGTATTCTGTTCTTCTCGGGGTTCGGGGTTGCCAAGCGACAGACAATAAGAGAGACAAAAGGTTAAGCATAAATAGTTTGGACCTGGTCAGGTTGGTCAACACACTGGGAATGCGAAGGGGAAGGAGAAGGGGGGACTGCTAATTTTGCTTTCTGTTTTTTAAGTCAATCTTTATTGATTTATTGAACACACACACTTGGGTTGGTTGGCTAGTTGGGTTGGCTGTTCAAACACCATCAGTTCAGCGTTGTCTTCACGCTGCACAAGTTGTGAGTGGTTGGGAATACAAAAAAAAAGCAAAGAAAAGATGGATTCAGACAGCGATTCGGATAGAGAGAAGAGCAGCGATCCGAATGAAGAGTTGCTCAGCAGCGATGACAAAACATTTCACGACGATGTCGATGAGGACTCCTCCGTTGGTGTCGATGACGATGAGGATGACGATGATAACGATAACGATAACGATGATAACTCTTCCTGCGATGTGCCCGCTGACCCAATTAGGCAACAAATCGATGCCCCTCAAGCCGAGCAACTGCTCGTTGTGCTCATGCAAACGGAAGCCATAGAAATTCAACATCAACAGCAGCAACAGCAACAAATCGATGTCCAAGTCGAGGAGGAAGAGGAGCATCAGCCACTGGCTGCCATCACTGAGGTGCCGCCAATTGCGAAAGTACCTCAAAGGGAACGGGAACGGGAAAGGGAAAGGGAACCTCTGTTGGTCAAGTACAGCGACAGCGTGCGGGAGTCCATCGAATGCTTCTATTCCGCCCAGGATCTGCTCGAGTATGGTCACATGTTGTCCTCGTCTGCTTCAGCGGAGCAACAGCGCACTCCCGATGTGGAGTCCGGGTACTTTGACAAATCCGAGAGCGATGATGTGTCGCGTGATGAATTCGAAGCCATCTCCTCGGGTAGCTTGCGGCGTCCGAAGGATTCGCAGTTGGGTGCCTTGGGAGGCGCAGCGATCGAGAGCAGCTCGGAGAGTTTGCGCATGGAGTTGAGTCGCTTTTGCAGCTCCATGGAGGCTTTTGAGCGGCAGCAACTTGAGGCAGAGCCACAGTCGATGGACTTTAACACGCAAGGGGAACAGTTGGAGGAGCATCACGGGAATAGAGCGGGCCACAGGGAGAAGAAGGTGGATCAGGAGCAGGAGGAGGGGACAGCGGATGAACAGTTCCTCGATACACAAAGTGAGCCATATATTATGCAGGTGTATCGTCTAGGTAATTGCCTAGGAATGGACGTATAACACCCCAAAAGTATTTTAGCGAAAGCGTGAGGAAGAAGAAGCTAGATGCTAGAGATGACAGAAGGCATTGAAATAGAAAGGAGAGTAGAAGACCGATATATAAATGGGAATTCATAGGATATATATCTGCAATAATAATATTGTACATCTAAATATGGGAATATTCACCTATATTCGAAAAGTTTCTATGGTTAATAGAAAAATGTATTTATTATAAATTAGAATTGAATTCTAGGGAAAGCCTTTTCCATAAATATCTATCATACACACAAAGAAAAGAATAAAATCTTTAATCAAGATTGTATGAAGTCAAAAGTGACCCAAGAAGGTTTTTTTTAAATCAAAATTAATATTCTACAAAAAATCTAGACTACTTCATTTTCAAGATTATAATCTTGACACAACAACAACAAAAATGAGGTTCTAATTTTAAAGATCGGAACATTTCCAACATTTTAAGAAACAATAACAAAATTCTTTTTTTTTTCTTAAAATCGAAAAGTTCTTAAATCCAGATTAGGAATCTCCTTTTCAATCTAGAATAAAGAATTCTTGAAGCAAGAATTAAATCTTAAAATAAAATGTTTTTAAATTTAATTTTTTAATTCAATTTAGCATAAAAATCATGATTTAAGATTTTTTTTAATCTACAAATCTTATTTCAAGATTGTTTTTGTTTAAGATCGATAAAATCTTAAATCAAGATGTGAAATCTACTTTGCAATTTAGATGTTTTTCTCTCTGTGTAGCTTTGACCAATAAAATTGGTCAAAAGTCAGCAAAATGCAAATTATATCAGCATTAAAAATAATATTGATTATGATATATTATAATAAATTAGTTCTTAGTAACGTTTACTGTAATCTTAGGAAACTTTAACTATTTGTCGCTTCATTTTATATTGCACTACTCGTAATAATTTAAGAGCTGTAATTTGTGAAACATAGATTTATTTATTTTGCAAATTATTGATAAAAAATTCTGTTTTTTATAGGAATTTCCATTTATTTTATTTTACACAGCTCGTAATAATAATTGAAGAGCTGAAATTTGTGCAAAATGATTTTTTTTTTTTGCAAATTATTTATATTCATTTTATCTTTTAATACAAGTAGGAATTTCACTTAATTTTTTTTTTTTCCAAAACTCGTAATATAACATTGAAGAGTTGAAATTTGTGAAATATGGATTGATTTATTATGCAAATTATTGATAATAATTTCAGTTTTTACTATGGATTGATTTATTTTACAAATTATTGATAATCTGTTTTTACTCAAAGATGATATATATATAAGAATTTCAAATGCATACTTAATATTAATGTCATTTGTTATCTTTTCTTGGTCTTTGCAGAAGCTCATCGAGCTCTTGAGCTGCTCGAAGACTATCATGCACGTCTGTCGGAGCCACAAGATCGTGCCCTGCGTATAGCAATCGAAAGAGTCATCCGCATCTTCAAGTCCCGCCTCTTTCAGGCTCTGCTTGGTGAGTACTTTGGATTGTGGTTTCGGTTTCTAGAATTGTGAATCGTATTGTGGCATGGAATTGACTTTCAGCTGATTCTGGCTAAATACAAAACAGAAAAAAAAGAAAGAGAGGAACCGTTAGAGAAGCACTTATAACTTGATATGCTCGCATTCTCGTATTCGAAGTCGAAGTCGTTTGTCGCACTCGTTAATTCAAGTGCCAGTCGGTTGCATAAACAAACGTTTCCAGTTCACATTGTGTATACATAAGTGCGCATATATGTATGTATATACTGTTATGTGTGTGTGTATGTATTGTGTCTCTATAGAGATACTCGTGTACTCGGCATATTGGCATCTCTGCTGTGACGTCGACAGGAAATTAAATGAGCACATTCAATTTTACATTTAGGCCACTTGACTTTTGTTATAGCACACACACACACACACACACACACACACACACACATACACCGACACACACACATACACCGTCAGCATATTGATTGGTTAGCCATCATCCCACATTTCCATTTCCATTCCCTTACCCATCGACCTCTGACCTGAAAAGTGCGCTAAACTTTGTTGCACACTGTCCTTTCTCTTCGTCTCCTCCACTCCCCTCCTCTAATCTTTCTCCCTCTCTTCTTGTGTTATTGTTGCAGTTGACAGCAGCATTTTTCTGCTACTCAAATTGTGTTTTGTTCAATTTGTATCACAATTCTCATTCTCTCTACGAAGAATCGTATTCAGATTTGTACACAGATTTGTAGTGATTAGTGTGACCAGGCTTAAACAATAAGTTATTTTGCTGTGCTTTGCATTTTGTGACTTTGACTAAAATGTGAGAGTACACTGCAAAAAATTGAAAGTCTTAAATGAATTAAAGGTATGTTTATTTTGAAGTTTACAGTTGAAATAATGAATAAATTAATTAATAAATTTATATTTATTGTAGATAGTCCCAAATCGGATTGGAGTGCTCGATATCTAGTTAGATCGATAAATTAATGTTCAAAAATTAAAACTTGGTTCTCTTCACTTCATATAATCAATTTTATTTCTTGAACATTTTCAATTTATGATATTAGATACTAAAGAGTTTAAATTAAAGAATCCTTTCCTGGGAAATTAATGTTAAAAATTGAAATTTGGTTCTCTTAAGTTCTTTTAATATAAGAAATTGAATTTTTTGTATATTTTCAATTAATGAAATTAGAAACTGAAGAGAGTAAACTTTAGGAATCCATTTCTACAATGTAAAGTGAATGGGAGTCCCCAAGATCTAGTTAGATTGGAAAATTGATGTTCAACAATTAAAAATTTAGTTCTCTTAAAGTTCCAATAATATAAGCAATATAATTTTGTTGTTACACATTTGCAGTTTATGGAATTAGATGGTAAAGATAATAAATTTAAATGAAATAATTCAATTCTATGCTAAATAAATATAATGTAAACTATTTTTATTACAAATGTATTGTAAAAGAAAATAATAAGATTTATAAAGAAGTTCGTGTGGTCTTATAAAGAAACATACTTTTAATATTTTACGATAGAAAACTTTAAAAAACATTATTCATTGAAAATTCGAATAATACTAATTTATGTTTTTTATATGCCTTACAGATATACAAGAATTCTATGAATTGACATTATTGGATGACTCGAAAAGCATACAACAAAAGACCGCCGAAACTTTGCAAATTGCAACCAAATGGGAGAAGGATGGACAGGCCACTAAGATAGCCGATGTAAGTGGAATATGAACTATTTACCTAAGTATATAGACTGATCAGATGATCAATTAGTTAGCTTTTGATATAATTGTCATTGTTAGAAAGCTGGAAAACTGCAGATTGATTGATTTATTGACGGTTAGACTGATTTTCAGTTAATGTTTGTTGTTCTTTTGGGATGTGTCAAAGTCTCTCTCTCTCTTTCTCTCTTTGTAGTGTACCTTAAGTAGTTGTTTTTATTATGTTTAACCTGTATTCAAATATAGATTAAGACGAATAGCCTAGGTGCATATCGTATCATTAACATCTGTCTTTACCTAAATATATGTTTATGCCTAACTCATTTAACTAGCTTTCTCATTTTTGATTTTCCTGTTCTGTAATCTGTATAATCTCTTTATGATCTTCGCTCTATTTATCTCATGCTGCTCTATAACAACTATACATATATATATATATCTATTCTATTTACTATTTACTTAATATTCACGCGTGACTCTACAGTTTATAAAAACTTCCAATCTTAATCGCAATTGCGCCTATGAGTTTAACAACGATGCCACAAATCCCAATCCAAGTTCAAATCTTAATCAAAACGTCAACGCGGCCGCGCATGCCGAAGCCTTAAGCAGAACATTTAAAAATGAATTGGAAGAGATTTTGGTAAGCACATCCACATTCCGTACACATTATCATACATATAACGTATCTACAACACATATATTCTAACTATATCATTATAACTTCAACTATATATCTATACATTGAATAAATGAAAAGGCCAACAAATGAAAATAAAATTATATATTTTATAATAACAATGAAATTTCTTATATATTCAAAGCCATTTCATTTAATCAATTTGCCTATATAAACTATATATCATAGCATTTCTCTATCGATCTATCTATCTAACTTTAACTACATTCTACATACTATATAATGCACTGAAGCCTAAGAAACTATTATTCATATGTCTGCCAGGCATAGCATACTTTTTGGATCAGCTGAGTTATTTAAGAGCAACTGTTTTATGGCTTTGAATATACTTTAACTTTTAGTATAGTCTAAATTCTGTAATTACTTTATGGCATACAAAGTGGCTTTTCCGACAAAAGACGGATTTCCCTAGAAATGTTTCATGTTTAAAGTCGTTAGCGTAAGTTTTTTTTTCGCGGCGAGATTTTGGATAAAACCCCAGGACGTATAGCATAAATAGTTCGTGTTGGAAGTCGTTAACTTTTTTTTTGTTTTTTGGTTTTTTTTGAGAGAGTATTAAAGCAATCAGCATAAGTTGACCCAGAGAGCATTTGAAGCCCCGCATGCTAAACTATCATTGACGGGCGTTGAGTGATGAGCGATGACTGATGACTGATTACTGATGATGGAGCTGGGTGTTGGTTCTGCATACTAACATACATATACAGTTATATAGACGTACTACATAGAGACAGACATAAAGTACAGGCAGGGCTTTGCTAATTATATTTGTGTTTGTATACACTAAAACACGACACGAGGAGGGCACGAAGGCACGACGGCAACGAAGTTATTATGCTTGCGTGAGGGCAAAAGCAGAAAGCCGAGAAAACAGTATGCTGTGACAGCATGCAAAGCAAAACAGCACAACAGAGACAACAATAGCAACAACAATTGCAGGAAGTCGCACAACTTTAACAAGGTGTCAAACGTTTCGCTTCCTCTGTGTGTGTGTGTGTCACACAAATTTTACAGCTTTTACTGTAATTCTAAGATTGTGCTCTTTACGCCAACCACCGCTCTCTCGCTTGCACTCGCTATCCTGCGCTCATTCTTCCATCGCTCTCGCCTGTTCTGCCCGCTCAGTCTAGTCTACGAGCTTTAGCAGGTGTGTGTTTGTGTGCGGTCCTTTTTGGTAGCCAAGCAACTGTCACACACACACATCTATAAACATATGGGTCGGATCATCCACCTAAACGAAGGTGTTTTGCTTTTTCTTTTCGTTTTACAAATTTCGTCTTTTTTTCTTTTCTTTTAATTTGATAAGGACTTAACATCTAGCAACATGATTTGTGTTGACCCAGTCAGTCTGACAGTGGGTGGTTGTCTTGGTAAGGGGAAGGGGAACGGGAGATGGCAAAACAATACAACGAAAGGCATAACACACAAATTGTTGTTGTTGTTGTTGCTGTGCTTTGGAGCGCTCGGCTTTTGTTACGGCTTCGGTGTCGCCTTCGTGTGACGCCTCCGTGCTTGTTCTTGTTTCGCTTATGTTGTTGTAGTTGTTGTTTTATTTTGTGGTGTGCTTGTTTTGTGTGGTGATTTGGAGCGAGTGTGTGGGGTGGGTGGTTATCGTTGTCGTTGTTGTTGTTGTTGTCCCGGGGTCGGCACAAATCATTCGTCGTTGTTTTGTGCTGCGCCGACGCCGGCCTTTTGTTATTGTTCAGGCTGCTGAGGTTCTGTTTTATGGGCTGTCGACATGCGTACTACGTTAACGTAACGTAACGTAACGTAGCGTAGCGCAACGTAAGTTATGCACGTATACACATAAATACACACAAATATGTGTTATGTGTATGAGACCAACTTGTTACTGAAGGATGTCGCCTTCAAGTGATAACTCTTTTAACTGATAAGCGATAATTGCTAAGGATGTGTGACAGTGATAACTCTCGTTTGGCCTCAATTGCTTAACTGAGCTGAGCTCGGCAGCTTCAAGTAGTCGCTTATGCTGCCCCGTCTAGACCCGCACCGCCCCACCCCGCCCTCTTACGATGCCTTTGGCCGTTTGACGTTGACGTTGCTGTTGCCATTGCCGTTTGACGCTGGCGTTTGGCAATTGGTGCGTCGCGCGTGGCGCGTGTGGCAGTAACAGCAGCGCTGTCGACGTGTCGAGTCGCACAACTTTCGCGTGTCCGTTTTTATCTCTCTATCTCACTCACTCTCTCAGTTACTATCACTGCCTTTGGGTTTTTTGTGTGCGTATCTCAAAACTCGCGTGCAATCCTCGCCCGGCTTTTACATTTTCTTGTTTTTTTTTTTAAGTGCGTGCCTGGATACACACAAAACAAACATTTAATTTAATTTAATTTAAATATTTTTTTTTTGCCCACATTTTTTAATATAAATCATCAAAAGTCGACGCAATTTCCAAATTTATATTTTTGCAGCAGCAATATAGCATTCTACACACACACACACACACACTCATGTGTGTATTTTCACATACACATATGGCAAACAGCTGTTTCACATCACACTAAAAGCTAAACGAAGATTTACAACATGTTGCTATCTCGCCTTAACTAATTCCAAGTGCAGTGACAACAAGAAATGCAAAATCCATACGCACACACACACATTTTCTGAAGGTTGCCATATCGTCGAAATGACTGCGGTTGTGTTTTGATCGTTGTTTAAAAAAAGAAAACAAAGCTAAATGCTTTTATTCGCATGTTTATGAGGATGAGTCTTTAGCTTTTAATACGGATGCCATAAATTTGTCTTATGATCTCGAATGCGCTGTCACAGTTAATATGCGATTTACCTGTAATTATACATACATATATACACACATGTGTATATATGTATGTTTTTGTATACACTATACAAAATAGATGTGTGTGTGCCTTGGCAATGTTTTCACAAAACAGATATAGACTTGGTCGCTATATGTCTGTCTTGTCTATCCGGTTGTCTGTCTTTAGGTGAACTCACTCGCTTGTTGGGCATCTCATTCATGTTCATTGGCATTGAGCAAACTTATTAAAGCAACAACAAATCTAGCCAGCCGCATATACATACAAACATATATGTACATATGTATGTATGTGTGTATATTCTATTGTGTCTCTTCTTCTTCGCTCCTTATTGTTTTGGCAGCTTGCTTTACTTTTGCTTTTGCCACCCGTCGTCGTCGTCTCGTCGCCTTTCGCCAGTTTTTCGTGCACATTCGATTGAAGCGCTAAGAAACGCGGCTTTTTTCTCATTCCTTCTTTTCGTTTCGTTTCGTTTGCTTGGTGTGATTTTGTCAGATGATTAATCGCCCCAAATATATCAATCTAATCTAATCACATCAATTACTGGAATTCGCCTATTGAGATTTTTCGCATTCGACAATTCAAGCAATTTGCATTGAGACACAAAGTATTGTGAATTTGTGTTACAGGTACACACACACACACACATACTCCCACTTACACACATATTTGTGTGTGTATGTGTGTGTGTGAAGAATGAGTGTACTTTGTGTGGGCGCGTGTTTTGTACACAGGAAATGAGGTCCACCCCAAAAGTACATTAAAACAGCACTTGCCAGCTGAATAGAAGCAGTTTAAATAAATTAATCTGAGCAAGAAAGTGTAATATCTGAAATTGTAAACCTTTATTATTTTCCACAGTAACTTTATTAATAAAAGTAATTTGAATTTCTGCATATTACAAAAATAATATTGTTGAGATTTTCTCAACAGTTTCTAGGCTACTGCCTTGCGGTGTTGTGGCATGTGTCTATGTTGTGTTGCCAAACAGATTTTCATTTGATGTTTCCCTGTCTGGTCGACATGTGAACTTTATTAGTGTGTGTGTATATACAACAAAACATACATACACAATATTGCGAACACGTAACCTGGCACGTAACATCAAATTTTAAAGCTAGCTACTAGCTGAGCGCTAAACACACATTAAGGAAACAAATACACACACACACACATACATACACAAGTCGTGAAACGAGCACGTTGCGAATGCCAACCATTGTTACAGTAACGCACATACACACACACACACACACTTACAGCATCTGGCTTCCATTTTGTAAGACATTTTGTTTTTTCTGTTGTTATGATGTGGGAGGGCGCGCTAAGGAATCTGGCAACTTGTTGCTACTTGCCAGTTGCCAGTGTTGCCAGATAATTACAACTTCTACTACACAACGCAGCAGCGCAGTGAGCATATTCGTGTATGAGAGAAAAAGAGAAAGCATGTTTTTTTTGTAAACACAACGAAATTGCACAAAATTGTGAAGAAGACTAAAAGCAAATAAAATATAAAACGTTAAATAGTGTAAAAATATGATCGATTGGGTGTCGATAGTACGGCATTCGCGACGTCGCTTTTCTAACTATGTTGGCTCGCGATCGCCGGTGCGAATGCGTCGACGTCGACGTCAGCTAGCAGCGCCGCCGGCAGCGCAGCCGCTGCAACAGCAACAGCCACAACAACAACAACAGCAACACAAGTCGCGTGCGCAGGAGAAGAAAGAGAAGGATAGCGATGGCGACGGCGATGGCAGCAGTTATGTCTGCTGCTGTTCGAATGTAAGAAGAGTGCAGCGACAGTTTGTAAGCTAAAGACACTAGCTTAAACGTGCGAAATATACTGCAGATGGAAACTGTTTAAATACTGAATTATTTTAATGTGATTTTAAGCAGCATGTTTTCGTCCTTGAAATTGGAATTAAAATGATACAAAATAATTTATTCATATTTTGATTTATGCATATTTCACTTGTTTCTTTGGCAGAATCAACGCATGCGCATTGAGACCGACTGTGAGAATGCCAAAGATGCCGCAGCCGATGATGCGGCAATCCAACAATTGCGCAACGCGCGTCCACCGCCACAGCATCAGCAACAGCAGCAACAAGTGGTTCAACAGTTGCAGCAACAGCAACAACAACAGCAGCAGCAACAACATCTTACGCAATCACAGTCCGCGACAACCAGAAGCGGGACTCAGATAGTAAGTGGCTGTAATTGAAAATTGTGCATTTTATTTTGATTCCCATAAAACACAAACTTCACTAATGGCTCGAAATTATGACTAAGTAGCTACCATAAGCAAAAACTCCCCGACAAAACCGGATGTCCATAAACGCACAAGAAACAAACATACAAAAATAATGAGAGCGAAAGTAATCGTTAGCTTTTAGTTAATTAAGTTTCATTTTGGCGCACTGAAATGAAATGGCTGCCAATGGCGCTTGTTTCCGTTTCCGCTAAAACACTTGTTGTTTTTTGTTGTTGACCTTTTTTTAACCAGTGTAATGCCAGTTGATGTTAACATCTACTATACATACATATTTTTTTCTTCATTCTCTCATTAATCCTACGCACATTCCATATTCCATCTAAAATCCACATACTATAAATGTTCGTATTGCTCAACTACATAAACCAAAAAAAAAAGACAACGTTTTTTGCATTATTTTTTATTGTTCTTAATTTTTATTGGGCATGATACATGTTAAATTTTAGATTGTAATTTTACTATATTTTGTACTTTTTGTATTTAATACAACCGACATTAAACAAACAAGTTATTAAAATTATCCAAAATGTTTTTACTCTATTTTGTGTGTTCGATTGATTTTTCAATTTTATGGTTTGTATAATTTTCTTTAGTAAAATTAGTTGTTATATTAATGTTTTTGTAACTTACCAATTTCAAATGTAAATACATATCCATACATGTAGTCAAATTGTGTTTATAGTATTCTTATTATCCACAAATTTAAAATTGCGCGCCTGGCTTACAATTCAGCCCTGGTCTACGCTTTTATCAGCGCCGCTGCAGCTACGATCGATAGTCACGCTGCCGTGCCATCGATAGGTGGGCTCTAAATATCGAGCCGCAGTTTCGTGTAGTATGACCATATTTGCAACAACATCTATACTTTAGTATCGGAATGCCGACATTGCAAACGATATTTTAATGGTCGATTTTAAAATCGAAACAAATCTTGTTGGACAAAATAAAAAGTCACGCTGCAGTGTAATGAGGATTACCAATTGTAAAAGTGGTATATTTATTGTGTAAAGCCAATTAGTATATTTCACAATTGAAAATGCGGTCACGCTGGTTCGGCGTCTAGCACCATCCGTCGCAAGCGCAAGCGTCACTCCCTAGATAAAAATGTAAAAAAAAATAAACACGTCGATGCTTTTCAGTGGTAGTGCGTGTCGTCAATGTGTGCAATCCGTATGTAATTATAAATAAGTAATAGTGCATCGTGCTGGCGCCAGCGTCACTCGTCAAAAGCGGTGTCAACAACCAAGCAGTTTTTTAAAAGCTGTAAACTTTACAGTGTCTCAAATACAGAGGCAGACCCAACTACCAAGCAACCAACTAGCCAAACACACACATACGCGCGCACACACACACATCAGCGTTGCCAGCCGTGACCGTAGAACCATTGAGCGGTAATATAACCGGTTACGCATACCAAAACATCGCGCGACACGATAGTTTTGTGTTAGCATGCTAGTGGTGGCCAATTTGGATGGGCAAGGCAGCAATCAAACGTTCGCGCAACTCAAGTCAGTCGCTGGCTCACTAGAAAAATGCCAACAACACAACACGGGGAAAAAAGAAGCGCAGGCATCGCATAATTGCGGCGTAAACGTACAAATATATATTTATATATATGTATATGAACGGAACGGTCGGTCTATATCTATTTGCCAAATCAATGCGAACGGCTAGTGAAAGAAAATAATGTGCGTGTTTCACTCAGAGTGACCCGATAAATGCCAGAAACAAACGCGATGTGCCTGAATTTTCTTCGTTTTTTTTCTTTTTGTTAATGTTTATACATATACAAGTGCATATACAAACATATACAAGTGTGTGTGAGATACCAAAACAATGTGCAGTCAATGCTTTCAGTTAGCAGTTTAGTTAAAACAAATTAATGTTTGTAATAAACTTTGTTGTTGCCTTTTTACTTGCGCTACATTTTTAACATTCGTCAAGTCAAGAATCGCACTTACACATACGTTCGTATGTATATGACTGCAAACGTATACAAACGTATATGTGTGTATGTATGTAGGTTATACACATGCAAGGCGTAGCGCAAAAAATACCAAAATAGTCGGCGTTGACACTGAGCAGAGTAGAGCAGTGAGCGAGAGAGGGAAAGAGAGCGCGAACGAACGAGCAAGAGTGCTCTTGTATGCGTGTGTGTGTTAGCGTTTGTTTTATTTTACTTTTTTTTTTGTGTGTGCTTTTTGCTGTGGCAAACAATAAATAAATATCTGTATGTAGATATGTGTGTAATTTGGAAAGCATAACCTATACATGAACGTGTGTGTGCGCGAGTGTGTGTGTGATTAGAAGATTCTCTCACGCTCAGTAGGAACAGAAAACAGAAACAGTTGAACGGCGGTGTCTAGCAAAGTTTTTAGCGATAGTTGTAGTTCGAACTCGCTCACGTCGGTAACAAAAAAAAAAACTAAAAACGCGCGCCGCTTCCACAGCGAACAAAATTATTTATTAGTTGTTATTTATTTACTTATATTTTTTTGTATACTATTTTGGGTGTGCTTTTTTTTGCTGTGTTGTTGTTGTACGAATGACACTTGTTAGTGTCCCCAAGCGTGTATCGTGAGTCACGCGACGTGAGTGCAAGTAACTGAATACGTGCGTGTGTGTATGCATATGTATGTGTATATACATTAATTTATTAACTTACAAAGAAACAAAGTTAAAGGCAATTGGTTTGTGTTTTTGTTTAGCACGTAACATCACAAAACGAAACGCGAAACGAATTGTCGTTGCAACGTAACAACAACAATTAACGTAAACGTTTAACGACGACGTCTCTCAACCGGCATTTGTGATTGTGATTGTGTGTTACGTTACGTTACGTGTGCAACGTTAAGTGCGAGAGAGAGAGAAAGAGAGTTAGCGAGTAAGCTCGTTGTGATAATATAAATAATATGACCACACGCAAAAAGAAGCGTCAGGATGGCAGCGGCAGCAGCAGTGGCGGCGGCAGCGGCGGTGGCTTCATTAAGAAAGTCTCATCATTATTTAATTTGGATTCGGTAATGCAAGAAATTGAGCAACAAATATTTTTGTAGCATGCAACAATAATACGACTTTTTTTTTTGTTTGATTAGCTTTGGCATTTCGATTAATTAATTGATAAAAAACAGTTCCCCCTTGCCTCTTGCTTTGACTTACAAGAAAGAAAAATGTTTTGGCGTTTATGCAATTTCCGTTTTTTGGTTATTTGGCAGCTGCTTTTGAGATTGTTGTTGTTTTTTTGGGTGGCGCTTTTTATACGTGTATATTCACTTGAATCATGTTTTGTTGTTGTTGATGATTCCATGGTTTATTTATAAATTGCGCCAGACATTTCGGCCAGCATAAAAAGAGCCAAAAAAGAAAAAAAAACAACAACAACATAATCTACAAGAAACACAAATTCTCTTGCTGTACAACGAGTTTTCTTTTTCTTTTCGTTTTCGTTTGTATGTGGATCAGTTGTCTGTAGCTGTGTGATCAGAACACATTCACATTCACACATTTAGCATTTTTGCATTGCGACATTTTTAGCAGCGCAAGAGAGCGAGAAAGATATTGAGAGAAATGTCTTCTTACGCATGCGTAACGTTGTGCACACACATACATATTTATGGGGGGTTGTGGGTGTGCGAGTGCGAGTGCGCACGCGCATACGTAAGTAAATGGGCGTACAAAAGAATTTGCAAAACTTGACAGCTGCATCTCTGTCTCGCTCACAAGTCGCCGCCACGCATAATGTCACCTACTTAGCTGCGCATGTACTTATGCATGTGTGTGTGTGTGTGTGGATGTGTTGTTGCTCTCCACTCAGCTCATCTGCTTTACTCTTTGCTCTACTACTGTTGTCTTGTTCTCGCGCGCTACTTTGCATCATTTTTGCTCAAAATAGATCTCGCACTGTCTGACCTCCCCTTCGTCCCCCAACTACCAACACCACCCAAACTGCAGTCAGCAGTCTCCAAAAGCTCGTTAAGCTTTCTTAGAGACAGTAGTAGCTATGCTCGAATTATTTTCTTGCCCAACTGAGTACAGTGAGCTTTTGCTATAACGATTTCAAAAGCATTTACACATATTAAAGATACTTTATCGAATCGCTTTAATATTGAAAAAAAGTAAAAGAAAAAATGTTATTGATTACGTATTCTTAAGGCAAAGCACGTCCTCTCTAATTTGTATACGTATTGTATTCGTGAATCAGCGGCTATTGAATATTATTGAACCACATTTGGGGAACACATTTGCTTTGTGGTTCGATTTTGCGGTTCGGGTTCGTTGTGCGTTGAGCGTTGAACATTGTGCAGGTGTCGATTCATGTAGATATAGTATAAAGACAAATATGTATACAATGTTTTGTCATTGTTTACACATATGCGGCTGCACTTTTGGCTTTACGTCAAACCGTTCCGAGAGAGTCACATCGGTAGGGGGGATTGAGGAGAGGAACTGAGCAGAAGAGCAGAGCAGAGCAGAGTAAATATCCCCACACACACCCAACGCATTTGTACTCGATTCACATTTGGTGGCAATTTACCGAGCCATATTTGGAACGTGCAGGGTTACATAGATACAACACTCAACACTCATGTGCACATCAATAGAGACGCAGAATAGATGCGAAAATATTGCGATCTCATATCAGGCTTATAGTTATGTATCATATTATAGAAATACTTGACTGTCATAACTGCAGAATAGATTATGGCCCTGTTAGATTAGGTATCATAAAATGCTATAACGGATTATTAATTATTAATTATTATTTATTTATTTATTACTCCATATGCAAATTATATTAAAAGAATGCTTTTCTTTTTCTTTACAATAAAAAGTAAATTAGTTGAGAAAAAGTGTAATAATAATAATAATAATAATAATTTTAAATTTTACTATAATTTTAATGGAGATAACTAAAGTAAATATATAAAAATTAACCAGAAATTAATCATAACAGAATAGTAATACTTGATTGTAGTATTATCTTCAAAAACTTTCAGATTTTACTAAAATTGTTTTACTTTTATCTTTTGATACGTGCTTAAAGTATTTTTTAATCAAAAATCAACTACTGCTATAACCGCAAGATGAATCATATCATATAGGAATATCTGATGGTTGTTTTATCTTTAAATTCTTTTACATTTTACTACCATACTTTTGTTTGGGACTTAATCAAGTGTTTCTACTTCGATAAAGACGACTGTGTTACGTTAGCAGTTGCGACTTGGTATCTTCTGTTAGCTGAGAAAGAAAAGAATGATATTACTACTTTGGGGAATTGAAAGAGGTCGCAGCACGTACAACAATCGTAGCGCAATCAATGTGGAAATTCAAGCAGCCCAACCCCCACACCCCAGAAGCATAGTCGAAAGCATATGATTCTCCCCCATTGATAAGATAAGAAGCTTAGCCATGTTTCATGCGCTGACTATGTTGCCGATTATAGCTTTGTGTGTATGTGTGTGTGTGTGTGTCTGTGTTTTAACATTGGGGCTCAGTTGTTGGGGCTGTGGCCTTTGTGGTTAAAACACAAAACCACAACAATTGAAAATACCTTTGTGGTGCTGTTGTTTTTATTGTTGTTGACATTTTCGAGGGAGCGATAGAGAGCGCCCATATTTAAGTTGACTTAACTAAATGGAAACCATGCGACCTTCGAGTATAAAAATATGGTTTATAAACCTTCCACCTGCTGCTGACAATATGATGTAATTGTGTTTACATAAGGCAAATGCTGTCTCTACTCACAACGAGTGCTCAATAATTAATCAAATCCATAGTTGAGCTATTAAGTTTCCAATGCAATCAAAATCGATTTACTTCGATGAGCACTCAGATCGTTAATGTTCTTTAGAACTGTTTTTGGGATCTATTTGCGGTTGCAAATTCTTATTGTTAAATTTTCTTATAGGGATTCCAATAAGTTGGCTGTAGTCTCTTTACACAATTTGATTAATATTTGCTGCATCTTCATCAGAATATATAAGTATGAGTATATCTGTATAAGTATATATTGCTTCAATGATTACTACTAACATCATTAGATCTTTTAACGTTGAATCATATAAGTGTTTTATTTAGTTTGGATAAATTTTCAAGAATTTTTAGAAAATTAAATATTTAGGTTGTGCAGTTTTATTTTTTTAAAGTATCCAAATGTCGAGACCGTTTTAAGATATTTTGTCTTTAAATTACTATTATTGATATTATTATAATTATTATGATTATTATTTTAATCATCAGCATTCTCATTATCATTATCATTGTCATTGTCATTGTCATTGTCATTGTCATTGTCATTGTCATTATCATTATCATTATCATTATCATTATCATTATCATTATCATTATCATTATCATTATTATTATTATTATTATTATTATTATTATTTTTATTATTATTATTATTATTATTATTATTATTATTCTAATAATCATTATTATTATTATATTTATTTTTGTTATTTTTATTACTTGTATATTTTTGTTTGGTAATTTTATCAATGACATCAATTTATCGTAATTTCCAATTCCATTTGGAATCAGTTCAGTTTTTCGTCTTAATAGTTCAAATAACTGGCTTAGCGATTTAACATTTATTTGATGAATTTAATCAATCAATCAAAATGTAGAATTTAATGCGTGTCATTCCGTTGGCATTGATTGAATTCTTCCTGCGTTTGCATTGAGTCATTCCTGATACGACTTAATCAAGGATTCGCATGTCAAGTGTGTGTGTGATGGGTGTGTGAGTGTGTGGAACCACATAAGCACATACACACACACACATAGAGAGGGAGATACGGAAAGTGAAACCTGACCTACCGCGCTCTCGTTAACTTGCCTCGTTATCTGGGGCTACTCTAGCTGCTAAAATTGCTCCAATTTGGGATGACGATGACGCTGATGATGATGATGATGTCGAGCATTACTCATGTCACGTACATGCAACACACGAGCAATACTTGAGCTGAGTTTTGACCCAACAGCGACAGCGACTGAGACAGAGAGAGTCAAAAGGTTAATAAGCAATTTCAGCACTGCGTCGCATCGCATCGCATCGCATCGCACGTGAGCAAGCAAATGAGGCAGCAGCAACAGCAAATGAGGCAGCAGTGGCAACTTTGCATCCGACTTGTTGCAATTTGTCGTGGCACTTGTGGCAGCAGCTTAATGAATTCATTTACACTTGCCTGCTAATCAATTGAACTCGTTTTCAAAAACCGCGTGTGCGTATGTGGGTGAGTGTACTCACTACACACTCACACACTCACACACACTCATTCATACATTCAAACATTGTCACGTTGTTCGAATGTTGCAATTTTCACATTTTCGAAAGTTTGTAACTTTTTTACGTAGGTCACATTTATTTTATGTAAACTTTTTATCTCTTTCCCCACTTCTCTCTCCTTCTATCTCGCTCTCTGTATCTTTCTCTGTTACACATTCGAATACCCAAGTGTGTCATTTGAATGAATTGATTTTGGGTGGGGCATTTTTTTTTCCAGATATATATGGTATCTCTATGCCATATATATATTTGTAGGGTTGGGCGAGCGTTGCGAATTTCCATTTGTGTTTCCATTTCCTTGCAATTTTTACAACTGTGAAATTTGCAAATTTTCCACACAACTTCGAAATTGTAGATAACATTAAAGTTTTGCGAATAAAACTATTTTCTTAGGTTTTAAAGTGAAAAGCTTTAAATTTCTTAAGGTTCCTTGAAGCATTTTAAGAGTTATTAATGCGCTTTTCTCTACAAATTTAAAAAGAAAATTTGAAGTGCACAATCCTTTAAAAAAATATGTATAATATATTATCAGGATTATTTAATTCTCATAATCTGATTAAATATGTTCATAGAAATTTGTAAGGTTTAAAGAGATTTTAGAGTTTCTTTAAATAACAACATAAAAATGAATAATGTAAATCAAACTCGAAGTTCTTTACACACTTTTCAATAATAAAAATTATGTTTGATTATTTATTTGTGAGAAATATTCTTTATTATTATTATTATTGTATTTTATTAAACCATTTTTCTGATAGTTTTAATATAGTTTCATAATTGGGCGAAATTGCATAATGAACTATCTCAATCATAATGGAACAAGAAAGCGGGTGAGATACCCGCTACCCATTATGCAAAAAACTGAAACAGTGTTGTATTATTCTTAAAATATACCTAATAATATACCACAAAAATACTAAAATATACTGAAGCCCGTATTTGCTATATCAATAAAGTATTACATTTTTAATATACCATAGCCGCTGATCAAGAATATATATGTGGTATTATTCTTATAATATACCGAATAATATACCACAAAAATACTAAAATATACTGAATCCCATATTTGCTATATTAATAAAGTATTACATTTTTAATATACCATAGCCGCTGATCAAGAATATATATGTGGTATTATTCTTATAATATACCGAATAATATGCTGTTCATATACTAAAATATACCAAATGATAAATATGGTATATTTATAAAGTATTAGATTAAAAATATACCATAGATACAGATGAAGAATATATGTGGTATTATTTTTAAAATATACTGAGTATTGTGCCATCAAAACACTACGAAAAAGGGTATAAATCTATATATGGGTAATTCTCTGAGGGATGTCGCGTGCGACCAGCTTTTCAGTTACAAAAAAAACATATTCTGAAACAATTTTAAAAATAAGTAAAGGTTATTTTTATAGCTCTAGATTAGTACTTTAATTAGAGCTAAGAATGGTTTTGGAATTTTTTTTCTGTTTTGTTTTCTGTTCTGATAATTGCAAAAATTGACAAATACGTACGCAAAACCAAAAAATGAACGAATTTATATATTTTATCGTAAAACAGAATAAGTTACTAAAATCAATCTTAGCTCTAAAAATAGTGCTAATCCAAAGCTTTAAGAAAAACCTTCACTTAATTTTAAAATTGTTTTAGTTTATGTTTTTTTTTGTCACTGAAAAGCTGTTCGCTCGCGACATTTACCAGAGAATTACCCATATGCAGATTATATGATGTTTCTTATTGAAGGTTCACCATGTCTTACTTTATAATCGTATCTTTCGTTATGTTGGACGGTCCACTTTTATGTATTCTTTTATGCCTTCTTTTAAAGTAGAATTATGAACCATTTGATGCAGATTTAGTTTGGCTATTTGTTTTTTTTTTTAACAAGTTTTTATTTTTTATTTTTGGACTATTAACAACACCTAAAAACAACAACTGCTACATTTTCAGCTTCACAAGGCATCCTCGACGAAGGTAATTGTAATTTGTGTCTCTCTGTGTTTACTTCATTTGTTCGTCTTTTATCTGCCATTATTTGTGTGTTTGTGGTGTCCCGTTAATGTCGTCCCCCTTTGGTAAACATTCCTTACATTCGATAATCATTCAGCGCCAGTCTAATATTTGTGACCATCGAAATGTTTTTGTATATCCAAAGTTGATTTCGAGTTCTAATCGTATTGCATTCTCGTTGCCTTGCAGGTGAATGGCGATGATAGCTGGTATTATGAGGACATTCAGCTGGAGCGTGGCAACTCTGGCCTGGGCTTCTCGATCGCCGGCGGCACCGACAATCCGCACATTGGCACCGACACATCCATCTACATTACGAAACTGATACCGGGCGGAGCCGCTGCTGCCGATGGTCGATTGAGCATCAACGATATCATTGTCTCGGTGAACGATGTGTCCGTTGTGGATGTGCCGCATGCATCCGCTGTGGATGCCCTGAAGAAGGCCGGCAACATTGTCAAGTTGCATGTGAAGCGAAAACGTGCCGCAAGCGCCACACCAAATGCTGCTGGCAACGATGTACACGACAGCGTCACAACGCCAGCATCAGCAACAGCTTCAGCAGCAGGGGCAGCAACAACAGCCGCGGCAGCAGCAGCTACGTCGGGGCCAAAGGTGATTGAAATTGATTTGGTGAAGGGCGGCAAAGGTCTCGGCTTCTCGATTGCCGGTGGCATTGGCAATCAGCATATACCTGGTGACAATGGCATCTACGTGACCAAATTGATGGACGGCGGCGCTGCTCAAGTGGACGGACGTCTCTCCATCGGTGACAAGTTGATTGCGGTGCGCACTAATGGGGTAAGTACATACATACATATATGAAGTATATAGTATAGATGTATGCTAATCGATATCTCAATTGACAGAGTGAAAAGAATCTGGAGAATGTCACGCATGAACTAGCTGTGGGCACGCTCAAGTCCATCACCGACAAGGTGACACTGATTGTGGGCAAGACGCAGCATTTAACCAGCAGTGCATCACAATCGGGTGGCGGCGGCAGCGGAGGTGTTGGAATCGCAGCCAGCTTAAGCGGCAGCAGCCAATTGGGACAGGCGCATTCGCAGTCGCAATCACAATTGTCGACAACGGCACGACAGCAGCAACAGCAGCAGCAGGAATCCACAGGTGCGCCATCAACAACAACAGCAACAACAGCTAACAATGTAGTAGGAACAGCAGTCTCAGCCTCAGCATCAGCATCAGTCACTGACTCAGTCACAGCTAACATAACAGCTAGCAATTCCAATTCCAATACCAATAGCAATATCAATATCAATACCACAACCAATTCCACTTCCATTTCCAACAACACCTTCACCACCAACATAACAACAGCCTCAAACAACAGCAAGAACAAGAACAAGAACATGAATCTCAACAACAACAACATTAACAACAACAATAAGAGCAACAGCAACAGCAGCAGCAGTAACAACAACAACAGCAGTAACAGCAGCAGCAACAACATCAGCAGCAGCAATAATCACAACAGCAATTTAGCTGCAACTGCAACTGCAACACAACAACAAGCAACACAGCAACAAGCAGCATCCGCTTCAGCCCCAGCCTCAGCCTCAGCTTCTGTTGTCTCCGCTCATAATAATGCTAAGCTTGCAATGCCAAGCGTCGAGTTCAACCGTTCCCAATCACCCTTGCCAAGGCGTAAGCGAAACGATCTTCATCTAGAACTCTCTCTCTCTCTCTCTCTCTATATATACTCATTTTCTATTAACAATGAAACATTTGCATCTCAGAGCCCTATTCAGGCATTGCATATTCCAATTCATACTTCAGCTAGCTGACACAATTTTCTATATAATATATATCCTCATATATAGAGCTGCGCTGCGTAGGGCTCTTTACTAACTGCTAAACTATCCTCTCTCTCAATCTCTCTCTGTATCTTATATCTGTCTCTCCTTCTCTCGACTGTTATCAATGCGATTTTGAGATCTAATCTCTTGAGAAGCTTGCACGGCTTTTTGCTTGCTTGCGTGCTTTGCTAAGCTGCTGGTTTTTAAGTGTGTTGTTTGTTATCCAGAATCTCTGCAGTATATAAAAATCACATTTTGCAAAACACTGGCTCCAAGTCCGTGTGCTGCTCCACTTCCACTCTCCCCCCAAATATCATCCACCACAACCACAGACAGATCCTGCCCAAGATATAAACATGATAATGATGATAATAATTATAACGTTGACCGACTCAAAATGTATCTTTTTTTAAACATGGCATCCTCTCTTCGGTTGCATGACTGAACAACAATAATTTGTTTCCTTTTTTTTTTACATTTTTGTTGTTTACGTATTCTTACTCTTTGTCTTTCTGTGTGTGTGTTTTTATTGTCCTTATTACGATAAGATCATATCTTATACTGTGTTCTTTTTTTTGTGTACTTTATATATCACAACTATATTTTCTAAATGTTTTTTGAAAAAGCTGGAAAGCAAACGATAACACTATATTCTATGTCTTTTCTCCAAGATCCTTACGTTCGTTCTTTTCGTCTCTTTATTCTTTTCTCTTGCTATTGATTTTTTCGATTGTTTCAGTTCGTGTTATGATTAAAAATCTGAAAAGCGTGCTCATTTACTTCTTCTTCAAAATCACGCTCTTCAGCCCTTCTTTTTTATAATCATCATGTGTCTAAAAACCCAGCGAAAGGCATTGAGAAATTCAAATCTCTGAAGTGAACTATATTCTGAAATATTTGTAAATAGGATTTTTCATCGCAAGATGTTTTTTTTTTGGTTTTAGCTCAACAAACTTTAAATTCGGTCTTTTTTCTACTCTACTTTTGAAACGAAAGAATTTATCTAAATGGTATTAAGTTAATACTGTACAATTAGAGTATATTAATGGTGTTGAGTTAATACTATAAAATCAGTATATTGACGGTATTAGGTTAATCCAATAAAATACTGATTTTAGTAATAGTATAAATTGAATACTATAAATTTAGTACTTTACTTTATGATAAAAGAATTAAGTGGATACTACAAAGTCAGTATGTTAATAGTATTAAGTTAATACTATAAAATCAGTATATATCTCATGTGACAACTTTCCATTTCTTTGAGATTTAGAAATCTCTTATTTTTTTTAATCAGATTTGCTTTGTCTTTTGCTGGTGTTTCCTATTTTTCCTCTTCTGATTTCATCAGTTTCCTTAATTCTCTTTGTTTTTTTTTTTTTTTTTGGTGACTTTTGATTGTTTCTTCTCTCTCTTCTTTGTGGCTCTATTCAAAAATTTTTGTGAACTCGCGAACTCTCCACTAATTACCCTTACCCCTCTTTCTTTCATGTCTCGATAAATGCACGTGTGTATGTGCAACAAATACTTTGTTTGTGTGTATGATGTGTTACACGTTACACGCGTTGTGGTTGTTATATTATATTACCAAAAACAAAAACAAAATTTGAATACGTATATGAAACAAAAACCACAATGTGAAAAAAAACGAAAAAAAAAAATACAATATTGTGGCGGTTTTTAGAGCCCGGCTCAAGATATGCATCGACGAATGTCCTGGCGGCCGTGCCACCGGGCACACCTCGTGCAGTGAGCACAGAGGACATCACTAGGTGAGTTGACAAGTTGGCATTCGTTGCACACCTTGTAGTTTATTGCATAAGCATAATCAAACTGATTAACTGTATTTACTTTGCATCTCTCAACAGGGAACCACGCACGATCACCATACAGAAAGGACCTCAGGGTCTGGGCTTCAATATCGTTGGCGGCGAGGATGGTCAGGGCATCTATGTATCGTTCATTTTGACCGGCGGTCCCGCTGATCTTGGCTCTGAACTGAAGCGCGGCGATCAGCTGCTGAGCGTCAACAATGTCAACTTGACGCATGCCACGCACGAGGAAGCAGCCCAGGCATTGAAAGTGAGTGATCGTACATCAATTTTGTATTGTATATGTTATCTAACTCCTTTCCCCCCACCTAGACATCTGGCGGCGTGGTCACATTGGTTGCACAGTATCGACCCGAGGACTACAATCGCTTCGAGGCGCGCATTCAGGAGCTGAAGCAACAGGCAGCGCTTAGCGCTGGCGGCTCTGGCACGCTACTGCGCACCACACAGAAGCGATCGCTGTATGTGCGCGCTCTGTTCGATTACGATCCGAATCGCGACGATGGGCTGCCGTCGCGTGGCCTGCCCTTCAAGCATGGCGACATTCTGCATGTGACCAACGCGTCCGATGACGAGTGGTGGCAGGCACGACGTGTCCTCGGCGATAATGAGGACGAACAAATTGGTATTGTGCCATCGAAGCGGCGCTGGGAGCGCAAAATGCGTGCACGCGATCGCAGCGTCAAGTTCCAGGGACATGCGGCGGCTAACAATAATCTAGATAAGGTAGATAAAAACCTACAAAACTTATGGAGTGGAGCTCACAAAGTGTGGAACTGAATTTAGGAAAGTTTTTGTTAGTGACTGATAGAAGTCAAATTTGATTGTAGATTTTTGAATTATCAAACACAGCTTGAGGATATTGATGTGCAATAGCATCAATAGTTATATTTAATATATAATAGAAATTATGTCCGAATGTCTCAATCTCTGAGAATGTGAGAGCCAGAGTTTTGATATTTATTATAAAGCTTGCTACACTTATAATATTTTATAGTGCAATTCGTCTATTTCAACGCAATACCAAAAAGTTATGTTTCTTAATAGAATTCATGTATGATTGCGTCTTGAAATTTTGTATGCTGATGATCGCTAAAGCTATATTTTTGATGTATTTTAACAACACACAAAGTTACGCTCAAGTTGTATTTAAAATAGTTACATTTTTAAATAGAATCAATATCCAAATAAAACGATCTTTGAGAGTGTAAAAGCCAGAACCGTTAAATTTGTTATAGAGATTGCATTAGTACAATTCGTTTACTTTAAAGTAACGGCAAAAAGTTGTATTTCTTAGTAAAATACTTGTAATATCGCTTCGATCTCTGGAAGTATGAGAGCTAGTGTCATGAAATTTGTTATACTGATCGTTAAAGCTATAGGGTTTATAAGTGCTCATATGTTACATTTCAAATAGTTATATTTTTTAATGGCATCAATATTCAAATATTCAATATTATGAGAGCTAGAGTCTTGAAATTTGGTAGGCAGCTTGCTTTAAACAAAGCCAGAGCTAAGATTTAGTTTGTATATAACTTTTTCCACTTTCAATTTATATTCGATTGAAAGTGTTTTTGCTAAACAGTTTCCCACAGCATATATAGAATTATGTATAGAGTTGTCTTTAGTGCGTTACACACATGACGTGACTTGGCAAGATTTCACATAGTTCATTCCACAGTCGACTCCACACTTTAAGAATTGACTCCAATTATCATTTGTACTCTGTTCTTTGACTTTTCTGCTAATCGTGTGTGTTTGTGTGTCTGTGCGTTGTAATTACAGCAATCAACTTTGGATCGCAAGAAGAAGAATTTTACATTCTCACGCAAGTTTCCATTCATGAAGAGTCGCGATGAGAAGAACGAAGATGGCAGTGACCAAGAGCGTAAGTAGCACAGTCTTCAGTCTCGCTGAGTCTCGATTAAATCAAAACAGAGCGCCAAACAACAATTTACTAACAACAACAACAACAACAAGAAAAACAACAACAACAGCAACTATATTAATAATAATAATTGTAACAACAGCAACAACAACTACAACAACAACCTGAACATCTCGAGCAGCAAACAGAGCAACAATTGAATATTGTCAATAATTTGTTAAATGCTCTCTCAAATCTCAAATTCTCAACTTGCGACGACTGTTTCTCTCTCTCTCTCTTTCTTTCACTGTTATGAACGCTTTCTGTGTGCATCTCTCTCTCTCTCTGTCATTCGAAACTATCTCTCTGTCTCTCTCTATCTTTGTGTGAGTGTGTGCAAGTTTTGTCTCTTTCTCTCGCTGTCTCTGTGTGTGGATGTGATTATTGTTTTAATATTCTCGTGATTTCTTTATTGTTTATTTATTAAGCTTAAGTACAAACTGTTTCTGTTTCCATTCAATAAACAACTGAGAAGTGTGTTAACTCTATTCTATTTTTCCGCACACACACACACACTCTCTCGACACACATACAAGAAAAAAGAAAATAAGTATTTGTAGTTTCCTCAAGGGAAACAAACATTCGCGTTCATTATTCAATTATTCACAACTTGGTTTCTACAGACTATTAATTAATTTATGAACAATCTTGTTTTGTTTTTGTGATTATTTGTTATTGTTTTTGTTTGCGTTGCGTTTCGAGTTACGTTTAAATATCATTGCATATATATTTTTATGTTCTCTTCGTTCTGTTTACTTTCATATTTGATTTGTTCCTCCTCTGGCAACCTCTGCGTATCCCTGAATTGATTCATTTGATTCACACCAACACCAACACACACACACGCCACACACTCACAACCTGAACACTCTGCGCGTGGACAACAACAACAACACTATCACACACACACACACACACACACATATCTTGTTGTTGTGCGTGTCGTGTGTAAATTTGTGCAAAATGGTGAACAACAAATAAAATTAATAGCGAATGGATTTGTAAACAGCAACAGTGAAATCGATGTTAACAATGTTAACAACAATCAAGCGAATGAACCGCAGCGTAAGTCTGTCTGTGTGTGCCTACAACACACACACTATTACACACACACACATACACTTGCAGCCAGTTTACTGAAATTAGATTTGGTAACCAAATCTATCTCAATATGTCCGTTTTGTCCTTGTTTGTTTTTTTGATTTAAGCTTTAGATCGTGGAGAATATAATTGTCTGTTTGAGTAAACTGAATAGGACTTATATCTATTATATAATACTAGTATTACATAGAATTAGGAAAGGTTTCGAGATATTTTACAAAAAAAAGTGTGACACATCATAAATATAGAAAGGGATTTCTTTGTTATTTAAGATTGGAAAAGTTTCAAGGTGAACAGTGATTTGTTATTTAAAAATGTGTGACACAACATAAATATAAAAAGAAATTTCTTAGTTATTTTATATTTCTTTTAAAATTGCAAATCAAATTGTATTCCAATTTCCGATTCCACTAGAGAAGACACTTCATAGATGATAAAGATTGTTTTGAGGTTTTATACCAAATGAAAGTTTGGTATTTTGTAACTTCAATAAATCATTATTTTAATAAAATGGAACCAACTTATCAGAACACTCCATAGAATAGAAGAAATTATATAAATAATATATAATAGATGATAAAAATTGTTTTTCTTTATTTCTCTTAAAAACAATTAAATTGAGCTTTTATACCAAATCAAAGTTTTGGTATTTTTTAACTTCAATAAATCATTATTACCATAGCATACAAACTACTTATCAGGACACTCCATAGAAAAGAAGTAATTATATAAATTATATATAATAGATGATAAAAATTGTTTTTCTTTATTTCTCTTAAAAAACAATTAAATTGAGCTTTTATACCAAATCAAAGTTTTGGTATTTTTTAATTTTTTTAAATATTACCATAGCATACAAACTACTTATTAGGACACTCCACATTTTAACATTTTTAAAATTAAAAAAGTTGTTTATTCTAAACCAAACACTTTAAAAATGTCACTATTATATTATGTTGTTAGTATATTTTATTATAGTATTTTGAACAATTACGAATCCCACAAGAATTCTAATACTTCTTAAACATAGGTGGAAAAGAAAAAAAAACATCCTAAGTATCAATTATTACCAAAATACAGGATCTAACAAATCCTAGAGTAAAGCTGCTGCAAGTTTATGCAAATGTCGGACTTTCGACATTATTATTATTGTGTTATACGTTTGTCTTTTGTTAATTATAAATATGTATATTTGTGAAACTGTGGGTATATACAGATGTATGTATGTACCGCTTAGTGTGTGTATGTTTAATATATACATGTTGATTCATTGTCTATATACCACGTAAAGAAAAAGGTATATGCACATCTGGTTTATGTTCTTGAGTGTTTATTTACTGGGATATCGGATCTACATTCTACATCTGCATACTGCATACTATATAATACACATGGCACATTATTTAAACACTAACTAACACACACACATACACACACACATGCATTTAACATTCATTTAATTATTTATGTAAAATTAGTGTGGATGTAAGAAATGAATTTAGAGAATCGTCGTGCTGCTTCAGCGTTCGCTTCACAGTTGAAACACAAATCTCATTTATGTGTTTTGTCGGCCAAGGATCAGCTACAACTACATACATATATTTTAAGGCTTTTACCCCTTCCCCCTGTTGCTAAGTGTAAACCGTATGGCTAAAGAATCATCAATACAACAACAACAAAAGAAAACATACATATAGTACAATATATATCACATGCATAATATTGTTATTGTGTATGTGTTTTTAGCTGCCATATTCTATATACATTACTACTACTATATATACTACTATTTATGACTACTACTATTTCTACTACTACTATCGATCTATCGATTTTTACCGCTATTCTGTTTTAAACTGACCAAAACATATATCTTTTTCGATTCTCTTTTTTTTCGTTTCCGTTTTCTCTTCATTTTTCCAGCTTTTATGCTTTGCTACACACAAGACGATGCCAACGCTGAAGGAGGTATGTACTTGACTATAAACCTGAAGCTTAAACTTAAACACACACACACACACACTACCACACACACACACTACCACACACACACACTTACACCTACACCTACACATATTTATAGTATATATATTAATAAAGATATTTACACAAAGTATTATAAACTACAAAAGGAAATTGAATCAAACTAATTCGACACTCACACAAGATCAATCATAAATTTGTGTATTTGTATTTATTGTTTAACACACACACACACTCACTCACTCACACACACACACTTACACATTAAAGTATTCACTATTAGTTGTCGATCGTATCAAACATTAGAGAACACACTTTATCAATCAAGAATACCTTTTTCACCCAGCTCATTCCACGATTTCTCTTCCATTTTTTTTGCGTTTTCGTTCGTGTCCAATTAAACAAAACATACATACATACATATATACATAAAGAACATAAACAATTGCATAAGTCATATAAATTAGTTATTAAGTACAAATTAATATTTGTTCTTTATTTTATTTCGATTTTGTTGAACATTTCCTATTTATACCTTAAACTACATTTCTGATCTACACTGCTATAAGTGTATGTATTTAAGTAAATATACATACATACATACATTCTATGTCTATGTATGTGTGTACATATGCGATTGAAAGAGTCTTTCGTATGTACATCTCTTATACATAAATACATATGTACATACTAACGTAATCTATACATAGTTAGTATCGATACCAAATACCAAATATAAAATATGATTATTATTATTATTATTATTCCTACATGTAACTACTAGTTTCTCTAACTGCATACTATAATTATTATTATTATTTGATTTCATTTGTTTAGTTTAGGATTGTGTATAACTCTTACTCTTCTCGTACTCTGTTGATGTATGCAACCGCATACATTTACATACTTACATACGATTGTGTGTGTCTTGAAAATTTCTTCATATTTTTGTCCTCGTTTAACTTGAATATTCTACTAAAATAATATCCACTTATTACTCTTTACGTAATTGCTCAAGTAGAACAATTCATATTGATTGCAATAGAATACTCCTAAAGTTAATGAGACAGCGATACACATTTGTCCGCTTACCGATTGAATTACTATCGTATAACTATCGATAAATGTAGATAATGGTTTCCTTTAAATGTTGAATGTAGTTTGATTATAATACAAAGTATCAGAAATTCAATGATTAACAATAATGTTGTCAACTTTAAAAAGATTTACATTTATCAACCTAAAGACAGGATTTTATGATTGCTCTTTTGAAAATCGTATTAGTCAGTTTTACTATCGTTCCGATTAAATCACAATTTTATCGAACACGTTCGATAGTTCATTTAATTTCATTTTAAATATATATTCAGAGTTGAACTTTAATCTTTCATCTAGGCATTTGATTACATTATATAGATCAACTTTATATATATGTACATACATCTGAATAACTGTATATAATTACATTTCTGTGTGCTATATTCGTCAGTTATTGTGTTGTGTTAATTTAAGTTAATTAATAAGTAAGTGTATACTTATTAAGTGCTTACATTTACACTTGTCTCAGGTCTCTCTCAACTCAATTTGCAAAATCCAAGACAAGAACTCCACATGACTTGAAGGGGGTGATTTCATTTTAGATTTTCCGTGTAGTCCTTTTGACTTTTTTTGTTTTTTTACAATACTTGCATTTAGTTTTTGTTTAGCATATTTACATTAAAGTAAATCTCAATTGAATCAATTCTTAAAACTAGCACTTTGCGCCCTGTAAATATTCACATTCTAAACGTGAATTGTCTGCTCAACTATCGGCAAGAATAATCGGTATACTATCGATAAGTTGAATAATAATTCATAATAGAAGAAGAAAATCTCCTCTCACCAATGACGAACACGTATCCTACACATTTACTACACTCTCTGAATACACACACACTCACACAAACACACACCACAGATTGTCTTAAATATTGCAGGGTATTAATAAACTATAACGATGATTAATTGTGTTTATCTTTTTCTTTCTTTTTTCTTTAATAAATGATTTCCGTTTTGACTAAACCTCTTTGTGTGTGAACTCTTTTGTATTTTTCGTTCAACAACAAATAATATATATTTGTCGAAATATATATAAATATCTATATACATAATATGTACAAAAATATATAAACTGCTTCATATATTTTCTGCTGCCTCCTGCTATTATTCGACTCTACTACTACTTCTATCATCACTCTACTACTCCTACTACTACTCTACTACTTTTGAAACTCTAATACTCCAACAAAAAAACAACAACTCTGTGTGTTAATCGATACGACATTGTTATAATTTCGTTACGTTTGATAATTTTATTTACTATATACTATACTATATCTATATCTATTTATATATTGTAATTAAAAACGAAAAAAAAAAACTACAACAACAAAAATACAACACAAATACCAACAACAAATACCCTTAATAATATCTATGAAATCTTGTCGATATTGATAATCTAATGTTCTATATACATATATATATTCTTGTTTTGTTTTTCTGCCTTTTTTCCACATTCGTGCCATTAAACCCTTATACCACCATATATCATATACTTTTCTATATAAATATATATTTACATATATATCGAACTATATATATATATATGTGTGTATATATGTTATCACCATGCGCTCGTTCATACTACTGCGACAACAATCACAAAATTGATCAACTATCTCCTCCGTATACAACATCATATAACCAATCAACCAACCAACCAACCAAATCAACTAATCTCAACCAATCGACCAACCTCTATTCGATATATATCGTATGTATGATAACGCATTGCGCACAGGCGAGATAATCTACAGAGTGGAATTACCCGATATGGAGCAGATAACATTAATCTACTTGGAGAATAATGATGCTGACTATCGTAAGTCGAGCAACTAAGCCAACAATTAAACAAACAAAAAAAAAAGATGCAAACCAAAAAAATAAAAAACATATAAATGCAACAAACAGCTATAAAAGGCCCTTAAATATTACAAATAAATTAATAAAAAAAAAGCTTACGTTTATTATCAAAACTATATAGGTTATCAAAAAAAAAAAAAAAAAACAATATCAAGAATATATATTTTTGTTCAGTTTTTTTCTATATACTCTCTTCTTTTTGGTTTCAAACAAATTTTTGTTATCAAACAAAACGAAAGTGCAAGCAATTTTCATTTTAGTTAGTTTAGTATTTCCTATTTCTCTCGCTCTCAAACTGTCTATCTCTCTCTCTCACACACACTTTCTATCGCTCTTAACCCAAGTGTCATGCTCTCGCTCTTGCTCTCAGGCTTAATCACTCATGCTCCTCTTAATAGATCTCTATTGTGTTTTTCTTTTTGTTTTCGTAACTTTCGATTAGCCTCATTCTTAACAAAAGTATTAGCAGAGCATTTTCATAATTTATGCAAAAAGGGTATTCCACAATAATAAATAAAAATACTTTTCAGCGATATAAATTTTTTGTAATAATCACACATTTAGTTACTAACCTAATTCTTACTACCTTCAGAGTCTTTTATACTTGCAGTTAGTAATACATTTTTTTTTTCTTTTTGAAATACTAACGATATTTTCGTATAAAAAACAGTTAGTTATCAGTGTGTTTCGTTTACTATGTTAGGCAGTGTATTAAATAAAGATCTTCCTCAAATAGAGTTTTGTAGTTTTCTTATTCCGTAGCTTAGACACAAAGACATAGTCTCAATCTTTCCCGTTAACTTGTAGAGTTTAGTTTTAGTTATTGCAGTGCGTTAATTTGCCTGATTCTTCTTCTCTTGTATATTTTCCAATCGTTTTTCTTTGTCATATTTTGCCATTTTTCTTTTTCTTTCTCTGATTGACAATTGCTTAGTTTCGTGCTGTGCTTTGATCTGCCCACTTTTATTCATTTATTGCAAATTTTCCTGTAGCAATGCAAATGAAAAACCGACAAAAAAAAAACAAAACAAAATGAATACGTAAATCCAGTCGAAAGCCTTTTTCAACACCGAATTAGATGTATTGTTATTGTCATTAATCGTTATCGATATCGTACCATTTTGCACGCACATTTCTCTCACGCTCTCATTTATCGGAATCGATCAACTTAATGCTCTCTCTCTCTCCCACACACACACACAAGAGGAAACCAAAAAAAATACCGAAAGAAAGAAATCCCTCTTTAATTTTAATTACTTCTATGTACTCGTAATAGTTATATAAGGATAAAACAGGGATGCGAAACGAACGACTATCGTTAGTGTTAATAATTGATACCGATGTATGATGAATATATATCTTGATTTTAAAAAAAAAAAAACAAAAACAAAAATGAAGATGAATAAAAGTGTTGTTTGATTTTGACCAAGTGTTGTTCCACAATTATTACAGACGGTTGTGTCATAAAAGAAGATAAGAATATCATCGAAAACATAGTTTATTCATTTATGTTGGTTTCCGTATTTAACCCTCTCCCCATTGGCATCATTTCTTTTTGATTCACTAATCGAAATAGTTGTATCTTAACATGAATTGCAAATGCTGTTACAGAGTGAGTAAACTATAATTTCAAACCACAAACCAAAAATCGAATCGACACCGCAACCGAAACCGATTACCGAATTCCCCGTTTAGTAACCACACACCAACCACCGCCACCACCACCACAACCACCAACCCCCCCTCTTAGGCTTCTATATATACGATATAATGTACCACATAAATGTATAGTCTAGTTATTTAAGTAATTTACATATATAAATATGATTAAAAAGAAACTAAACTTGAGATCATATCGTTCATCATTTCTTGTCACATTTTGTTGGTCTGTTTGGTCTCTGTACTTTCAACTTTCTACTAATTTATCAAACACACACACACACACACACATACACACATTGATTTCCATTTATTATTTGTTGTGTTGTTGTTGGGTTTTTGTTTTGTTCTTATTAAGTATTTGATAATGATTTTGGTAATGTGTATGCAACAATTAGTTAGTTAATTAGTTAGTCAAACAACACACACTCACACTCACACACACACCTACATACATATGTAATTGTAGTTAAGTTTTGGTGATTGTAATTTCGTGTATTTGTTGCTCGCTCGTCTAGAACATAGCACAATCTTTTTGGCTGTAACTTTGAATATGATACAAAGTATAATACAATATCGAATATCGAATCGACCATTATGTATATATGTATGTAATACAAAACGATTTCATTTCAATCTAGAAATCTTAATCTATATGATACAAATATTGATACTGATTTTGAATTACGAATTATTACGAATTATGAATTATGATTTATGAATTTATGACTTAGTCTTATGATTATGATTACAAATATTATTATTCAAATGGCAGTTAATTTTTGCTGTTTCTTAACCACCAAAACAACCCTGCTCCCTGCCCCCAGTCCCGCCTCCTTTTTGAACCTCAACCCTAAACCCGCTTCCTCCACGTCTATTTTTTCATTTTTGGCTTCAATTTCCATTTTTTAAGATTATTTCTTTTCATTTTGCCGTATCCTCGAATTGACGTATACTTAATGTAGCTCACAACTTTCTTTCTTTCTTGCAATATCTTTTTTTTGTTTGCAAGCTTTATGCTCGTTACACACTAAATCTAAAACTTAGCTCTACCTGTTTAACTTTTTTGAACCTTTAGCTAATGATTTTGTGAAGCTGAGAGCCATCGTAAACCAATTTCTTAAATGCTTGAGGATACCAGAAAAAAATGACAAATGACAAATGAAAAAAAAAAGAAAAGAAACATTTCCCCCTTTTTCCCTTTTGCGCTGTCTCTCGCTCTCTTCTCTCTTTCTCTTACACTCTCTATTATTTTTTGTTTTGTTTTATCTAGCTCACTTTCTTTCTGTTTCTTATGCATATGCGAATACGAAATTGATAAATCTATAACCGTATTTTACCTTTTATATATCTGGAAAATAAGAAATCTATATAATTTCGAACCCAACCTCTGCCCCTCTACCCAACCCCCGTTCCCCCCTCGAAAGACCCTCTCTCCACTCATTCTGTACATTTGGTTCGTTATGATTTTGCACCCGCACAAAACCTAATACCATTGCCTACTATGCTTACAGCTTCTGAGGAGAACGTGCTGTCCTATGAGGCCGTGCAGCGTTTGTCCATCAACTACACACGTCCCGTCATCATATTGGGACCCCTGAAGGATCGCATTAACGATGATTTAATATCTGAATACCCGGACAAGTTTGGCTCCTGTGTGCCACGTAAGTATTCGAACTATGCTATACTAGATCTAGATTAATACACATTTAATGCCAACAGATACTACGAGACCGAAACGCGAATATGAGGTCGATGGACGGGACTATCATTTTGTGTCGTCGCGCGAACAGATGGAGCGTGATATACAGAATCATTTGTTCATCGAGGCTGGCCAATACAATGACAATTTGTATGGCACATCGGTGGCCAGTGTGCGCGAAGTGGCCGAGCGTGGCAAGCACTGCATACTGGATGTATCGGGCAATGCAATTAAGCGTCTCCAAGTGGCGCAACTTTATCCCGTTGCCGTCTTCATCAAGCCCAAGTCCGTGGACTCTGTCATGTAAGTCGAGTAGTAGTAAAGAAGAATGTGTGCTCAATTTATAATTCCCTCTTAACTTTTGCTACAGGGAAATGAATCGTCGCATGACCGAGGAGCAGGCAAAGAAGACATACGAGCGTGCTATTAAAATGGAGCAAGAATTTGGCGAATACTTCACGGGTAAATCACAACAAAATTGATATACTAAATGATGGGTTAATTCATAATTGAATTGCAGGCGTTGTACAAGGCGATACGATTGAGGAAATCTATAGCAAAGTGAAGTCAATGATTTGGTCGCAGTCGGGACCAACCATTTGGGTACCATCGAAGGAATCTCTATGACCAACAGCCACAACAACATGGACACTGCCGCCTCGAGTACGTTGTCGACCTGTCTCGAGAACAACCAACACACAAGCAACAACATCATCAACAAATCAGTCGCACTGATGCACCACAGCAACAACAGCAACAGCAACAACAACCACGACGATGACGACAACAATAACAACCGCAACAACAACCAATTTAAAGAAACCAAAAGCAACAAGAACAAATCAGAACAAGAGCAGCCAACTAGATGTTGTTAATGATTAGATGGTTATATATTATATATATAAATACTATATATACATATATATAGTTAAGAATCCAGATTTAGAATTTCCTCTCCCCCCCCCCCCAAAAAAAAAAAACTTGAAGAAGGATTCTAGATTCTTACAATTTGTCTCTGGTTTGTCGCTTGTTGTGTGGACAAAGCTGTTTTTGAACTGCAGCGGCGGCTGTTTAGTTTTAGTTAGAACAAAATTGATATACAAACAAAAACAAAAACAAAAAAAAAAGAAGAAAACACAAAAAAAAACACTGATTGCATATTAATACATAAGATCTAAGGCAGAAAATCGAATGCAGAATGCGAGTCAAGGAAGAGGAGAAGTCGAAGGAAGAGGAGGAGGAGGAGGAGAACGTTAGTGTTGTTTGTTTATGTTGATGTTAATACGAGAGTTATAGCGAGAAGTTAGAGTTATGTTGACGCTAATAATGATAATGATCGCATATTATTATTATTATTATGTTAGGATACATGTATATGTAAAAGTCTTTAAGTGCGACTAGCGTCAAATATACATATACTACGTTAATGATAGCAATTGAAAGTTGACACACGATGACGAAGATGAAGACGAAGATGAAGACGAAGTTGAAAATGAAGACGACGACGACGACGATAAGTTGGTGCATTTGTTGTTAGATGTATTGTATTTTTTTCCCCCACGCGCGCGCCTTTGCCTAATGCAACACACACACACACAAAACGACATGAATATGTACACACACACAGACACAACTCCCATGTAGCCTATAACTAACAGTAAAAGCGTCAGCAACGAGCAAAAGAAATAAGAAACAGAGAGATGGGGAAAAACAATAAGAAGAAGAAGAAGAAAAACTTTCTTTCAATGCAAAAAGTCATTTTACTACTTAACAAGATTGTGGAAGAAGAAGCGTCGTGAAGAAAAAACAAAACAAAACATAACAAATAAAAAGAAAATACATACACACACACACACATACATAAGCATATTACGATCAATACAACATATACATATATAGTATATATACACACACACCGATACGGTTTAATTTTACAAAGAGAATATGCAACAACAAAAAGAAAAAAAAACAAAACTCAAATGCCCCCAACAGAAGGTATTTACATTTTTTTTTATATAATATATATACATATATATATCGACAGCAAACAATTAGCTAATGTTCAACAAAAAAGAAAAAACCAACAAAAATAAAAAAAAGCAAATACAAAACGAAAACGAAAAGAAATTTATGAATTGTAGACAACGCACATAACTGCTAACTATACTTTATTATAATTATTATTTTTTTTTATTCCTCCAACTCTTTTTGTTCTAAAGAAAATTTAGTAAAATTCAAAGTTTATTAATATTATTCTACTTTATATACATACATATAAATATACTATATATTTTTTTTTTTTTGTTTTTTTTCGTTTCGTGTGCCCATTAATTATATATTATTTTGTCTCAGTCCTTTAATTTGTAATATGAATATATACTACTTATAAATACACACATACTATTTTGTAAATTATGAACTCTCTTTGAACCCCCGCCCCGCTCCGCCCCGCCCCACGCTTATAAAACAGTATAAATTGTACGTGCAGACAATTGATGAGAACAATTGAACAATTGTTGCATGCAAAATTCATTTCTTTCACATTGTTGTATTTAATAAACACAAAAACCTAAGCGAATTATATTAATTTAAATCTAAACAAAAGAAAAAGCAGTAAATGTAATAAAAATAAACAAACAAAAAAAAAAAGAAAACAAAAAAAAAAAACAAAACATATATTTCATCAAAATGCGTAAACACTTTTTACTCTCGATTCTCTTGTCACTTATATAAAAATATATACGATAGACACGCCTTTAAAAAGGATAATGTTTAACTGCGAAACAAAAAAGAAAACTTAAAGAAATGAAAATGAAAATGCAAATAATTTTGTAAATTCAAATGTGTGTTCACCATATACCACAACAACAACAACAAAAGATGTCCCATATAAGAAATGTGTGTTTTTTTTTTTTATAAATATATATACGAGTATTATAATAGAGAGTGTATCGAAAGAGCCACGACTGCGAAAATTGGGGATGCTAAAGGGCGATATAATAGGTATATATTATATAGTTAATATATGTATAGTAGCAAAAGTCTCTTATGTGATGAAGATGACGATGATGATGATGATAAACCTGAGCCCATTTTTGAATCCAAATAACGATCGTATCGTATATGGAACTTATGATATTGTATTAAGCTGGTCGTCGTTAATTACATTTTTTTTTTAGGTTTTTTTTTTTATATAGATAAGTATACGTTCACCCATAAGACCTTAAACTGCCCATTGTCCAGTCATGCTAGCGACAGTTTTCCATTCTAGTATTTACCCCACACTTGCAGGATGGGGAGTTTTATCTATCTAGCTCTATATATACTATATATACAAGAAAAAAAGAAAACCTACATACTAGTACTAGTAGCCAAATCGCTTTCATCTACTGCCCATAGTTTCGATCAAATAAAAAACAAATATATATATCGATATATATATATTCCGCCTTGCATTATCTTATTAGTGAAGTACCTCACGCCTCTGTGTAAACAAAATCAAACGGAAAGCAATTTAAAGTACATAACAAAAAAAAAAAAGAGAAAATGAAGAAATTTAAACATTATTGAATAGAGCAAAAACTTGGAAAGTGAACGACGATGTTCAAATAGCAAATAGATGATAATAAATATGAGAAAATATGTGAAAAAAAAAATGGAAAACTTTATTAATTTACTAACTAATGTATCATTTATAAAACTAACTACACACTATACATATACATATATCGTATATCGTATATAGTATATATGTAGTACTAACTTATATACATAGAACATCACAGTGCAGTTCATTTTGGATTTGAGAATTGCATAAAGTAAAAGGTAAACTGTTCCAAAGCCTTAAATGCAATTAATTAAAGCATTTACGAGTATATTCATAACTTACACACACACACACACACACACACACATTCACACACACATTCACACACACATGCTTAATCATCCGAAGACCTATTTGTAATAACAAAAGAAACCGAAAAAAATGAAAAGAAAAGAAATGAAAAACAAAAAACCAAAAACTAAAGACAATTTTTGATGTAGCCTTAGAAACATGTATGCAAGAATTTACCTAAAAGAAGAAGAAAACCTAAAACTGAATAAAAATGAATAATGAATAATGATGTACACACACACACACGAGCGTACATATGTGTATGTATATATATATATATATTCATATACATAGTATGTATGTGATTTTGCGATTGCTAATACATATACATATATATACATATATACTGAGAGGCATTTAAAAAACGATCCATTGTTATAAACGATTTCGTGCTACATCATTCAGAAAATCGTTTTACACACATTATGTGGAAGCATTTCATCAAAATGGTGCCTTTATCAGTTATTCTTGTTGTTGGTATGCAAAAAGAAGCAGAAGATGAAGAAGAAGAAATTAATAATAATAATAATAATATGCATAAATTTATATACCTAAGTACTACGATTATCGATATACTTACAAGCATACATTGTTTATACATATAAATAATGCATACACAACACACTCACACACACACACACATAGATGTGGTCAATATCAAACAGTTGCGGGCTGTGATTACGACGAGATGCGAGTTTTTGGAGCTCGTGCAACTTGATCACTGCTTGATTCACACCCCCTCCCCTTCCCTACCCCCCATCACCAAAAATTGATAATTTATTAAATACAATACAATTATAACAATAATAATAATACTAATATTAATAACAACAAATGGTATACATCACACATAAAGAATGGATAAAAAAAAAACCACACGATATGTTTGTTATTGTTAACGATAGAGACAAAAAAAAAAGAAAAAGAAAAGTCAAAGAAATTATAGAAAGGAGAACGTATGTACCTAAGTACAACTTATTCGATTGCCTTTTAAAGTTAAACGATTTGTTGTCCTTTGGCGAATAAGTGCTTTAAGATTACTTACTAACAGTTTAAATACTTTAAGTTACCCACACACACACAAACACATGCGCACACACACACACTCACACATAAAGTCAGCGAAAAGAAAAAGAAAAAATTGTTTTCAAACCAGCGCTGCTATTGAGCTATATATCGATGATCGATTGAACGCTAATCGATAATCGATAACTGCATGTTGTGCAGCCCTGGCATACATTAATTGAATTGATTGATTGCTCGAAATTTAAAAAAAAAATCAACTTCTCTACGATTTAAGTTTATTGATCTGATAAAGTTATATACGATTAATTAGGTATACTAGCATATACGATATACACACATACATACATACATACATAGAGAGTATGTTAATACATATTGCATGTGAGAGAACGTGCAACGTGCATTTGTATTTGTATGTATTTGTTGCCCGTGTGCAGCTGCTGAACTATTCCAATAATACTCAACAATAATAGCTAATAGCATTGCGTGATATGCTAACGCTCAGCAAAAAACAAATCAGCAATCAACCTTAAGAAGAGAATTTCTTTTAAGTGCTGCGCATCTCTCTCTCTCTCTCTCTCTTATGTAATTGGCGGTCGTGGCCTAGAATTGCATACAACAACACGAACACACACACACACACACATACGCTAGCACTTATGTACATACATACATGCAGACACAGACTAACACACACACACACAAACATTGCTGTGTATTCGAAATTAATTATAACAAAAACAACAAAAAGAAACAAAAAAACATTTTGTGAATCAATCCTGTATTATTTATCATTTAATAGTTCATCAACAACAAAAAAGACAAAACTTAAAAATGCAAAAAAAAAACATAAAAAAAACCATGCGATATTCGTAATAAACATGAAATTCGATACGTAAACATTTTGTGTGTGTGTCATTTGCATTTGTAAATAATTTATGATGTAAGTACATAGGATATTCATCGTAGTAATCCAATTCAATTTTTTTTCTACAAAATATTCATATTTATTATACAATTTTGTATTCTAAAATGATTGGGAACATACATGAATTCTTCGAATTCTATTTATATTTATTACACATTCGTTCACCCAAAAAATATGCTAACATTAATTTATTTTGCAATTTTCTGCTCGACTTCAAATATTACGTATACGCAGATTTTTTTTTAGAGAATTCTTTAACTTAATTAATTTAATTTATTTTTCTTTTTATTACATTCAGTAGTTATATTTAAGACATATTTATTTGTATGCAAAGTATGAACATACTTTTTTCTATTCTTTGCTCAATTTAAAATATTAAGTATACGCAACGTAATCAAATGAAGGAAAAGTTTTTCGTTTGAATGAAATTTGTGGACTTTTATGAGTTTGTTATTCAATTGGATTATATTTTATAATTTGAATGTAGTTTAATATAATTATTTAATTTTCGTATTATTATTATCATTATTATGAAAGCATAGATTACATTTTTATCACTAAATTGCGTATACGCACGGTAGGCTGCTGCAGGTCGAGAGCTCTTTCACTGTGGTAATAAAATCATATTGTATTGTGTGCTCGGAATGAAATCACTAAACTTGGGTGTCAACAATTAGTGAAATTGGCTGCTGATTTGATTATGATTCGACATTGATATTAAGGCCACAAAACTAGCGTGAATGGCGTTGCGTGTTGGCCAGATACATATCGAACTGCACGAGCGTAATGAAGTAGGAGAAAGCTGTGACCGCGATGAGATAAATGATCCGACGATCCAGATACAAAAGGCCGCACAACATGGGCGGCTTATGCTGCAATATCTGCAGTGAAAACTGCTCCAGCTGCACAGAAAAGTAAAGTAAAGTAAAAGTGAAATAAATATATATACGAGTATAATAAAAATGTGGATTACCTCTTGATCCAAGCTGGGCGGCTGTAGTGAGGGATATCCGCTAAATTGACCAATGACCAAAGAGAGATTCTCCATTTCCTGTTTGATCTGCTCGTTGACCAACGTCACAATGTACGTATCCAGATAATAGGTGAGCGCATAGACAGCACTGATCAACACCGGATACGAAGCATTTGCCAGCGAATGCGATGATACCAGATTGAAGATGGTAAAGAAATTGGTCAGATTGTTGATCAGCGTTGTGAGTGTTAGTCCCAACAGCTGCAGCTGATGGATGCGAAAGCTCTCCACATACAGCTGATGGATCTCGATGAAACGCTGTCGCAACAGCGCCAAGCGATCGCAGAGTCGCCCACAGTTGACCATGAAGATGCCGCGATGTCGTGTTCGTTGCACATGTCGCACTTGGCGGAGGACTTGCTGCAACTGTTGCTGCAAGAGTCGGAGATATTTCAACACGCTGCTGTTCACCCAGAAGAAATAGTCGGCCATGTGTTCCGTATAGTTCCACAGTATAAACGAATAGATGGCAAATTGCTGACGCAAGCGACTCGATGCCTTCGCATCCGTATCATTATCTGGGACGTGGCCAGCGCTGGCAAAAATCCCGCACACCTGTATGATCATCATCGTGTTGATCAGCGTGAATTTGTAGTACATAAAGATCTCGAAACGTCGCTTCGGCCAACGAGGACCACGATAACTCTCGACGATGTCGTGCTCGAGGTGAGCTCGCTTCATGGTGCTGCCATTGTTGATGCCCTTGAAGTGGAATGTGTTGGCCATGTAGGTCAACACACAGGTGATGTACTTGATCAGTGTGTTGGCAAAGCCAACGTACAACACCAGCTGCATCCGACTGTCCACACCCGCCATCAGCAGGCGATAGTTGTAGCCAAAGTACAGAGGAACCACCACGATCAGCGTCAGGCTGAAGGCGTGACTGTAGATGAGCAGCAGCACTTTCAGGGGACCCTTCAACGGCTCGTGCGGCATGTAGTCGATCATCACCTGGCCATAGATGTTCGCATAGAAGTGGCCGAATGTGTAGAACTTCGCTTCGTGTCGCTCCCAGAAAGTCGGTTTGTCCATGGCGCCGCGCTCTGCATGAATGTGCCACAAAGGAAGTCAGTCGAACTAACTTTGCAGTACTTTGTGTTTGATTGCGTGAAAAGCTAAAGATAATCAAAGTTACTCAAATAACTTGCGTGTTATTAAGCCTTTCATTTAGTTGCGAATGTAACGAATATGAAAGAGAGTGACAAAAGGAGTAAGATAAAGAGAGCATGTGGTAAGCAGCAAAGGGAAGGAGAGAGAAAGAATTTTAATTTAAAATTTACAAATTTAACTTTTATTACTATTCAAAATTAATATGTAAGGGAGACACAAAAGGGACAAGATAAAAAGAGAAATTCGTAAGCAGAAGAAGGAAAAGTGACAAAAAGAATTTCAATTTTAAATTTAACAATTTTAATTTTTTCTCTCCAAATTTAATTTGAGAAATAATTTGTGAATTTCTACATGTTCTTAAATGCCAAATTGGGCTATCAAGTATTTTGTTCAATATAAAAAACAAGTAAGAAAGACAATCTGGTATATTTCTACCTTTATAGTATATTTAAATATGATATGCCAAATATGACTTTTGATATATTTTGTTAAGTATACAAAATTAATATATCATAAATAGTATTAATTTTGTATATTCGAAAAATAATTAATATAAAAGAAATATACTGAAATATACCAAAGGCTATACTTGGTACATTTAAATATACTATAAGGGTTAAAATATACCAGATTGTCAAAATTGAAATACATTTAAAAATTTCAATTTTTTTTCGTTTGAAACTCAACTGCAAAATTTAGATAGGAAAAGCTCATTTTATTGTTTCCTACATTTTTATTATTAAATTAATCAACAATTTTTGAATGACATGCGATATTCTTCTATTCTACTAGTTCCACGTCATGTTGTATAAATGAAAGCCTGTAATAAAACTTAAAAAAAATAAACTATTACCTTGATTAAACTTCCTTCTTGGGTTAGGTTTCTCCTATGACACTAGATCCGGCTCCGACTCCATTTCGAGCGGCTCAAACTGGGATTCAAGAAATTCGAGCTCGTTTGGTTCCGACTCCGTTATCAGCTCATGTTTGGACGCCTCCTGCATTTCGAGCGGCTCAAACAGAAAATCAAGAAATTCGAGCTGGTTTGGTTCCGACTTCCTTGGCAGCTTCTGTTCGGACGCCTCCTGCTTACGAGAACTTGACTGGTCTTGCTGTGCCATCATGTCGTCGATCTTCTCATTGAGCTGATCCATGCGAGTCTCCAACTGCATGATGATGATCGCATCGAAGATCTTACAGTCGACAGCCGCTTCCTTAAAACTCTTCTTTGTCCAAGTAACACTACGTTGAAGCTGTTGCATTGAAGCCCCAGTCTGTGTTGTCGAATCACCGAATTTCTTTCGAACATTTTCCTTTGCAATTGGTTTGTTAACTTTATTGTAGGATGGCTTGGGCTGAACTTGAGTCTGTCTGGCCAAAACTTGTGCAGTCTTACGCACTTGAGTCTGAATGGGAGATGTAGAAGTGTTTGGTTTCGGTCGCCCTTGAGTTTGCTTCGGTGTTTGTGTCGGAGTTTGCTTCGGTGTTTGCTTCGGTGTTTGTGTCGGAGTTTGCTTCTGTGTTTGCTTCGGCGATTGATCCGGCTTCTTCATGGCTTGAGACGGTGTCACGTTGCGGAATGTCTTGACCTGATTGTCGTTGGGTTTCAATGACCCCGAACGTCGGGGAGTAAACATTTTGAATCCCCTGCGTTCGGCACACATCACTTGATAGAGCAAATTATACAGTGCATAAGATTCACTCTTGGCCAACTCCTCCAGCTGTTTGCGTGTGACGCTTACGCCCATTTTGCGTAGCACCAACAAATTAAAGTTATCCCAGTTCTTCAACTTCAAGGCAAAGTTGTTATGTGCTGTATAGACTGAAGTGGTTGCGAATTTCTTGTTAATCAGCTTCATCGAGGACGCCACGGCGTTGAGATCAATGTTGCCATCCTCCAGGCTATTCATCAAATTGATCTTCTTGGTTTCCAACCAGTTGGTGAGGACCTCAAATTGTTTAGCACTAAGCTGACGAGTTTTAACCTCCGCGCTAACCATCGTTTATATCGTTTGCTTTTTGTTTGTATTTGCGAGTATTTTATATTTATATTTTCGAAAGTATTTGTGAGAATATGCTTTTGTGGAGTTTGTTATTGAAGTGAAAAGATTAAAGTTTATTGTGAGATCTGACTTAATGGTATAGACTACTTAATTTACTTTAGTCTCTTTATTTATTTGACAATAATTGAAATGAAGATATTCATTGAAAGGACTTGGCCAGCGCAATAATAGAACCAGATGTCTGTAGTATCTAGAAAACAAAAAGCGTGACATTAAAAACGAATTTGCAAATGAATTTGTTTCGAAACAAACTGCGCCAAAGGTGACCAAAGAGGGCGAAAAGAAGGGCACGGACATTGAGAGCGCACGTTGCGATCGCAGTATAAACATGTGCACATAACGACGATGTCGGGGCAGACATCGATGCCAGGGACAGCTGCCCATAACCACAGCCAGTTCCATGCTCTAAAAAAAACACAAAGGAGAGGGAAAAGCAAGCTCACAAGCATTGACTGCAACAACTTACGCTCTCGGCCACCAGCGTTCCGCCATAGCAATAGATGAGTAGTTGGCTGAGCGCTGCAATCGTGTAGCTCACGTAGAGCAGAGTGCCGAAACCATTGCCACCGACGGTCATCAGATTGAAGATGCTGACCGCAATCACCATGCTGGCGGAGACAAAGTGCAGCAGCGTGATGATCCAGTAGCGTTCGCCAAAGAAGTGAGTCAAATCGATGATGCGATTCTGTCGCTTGATCAGTTCCACCAAAGCAGCCTCAAAGCGTGCAGCGTGCACTCCATCTATTTGCAAGAGATCTATTGTAGAGAAAGGCAGTCACGTCATTAGTGAGTTAGGATAACAGAAAGTAAGAACATGATGAAGTCAGAGAGTCAAAAAGCCAGGAGAGAGTAAGGAAGTAGCCTGCAAATGAGAAAATTGGGAATAAACGAAGTTAGAGAATCAGGACATCGGGATATTGAAGTTTCAGGAAAACAGATGATAGAGAAACGAGCTTAAAGAAGTCAGGAAGACAGTGAATAAGGAAGTCAGGAAGACAGTAAATCATAAAGTCAGGATGACATATTGTTTCAAACCCAGGGAGTTAAAAACATAGGAAATCAGTAAGTGAGGAACTTGTGATGTGAGGAAGCCAGTAATTGGGGAGCCCAAAGACAGGAAAAAAGGACATAGACGTCATTAGGAAATAAGGAAAGTGCGTTCAATAGCCAAGATGTCAAGCATACAGAAAATCAGGGAAACAGGTGATTAGAAAGTTAGAAGATCAGAAGGACAGAATGTCAGGAAGGCAAGTTGACAAAAAGTCAAGAAGATAGATAGAGAGAGTTACCAAATAAGCAGTTAAGAAGCTATAAATTTAGAAAGTCATAAAGACAGGCAGTTAAGCAATAAAGTCAAATAGTCAGGAACTCTGGAAAATGGAAAGATTGGATATCAGGAAATACAGGAGTCACGACGACTTTAAGCCGGAGTGTTTCCCTGAGGTAGTTTTAAATCCATGAAGAAGCCGGAAAGTTCACCAGCATGTTGGGAAACCAGAAGACAGTAGCAAGAGCATAAGAAACCTCACCCTCGTAGGGCTGGAACAGAGCACGTGTGTCCACCTGCAAGGATTTGAAGAGTGTGCCAATATGCACACAGAACTCAAAGTAGAAGGCATCACAGCCGCCAAACATGAAGATGGTTATGTAGCCCGTGTACGCCGAGAAGATGAACATGGCCGGCAAATAAGGCCAGCTGAGCAAAAAGCTGGGCATGCTGCAACAAAGAGGGATTATATAGTGTCATGCATTCAACAGTCACTCAACTCACGTGTGATTGAAGGGTAAGCCCCAGACAATCTCATCGTTGCGTCGCTGCAGATGGAGCACCAAGGCCAAGAGCAACGGCTTCAGATTGTACATGCTGCTGGTGCTGAAGCCAGCGGAAAATGGCCAGAAATTGAAGCGAGTCGCCATCAAAGAATTCTTTCGTATAATCTCATGTGTTTCAGCAGCAATCTCATGGCCGAAAAGCAGTTCTCGCTGCTGATCGACCACATAGTGAAGATCATGTCGATAGTTCAGCATAAGAAACATTTTCAGCAGCGTCACAAACGATGTGTAGGCCGGACAAAAGGTCTCTATGGCCAATGAGAGTTGATTGGAGCGCGCAAACATGGCGCCAGCATGTAGCTCGGTCATAACGCCAATACCCAACACCATAAAGTTTATGTACGCCCTCCATGGCCTCTTCATTGGTGTCTTGGGACTCGGCCAGTATCCCATTGTTCTCAGACAGAGTTGGGGCACTGCGTAAAAGTACAGCTCCAATGGCTGATCGCGGCGTAGAAACCAAAATAATTTTGTCATATTCAAAACTGAACTTATGCTCTGCTCATGTTGCTGTTACTTTTTATAGTAAGAACCTATTGGATAATTGCTTAATTGACTTGTTGTGCAAGCAATTAGTTTAATTCGGTGCAAAACTTTCGATGCTCAAGCTGTCCGCTCACACAATTTTTGCAAATTGCTACCAAACAGCCCTAGGATTAGGGAAACCATTTAAACTTTTGGTTGCAAAACAAAAATTCAATTAAATTGGTAATTTAAAAATCGATAATATAAAACACAGTTATTCTTGACAAATCCTTAAGTATCTGACAAAGACATACCTTTCAAGAATCGGGGTAACCAGGCATATCGATTGACAGTCAAAGGTTTTAAGGATAACCGTTAAAAATTCGCATTAAATGTTTTCAAGGTAAGTATGGTAAGTATAGAAAAATAGCTAAAACTAGAAAATAAGTCGCGTCTCGTCTATTTAAATAACTCGTCTGATGGTTCTCATCTACATATATAAACTGACTGAGATAATGGACAATTATTCTGCAAACAGCCAAATTACAAGGATTTTTTGCTTTTTAGAAAATAGTGTATACAAATAGTGTATCTCTGCCATATCTTGTTTTTGTCGTTGCCCCGAATCTGGATTTTTAGATGATCCTATATTTTATTGAAGTCAATTAGTAGATTTCGCTACTACGAATCGAATGCAACCAGTCCCATCAAAATGCGCAAGAATATGGCCGAACTAGAATCATTTTTATCATTGGTGTATAATTAAGCAATGTGCAGCCAAATAATTTTGTGGTGCATACTTTGAGGGGCACTAATTGAAATTGTCATAATGACGACGCTACATAGATGGCGCCACTCCACATGCAATTGATTTTTAGCTTTTCCGCTTGCTACTGATTTATGTTCGCCTGGTATTTCACCTGCTGGCTGACACTTTTTCGTAGTTCTTAGCGACATCGAGGGCCCAACAACAACAACAACAACAACAAAGAGTACAACCAATGCAATAATTACAACAACAACAACAACTACAACAAAAGCAATAATAACAACAACAGCAATTGCAAACAGGATAACAATTGCTGAGAGCTTAGCTCTCACAGTTCCACATTGTGGAACATATGTGGATCGTAAGCAAGTGACTTTCTGTATGGCAACTTACTACGTACTTCTGCTGGCCTGGTAGAATATTTCGAATATGTATTTTTTACAGGCCAATTTTACTTTCCTTACTTGCCTTGTGGATCGTGTGTGGATCCCAAGCAAATGCTTTTTAGTTTCTCTGCTTTCTGCTGTTAATGACTTTCTACATGGTAACTTGCTACTTACCTCTGGTGGCCTGGTAGAATATTTCGAAAATTTATTTTTTCCACTCTGCATGAATTGTGGAACGTATGTGATTCGTAAGCTAGTGACTTTTGCATGGCAACTTGCTACTACCTCTGGTGGAGTGGACGTGCTTGCTTGTCTTTTAGTGGCTAAATAAAAAGCTTTTTATTATTATTTGTATTAATACATATGAAAATATATATTTTTAATATGATATAAATACTTCATGAAAGAAGTGACTTATTTTAATTAAGACAAAATTAAAACGAAGCTATTAATTCTGAGGACTGAAATTGAAGAGTTACAATAAAAATATATTTATATATATAAAACGAACTTGTTTGTTCAGCTATCATTAGTATTTTTGTGGAAAATACTAAAAATAATATTACACTTTGAGCTTTTGCTTAATTGACCTTAGTAAATCTTAATTTAAAAAGCACTCACGAATGCTCTATTTAAATGTATATTTATAGATGAACTACAATTTCTAGAGAGCTACGAATTTACATGTATTTTATTGAATACAAACAGGTTATATTTAGAGCTAAAAATCTGGCCTAAGTTTGCATGACCGAGCTAATAATGAAATTTATGTTTTGCTGATAGCCGCTATAGATTATCGGAATGCGGATCGCGAGCAAGTGTGGAGAGAGCAGCTTCTTATCAGCAAAGCGAATGGGAGAGCACAATTCTAATTGACGTGACATTGAATGCCCTACTGTCAATACAACAGATGAGCGAAAAAGTGAGAGAGAGAGAGAGAGAGAGCGAAGCCTAGAGATAAAGCTTAATCCAAAACGAAAGCTCACTGTGGATCAGGTCCGATGATGATAAGATGCGATGGTAAACACACAGCCAATAGACGCAGTTCACTTGCCACTGCTTTCTTCTAAGACGATTCAATTGTGAAAAGTTTCCGCTGCTGTTCAATACATTAATAATAATAATGTGGGCCGATCTGAGCAATAAAGTGATATTGGTAACCGGAGCCGGTGCTGGCATTGGTCAGGCTTTAGTTCAGCAATTGGCCAAAGTGGGCGCCACTGTGATCGCCGTGGCACGCAACGAACAGCAGCTGCAGGAGCTGGTTGCCTTCGATAAGGAGCACATTAAGCCGCTGCTGCTCGATCTGTCCGATTGGGAGAATGTCCACAAGGTGTTGTCATCGAAGCAGGTGCCTCAGCTGGATGGATTGGTCAACAATGCCGGTGTGGCCATCATTAAACCTTTCGAGCAGCTGAGCGAAGCTGATTTCGATACGTAAGTGTGCAAATAATACGACGATAAAGTTGGCTAGAATTTCTATATATACAACATAAAAGAAACTATAACCGGTTTAATGAAAAATGTTGCTTCCACATTATTGAGACACTTGCAGTTGATTTGAATCAATTAGTATAAAATAGTTTTGTTCGGATTTTAATTTCTCATATTTAAATGCACTTTTTATACTCACTGCACATAGCCTAGAAGGGTATTATAACATTGTGCCTGCAGGAAATGTATGTAACAGAGAGAAGGAGGCATCTCCGGCCCCACAATAATATCTAAAGGTCTTTATGATTCCACAAAATTTGCGATCAGATAAAAAGTGTAGAAGTTATTCAACAAATTCTTTTTGTATGGGGAAAAACACCAACTTACTTAGTCTTATTAGCTTTGGCTGACAATCTGGTATATTGTGCATATCAATATACCAATTATAGCCTATCATATATTTTTAGTATTTTTGTAGTATATTAATTCGGTATATATTAAGAATATTACCGCACTGTTTTGCTTTTATTCGAATTTTGTAGCGGGTATCTCGCAGTCTAACACACTCAACTGTAGCTTTCTTGCTTGTTTTTGTTTTATCTTTGAACTAGCTTTAATCTTTTGACTATTAGACAATACAACTTAAACAATGTTATCCGAAATGTTATCGTTATTCGTTAGTCGATATTCACTGTACTGTAATATTATAACATTTACTTATTTCCTCTATCCTTGCAGTCACTTTGATGTCAACATCAAGGCCGTGTTCAGTGTCACCCAAGCGTTGTTGCCCAAACTGCGCGATGGCAGCACCATTGTTAACGTCTCCTCGATAGCCGCATCTCGGAGCTTTGCCGGCCACACGGCTTACAGTGCCACCAAGGCGGCCGTGGACTCGCTCACCAAGTCGCTGGCCTTGGAGTTGGGTCCACGACGCATTCGTGTGAATTCCGTTAATCCCACCGTTGTGCTGACGCGCATGGGACGCGACAATTGGTCGGAGCCATCGAAGAGCGGTCCACTGTTGGCCCACATACCGTTGAATCGTTTCTGTGAGGTGCACGAAGTGACCGATGCCATTGGCTATCTGTTGAGCGAGAAATCCAGCTTTGTCAATGGCCATCACATCAATCTCGAAGGCGGTTACTCTGTCTCTTAATAAAATCTACACTCCATCCACTATGTGCAAAAGTAATTCCAATTAAAGTGTTTCTGGTAATTGTGTACTCGTATTTTTATTACTGCAATTTCGTAGGCCACACTAAGTCCTACACTTATTCTCACATTAGAAACACACAAAAAAAAAAGAAAAGGTAAATATGGTTATCGAATAGAAACGACTTAAATGTCTAAATTAACAACGATCTGCTATCATTTGAATCGTGTACATATTGATATTATGTACATGTTGATTATATATGATGTAGATATTGCGTTTTGGGAACTTGAAAACGTAATCGAAATCTTGGCGCCTCCTGTTGCTGCTCGTCCTCCTCTGCCTCCGCCTCCAGCTGTTGATGCTGCCCTCAGGTGCACACTTTGCCCTGTTGCCCGCCCTGCAGCTGTTGATGCTGCTTCTTTTCGCGTTCGCGTCTTCGCAACTTCTTGCGCCGTCGATCGATCACCGCCAACTCGCCCTTGATCGAATTGTAAGCCTTGCGCAAATCCTGAATCTGCTTACGCAATATCAATATGCACTGCTCAGCGCTAAGCGATGGATCTGCAACAATAAAGTGACAGTTTAGTAGAGTTTCATTTTGCAATTTTCTATCTTTATACTTACCCAACTCGACGAGGAAGTTGTAGGGACAGGGACGAACTCCGGAGGCAGTGACCACAACTTGTTGCTGCTGTTGCAGTTGTTGTTGTTGCTGTTGCAGTTGTTGCTGCTGTTGTTGCTGCTGTTGTTGTTGCTGCTGCTGTTGCAGTTGCTGTTGCTGTGCTTGCGGCAACAGTTGTTGACGTCCGCTCTGTCGTTGTGTCGTCACAACGTTATCCGAATTATCATCTGTATCCGAACCAGCTGCGAGCAAATTATACAAAAATTTATCATTAATTATGATTAATTCACATGCGAACTTTATGGAACTTTTATGGGTTCATATGGAAATTTTATGGCATTCCCATATATGGGCTTAATTTGCACAAATCGTAGAGGGGAATGCAAAGAAGTGTTCTGGTAGTATTTCTGAATAGGTGTAATGTTGAATTAAATTCAGAAAACAATTCTTGAATAAAATAGAAACTACTTTGATATTAATCATATGGATATTGATATGGAATACCAATATGATGAATCTAAATTATAAGCTATTATTGGATTTGCTATGAATTCTTTTTTTTTTTTATATATTTTTAGAAAACTTCATAAACTCGAAACAAATTCTCTTAAAACAATTCAAATTTCAAATTGTTTAATTACAATACTGGAATTTTATTCAAACTAAAACTATCAGCAAAAAATATGTTGAAGAAAATACTTGAATTTTAAAGTTTTTTTTGCCAAATCAATGTGGAATCGAAAATTACTTTCGCTGTAGAGAAGTTAGAACTTGGCAAATTCGACACTTTATAAAAAAGGATGATTTCTACATAATATCTTATTAAAATGTGGAAACTAACTTAGAAGAATTTCATATTTGGAAGCTAATGGATAATAATCTCTAACTAATACAAATTTACCTAAAACTATTGACATTTTTATTTCGTTTTTTATAACCAAATTTGAATCAATTCCAACTTAAACTTTTAAGTATAAAAGTTGAAAATAAGATATATTGGATTGTATATTTTTTGGCAAATGAATGCAGAATCAAAAATTATATACTTAAAAGAGAAGTTAGAAGTTAGCAATTTCTATACTTCCTAAGATATTCGTTCTACATGGAAACTAAAAAGAAGTTTCGTATTTGAAAACTAATTAAATACTGAATGTAAGACTAAAATCTCTTTTTGAGAGAAGTTGTTATCCGTATAAATGAAATTTCACAAATATTATCATTAATTTTTAGTGTAATAAAGAATACAATTCCATATTGCAATGAGCTTGAGATGAGATTGTATAGAGAAGTTTCACAGTTTGAAGTAATATAAAATGAAGATTATATTTGTAGGATATTAAAAATTCTTTCCTTAGAGAAGTGTCAAACATTTGTATAGAACAATTTCCACTGCAGTTTTAGCAACAACAGTGAAACTTCTCTATAATGCATCTTAAAAGGAATCTACTTCTATGGAGACTTGCAAACTCACCCGTTGTGGCTGTTGTTTTGCGCATGTTGCTCAAATGCTGTCGACGTCTCTTCTGCATCTCGGAGCTGCTCAACTGTCCAGCAGCCGCGGAGGAGGAGGAGGCGGTGGCTGTTGCATTCGACGCATTCGCATCGGAAGCCTTGGTGCGCGGTCGCTTGCGTCGGCCAGCCAGCGATGTGTTGCTCTCCAATACGCTCTCGGCATATTTCTTGGCTGCGCTTAGCATGCTGCTGCTGCCGGTCTCCTCGCTGCTGTCATCCTGACTCGCTGGCGATTCCGGTGAGCTGCGTGACGGCGACGGCGCACTTGCGGCTGCTGTTGCTGCTCCTGTGGTTGCTGCTGCAGTGGTTGCTGCCGGAGCAGCGGTTGCAACAGCAGCCGAAATCGTTGGCTGCACATGCGTGGCGCGTGGTGAACGCGGCGCTGGCTCCGGCGTCAATGGAGTGATGCCCGATATGGAGAGCACTGAGCTGGCTGAACTGACAGCAACGGCAGCAGCTGGTGTTGTTGGTATAGCAGCGGCAATAACATTGCTACTGCTGATGGAGGCAACAATCGGTTCGTCCTTGGTGCTGTAGTTGGGCGCCGGGCTGCCGGGAATTGTCTCCTCGCACAGCAGATTGATGGCCGCCTCGTTGTGGCTGGGATCGCTGATCAACGGACTGCTGGCAGCGGGAGAAACATGCATGGGCATGTCCTTCTCCTTCACGGGTTGGAGGACAAATGGACGCGGCAACGGTGACGAGGCAACTGCCGCTGACGACGTTGTTGTTGAGAAGAGCGAGTTGCCTTTAGCCAGCTCTGCGCCAGCTGCCACAACACTCGCATCCATTTGTTGCATGGGACTGAGCTGTGCGGGGCAAGGTTTCAGCAACAGTTGCTGCTGCGCTGTGCTGCTGGCTGCCGTCGCATCCACATCAGCAACAGCCAAAGGTGATGGCGGCACTTTCGTTGGCTCCGTCTTAGGCGATGCTGGACTGCTAATTCCGCTGCTGCTGCCGCCGGCTGCGCTTGGACTGTGACGCAGGGCAACGACCACGGAGGCGGGTATTTCGGGGAGCACAATGGGCACATAGATGGGCATGATCGGTGAGATTGTGCCAGGCGGTGTTGCAGCTGCTGCTGCTGCAGCTCCTCCGGCTGTTGGCGTCCGCGAAAGCAGACGCGGCATTGGCTTCAGTGCAATCGGTGCTGCAACGCCGCTCAACTGCTGTTTGCTGCTGCCGGTGGCCTCGAGTTTGACGGGCGCACTGCCCGACAGACTGTCGGAGGCGGTGGACATGGGACTCTTCAGGTCACTGATAATGCTCGGCTCCTCGACCATCACATCCTCGATCACCAGCCGTTGCTCCGAATCGGTGCTGTCCATCGACTCGTCGGAGAAACTTTGCGGCGCCGTCGCCGTCACCGGCGGAGTGCCCGCTGTTGAGGAGGCCAACGATTGACCGGCGACGGGTGTTTTTCGCTGCTGTATGGCGCACTCGAGCTTCTGGATGGTCTCGGTGAGTTCGCTGTTCTTCGCCGTCAGCGAGGCGTCCAATATGGACTTGGTCTCGGGGCTGTTGCTGCTGCTGGTGCGATGATTGAGATCACTCAACACACCTGGCGTCAGGATTTTGAGGGGTTCGCTAATCAGTTGCAGATTCAGCAAGCTGCTCAGCTCAAGTTGCTTCAAGTTGGCGGCTTGCGGCAATGTTTGTGGCGATGGTTGCGGCTGCTGCGGCTGTTGTTGTGTTGCTGGCTCTGTTTCTTTCTCTGCTGCGTTGCTGCTGCTGCTGGTGTCCGCCTGACTCTTGCTCTTGCTCTGCTCGACCTCCTCCTTCTTCTGGCTAATGGCCTTGAGCACCTTATCCGCTATCGAACTTGGTTTCTGCTCATACTTTACCGCATCGAGATCGAAGGGACCCGCAGTGCCGGCGAGCAAGATTTTCACATTCTCCAGCTTCTCCAGTTTGTTGTCCTTGTTCGATTCACCGGAACTGTAGCCGCTGCCCTCGTTCGAGGTGCTCAGCTCAAACACGTTGCGTGTCTCCATGAAGGGACTGCCAACAATCGATTGCTGTTGCTGCTGTTGCGTTGCCTTGGCCACGCCCATTGCTTGCGGTGGTGTGCTTAACTTGGGCGAGACAGCAACCACGCCAGCTGTTGGTGTAGCAGCAATTGTTGCTCCTACTGTGGCAGCATTCGCTGGCGGTGTTGCTGGCGTCGTCGGTGGCTGCAGTGCATCGGTGAGAACGCGCGTTGTCTCCTGCACAGTTTGTGCCAACTCCTCGTTGAGTGCGGTGATATTTAGATTGAAGCTCGGCGATTTGCGCAGCACATCGAAGGGCGTCGCATGTCCTGGTGTCAGTTGTGTGACGCCAACTGTTGCTGCTGTCGCTGTTGTTGGTGCCACCTTTGCAGGCGTTGCTTTCACGCTGCTGCCACTTGTGGTTGCCGTTGCTGGTTGCTGCTGTTGTTGCTGTTCGAGCTTGGGCATCTTTGGCTTGTTGTCGGGTGCCGTCAACGTGGCTTCCTTAAGCGGCGAACCGCGTTTCTTGAGCTTGCACGGCGTTGCCACAAAACCTGAGGCAGCACCAGCAACAGCCACAGTTGATGTTGCTGTTATTGCTGTCGCTGTTGTGGCTGCTGCTGCACCCGTTGTGGTTGTTGTTGTCGTCACATCAGCCATGCTCTGCATCATTGCACTCAGCTTCAAGTTGTGCTTGCGTTGCGTATCAAAGTTGCCGGCAACATTGCTGCTGCCGCTGCTTGTTGGCGTTGCGCCGGCAATCACCGAGGCAGCGACGCCACCGCTGCTGCCACCACCGACAACCATCGATGTCATGGGCGAGATGCGTTTCTCGAACTCAAAGGGTTCCGTGTCCTTGAACTCGTACACATCCGACGACAGCAATTTGATGCCGCTGGCAATGTTGCTGCTGCCGACGTTGATGTTGCTGCTGCTGCTGTTGGCGCCACTGTTGCCGCTGCTATATTTGGACTCCTTGCCCGCCGCAGCTGATGTTGTGGCCGTGATGCCGCTGCTAATCTCCAGTTTGCTCATGTCAGGCAACGATCGGGTAGCTGAGGAGCTGCTCACGCTGACTGTCGTGATCGCCGAGCTGTTGCTGCTCGAGCAGAAGGAGCTCGACGATGAACTGGAGCTGGAGGGTGAGCACACGGCGGGTGATTCCAATTGCGTTGCCAGCGGGCTGCCCTTCTTCAGCAGCTCCATCTTCTTGAAGATCGAAATCGAGCTGCCAGTTGCCCCCGCTGCTGCTGTTGATGTTGTTGTTGCTCCTCCGCCAGCTGCTTCGGTTTTGCGCAGCGGCTTCTCCACAATCACCGAGGTGCATTTGCTGCCGCTGGCCGTGAAGCGAGCGGGAGCAATCAGCAGTGAGCTGCTCGTCGACGCTGTCGTTGGCTTGATGTCCGCACCACTGTGGAAGGGTTTCGTTTGTGGCTCCTCCTTGGGCTCCGTTTTGAAGGCGCTCGGTTTGCTTTCGCCCGTTGATGTCTCATGCTTGATTGGCAGCTGTTCGGCTTGCTCCTTCTTGATGATTGTCTCGCTTGGCTCCAGTTTGGTCTTCTCCAGACTCGACTTCGTCTTGATGCGATAGTCAACCTTCTCGGATGATTGCGAATCTTCGTCGAGGTACGAATCTGTTTCTGAGGACTGCTCAGTGGAGCTGCCCGTCTTGGGCTCTTGTTTGCCAGCAGCAACCGTTGCTGTCGCTGATGTTGCTGTTGTGTTTGCATCGCCTGGTTCGCTCTTGATGGCAGAATCCTTGCGATCCAAAAGTTGTGGCTGGAAACCTTTCAGCTCCGAGCGTATCTCGCTGAGATCATAGTCGCGTCCTTTGCTCGCTGCAGCAGCAGTTGATGCGCCAGCTGTGGTTGCTGCTGCTGCTGTTGTGGTTGCTGCACTGCCGCTGCTCAGCGCACGATTGCCGGCGCGTTGTCGCTGCACGGGCGTTGAGGGTTGCTGTGCCGTGGACTGCGCCTGCTGCTTACTTGGCGGCATTTCGTCATCCTCATCCTCGCTGTCATCGCTGCCGCTGTTGTGGGCCAAGCGCGCCGATGCAACCTTCTTGGCCATTGCGGCTGTTGCCTTCGCAGACTTGCTGGCAAAGCTCTGCTGTTGCTGCAGTTGCTGTTGCTCCTTGGCATTGAGACGCTTTGGGCGACGCACTGGCTCATCGGAATCGGTGTCCGTGTCGCTGGGCATCGATGCATCCGACACATTCGCTGAGACCGAAGCCGAGGCTGAGATGCGACGCGGCTGATGCTGATTGCTGCTGCTGCTTGTGGCATGCGGCAATGTGCGTGTGGCACGTTTCTGCTTGAGCTGCGACTGCGATGCGGCTGCTGCTGGGGATTTGGTGCGACTCGAATTGGAGGCCACCGATGAGGGTGTCGTTGAGCGCGGCGGCATTGAATCGCTGCGTCCGCGACCCCGTTTGCTGCTCGTCAACGTGGGCGTGGCTGGCGTCGATGCCGGTGTCTTGCCTAGACTCTGCAGCGAGCCGCCACCAGGTGGCTGCTGCTGTTGTTGCTCGGATGATCCACCAACTGTTGCTGCACCTCCAGCAGACTTGCCGGGACCATCCTTGGGCTGCAATCCGCTGCCCGCTGTGGTCGCATTGCCATTGCCACCGTTGCCATTGCTGCCACCACCACCGCCGTTTCCACCGGCAGCGGCTGATGAGGAGGAGCCAGCTGCTTGGGCGCTGTTGCCGCCGCTGCCGCTGTTGGCGCTGCTCGTGCTGATGGTGCGCGTCTTCTGCTTGGATCCCTTGGTCAGATTCTCGGCGATGCGTTCGCGGGGCACCCATTCGTCGTAGCGATTGTTCCAGCCGGTGTAGTGCACCAGATACATGGGCACACCGCGCTGCACGCTAATCTCGATGACCTTTGCCTCGTACGTGCTGCCATGGGAGCTCGGTGACTTCTTCTCGTGGTAATTGACCTTCAACTTGTCACCGATGCCCACTATAAAGTCGCCCGTGTCAATTTTCTCAACACTCGTCTCGTCCTTTTTGCGCTTGCCGCGTTTCTCGTCGCCTTTCTCCACCTGCTTGCGCTGCTGATGTTTCTCCTTCTTCGACGTCGATGACGATGCCGACGACGACGATGTCGATGCACCTGCTGCTGCTGTCGCTGCTGCTGTTCCTCCTGCTGAAGTAGTTGTTGGTGCTGTTGTTGTTGTTGTTGCTGCTGCAGCCGTTGCTGTTGTTGTGGATGTTGTCGTTGCACTTGATCCGCCTGTTGCTGACGACGCTGCAGCTGTTGTTGATACTGTTGCTGCTCCTGTTGTTGTTGCTGTCGTTGTTGTTGTGCTTGATGTTGTTGTTGCCGCTGCTGTTGTTGTTGCTGTCGCTGCTGCAGTCGCTGCCGCCGCTGCGGACGACGTTGTTGTTGTTGCTGCTGCAGACGCTGCACGGGTTAGAAAGAGATGAATGCATATTAATAACACTGAACAGATAATCGGTCTGTCTCTTTCGCATACGCAAATGTATATTGCGGGTATTCGCAAATTAATCGAAGACCAGCAATTTAATTTCATTTAACTTAAGTTGCAAACTATTAATTGTACATCTTAGATTATTTATACACATATGTAAAAATAAATCAATTCATTATTATTAATGAAGTCAATATAATAACAGCTTTGCAGCTTCAAAAATCCCCATTTTATTACGTTTTACTTTTAATTATCAAAAAACCTACGAAAACCCAAAACGAAATCAGTTAAATAAATTTGTAAAATGTTCAGTTGCATAAAAATAATACAAGTTTGTAGATATTAACAAAGAGTGCATTTTTAAATTCAATACATTGAATACGCAAATTTTGCCATTTTTGTTTTTGTCTTTGCCAAATGCTAATCGATAACACGCATACATTGTTGCACACTGTCAAACTATCGATAGACACAGCGCCAAAACAGGTGCTTGTGGTGGAGAAGCGAAACGCAAAACGAGAAGGCGAAAACAAAACAAGCAGAGTGAAGAAGACCCCACGACACGCTGTCGTTGCCGGTCACGACGAGCATTATTCATTAAGTAGAGATTAGAACAAGTCAGAGATTAAAACGAAAGAAATTGAAATTAAAGCGCTTAGCTTATCGGCAACTAAATTTGATTTGGAGGCCAGGCCCGCTGCCAAAAAAAAAAAAAACAAATAGTGAAAACACACACACAGAGGCGCACTCGTTCACACACACGCACACAGATAATGATAGAGAGTGAGAGAGAGAGAGGAGAGCGGAGATAGCGGCTAACAACAGTGTAAATAGAAGAATTAAGCTCTAAAGTGGCAAAGTGCTGTTTATATAATAACAATAAAACAACATGCGACTGCGACTCCTGAGCCAAGCGAACAGACTGCGATTGTTGCAACGCCAACGTTGGCTGGCCACCACAAGCAGCACAAATCTCGCCCAGCAACAGCAGCAAGGAGAACGCAACGAATCGAGGGGCAAAAGGGATTACAATGGCCTGGTTTATGGCGCCGCAACTTTGGCTGGCATTGGCGCCGGTTTCTTGCTCTTCAATGAACTAGACAAGCCACGTAGTAGCAACAACATCATCACCACAAGCACAGCAACTGTTGCTCCAGTTCCAGCTTTAGATGAGGAGGCCACCGCGCGTCTTTGGCACACAACGAAGCGCAACGATTTGCCCGTCTACAGCGTCGATGAGGTGAGCAAACACAACACCGCCGAGACGGGCATCTGGATCACCTATGGCCTGGGTGTCTACGATGTGAGCGAGTTTGCACCCAATCATCCGGGTGGCGATAAGATTATGATGGCAGCCGGCAGCGCCATCGATCCCTTCTGGGCCATCTTTCAGCAGCACAACACGCTCGAGGTGCTGCAACTCCTCGAGGGTTTTCGCATTGGCAATCTGCCGCAGCTGGAAGCCGCGCCTGTGGAGGTGGAGCATGATTCACCCTGGTCACAGGAGCCGAAACGTCATGCGTTGCTGAAGCCAACGAGTGAGCGGCCCTTCAATGCGGAGCCACCGATTGCGATGCTCTCGGAGAAATTCCTGACGCCCAACGAGTATTTCTATGTGCGCAATCATTTGCCGGTGCCCACGCTGCAGCCCGAGGACTACGAGCTGGAACTGGAGGTGGAGGCGGGCGAAGGGCAGAAGAAGCTGAAGCTGAGCTTTGCGGAGATCAAGGCGCTGCCCAAGCACTCGGTCACAGCGGCCATTATGTGCGGTGGCAATCGACGCTCCGAGATGACCAAAGTGAAGCCGGTCAAAGGTGAGTGAAGAGACGATCTAAAGAGACGATAATCGAACTCATCTATCTCTCCTATTTCAGGTCTGTCATGGGGCGCTGGCGCCGTGGGCAATGCCAAGTGGTCAGGTGCGCGTCTTTGCGATGTTTTGCGTCAGTTGGGCGTTCAGCCACACGAGCAACTTCATGTGATATTCGAGGGTGCTGACTTGGATCCCACATCGCATCCGTATGGCGCCTCCATACCGCTGTCCAAGGCACTCGATCCACGCGGCGATGTGCTGCTCGCCTACGAGATGAACGACCAGCCACTGAGCCGGGATCACGGCTTTCCCATACGCGTCATTGTCCCAGGCACCGTCGGGGCACGCAACGTCAAGTGGCTGACACGCATCATTGTCGCCGATCACGAGAGCGATTCGCATTGGCAGCAAAATGATTACAAGGGCTTCAGTCCCAGCACCGATTGGGATACGGTTGACTTTAGCAAATCGCTGGCCATTCAATCGATGCCCGTCACCTCGGCCATTTGCAGTCCCATGCCCGAGGAGCACGTTAAAGTCGATGGCGACGGATTCATCACGGCTCGCGGTTACGCTTGGAGTGGCGGTGGACGTCGAATTGTGCGTGTGGATCTGACAAGCGATGGAGGAAAAACATGGCATGTGGCCGAGCTGGAGCAGGAGGATTTGCCCGATGGCCGACACTATGGCTGGTCGCTATGGACAGCGCGTTTGCCCATCAGCGCCGAGCAGCGACAGACGCAATCGGTGGAGTTGTGGGCCAAGGCCGTGGACTCAGCTTACAATGTGCAGCCGGAGGCCTTTGAGCACATCTGGAATTTGAGGGGTGTGCTAGCCAATGCCTATCACAAGGTTAAAGTGAAGCTAGTCTAAGCTAATCAATTAACAATTAAGCAAGCAAACAAACAACGCGATTAACGACAAATGTGAAATTAATTTGAAATTATGTGCATCACAAACTATTTTTTTGTAAAAAAAAAATATGATTATTTTTCATATGACACTTTACACTTTTAGAAAATTAAAGACGTTTCAAAAAGGGAAAACGTCAGTGAAATTATAATTATGAAAGTGAAATTATATGCATCACAAACTATTTTTTTAGATTCGACAGTTTTGTAAAAAAAAAAATGATTATTTTTCATAAGAAAATTTACACTTTTTTGGGTTTCAAACTAGACGACTAGAAAAAGGGAAAACCATAAGTAAAATTAAAATTAAATGTGAAATTAATTTGAAATTATGTGCATCACAAACAATTCTTTAAGATTCGACTATTTTGTAAATAAATGTATGAATATCATTCAAAAAACAATTTACACTTAAATTGCTTTACAGTCAAGTTAAAATCTTTTATAAGATTAAAGTTTTGTTTAAAGACGATTCAGAAAGGAAAAAAAAAACAAATGAAATTACAATTACACGTGTGAAATTAATATGAAATTTTAGTTTCAACAGTTTTGTAAATAAAAATGAATATTTTTATAAAAATAATTGAACTTGACTTGAAAATATTCTCAAGGCGAATCAGAAAGACCAAAAAATATGTAAATAGGTGAAGCATTATCAACGTAAATTTAAAGAGTTGAAACTAAGAAACTGTCAACTGATTTATAGTTTACAAAACAAGCAAATCGATCAACAAATAATGACAAATGTAAAATTAATTCGATATTAAGAGTTCTTGTAAATAAATTTTAACGTTGTTAAAAAAAAGATACCCATTTAGTTTAACTTAAAATACTTCTAAGTCATTAGATTGAAGTTGGTTTAAAGATAACCCAAAATAAGTAAGAAAGCTACAATCGAGTGTTCTCGACTGTGAGACACTCGCTACTCAATAAGAACAAAAGAGTGCGGTATTGCTCATAAAATATACCTAATTAATGTACTGAAATATTGATATACTACTATAATCAAAATATACCAGATTATCCATTTCGCATATCAGTTTAACTTGAATTTCTTCTAGGTTCAACAAATCATATTAAAAAAACAACCACAAAATATATAAAACTTAAGAGACTGAGTTGAAAAGAAAAAAACTTTTTAATACTCCTGTCATCCGCTTAATAAATTACATTTAAGGAACACAGTCGGTTTGTTTTTGGAAACTTAGCAGGCTGTTAGAAAATGTACGTTGTGAACATTCTCCAGCTAGCATCTCAAATAACAATTCCTTCTAATCTTTGGAATTGAGCAGCCAAAATTACAAACCACATATATAAGGTTAACAACTTGAGAATCGTTGAAGAGGAACTTGCGAAGCTACAAGTTAATTTAAATCTCACTTTTGAGAATCACTGAAAAGGGATTGCATTTTGAACATCACTGAAGACTGGAAGTGTCCTCTAGACACATAGTATTTAGTACTTTTGGAATCTATACGCCACTTCAATTACTCTAATGACTAGCAAGACGGTGAGTAAAGCTTTGCAGAGTCGATAATGATGTTTATAGTTGAGTCGGTCAATCAAGGCAAACACTATGAGGTATAAAGGGGAAAAGACTTCATGCAGTCATTTCCTTTTTTTAAGAATTTAAATGTAAGAGAGAATTGAGTTGAATTCAATTAAGACTTGGTCTCTAAGGTTCTACATCTAATGGTTGTTCATTTGCCGTACCTAAACAGTGAAATTGATCTCTCAGATAGTACAGCATGCTTAGCTTAACTTAAGACTGCACAAATTCATTAATTCATTGATCACTCACCCGCTGTTGGCGAAACATCGCGACTTCGCTGCGCCTCTGCTGCAGCCTTGCTGGCTGCATTGCTGCCCCCGGCATTGGGCTCCTTATCGATGCTGTTGCGTGTGACGGCAGCTGCTCTGATCTTGGACAATGGCACATCGGCCTCGGCATCCTTGCTGCTTGCCGAGGCTGCAGCAGCGGCGGCTGCTGCTGCTGCTGTTGTGGCGTTTGCTGTTGAAGTGTTTGCGGCTGTTGCGGCAGCTGTTGATGCAGTCGAAGCTGTTGCGCTGCTGCTGCTGCTGTTGGCATTCGAGGCGGAGGAGGAGGATGAGGTGGCTGCTGCGGCAGCTGCTGATGATGTGCTCGCTGCTGCTGCTGATGATTTCTCGGTGGTCTTCTCCTCATACTTCTCCACAAGACTCTTCACTTTGCCACTGCTGGCTGCGGATGCTTTGCGTTGCTTCTTCACCGGCTCGACAACGACACTCGATTCGCTTGTGTTCTCCGATTCCTCGGCCGCCGACTGTGATGCCGTTGAAGCTGCACGTGCTGGCGTCGAGGCGGCAGCTGAAGTCGATGCAGCCGCGGCAGCTGCTGCACTTGATGTTGAGGAACTGCTGCTGGCTAAAGCGGCAGCTGTTTGATTGGCCACCGCTAGTTTGCTAATCGATTCCATTTTCGAGGTATCCGCGGGTTTGGGCGATGCCACCGAATTGGCACGCACCAGGCTGCGTCCTTTGCTGCGATTCGAGTTGCGCGACGGCATCAGCATGGAGCAGCCGAGTTTGCGATGGAAATCGCCGTAGGGTTGCAGGAATTTCTTGTACGCCTGCTTCACCAGATTCATGACGCTCAGGGTGCAGGGCGTGAAACCCAAACGCACCGCAATCAGCTTCCATTGATTCTTGGCGGTGACACGATTGTAGCCACCGCGTTTTTGCACCGCCCGAAAGAGACGATATAGATCCACATCGCGACTCTGTATTGATGGCACCTTGTTCAACGGTGTGCCACGATCATCCATGTATTTGTACAATTGAGCGACAAACAAATCCTTCTCCTCATGCGGTTCATCATCGGATGAATCTGAATCGATTTCGCCATCATCATCGCTGGTCAAATTGCTCAACCCAAACAGCGAATCACGATCCCAATGCGCTGGCAGTACGCTGCTATCGAGAAATTCAAGGGCCGCCTGTATGGCCGGACCATCTTGTTTGGTGGACATTTCGCGTGTGAACTCGTTGGCCTCCTTCTTGGGCACCGTGTAGTAGCGTCCATCCTTGAACGAACGCACCAGATACTCGTCCTTGACGCGTATGCGCACCGTTGCCTGGTTGGGTGAATTATTAATGCAGTTCTGCAATTATATTCGAGGGACACCGGCGGATACTTACTTGTTTGCTCACCTGCGCTGTGGGCGCAACCACAAGCGCCGGGAACCATTTCTCTTTGTCCTTCTTCTTCGATTCGGTCTCCACGCACACCACTTTGCCAATGTTCTCCTCCTTCTCGTTGACCACCTCCTTGGCATCGCTTTCGTCATCATCATCGGAGCTGCCATCGTTCAATTGGCCACGCCTACGTCCGCGTCGGCCGCCCACCACCGGATTGCCAAAGTGTTCGGGATGTGTGAGCGGCAATTGATCGAGTGTTTCGCTCTCATTGAAATGCCGGCCACTCTTCAGGCACAACGCTGTGCGACGCAATGTTGTTATGTCGCCATCGTCAAACACAACCGTGTATTGGGAGCAATCCTGTATCTTTGTAATCGTCGCCTCGACGTATTCCTTGCGATCCGGGTGCCGCACCTCGATGACCGTGCCGACACGCAGTTGTCCGGGTGCCGCTTTGATGGCATCATCGGACACAATCCCAGAGCCGAGACCTTGTTTGTAGGCAACCTTCACTTTAATGTTGCGCACCACTTTGCTGACTTTGGCCTCGCAGAAGGCGCCCTTGTATTTGGCGCTCACCTCGGTGCCCACGGGCAGCGATGGCGGATCGTCCACTTGCTGCAAATTGTACAGTTAGTCAAGTGGAGAAGTTGCTTTGAGCATGGAAAAAACTTACCTGCATTTTTCAATTGTTTTTGTTTTGTTTTGCTGTTACCCCACTTAGTTTAGCACTTGTTGTTGTTGTTGCACATTTTCAGCTCGTAATTGTTATTGTTTGTAACGAGACTCGGAGCTGCTCTTTAACTCTTGCCTTGCCTCCTTTTTTACGTTATAGCTTTGCTTTTCCTTTACGTTTGCCTTTCCCCCCTCAAAAGGGGTGGGGGACGGTTACCTTTTTGCCGCGTTGCGTGTTCGTATTGACTTTCTTTTAACCGCTCGATTGCTATTTTTACTATTGCACAGTGCACATGCAGTGCTGCAGCGGTTTTCCTTAATTTGTTATACGTTTAGTGTTTGTCTTAATATTTTGGCGCAAGTTTAATGTGAAATTTTCGTTTTCTGCTGCATTTGCGTTGTTTAGCGTCGCCCAATGAATGTTGGGCTTAGTGGTGGTAAAACATCGTCAACCCCATTCGATATATCGATGCTTTCTCCAGTTTTTGTAATAATCGATTACTGTTATCGTGGATATTGCCGCCAATTAAAAATCATTTTTATAAATTATTTATTATTATAACAAAATATAAAAGAATTTGTTAAAATTTTTTAATAAGTGTTTAATTGATCGGTGTTAAAATTGTTTAGATATGCGGAGTTTTACGCTGTGCGGATGATATACCAAATATACCCCATAGCTGCCACCCTGTTTCACTTCTTATTGTATACCAGAAGGCGGGCTCTTTTAAGCAGCCTGTTATTTTCGAGATTTTCATAGCTTTGTGTTCATGAATTAGACTTTAATTTAATTATTTAAATTCATTGGAAGAATAAAACTATTACACTTTTTATATATAATTTACAATTAAATGCTTGGGACATATTTTCTAACTAATTATGTATTTAAAAAAGAATCTATTCAAATGATGTACGATATTTCGATACAACTCTGTTAACTCGCTGTACAACTGCGTTATCGATAAGTCATAAGAGCAATAATTTTTCAAGGAAAGTGGCAACGCCATGAAAGATACTTACTCAATGCACTGCTCTCAATTTTCACTCAACGATTGAGTGTTTTTTTTTTATGGGCAACTGTTGCGCGCGCGTGATGCGGAAGCACTCAAAACAAATATTGTGCTAAATGGTATTACTTTCACGCAGCTGCAATTGCAATAATGCAAATGCAACAAATTGGTGAATTTTCAATTAGCATTTAACACGTACACACTCTTGCACATAATCTAATTAAAATTAAACTGCATTTGTGCATTGCAAATTTGCTTTGCGAAATGTGAGTCAACTTCATAAAGAACATTTTGATTGTGTTGGCGATATTATTAACATAGGAGAATATAATTATTATAACTTTTGTAATTCTATTAAAATCTTAACAAGAATTGCAATGCGGATTTCATTCTTTTATTTTTATTATATACAAAAACTAATCAAGTTCATATTTATCGTTAATTTTGCGTTCAATTTAATTTAGTTCATTAGGTCGTTCTTGTTTTGTTGTTGACATTTGATCTTTTCGTTTACTGTTAAATGTGCTGCACACATTTGTTCCCATAAAAAAATGATCTAATGAGAACAAAAATAAACGAACGATATTGTACAGTAAATAAATTGAAAGATGTTTACACAGCCATAGAAGTTTGTGCTCATTAAACCCAATTGGAATTGAGAGCGTAAAGTCAATGAGCTAATGAGCTTTTCACTTATTAGGCGAACACGTAAAGTGCAAATAATCGCGATGCGCTGCAAATTTCGCAGTGGGTGGGCTGTTTGTTATGCGCTCATTGAGCGACATGTTCACGCGCACTAATTGAATCTGCAGTAAAGTTATCAGCTAATGCTGTTGTTGTTAGTGTTGTTGTTGGTGTTTCTGTCACCCAAAAAAGCAACAACAATGCCAAGGGACTCGGTTACATTCGCATTTCTTAGAGTTGTCCCACATTTGACTTTTGCTTTTGTGTGCTTATGTGTCCGTATATGTACATATGAGTGGGTGGGTATGTGTGTGTGAAAGCGGGGGTGTGTGTAACTAACATTACAACGCAATTAGGAAATGTTGTCGTAACGTTGTTGCTTTTCTCTTGTTTTGCTCAAACTTTTGAGGTAACTACTAAAGTACATATTAAACCATCGAAAGTTTGTAAATATAATCCAAAGCAAGCAACCAAATAATTGAATAAAATTACTTAGCAATAAGTATAGCTTGCATCATGGCTGCAACTTTATCAATTGCCCTAAATATTAGTCGTAAAGCAATCTCTTATCGCATTTAGCGATTAATGCAGCTTTGTTATCATTGGACGTGGCACAATGTGGCAAGTGATTAATTTTCTCATTTGCATTAAAACGATATTAGCTGCATGAATACACACACACACATACATACATACACACTTCAATATGCATGTGCATAGAGCTTTATTGTATTTGATTTGGCTGACTGACTTTTTCGAATTGTCTGGCAACTCCACCCCCAAGCCACTCACACCCCTGGACACCTCTGCTCCAGCAGCCAGCAGCCAGCAGCCAGCACCCAAGCTCAGTCCGCTGCGTGCGCGCAAACAAAGGCCAATAATTCTGTGCTGCTGCTGCTGCTTTTCAATTATCATTACAAAAAAAAGTGCAAAAAAAAAAAATGAATCGTAACGAAAGAAAAGAAAAAACGCAAAAGAAATGAAGAGAATGAAAGGCAAATAAAGAGCGTAATGGCCAAGGCACAGCAGCGCCAAAGTAAAAAGGGTTTTGCTTTCTCCTTCTGCTTCCAAGGAGTAATTAGTGTGCATTTCCTTTCTGCCGCATGTATGCGCGCGTGCGTGTATGTGTATGTATGTGTATGTGTCGGTGAACGCGCGTGTGTGTGTTTGTGCAACATTTACTTTTCCACTTCGTTTGCGACAATCAAATGTAACAAAAGCGGCCAAGCAGCATGAGGAATAACTGCTAGGCAAGACAAGGCAAGGCCGGCAAAGTATAAGAAACAAACACTCGCATATGCCCGACTCTGAGATACCCTCTACTAAATTGAAAATTTAAATTCCGTTACTATTTGAACTTTGAATTTTTGCTTATACTTAAATTTGTTTGGTTTTGCTAAGAACGTAAATCTAAATTTGACGCTAAATCCACGTCTCGCTCAACACGAGATTTTCCTAGAAGATAACGTAAATTAGCAATTTATAATACCCTGCTAGCCTATGGCTAGTGGATGAATAAAAAGTCTGGAGCCGTAGGAACTGCTGCGATGCTTAAATGATAGGCTGTGCCGCATGCCGCACTGCATTCGACACACACAGAGAGGCATCAGGGAATCGGGGAATCAGGAACTCAGTAGTGGGCGCACCTGTGCAGCTATTTTTACGAGTACACTCGTATGTTGTGTATCATCTAAGGACGCAGCAGCGTCATCATCATCATCATCATGAAACGTGACATTGAATACATGCTCCGTTGACAATGCCCTCAGCCTCCCTTCAAACCAACTCTACTCCCGCTCTCTCTCTCTCTCTCTCTCTCTCTCTCTCTTTTCGTTGCTCTCTGGGCAGCCATGCTAATCTCTTTGTAATTAAGACTGTCACTCATTCTGGCATTTGCTTGCCATTCACCATTCACCATTTGCCATTCAGTTTTACTTTTTCCATCTTTTGCTGCTTCTTCTTCTGCTGCTGCTACTTGTCTCAATGTCTCCTCCTGTCGAAGGCGTCGAAACAATGTGCCAATTTGAAATGCCTTTAATTGCACACAGTCATTGTTGTTGTTATCGCTACTGTTTTTCCTCTTGGCCATGGCCGTGACGTTAGTGTTACTGCATTGCAAAACGTACTCTTAATGGAGCCTAAAATATACACTTCATCCGTTTGACATTTTGGACATCAAGCAAAACGACATATTAATTATAGCCTAGTTCAGTTTGCTTTCCTCAATGTTCTTGAATAACTTTTTATTCTCTTCTGTATTTAGATGTAATTTTGTACCCAGTGTTAAACGTTCTTCAAATAGATGAGAGTTTGATAGATCTACAAAATCTCAATCTAAACAAAAAAAATCTTAAAGCTGGATTAATGGGTGAACTTTAGACTTTTAAAAGATTACAATACATTCAAAGTTAGGCAACAGTTTTATATCCCTTATAAGTAGACTTTGAATTTTGCATATTTTCATAAATTTATATAAAATTTTGTATTAACATGCATTATATTTAGAATAACTCTTTAAAATTTGTGTTTTCAACTATTGTTGCAATGAGGCGATACCATCTATCGTATACATAAATAAATAAATTAACTTTACGATTATTTAAAAAATATAAAAGTATGCGAAAGCATCGGATTTATATTATGTACTTATAATTTTAATAATAATTTATATTTTCTATGTATTTTGCTTAGTACAAACTAAGTTTCGCTCACTCTTTTTACTGTGCAGTAATAAACATTTTAGTTTTTTGTTTAAATATAATTTTAACAAAACATTTAAGTGTCCATAGTGTTGATTTAATTTATATGATATTTGTCAAGTTGTTTTCGCTTATTTTTATGGAAACTTAGGCCATTAGGCTGACAAATTATGTTTTTTATAGGCATCATAAATAAAGTTTTATTTAGAACAAAATTAATGACAATACAAATGATTCCATTAGTATTTCAACTCGTAAAGTTTAAGCAGATATATAATTTAATGTGAAATATGTTTTACTTTAATATATCTTTAAATTTTGAAAGAAAAAATCGAAAAGTTCAATACTCGAAGTAATATTATACATTCACAGTAAATGTTTGGCCAAAATTTCAATAGAATTTAAGCGACATAATCTGAATATTCTATGCGCTGTGTGTGTAAACACTAGATTAGCGATTAAGTGTAAACGATTTATTTGGATTTAGATGGCATTATATAGTATAGTAGAGAGGGGGGCGGTAAATGCGCCGTTATTTATTGAGTGTTCTCGCATTTGGATTTCGAAATCGGCATTTAGTCGCAGATTGTCTTGGGAATGATAATGATGTGTGCGTGGGATGTGCATAAATTTCAGCTAGTGTCTCGAAATTTATATGCATTTAAATGCGAGTTGCGAGCTAAATGCGTAATACTACTACCAGTATACATGCATGCCACATGCCACATGCTACATGCCACATGCAACATGCAGAGCTGTATATGTAAATGTAAATGTTGTTGTCTGCATTTCGCTTGGGGCCATAACATCGATCAAAGTGCTTGACTAGCAGGCAGTCGAAACAGAAACAAACGCTGCATTTGTTTATCACCCGAGCCTCGCAACTCGAAGGCGTGCTCTGCCAGTGGGAGTGGCACAACAACAACAACAACAACAAGAGCCAGCAAGTTGCACGAGTGATGCAATAAACTGCAATGCTGGCCACTTTATTTGAGGTACACATAGAATCGTTTGCTATTTATAAATAACTACAAGACTCTCTCTCTCTCTCTTCCCACCTCTCTCTCTCTCTTTCTCTGTGCAACAGCTGTGCCTTTGTTGCTGCCACAGTTCGGGGCTTCTTCATTAGCACTTGGCGCGCGCGCGGCTCAGTTTAAAGTTATGTGGCAAGTACTGTTTGCTTTCGCTGCTGCTGCTCTTCTTGCTGTTGTCTTTATAGCTGCCTTTGGGGGCCATTGACATCAGCAGCAGCAACAGCAACAGCAGCAACATCAGCAGCAGCAACAGCATCATCAACAGCAGCTCTTCGGCATCTGCCATGCCATAAAGCATTAAACTCACAGCTATCTACTTAACACACAAGTTCATAAGCAAAACTTACTTTGAATTCAAGCAACAAGTAAAAGGGAGACAGACAGTGAGAGAGAGAGACAGAGACAGAGAGAGGGAATGCCGATAAAATGTTCTTCACTCATGTGGAACAAATAATCGTTAATTTTGTGGAAACAGATTTTGCTATAAAGAGGAAATTGCATTTTTCAGCAAAATTCTAGAAAGTGTTCAACAAAGTTGAGCTCGATCACAAATTTCAGAACTAAGCATTAGTAAGAAAAAAATGCAAATACAAAGTCTGGAAATTTAGAGTTAAAAGTTAAAGCAAATAAACATTTAAGAATGGAAAAATCCAAAGGGAAAAATCTAAAATCAAGATCAAACAATCTTAAGTTCTTAATCTTCTTAAGTTCTTATCTTAAGATTTGCAATTTTCGTTTCATTCACCAATAAAACATTATTGAATCAATTTATTAGTCTTAAAATAAGATGTTTTTATTCTTAAAATACAAATTCAGCATAAAAATCTTGATTTAAGATTTATTCAACCTAAAAATCTTATTCAAGATTGATTTCTTTTGAAATCTAAAATATCTTAAATCAAGATATTGTAATGTAGATTTTTTTCTCTTTGTGTACACAATAATTTGCTTGAAATATGACTTCTTACTATAACTAACATCGGACCGATAACGAAATGAAATAAAAGAAGAATTTTGATCTGTAGTTCAGATTGATAATTTTAAATCACTAAATCATTTTCACCGAACTGTTTTCTATAAGTCAATTCAATTTATACAGATCTACAATTTTCTATTGTACATAGAACATCATTTTGGATGAGTTTGAAAGTTGTGAATAAAAATATATATTAGCGAAAACTAATGTCTAACTCATGCAATCCTTTGGTACAACTTTGTTTCGAATTGCATGTGTTAGTTTAGATAGTATATATATATATATATAGTTGGAAATGTGGGAACGATTGTTCGAAAGGGGGGGATTGGGGAAGTGGAAAAACGGGGGGCTGACCACATAGACATGAGAGATGTCACACAGTTGACGCAGCTGTTGAATGTTGACTGACAGCGCAACTCATTAATAAGCCGCTGCAACGTGTCATAATCAGGCATCAGGACTCAACAATTCAGCAACGCGCCAGACAGTCAAACTAACCACCACCGCTGCCACCACCGCCACCGCCAACAAATGCCCCATTTGCAACCCCAACCCCAATCCCAACCCCATCCCACCATCATTCTCTGGTGTTTGTACGTGCTCAACGGTTTGCCCAACTTCTTGTGGTTTCCCAGTGCTGTGTGCTAATTTTTAATACCTTGTGGTGTTCGCCACGATTGCGCTGCTGCCTGTCACAAACTTTAAACAGCCAAACACACACACACACACACACACACACACACACACACACACACACTCACACACACTCTCTCGTGGTGGGTTTTCGGGGCATTCAGTTTGACTTTTGTCTAGCTAATGACATGAAATACGCAACGTATGCGTGTGTCCCTCAGTGTCTATGACACAGCGTGCTGCGTGCTGCTTAATGCCGCTTAGAGTATGAGATGCATGCGGCTAAGCCGCTTATCGCCAGCCCAAGTCCTGCTGATCACATCAATTTCCACCTATTTCTCAACAATCAGTTTATACCCCGTGCCAAAAGCGTGTCCACAATTGCGGTATAACAAACTAGACACCGATTGCAGCTAGGCTACTGAAGAGATAGTGGAATTCATCAGTGAATTCCTAAGGAAAATTCATAGAAGAGATTTTTCTTATCTTTAAATGATGATTCATAAATTAATTTTAAATTATTTCTGAACGTTATAATGCGGTATAAAAAACTAGTCAGTGACTGCAGCTAAGCTACTGAAAAGATAGTGGAATTCATCAGTGAATTCCTAAGGAAAATTCATTAAGGAGTTATAAATGAATTTTTCAACCGAATGCTTAGAAAAATAATTGAAAAGATAGTCGAATTCATCAGCGAATTACTGGGAAAAAATCGTTGAGGAGTTGTTTAAACCTTAATTACTTAATCATAAAATAATTTTTAATTATTTCTGAACAATCAGCTTATACCCAAAAGCGTGTCCATAATTGCGGTATAACAAACTAGACACCGATTGCAACTAAGCTACTGAAAAGATAGTTGAATTCATCAGTGAATTCCAAAAGAAAATTCATTGAGGATGAATGAATTTTCAACCGAAGCCTTTTTTTTCTTTTCTTCTTTTCTTTCCGAATTTATAGAAAAGAATTTTATTGAGATTATTTCAATTGGCAAGTAAATTTAAATAGCAATTTATTAAAGATACGATTTGGGAAATTTATTCATGGTTAAATTGTAATTCATTCAAAAAAGTGAAATTAATTAGTTAAAATTAAAAGCAGGGCATCTAAAATTTCATCATACAGTTGTAAACAGATTTTCAATACTTTCTTTTATTTCCTTTATTATGATTTTTTTCTATTGCCTGTTGCCTATGCAAATTTTATTGGTAAAACGGGTGTGTAATCTCCTTTGGCCGGTTTTTGCCGCCTTTTGATTTCTGCTAGAGTGTGTGTTGCATAGTTTTGTGCGTTGCAACGCACCGTCACAAAAGCAGCTACTGGAAGACACGGGGGACTACGCAACAGACTCCTTACAGACTCCGGACAGACTCCAAACAGATACCGGACGGACTCGGGACAGACACGGGAGACTCGGGCTTCGTTATCAGACGCATCGATCGTTGGCCAAATAAATTAAGTGCTTTAATTGGTCGCCTAATTGATAACGCTGCGTTGTTTGCTTGGGGTAATGCCGAGGCAGTCGAGGCGTGAGCAGCATAGTCCTTAAACATAGTGCTAAAACACACATCCTGCCAACGTCACAAAAGTCCGAAGCCTGTTCGAAGCCTGTCCGAAGAATGTCTGAAGTCTGTCTGTCTGGTCTGTTTGTCAGTCTCTTTACACAATGGTGAGTAAGCAATAAGCATTAAAAGATCATCTTTAAGTATATTATGAATAGAAAGTAGGATAGCGATACCTGTAGGTCTCATTCCAAGGACGATAGTTGCGAAAATCCTACCTTGAATAATAGCGATCGTACGGATCATATTTGTCATAGCTGTTGTACGTGGTACGCGAGCGATCATTATAACGATTTGAAAGGAAGTTGGGATTAATATTGAGACATGTCTGAAGTCTTAAAAAGAAAGTCTTTAAGTACTTAACAAGTTTAGTAATAATAATACTTCAATCAACACTGATTTACACATTTCTTCAATTAAGGTAATATAAATAATATAAACTCAATTCGCGAAATCCAGCTAGAACAATAATTCATACATATGTACAGCTGCGCACATTGAAATAGCTGTGCGTTCGACCTACATGTTCATTTTATAAAATTCTGTTTTAAGCACAACTTCCAATCAAAATTTAATTTAATGTGCTTAACTTTGAAGAATTCAAACTTTTTCATTTTAGGTATTTTAATATTGTCTGTGGTGTCTGTTTTTTAAATTTTTTGATAATATGAAAAATATCTTCCATTCTGTATTAATATATAACTTTTATGTATATAAATAATAAAATCTTAATGAATTACATTATTTGAATTACTTATTAGTCGAAGTTTTTTTGTAATTTTGTATTGATTATTCCTATGGGAGCTATAGAATATAGCCGTTCGATATGTCCCATTTTTTGTTCTTATATGTTTAGACAAATTTTCTATATTTTGCTATAAAATTTAGCACACTATGGCCATTATTAGTATTTTAGGCCGCTCTCACATACAAGCGGATCCACTGTGCGTTGCCCGCATTTCATGTTGTCATCCTTGCCACCTACAACCTGCTATCATTTGATCATTTGATTGTCTGCCGGGCAGGCACAAAGGCGTTGCAATTTTCCTTGGTGTCCAGCATATTTGTATCTGCATCTGCATCTGCAACTGCATCTTAGGCAAACATTTGCAACCAGCAGCCGGCAGTAATTCATGCCAAGTGAGATACTTTTGTGATAGATGTTCAAACAAATGCCACAAATCGTTAAAGTGCAGTATTACCTTTTTTTTTTTTTAAGATATGTATTCCCGTTTCTTTCCAGCAGAAATCTAGACTTTTTAAATCAAATGGAATTGTCAATTTTATTGTCGTGACAATCTGTTAACGTTTTTTGTGTTCTTTTTTTAACGTTTTATTCAACCGTTGTGCCACTTTATGGCGTGCTCTTTAATTAAGCTGCAGCTGCTGTAAGAAGAGTACAAATTTAAAATTACTGACGAACTGAGCAACGACTGTGTTAAAGCGAAATCTGCAATCAAAGTTAAGTTGATATTTGATTGAAATTACTTCATTTATTGTGATATTAACAAAAACGTATTTATGAAAACTCGAAAATTTACAGAGCAACAAATACAAGCTATAAATAACATTTATAATAATGAAATTAAATATAGATTTATAGATCAACTCTATTAAATGTTATCAATTCAATTAATCTTGATTACTTCATTGACCCAAAGCGAAGTAAATAATGCTTGAGAAACTAATTTTGCAAATAATAAATAAAAAAATAAAAATAAAAAAAAAAATAATAGAAAAAATAAATTCGTAAATATACATATATACAATATACAAAATATAACTAATTGATCCATTTGATCTTAAGAAACTAAATTAATAAATGATGTCAAACTATTAAAAACAATTTAATCAATTTTTATATTTTTTCTTAAGAAACTAATTTAGTAAATGATGTCACAATTTTAAAAACAAATTGATAATAAAAATATTAAACTATTTGATCCATTTTAATTTTTTTTCTTAAGAAACCAATTTAATAAAATTTGTCAAAATCTTAAAAACGATGTGATCCATTTCTTATCTTTTTTCTTGTTAAACTAATTTAATAAATAATGTAATAATATGATAAACTAATCTAATCTAATCTAGATCTCAAGATAAAGCAAATCCCATTTAAGCTTAAATAAAAATGATTCACAAAATGTTGTAAGATAATTTTAGGGAATTTCTGATAATTAATAATGAAAAGGAGCTTTCATTGTTGAGTCTTGAATCACAGTTTTCACAATGTGCATATGACATCTTACACACATATAGAATATATATACATATATATGTATATGTTCGACATGCTGTCCATGATTTCACTTTCTCTGTTCCTCTTTCGAGCGAGTCGAGTTGAGGTAGCTTGGGGAGCCATTGTTTCAGTGGCAGTGGCAGTGGCAGTGTCAGTTCCATGCCACTTTGGTTCTCCTCTCCTCTCCTCCTCTCCTCCTCTGCTCCTCTCTCTCCTGAGAGAATCTGGCTCTGCCTTTTGTGGTCGTATTTTTTATGTAAATGCATTTGCAAGATTTTCCTCTCTGTTATTTTCGACAATTTGCATGCGTCTGCTGGCTGACAGCTGCGGTAACTTTTACTGCTAATTGCAATTCGTGCCACAAAATATTGCCCCATGCCCCATTCAGCATTCACCATTCACCATTCAGCGTGCCTCATGCACCGTCAATCGAAATGCGAAAACAAACCAAATTGTTGCAAATTATCACGCGTTCCCCTTTTAAAAAATTGGGGGAAAAAGTTCAAATGTTTTTTTTTTTGTTTTTTGTTTAAGATTCTGCAGCAACATTGTTGCAATATTCTTTTGTTTTTTTCGTTTTACATCTCATCGGTTTCAATTAAGCTTGAAATTATATTTTACCTGCAACATTTTTGTTCACTTTTTTGAAAGAGGTTTGCTCATTTTTTTAAAAAGGTGCATAACATTATTTGTATTTAACTTGAAGCAAAGCAGAATGGAAATTTTAAAATAAAATATACACGAGAGAAGAAAATCTTGATTAAGATTTTGCAATCTTGATTTAATTTTAAGAGTTTTCCATTCTTGAAATAAGATTTTAATCGCGAATTTCAAGATTGGCAATCTAGATATTTTTGTAGAATTTTGATCTTGATTTAAGAATAAACGTTCTTGGTTTGATTTTGACATTAAACAATGTTGATTCAAGATTTTATTCTTATTTTTTCTTTCTGTGTATGCATACTAGAATTATTATTACTTATATTAGTAGATATAATATGAAATATTATAAATACAGTTTTTCTAAATATTGAATTAAAATGATGTAGACAAAATCCATTTAAATTTTAATTCAAATATATAGATAGCAAAATGATTATTTTATTTGAGTGCAGACATAAATTTTTTAAAACAGAAAAATGTCAATTTCCATTAAACGCTATTGAAAAATGTATATAGAAAAAAGAAATTACTTTTCTTATGCTAAACTTCTTAAAAGGAAGATTAAAATAAGATCAGTTCAATCAGTTTAAAAGGTAAAATCTTTATTTAAAAGGAAGATTTCAACTTTCTAAAGGAATAAAGCGTTTATCAATGTGAACTTTTTTTTATACTTATATATTTCTTTTTGTTTGCAAATATAAGTAGCTTAAATGTGCCATAGTTAAGCGGACAATGACTCAAACTCAGAGCAGTTTGAGCTGCAGTGTTTGAGTCTGAATTTACCGGCTTTAATCCTGAGCTGATCCGTTTAATAGCATCTCGTCTGAATGCAGTCACAACTCCTGCGATGGCAGCTGAATCAATTTGAGCTTGCCATCGATACAATTGCCACCAAAAAAAAAAAAACAAAAAAGAGCCATCAAGTAAAAATCTGCAGTTGAAAGTGTTTGACTTTAAGATACCGGCTAAGCGAAGAATTCAAATTTATAAAAATAATCATTAATTATTTGGATTGATTTTTGCAGAGCATAAAATTCTTCATATTTTAGAACTTTTCTATATAATAATATGATTTTTTTTTAAATCTTATAACGTTTATTTAAGTTTGAAAAATTATTTCAAGAATTTGTTAACTATTTTCTTACTTAAAACATTTTTTTTAAGATTGAAAATAACTTTTAGAACCATACAATAATATGATTTTTAAAAATCGTATAGTTTGAAAAATTATTTCAAGATCTTTTGAACTATTTTCTTGCTTAAAACATTTTATTAAGATTGAAAAATTTAGATTGATTGCAAATTATTGTTTCAAGTTTTCTTCTAAGTAAAAAATTCTCAAATTTCAGAACTTTTCTACATTAAATTATACAATTTTTTTCCAGGAACTTTTGAAGAATGAAATCTCGTTTTTATTTTTTCTTCAAGATCGAAAATTTTTTTTTACGTCTCTCTCAAGATCGAAAAATTTAAATTGATTTGCAAATTTTTGTTTTCAGCTTTTTGCAGAGTATAAAATTCTTAAAACTTAAAAACTTTTCCAAGTAAGATTTTCTTTAATTTCGAATTTTTTTTTAAATTCATTCTGGAACTTTTGAAGATTGAAATCTTGTTTTTACCCTTTCTTCTAAAACGAAAACTTGTTTTTTCTCACTTAAAGAATTGTTGTTCGAGATTTTAGAACTTTATTTTTCGAACTGCGCAGTTATAATATAATTTTCTGACTAAAAATTTATACTTCATATTTATTTAGTGAAGCAAAGTATTATTTCGAAATTATATATTTATAATAATCTTAGTACAATTTATTTTCTGTGCTTTATTTGAACTTATAATGATACAAAATATATGTAAATATAGTAATTAACAGTCGGAATGTGATCTAACAAATAGAAGTAGAATGTTTCTCTTTTATTTTTTAATTGGTATTCCTGTTGGCCACTCAGTTATCATGGCCTTCTAGGCAATTTGGGCATCGGGTAGCGAAACGACAAAATACCAAAGGCAAGCGAATAGTTGAGCGGTCAACGGCGGTCACTGACTGAAGCCGACAGCAGCAACTACATAGCTGGGATGGCGAAGCAGGTTGCATGTGGCACATGCCTCACGGTGCATGCTGCATGCTGCAACTTGTAGCAATAGTCGCCATTGCCCGTTGGCAGTAAAGAAGCTTTTTGCTCTTGCTTCATAAACTGCGGCGCAAATTTTACGCGCAACGTTCAAATACTCGACTTGTCTCCCTCTGTCTCTCTGTCTCTCTCTCTTTCTGTTCGGCTCTCTTGCTGTCTCTGTCGCTCAATCCTGGAGCTGTGTGGACTCACCTGACCGAAGCATTCAAGTGTTGTTGCCGCTGCTGTTGTTGCTGCTATTTGCTTGTTTGTTAAATTGAACAATTTATTTTATTTTCTTTTCTTTGGTGCACGGAGTTGCTAGTTGCTCTTGCTCTTGCTGTTGCTCCTGTTGGCGGCAAGGATATCCTGCCGGCTAAAAAAAAAAAAACTAAAGTAAAGCCAACTGCAGAAAGGACAACAGCAACAGCAGCGAACATTCAGTAAAAGAAAGCAAAATGCAATAGTTTAGCATTTGTTTGCACTTCTTTTGTTGCACTTGAATGCGCCACATTTCACTTGCATTTCATTTGCAAACATTTCTCAGCACTTTCTTTTTTTTTTTTTTTGTCCACGCCACATGCCACATGCCACCAATAAGCGCCACTAATGAGCCATCTCAGTGACATAAAGGAGCTCAGACATATTCTCCGTGTTAGCTATGCAAACAAACAATTGCCAGCATCCAATTAAGCAGCATTTGCCATTTTTAGACCGACCACCGACAATTTTAATGCCCTTTTAACAACAAGGGTCTGCAAGTATTTTTAGTTAATCCCCAATAATTGCTCATCAATTGTTATCGAACACAAAAAAGATAAGTAAGAAAGCTTCACGTCTGTGAGATACTCGCTACCTATTTTGAATAAACGCAAAACATTCTTTAAAATATATCATAAATACACTTACTTAAGAGTAAAGATCTATTTAATTTAGAAACATCTATTTGTGAATATGTTCTTGTTATTTAATCAAATTTAATTTTGAAATATAATTTAATTTATATTATAGCTTAGAACCAACTTTATGAGGTGCAAAGCGGCAAAGCAAGCAATGAAAAGAAAGCCTTCAGGCTTTTTCATGTCGAATGCAATATCTTAAATATAGTTTTGTTGTTAGTTTGCTAATAATTCAATTTAATGCAAACTTTAAAGGCATTTTGTGCTTAAATTGAGCTTCATTGTTTGAGTGCAGTTTACTCCATATTTAAGCACGTTTTAAAGTTTCTTTTATTAATGCAATCAAATGTATATTCTAAGTAAATGCAGAGCTTGATTTAAATTTAAAATGAGAACAGTTTGTTTACAGCTTGATCTCGGTTTGAGAGAAGTTTTTCTTTTATTTAAGAGTGTTTAATAATTTAATTTAATGTAGACTTTAAATTTATTTTGTGTTTCATTAAAGTTCCAAATAACAACAGTTGTATACTTAATATTCATTCTACATTTAATTTAAGTTCAAAATAAGAACAGCTTTTTATCTGCATAAGAACAGTTTGTTACCTGCTTGAAAACAGTTTGTTTACCGCTTAAGAGCAGTTTGATGTCTGAAAACAATCTTTCTTTTATTTAAAAAAGGTTCAAGTTCCAAATGAGAACAGTTTGTTTTCAGAAAGAGAACAGTTTGTTCACTGATTAAGAACAATTTTTCTTTAATTAAAAAACGGTTAATAATTTAATTTATTGAGACTTAAAATTTATTTTACGTTTAATTCAAGTTCAAAATAAGAACAGCTTATTATCTGCCTAAGAACAGTTTGTTTACTGCTTGAGAACAGTTTGATCTCGGTTTGAGAGAAGTTTTCCTTTTAGGATTCTAGTTCCAAATGAGAACAGTTTGCTTTCAGTAAGAGAACAGTTTGTTCACTGTTTGAGAAGAGTTTTTCTTTTATTTAAGAACGGTTAATAATTTAATTTATTGTAGACTTAAAATTCATTCTACGTTAAATTAAGTTCAAAATGAGAACAGCTTGTTATCTGACTAAGAACAGTTTGTTTACTGCTTGAAAACAGTTTGTTTCTTCTTTGAGAACACATTGAAAACGAACTGTGCTTCAATGCGTTCTGCAGTTAATGTCATTAGGACATTGCTCCTTGACTTTGTCGATGTGTTTATGCCTTCACAGCAAACACACACACACAAAAGCAATTGGGCAAGATTTGATTTATGATTGAGCAGGTCTTAAAGTTGGAGTTTGTCGTTTGCCAATCAACGGATTAGGCCAACACAAATACGAACACACACACACACACAGACACACAATGCTAATTAAAAAGTTGATGGCAGCCATTAGATGCTTGCCACTGCAAGGGGCAAGGGGCATGTGGCAAGGGAGGCAAGGGCTGGCAACATGCAATGCAATGGCCGAGTGCAGTGTTCATTTGGGCTTTTAACCCACTTTTGAGGTGCTTTGCGTGTGTCACGCGTCGACTGCTTGCAATAACAGCAATAACAATAAGCAGCACAACAAGAACACAGAATGAGCCATAAAATAAATCACTCATACGACCCGTCACACAAGCTTGTCGTCGACGTCACATGACTCAGATTCGCTGCAATGCAATGTGTGTGCGTGTGTGTGTGTGGCGTCTTTTTGGATGGGCCATATAACATTTCAAATAGTTGTAATTGAAGGCGTTTTGCCATGTGGCGAAATCCCGAAATATCCTGTGTCAATCTCAGTTTCCCCTTCAACGTTCGCCTTCTCTTTCTCTGTCTCTGTCTCTGTTTCAGCTCAGCTCAGCTCGACTCGACTCGGCTTAGCTCAGCTCAGCTTTCCACTTAACCTTTCTGTTTTTTTTTTTTTTTTTTTTGGTGTGTGTTGTGTGTGATATATATTCTGTTCTTCTGTTATTTTCTTCGCTTTTTTTTTATTCACTGTGTCGCTTGTCTAAGGCCATGGCTTCACTTGGCTTTTCCTTGTCGTCGCCGTCGTTGTCGTCGTTGTCCTTTTTCGCCTTGGCAATTGAATTGCATGAAAAACTAGACACAAGACGGTGCGCACAAAACTTCTTTTGCTTCGCTTTCTTTCGATATTTTCATTTCTATTTTGGTTGCGTCCTTCCTTCCTTCCGTCCGTCCGTCCGTCCGTCTGTTCTTCCTTTGCTTACTGAGAGTATCGTCGTGGTTTGATATTAATTCTATAAGAAATCCGTTACTAGTCTAAACGTGCCCATTCAATCGCTTTAGCTTTTGCTTTTTCTCTGCCTTTTGCCGCCGTCAGCTGGCGCCACAATTTTTTCTTTTTTGTTTTTTTTTTTTTTGTCGCTGCTCCCTTTTTCAAAGCCATTTTCATTCGGCTTTTCGTTTTCATTTGCACGCATTCGCTCGTCGCACACGTCACGAAAACCTCTTGAGAATCCATCCCAACCAAATATCCAAAGCGTCTGCCTGCAAAGAAGAACACTTAACGCCAAACGCAGCAAGAGACTCAACAAAAAAAAAGAATGAAAGGTAACCGTAAAGGTAACGGTAAAGCTAAAGCTACTACGTGAAATACATATAACAATGCAACAATGTTCAAATTCAAAGCAATCAATCAGTCAGTGAACATTTTTAGGAAATTCCTGCTAACTTTTCTGTTACGAAATTGATACTCTCAACGTAATTACACAGCTTGTGTGTGTGTGTGTGTGTGTGTGCTTTGAATTGTTTTGCGTCCCATTCTATTGAAATCTTATACATCAGATATTAAAAGTACGAGTGTTTTCAGCTTGTTGGCTCAAACGATGAGAAAGATGAGCATGTTTTATTTTGATACTAGTATTTTGAGCAACTGCACTTTCAAATTGAAATTATATTTTATTTTTATTGTGGGCTCAATTTATGCATATTTGTATGCTTTCAACCCATCAAGTTTAAAGGTATTAACAGTTGATATATCAATATACCAAATATACAGTTTAGTAAATTTTAATATTTTTCGGTATATTATATTGTATTGTATATTGTATACTTGCAACCCATAAAGTTTAAAGGTATTAACAGTGGTTATATCAATATATTGTAGATGCATTTTAGTATATTTCAGTATTTTTAGAGGTATTAGTACTCGTTACATCAATATACCAAATACATATTTTAGTATATTTCTATATTTTTCGGCATATTAGAGGTATTAAAGGTATTAGCATGTATAGATTTTATATATTTTTTACCCATAAAGTTGAAAGGTATTAACAGTTGTTATATCAATATATCAAAGATACATTAACATTAACAGTCGGCTGACATTGCCGTGCAAAAGCAGAATACTTAAACCTGAAAATGTGAATAAGTGAAGTGAACGCCTAACATTGTAATATAGATTTGTATAACTTATTGTATATGAAAGATAACAGAGCATAACTGATGTACATTCTATTACGCATTCTAACGTCAATAAATTGATTTAACATACACTTAACATTGCTGTTCAATAATAGCATACTTATTTGCATAACATACATATATGTAAGACATCAAAAAGGGCTATATAAACATGACAAAGAAAGATGTCAAGAATGTTAAGAATTAAGAAAAAGAACTCTTAACATTGCTGTAAAAAAAACATAAAATTAATTTACATAACATAAATAACTTAACTGAACTCAACTGATATACAGAGTTAGTTAGTTTAACAGTAACTTAACATTACTGTGTAATAACATAATACTTGTTTACTTAACATGCAAATATGTGTGATAACATAATGGTTATATTGATCTTCTAAAGATGACAAGAATGTTAAGAGTTCAGCTAAGCTAAGTTTAAAATGCGAATAAACTGAATGCTGTAAAAAAGACATATTCATAACATAACTTGTACGGAAGATAACAGAACACAATTGCTGTCACTTAACAGTGCTGTGTAATAACAGAATACTTGTTTACTTAACATGCAAATATGTGTGATAACATAATGGTTATATTGATCTTCTAAAGATGACAAGAATGTTAAGAGTTCAGCTAAGCTAAGTTTAAAATGCGAATAAACTGAATGCTGTAAAAAAGACATATTCATAACATAACTTGTACGGAAGATAACAGAACACAATTGCTGTCACTTAACAGTGCTGTGTAATAACAGAATACTTGTTGACTTAACATACACACATATGTAAGATAACAGCAGAGAAAGTAAAGTGAGCTAAATCCGCTGGTGCAAAATGCAAATCGTTCAAGTTATGCGACAGCTGCTTTGTGTGTGTGTGTGGCAACCGCAAATGGGTGCCACGAGTGTTGCCACACACACACACACACACACACACACACATACACACATATCATCGCAGTGTTGCGTCGCGTCAAGGTGCAGCCTTGCATCAAGGCTTGCCCCGAAAAAAAAACTACGCAGCAGCAGGAGGCACACGTGGCGCTTTGCACTTTGCCATTTTGTTAAACTGTTGAGTGAGTTTCAACGATTTTTGGGGATACACAAACGTCGCCCAGTGGAGCAGTGACAAAAGCATCCGGCTGCGTCGCCAAGATAAACCAAAAGCGGCGGCAGCGGCGGCCTCCGACTGAAGCAAGTCCCAGTTGAACGCTTCAGACATGTGCAGCGCTTGCAGCCAAGTGAAGTCGAGTCAGTCGAGTCAGTTAGGCAGTCACTCAGTCAGCCAGTCAGTCATTCCGAGTTCGTCAGTCTTGTCTGCTTGGCAAATCTGGAAAAACAAAAAAGAAAACGTTGCCGTTGCAGGTCCTGCTCCCATTTCGCAAAACCATCCAATGGCATTCTATGCCCAGGCACTTCACTTCTGCTCCTTCTGCTCCGTCTCCTTCAACTCTTTGGTGGATGGCGTGCAAAGTTAAGCAAATCGCATATTTTATTCATGTGTTCATTAGGCAGCTACAATGTGCGACCAAAAATGTTTAAAGGAAACGGGCTGCCTGGCTGCCAGGCTGCCAGCTAGCAGTCAGAGCTAGTCACTTCACATTGCAGCCCCAAGATTGTGTGTGTGTGGAGGATAAAGATGGAGGCGGGGGAGTGTAGAACATTGAATGTATGCCATGCTCCATGCAATTCATGAACCTGCAAAATGGGTCGACAAAAACTTCAAAAGGGAAACGGCAGCAGCAACAGCAGCAGGTGCCAATAGAACACTGTGAGAGCGAACACTCGAGTGCTGCACACATTATGCGGCAGGCGTGATAAAGCGACTTCCTAACTGGGTTGATCAGTCTCCTCTGTCCCGCTCTCTTTAAACTACTCTATAAATTTATACTTGAATTAAAGCGAAATAAAACAAAAAAACAAAAGTTGCACCTTTCCCTCTCTCTCTCTCTCTCTCTCTCTCTCTCTCTCTCTCTCTCTGTCTCACCTCAATTTGACCAGCGTGTCGCGTCGTTGCATAAATAAAACTCTTCATTTAAATGCAAAGGCTTAACCGCTGAGCAAATGCAGTAAACTTCACGTACATATGTGGTGAACGAACCCGTTTCGCCAGCTAAGGATTTCCTCCCCCCCCCCCTACTTCCACCCCCCCTATGGCATTCGCTGTCGCCCTTATTATAATGTCCTTGCAACAAGCACAAAATTTTGACGTGGTCAAATGCATTTGCATCACGTTGCCAACTAACTGCAAACAAATTTTTGGTTTGTGCGGCATTGCGCCCATCTCTCTCCTCTCTCTCTCTCGCTCTATCTCTCTCTATCTCTATCTCTTTCGCTCGCTCGTGCTTGTGCCGCAACTTACTCATGCATCAGCTTTTGGTTAGCAAAGTGCCAGAGCTTAGAGCAGCGTGTTGCAACTGCCAATGGATGTGACTCTGCCCGCTGACTGACAATCAGTCGGTCATGCGGTCACACGCATTATAGCCCCCCTCCTTCTTCCTCTCCTCTCCGCTGCTCTTCTTCCTTCCTTTTTTCTCTTCTGTGCCCTAGAAGATACATTTCAGCATTTTTTCTGCTCTTCTAAAATTCATGCATATTTAAGTGAACTGTCATCTGAGATATAACCCGTGAAATGCATCTGCAAGTGATTAACCAAAAAAACACTTTAAAAGAACGTTTTCACATTGCAAATTAATTATACCGATTTTCACTTTTCTTCTTGATTTTAAATAAGTAATTCAGTAAGGATAACAATTAAATAAAGTATTACAATTTAAAGGCTAATTAACCCGCTTAAGATTGTTTCATTTTCGCATTTGAGTCATAATCAATCTTATATAAAGTATATCCAATGCAGAATTCATCTAGAATGTTTAATCTTGATTTAAGATTTTACAATCTTGATTCAATTTTAAAATTTTTCCATTCTTGAAACAAGTCTATAATATTGTATTTCAAGATTGGGAAATTTAGATTTTATGTAGATTTTCGATCTTGATTTAAGAATAAATCTTTTTGTTTCAATTTTTACATATAAAACTTTTTGATTCAAGATTTTATTCTCGATGAAATTTTTGTTATCCTCAATAAATAAATCAATGAGAAAAGTGAAAAGTATCTTTGACAAATTTGGATAGCTTTTATTAGCATTTAAATATTATCAACTATTTATCAATGAATTTTAAATAAAAGTAATCAAAAAAAGCTAATTAAAAATACAAATTAATTACATTTTAATGCTTAATAAATGTTGTGGTTTAGTGAAAGGTTTTGTGTTATTTTTGATCCACATATTTATAAAATTACTTTAATAAATAAATCAATAACGAGTATTAAAGAGCTGCCACAAATTTAAAGAGTTTTAATTAGCATAATTGATAAAGAAAGAAAATACGCTGAGCACAAATTTAAAAATTTGCGCTTGGTAAACAAATTGCGAATAATTTTCAAATAAAAGTAATCAATGTAATGTTTTAAAATTAATTATTGCTCCATATAGGAATAATACAAATTAGTACAAATAAATGAATACTTTAAATAAAAAATGAGCAAAAATAAATAAAATAGGGTAAAACGAATCTTCCTCAAATTTAAAGAGTTTACATTAACTGCTGCCAAAGAATAATCTTTAAAATGCAAAATTTTTGAATAATTTTGAAATAAAAATAAACAATAGAAAAGCCATAGAAAATAAAAAGTATCTTCCACAAATTTAAAAAGTTTTGATTAACATAATCAGCAAAGAAGGAAAACGAACTGAAAACATTTAAATTTTGCACTGAATAATCAAAAATTTGTTAAGCTTAAAATTTTCCTACGTACATAATTTAAATTTTGCTGAATAAAAAAAAAAATTTTCCATCCAAATTGTTTAAAGACGTAAAATAGATTAGCTTAGTGTTAAAAACATGTTTTGTTGAACTCACTAAATAAACCAAAAATTTACAAAAATTTATATTTCCATAATTGCCGATTTAAATTTTGCGCTGAAATATCAAGAATTTTTAACATAAGTCTCAAAATAAAAACAATCAATAAAAGTATGATAAAGGCTAAGAAAATAAATGATGAAGCAGTGTTATTTTTATTCCAAATTAGTACAAATTAATAAAATACTTTAGGAAACAAATCATTAACATATGAGTAACAAGAATCCTCCACAAATTTCATTAAAAGGACTTTTTATATTTAAATAATTGCCGATTTACATTTTGCGCTAATTAATCAATACTTTTTGCATAATTCTCAAAACGAAAGCAATCAATCAAAGTATGAAAAATGCAAAGAAAATAAATTGTAAAAGCAGCTGAAATAATTTATCGCAGTCGAAAAGTGAAAGAGGCTTTTAATTTGAGCAGGCAAACTAATGACTGCCCAATTGGATTGCTCAATAAATTGTGCGCGTATTTAGTTGAATTCAATTGAGCAATCATACGACCCGTTGGCCGCCGTTGGTATGTTGGTGTGTGTGTGTTTCTTTGACCTGGTCAAAATGTGTGACATTTTCTCATTTGCATTTGCATTTGGCGCGTGGTAATTATTTTTATGTTGCCCGCATCCATCTCTGATGATGTCACAGTCCCTCTGATTCAGGATTCGGTATTCGGGATTTGGGATTGGTGATTGAGACTGTGTGTGGAGTGTGGCATGCAACAGTAGCAGCATTGCTTTTGTTTATCAAATGATTCATTTGCAGTGATTTTGTGTGTGTGTGTGTGAGGCTTTTGCGTAATTTGCCATCATCTAATTAAAGTTGCCTTCCACATTGCACATTGCACATTGCAATTATCATGCATACGACACGTTGTCATAAATGCCTGCAAAAATAAATTTCTACTTTTGGACTCTTTGGCTCGTGTCTTCTCCTGTCTCTGTCTCTGCTTTGGCGAATGTCAATTTCAGTTGAGTTTGATTTTCTTTCGTAGGCATAAATCGCCACAAATTTGCTGTTTGCATAAATTAAATGTTGCATTTATGCACATCAATGCACATTTAAATTGTTCAAATTGATTAAGAGCGTGTCGCATTAAAATTTTCAAATTGGATGAGCGCTTTACTCGTTGTCGTTGTCCGTTGTCCGTTGTCGTTGTTGTCCGTTGTCCGTTGTAGGCATTCCTGATAAATGACGTGAAAATTAATTAAAATAAATTATAGACACGGTAAAATACCCAATAACAACAACGAAAAAATCACTGAAAATCAAATAAAAAAGAGAGAGAGCGAGAAAAAAATTGGAATCACGATGACACCGTAGCATAAATATGCTACTGATAATTAATTTGAAGACTTTTCACAATTTCCTTACAATCCGATCGGCAACTGATTTAAATATAGTTATACTTCATATATATCTCTGATATTTATTCGAATACATACTTTAATGCATAAATAAAAAAGTAATTACAGCAAATTAATTTTGATTATTTATATTTACGGCATCACGTTCAATAAATTCTGAAGAGTTTTTTCGCAATACGTGAGCAAGAAAAAGTGAAGATTCTTTTAGTAAAAATGAAGCTATCTACTGATTTATTTATATGATTATATATGTTATCAAAAAAAAGCCAATCAAAACAGTAAAAGGAAGAATTTTTATAAATTTTTATTAATTATAAATATATGAAATATGTGAAAATTGTTGCAAAACCTTAAATATTCATAAACGAAGACAATTTTAATTAGATGATATAAAAAAATTGTAAGTTTTAACATTGCATATAGTTTTATGCAACGATCTCTGATCCATAATCATATCTTTTTTTGTTCAAGTCAATAACAAAATTATTAACACAGAAAATGATTATTTTTATACGAACAATAATACTTATGCTATATTTAAGTTAAAATAAAATTAAAAGAGACAATTCTCATTATATTCTTCTTTAACTGAACGAAAACAAAAACAAAAAAGATATTTAAGCTTTGCAGTTCATTTTTATATTTGAAATGAAATAAAATAGCAATCATAAATACTTTTTTAAATATCTAAAATTAATTAAAATATCTCAACTCATTTAAAATTAAAGTAAAACCATAATCAAGCATTTTTTATTATTATTATAATAATTTTTATTAAAATAATGAATGCAATTCTTTATGGCACTGAAATGAGTCAGAGAGAGGCCAAAACCATTTTGTTTATTATAAACGTATGCAAATAAAATAATTTAAATAATCACAATTTTGTTGCTTAAAATAATTGTCTCAAATTGTTTAATTTTTTAACACCTCGTGAGTCGTGAGTTTTATTTATAATGAAACTGCAAATTCGATTAATTCTTGCCGCAGCGCAAAATTTATTTAAAGCGAACCGCTTTAATATTGATAGAATTATTAGCGCATAAATAATATTGATGTGATGTGCTGTTATGTTGTCCGCTTGTTGTGAGTTTCCGGTTAAACAGATTTGCCGTGCTCGGTGTCCAGTGGGATATCAAAACTATTTGTGCTTGCTGCTGCCTTCATGTGTCACAACTGAATTCATTAATAATTGTGAGGTTATACTTTTTTTTCCTTCTTTTTTTTTGTATTTTTTTCCTTTTTGACATGTTTCCGTTTAGCGTTTGTTTTTGTTATTATACCCGTTAGCCATCAGGTTGAAGGGCATAATAGCTTTGTGCCTCCAGAAAATGTATCTACGATCTCATAAATTCCGACTCATGGAAATTTGATTCCGATCAGATAAAAGTTGTAAAAGTAAAAGCAAAAAACTGCTGATGCAGTCGGGTCTTAGTTCCTTTGTTTAACAAACTGTACTATATCTATATACCAAATATAGCTTTTGGTATATTTCATTATTTTGACGGTATATTGTCTTGGTATATTGAAAGAATAATGCCATTGGTTAACAATCCGTAATATATCGATATACCAAATATTGCTTTCGGTATATTTTAATACTGTGTCGGTATATTAATTTGGTATATTGTAAGAATAATACCGTTCGTTAACAATCTGAACTATATGAATATACCATAGTACCATACCATATAATCTTCGGTATATGTTAGTATTTTTTTTGGTATATTGTAAGAATAATTTTAGATGACAATTTGTAGTTTATCGATATATCAAATATGCTAGTATATTTTCGGAATATTAATTTTGGTATAATGTATGATTAATATCTGTGGAAGGCAATAAAATATAGCCTTTTGGTATATTTGAGTATTTTTTGGTATAATTTTTTGGTATATTGTCAGAATAATACCTTTCCTGATAATATATAAATATACCAAATATAGAACATTTTAGTATTTTTTTGATATATTATATGAATAATACAGCAATGTTTTTTTTTATTGCTCCTTATGAAAATATTTAGCGGATATCTCACAGTCGAGCACACTCGCCTGAAGCTTTTTTACTGGTTCTGTTTTATTTCATTGTTGGCTCTCGATCCTGACCAATATCATTTGTGTGCTCTGATTTTTAGCGTTGTCATTGTTGTCGTTCCAGTTGTTGTTGTTGCTGTTGTTGCTGCTTATCCGCTTTTCGTGCAATTTAATTATGCACACCTCGCAGGAAAGGCTTTGAACCGCAGCAATGTGCGGCACAGGACATCGATAGGGACAGGCATAGGGACAAAAGCAGTTCCTGTAGGAAATGGAGGGGTGACAGAGACGGGAGAGAGGGGAGGGGCGTCTCATGTGTATAATATGCATGCACACGCAGCACATTTGGGAGCAGTTCAAGTTGTTTTTGTTTGGTCATTGGCCTGTAACGCTATTGCATGACCCGGATACGGATACGGATGCCATTGCCACCTGTTGTTGTTGTTGTTGCTGCACATTCATGTTCGACATGTTAAGCGACATGTCGTGTCAGCTTTTTGCCCACCTCAAACCCACTCAAGACAGGCCTTCACGTTGCCCATTAGCGGGTGTCCCCTCCAGGGAGGTGGTGGTGGTGGTGGAGGGGAGGGGAGCACAGGACAGCGGATCAGGGAATTTGGGAGTTGACTGTTGCTTTTACTTTCACATTAATTGGCCCAACGTGTGTTGTGGGCTAAGCCCAAAAAGCGTTTAACGCGCGATTCGCGTGAATGCCGCCGCCACACAACAAGTGCAACTCGCAACTTGCCACGCGCCACCTTCCGCCGCAACTTTCATCTGTCCCGCCCCCGCCCCCGCCTCCATCATCATTATCGTCATCAGCAACTCCCTCTAATCATGCACTGACAAATTGTGTCCAGGTGCATTGAACCTAATGAGCACAGCTAAAAAAGCATGCAAAGAACGTTGCTGAATAAAGCAGCAGCCAAACGCCAATAATGTGCATACGATTCCTCATTACAATAGCTAAACTTATAGATTAGACAACCTGGTATTTAAATGCTGTTGGAGCAACAATAGTAAATTTATTGGGATAGCTTCATTCAAATTACTTTAACTTATTATTTTATTGCAAAGAGTTAATGTAGTTAAGTTTTTAATGAAAGAATATTATTATACTTATAATAAAATATTATTGTATCAGAATAAGATGTAGATTATTATCAGGAATGCCAAAACTTAATTAATATACTAAATTTTGTTTACTTTTTCAGTATTCTTTAGTGTCTATGTTATGTTATTACTTTAGCCTATTATTTTATTGAAAAGAGTTAAAGAAGTTAAGTATATTATATATGCTATACTTACAAAAAAATATTATTGTATCACAATAAAATTCAGATTATTATGAGGAATACCAAAACCTTTTTAATATACTGAATTTATAGTATGTGTATTTTTTGTTCTGTGTTAAAGTAATGTTAACTCTTTAATGGACGAATATTATTATAGTAAAATTATTATTGTAGTATTTATCACAATAAAATACAGTTTATTATGAGGAATACCAAAACTTATTTAATATACTAAATTTTGTATACATTTTCAGAATTCTTAAGTATCTATAGCTTATTTATTTAAATGCTATTGAAGCAGCAATAATAAAATTATTATTATTGAGTTACAAGTAATTAACTCTTTAATGGAAAAACATTTTTATATATATATTATAAAATATTATTATATACTATATTACAACTGTACAAATTTATCATAGTAAAGTGCAGATTATTATGAGAAATACCAAATTTTATTACTTTACTAAATTTTTCGTATTTGCAGTATTCAATTAATAAACTCTTTAATTGTAGAATATTCTTAGAATAAAATATTATTTTTCCATTAATAAAATAAAATTTATCACAATAAAATGCAGTTTATTATGAGACACACCAAAACCTTTTTAATATACTGAATTTTAGGTATTTGTATTTTCTGTTTTTAGTATTCGTAAGCGCCAAATGCTCATGGAATAAACTTTCAAAAGCATAATCAATATGCAATAATTAATAATAATAATAATTAAATAAGAATTTAAAATCAAATATTGTTTTGTTATAATTTTGTAATCATTTAATTTTTTGTTCAATATTCTTAAGTATCATGGAATACACTCACAGAAGCATAAATAATATACAATAAATAATAATACTAATAATTAAATAAAATATTTGAAAATCAAAAAAATGTTTTGTTACAATTTTTGGTATAATTTCTTTTAAAGTATTCTGTATTTTCTTCTGTCTAACAGATAATTTCATTGGTGTCACCAAAGAAATGCATTTGATTTGCATTTAAAGTGATTGCATAAATATTTAGTCGGCAAAGAGTGTTAAGTGAGGGTGGAAAACATTTTCAATTGAAATTGCTGGACTACATGTATTAATTTAGCTCATTATTTCAGTCGTTGAACGTTGCAAGCGAAAAAGGTTCTGCAGAGACTTGAGACTTGTCTTGAGCAGCTTTTGTGGCTTTTTGTTTTCCGACTGCTCAAATTGTTGTTTGCATAAATCGCTGGACTTAACTTCAAGTGAGAAGAGAGCAAAGGGAGAGGAGGAGGAAGAGGAAAAGGTGAATGTTTAACTGGTGACCGCGTGCGACTTTTGGCATGAGGAAGCTCTGATAACATCGTATTTTTCGTTAGCTAACTGTTAGGGCAGCAAATGGAGGCAGGGAGGCAGGAGGGTGACGGAGCGTGGGAATCAAAATGTGAATGTTAAAGCAAGCGAATGAGAAAGCGTTGAGCAGAGAGAGAGAGGAGGCGACAGGAAGTGAATTACAAGTGTGCCCCAACACTGGAAATTGCGTTCAAACTTATTTATTTCAAAGTATTTTTGCGCTGTCATTTGAATGCATTTGCATTTGCATTTCTTGTCGCTGTCAACGATGGCAAAAGGATTTCAGCAATAAACGGGGCAGTTAATATAAATAGTTAATTAAAATAAGACAGGACAGTTTACAGGTAGCTGTGTGAGTTACGCAAACTTCCGACAATTAGATTAAGTAGCGCCATGAATTCCACGAACTCTATTATACTTTTGACTGCGAATAATTGGATTGCACACAAAACCATGTGAACTTTCACCTGTCGGAAATTCCATAAAAAAAACAATTACGCAAATAAACACATCGTCAATTCCTTGCTTGTCAATCATTCAATCAGTTAATAATCTTGATCTTATATTGTTATTTAACATTCATATAGAGAAAGACTTTGGCAATTCGTTGTTATTACTTGTGAATCATTCAATCATAATGCATTCGACTGTCAGAATGATCTGAGCAATATTTAATCATATTATATAAGACGTTGACAATTCCTATTTCGCTTGTCCATTAATCAATCAGCTAAAAATCGTAATAAATCATTAATATTTAATGCACATATATTTGCTTAAATTATTGTAGAAGATTATTCATTCATATAGATAAAGGCAATGACATTAGTTGTCAATCAATCTGAAAAACGTATACATTCTGAATGTCATAAGTCAATCACTATGTCAATCAATCAATTTTACTTGATAAACAAATTGTATAAGAATGTTCAATCATATAGATAAATACGACATTACATGTCAATCAATCAATCAATTTGAAAAACATGCTGAAAGTCCTAAGTCACTTCATCAATATATCAATCATGCTGGGTAACAATAAAGACAACGACGTCAGTCCTAAACTCATTGGTAAACTCATTCTATAAGATTACTCAATCATATATGGTAGATAAGGACAGTAGAAATACTTTCATAGTTTGTCAATCAATCAAGTATATAGAATATGTGTATTAATTAAAATACCAATATCTTTTCATGTCCCTAAGCGTCAATCACTCAATCAATTGCTAAATAAAGCTTAACAAATGTCGCCAATGTGCTTTTGGTTGCTCCCTTCAAATAAGATAATTTTGCCATAACTGCACTTGGACTGTCAATCACTGTCAATCAATGCAATGTCGCCTGCATATGATAGATTTTATTTAAAAAAAAAAAGAGACCTTGAAAGATGTCGCCTGCCGTGATTGTCAATCAAGCAGCAGACAGTCGGCTGGCAAATACGAATACGAATACGAATATTCATGAAAGCGATTGTCAATCAAACTTGAGCTAGCTTATTCGTAGATTTTCAAGTTCACTTTTGGGGGGAGGGGAATAGCATAAATACTTGATTGCGGAGCGTTTAAAATTGTTGTGCATGAAATGCGCTTATACTTGTAATTTAAGGCAAATTCAAAGGACACCGCAAAGCAAACAAATTTTCGATGCCTTTCAGCCAAGCAACAAAAGGCGACTTGGAGCATAAATGTAACATTTTGACAGTTGTTGTGCATGTGTGTGTATGTGTGTTTGTGTGTGTTGCCATTTGCAAAACGTGTGCGCATAAATATTTAAATGCCAAAAAGTCACGTCTTGAATAATTGTTTAACTTGCCGAATGGCGGGGGCAATGAGTTGTTAGCAAGTCGAAGGAGTTGAGCGAGAAGTGAGGTAAGCAAGGGTAGGGGAAAGGGGGTGACCGGGATGAGGTAGGCAACAACTGCTGCTGCTGCTGCTGTTGCTATTTTAAGAAGTTTTTCAACTATGTAAGTGCAGCTGTTGTGTTGCTGCTGGCTCTGGCATTAGCAGAAGCAGGCAGGCAGGCAGGCAAGTCTCCCCAGATCCAGGCCAGGATTCATTATTATGAACGCAAATTACTCGAACACACACACACAGTGGCGTGTGTGTGTGTGTTTGTGTATTTGTGACTGTTAATTTTCATATTAAATCCGTTAAAATGTGCAAATACCCAACAGGCACTCGCAGAGCACGATGCTCTGCGTCGAGCAACAGCCTCAAGACCACACACAGCAGCAGAGCATGGCGCAACCCTTGCACCCCGCAGCCTCTTCTTGTAAGAGCGGGTGGGGGTGAAAGGAGGAGGGGGAGAAGGAGGAGTGGGAGTCAAGGAAGGAAGTCAAGCGAAGTGTGCGGCGCACGTGCTGCCCCCAAATATGAATATGAATATGAATATGAATACCAGAAGAGCGAGAGAGAATAGTGTAAGTGAAGTTATTAAAGCTACTAACATGCACATAAGTATGCACTACACCGCACTCACACCCCCTCCACACACACACTAACACACTAACACCAACACAGCTTATGCATATTACTTTCACCTACTTTCACTGCTTAAAAATGTGTGTAATATGATTTTGGAGCGCGTGAGTGTCGAGTGTGTGTGTGTGTGTGTGTGTGTGTCGAGTGTGTGTGTGTGAGTCTGTGTATAGCATATACTTACTACTTATGTGGCATGCCACATGCAGACAAGGCAGCTTTTTGATTTATACTCAAGCAACATTGTGAATGCCACCTTTGGGGCATTGCCACCACCGCTTCGCGTGTGTGCGTGTGCCACATCGTAAAACATGCCACACACACACACACATCAGAGTTCAATTGCCAACTTACACATCTCTTTGCCACAGATAATAACTGACTCCCCCCCAAATCCCTGACTCTCCAACTGTCTGTCTGACTTACTGCCTCTGATTGCTCACCTGACTAACTAATTGGCAAATCCTTGGCAAAAGCCTTTTATGACTTTTGCAAATTGCTGCTTCATTTTCACATCTCTCAAAAAGTGAAAACTACTTTCAACATTAGACAATGAAACGTGTTGCTAACCAAATTAACAACTTAATACTAATAATTGCCAATAGTACAAAATAAGTTTTATATTTGTACATTTCTTTTTTCTGGTTTTTATATTTACTTTCATTTATAGTACAACAACTGTATACAATTATCAACATTCCACATGTTCGATGCTAAAATCGCATACATGTGCACTTACATACATACATACATATGTATGTAGAATTTAATGCATACAGTGGATCATAGCTTATTTCAATCACCAACAACCAACAATTTTTTATTAAACTGGTATTTAATTTATTTACATGCAGGATTTCAGTTTAATTTTTCAACATAAAACCTAGTACTATAATATATAAAATAACTTTTTAGATTTTATATTTATTAAGCAAAATGAAATTAATGAAAAACAAAAATGTTAAGAAACATTTTCAATAGTTGGTTGGTGCTGGTTGAAATATGCTGTGATCCACTGTATCTTCATTTCTTCTTCGGCAATTATTTCAACCTAACCTATTACGGCAACTAAGAACTTTTTAATGTATGCATCGCCAAATGCAACTCTGCGTTTTAGTGATGACACAAAATAGTGATAGCAAAAATGTTAATTTTGCTGCTGATCACTGTTGCGAATTTATGGCGTTAAAAAAATTAGATTTATATTTATTTTTCATTAAAAATCGAATATGTACAAAAAATTTTTTCTGACTTTATTTACTTATTTATTTAAAAACGTTACATATAATTAAAACTAACATTAACACTATTACTAAAGCACTGTCTTGTGGCTTACTCTCTGACTTTCTTTGTTGCGTCATAACATTAAGGAATTCCGATATTTTTTCCTTTTGACAAAATCATCTAATTTCTGCCATCCGAAATTTATTCTATAAATCCAAACGTGTTCAAAATAAAATTAATTTCGACCAAAAAAAAAAAAAAAAACAAAAAAATAAAGTCGTTTCTTTATATATATTTTTTTTTTGTCATATAATAATAAAGAAATCATCTGTGACTACTAATCAATTTCGTATAGAACTTCTGATGAGAATTCACAATATATTACGATATATACATATATATATATATATATATATTTATATATTTTTTGCAACTCTTTACTCATTCAATTTGTTTATTCCATAAATAATTTTGTTCGATATATCCTAGAATGATATATAAAAATGTTCACTTGGACAAAAATAAAGACGGAAATAGTTCGTTTATATGAGAACACTGATCAGAAGTTCTTTACGAAATTTATACTAAGTAAAAAATGATTTCAAATTAAATATATATCGTTAAATATGTATATAAAGAAACAATTTTCTTCAAAAAATTTAAGCTAAATCTAAAATACCAAATTAAACTATTTCATCATCAGTTGTCTTTTTTTATACAGTCTATAAGTGTAATATTTAAAATATATGTAAAAATAATAACTTTTTAAACATTATAAAACAAATAAATTAACTCTATTTTCATTGCAATGAATTTAAGGAATTTAAAAAAAAATTATTAGGAAAATTGTTATTATTACTATATGATAAATGAATTTAAGGAACATTAAAACAAAAATCTTTAAGAATATTAACAAGTCAATTGCTTCCACTTTGAAACGCTGCAAACACGAAACTGTTGAGGATGTGATGTATCGATGCTCAAAAATAAAATCGATGCTGCTGAAAAAGAATTCACACATCGATAGAAAAAATCATCGATCTGATGTCCAGCTCTATCGAAAGCGCGTGCTTCCTTTCTTGTCGAAACCACGCAACGAGCTTGACGTCTTTAAGTCTGCAGCGAATTTGCTTCAGTTTTATTTTGTTTGCACGTTTTTTTTTTTGATTTCAAAATGTCTGATCATAATTTGAAGTCGTCGGAGCAACCATCCGAATGTGAGCCCAAGAAGGAAGACAATGCTGAGGAAACTAAGCCCATCTTGACGACTTTAACCAGTTTGGTGCCGCCGCACCTCGATGTGAAGGATGATTTCGACAATTCGGACAATGATGAAAGCGGCGAACCAAGAGTCAAGCGACAGAAACTAATTTGCTGGCTGGAACTGTGCGATAAACCGCCTAGCTGGCATGGGATTAATCCGGAGTCAGATGACGAAGAGGAGGACAGCGACGACGAGGGGGAAGAGGAGGAGGAGGAATGTGATGACGATGACGATGATCGTGGCGACATTCAGCAAGAGGAACTCAATATTTCAATTGTCCTTTCGGACGATTCGGAGGATGAGGATTAGCAGCTAAATGCGATTAAGAAGAAAATTATATACATACACATATGTGTATATGCATTAAACACGTGGTACACACAAAAATAAAAACAGTGCTAGCTTTTTTTTTTTTAGCTCCTCTTGCAGCTTGTGCACAACTGTACCTCAAATTGATAATAACTGTCAGTGGCACACACGTGTCGTCTACTTCTACTTCCACATATATAAGATGATGCTTTGAAGGAGATGATTCCACAACTGGAACTGAAAGTAAGGTCGGTTGGTTGCTTGGTCATAAAAAGTCTGTCTCAGGCATTACACATGCCCACAAATTAGTGGCACATTTGGGACCCTCAACTATGTATGATGAGTGTGTGTGTGTGCGAGTGTCTTAGTGTGTGTGTGTGTGGTGTTTGTGGCTGTCATGCAACAAACTTGAAACCGCCAAAAAGGACAAAAAGCAAGCCAAGCCAGCAGCAGTAGCAACAACATTGACGTCAACTACTTAGCTAACAACATTTTACTACAAATTCGGTTTGAAGTACTACATATAATTTTCAAGTTTTTAATGGATCCAGTTGGGAATGGGTTATGCGTGTGTGACTCTCTCTCTCTCTCTGTATGTGTGTGTGTGTGTGTGTTAACCAAACCATTAAGCTAAGCCAAAAATGGATGTGTGGCATCAATCCTCATCACACTTATCTTCATCACCTAGCTTATATGTATATTCATTCATTATTCTCCCTCTCTCTCTCTTTCGCATTCGATTTGCTTTTGTGTTTTGTCACAAAACATACAAATTATCAACGCCTTTTTTCTGTGTTGACATGCTGCCGCCGCCTACAAATGAAAACAACGCAATAACCTATGTATTACAATATTATTATTCAATAACAATTATACTATTGTTTAGAGAATAACGACGCCAAGATACGCTCTATAAAAATAAGGCATAAGGAAATTAAATAGGAAATATTTATAGATTAGAAATGAATTATTAAATATTTATGCATATTCAAGTTGGTATTTAAGAAAAATTAATTAGAAATATTTATGATAATAAAGACATAAGGAAAAGAAAATATCTATAGATTTTAAAAAACAAGTTTCCATAAACGAGAAATTCAATAATTATAGATATTCCAAAATTAGTCTTTATAGGACATAATTTACAAATATGATGATCTACCAACAAATCTGCAATAAATGTATATATCATATTTTGAAGAACATACATTTCAAAGTCAATTATAACAAATTAAAAGTAGGGAAAAAACTTATTTCAATTTTTTTCAAAATTCGTAAAAATTTCAACATAATAAAAACTGACTTCACATATTTACAGTTCCAAATCAAACTTTTATTCTTGTTTTGTGGAAATAAGTTTCTTTTTTTTTAGATTAATATTACATAAGTTACACTCTGATTATTAGTTATATATTGGTATAACAAAAAATTCAAATTATATACTAAAATTATATATTTGAAGTTGTTTTGTTTGCTTAAATTTATGTTTAAATTCGCTAAAAGAAAATTAATGAATTTTTTTTTCTTTTTTAATTTAAGGCAGTAGAGTTTGTGCTTGATCAAATTAATTTTTATAAAAAACATTCGGAAAGAAAAGAAACTACTTAATAAAATTGATTAAGTTTTAGAAATGTTTCAACACAATTTAATTAAAACAAAAAATTATATGAAAGTTTATAAAAGCTACAACACAATTTGAATAACATAAAAAATTAACTTAAAATAGTGTTTGATCTAATTATTTTTGATTAAGGACTAATTCTGTATATGTAGGTATATTTAAATTATATAATAAGAAAGAAATCGTATCTGAGTTCAGTGTTCTCCAATTTATTGATACAACCAATAGCATGCCAAAGTGACTAAGCTTGCCACGTCCAGTGGTCATTAAATATTGTGGCGCCCCAAGTTGCTGGTATTAAAAGAGAGCGGCGGGAGAAAGAACGGGAGACAATTATACGCACTCAGATTTTATGGACTTTGATTGCTTTTGACATTTATTGATTTATTCAAAAGCAGACGAAAGTTGTGGCAAGAGCGGTGTGAATGTGTCCTCTCTCTCTCTGTGTGTGTGTGTGTGTGTCTGTGTGTTGAGAGTAAATATTTATAAATTGCTGATATGCAATTAAAAATTACAAGAACAACAAGCAGACTGTCATTGACAGCTGCAGCGTATTGTATCAACATTAAATATAAAGACATTAACAGCAAGTGTTGCTGGCATGAACGACTAGAAAATATCCTAACCGGAAAGAAAGGTACAATAGTTATATGTCTGAAATTATTAACTCAAGTATAGAGCTCAATATTTGCTTAACGTTGTCCGATTGTGCTGAAATTTTTAGGATTGCCGGAGAAAACATTAAAATGTGACTCAGCCTAAGCTCTTAAAAATATCAACCAAATTTCGTATTGTATTGACATAAAATATAAAGGAATTAACAATAAGTATCAAGCATGCAAGCCTGAAAAGTAGCAGAAAGAAAATTACAATAGTTCTAGTATATCTAAGACTTTTAACTAAAGCATAGAGTTTAGCTTTGCGCGATTGTTCTGAAATTTTAGGGATTGCTGAAGAAAACATTGAAATATTCCAGAAGTTACGCTTTTAAAAATATCAACAACATTTCAATTATACATGCTAACATATTTTATTTTGCTTAAGGTTAAATTATTGTGAATATGATTTAAACATTGTCCGATTGTGCTGAAATTTTTAGGATTGCTGGAGAATACAATAAAATGTGCCTCAACTTAAGCTCTTAAACATATCAACAAAATTACTGTTTAACATGCTATAAATAAAATAATATATTTTATATTGCTTAAAGTTCATTTATCGCATACTTGAAATACCCTGTTCTGACTTTCTATTAAGTATGCGCTGGACATTTACTCATTTGTATAGTTTAATGCATGTGCAAATAGTTTCGATTCGATTTTGGCTTAAAGTCCGACGATGGTTGCAAAATCCTTAAACGCTGATATGACAATAAGTTAAACAATTCTGAGGTTTTATTGATGCGTGCCGTGAGGCAATTGCAAAGTGTGAAAATGTGTTCTAGGTTTTTGGTTATTTAATAAGGATAAATTCCTAATTACACATTGAGTATTTGTTGGCTAAGTAATTGCATAAAAGCCAAATATATAATTATTTATTAAGTCAACACGTTTAACTAACTTTGGCTTGGGCAAACAATGCAAATTATTGGCAAATTTAGCAAATGGTAATTATGATGAGTTCTCCCTTATTGAAATACAAAACATTTCGCAACTGAATTGATCGATAATTAACCATAATAAGTAGTTCGAAGCAGAGCAAAGAACTGATACGACATGCTGATGACCTTCATGAATGTATTGAACGATATGGGCGGAAATGTGGGCGGTCTGATGGAGGCGGGCTTCTGGCTACGCATAATTATATAGCGCATAATCTGCTTGTACTTCGAGCTGCACGGCAGCCAATTGTGGTTGAATGCCGAGTGTCCAATCCGCGAACTCTGCAATCGTGAGTGCAAGTGCATCAATTATTATCAAATAAATCAATAAATCGAAACTGTTTTCCACTCACCGACGAGATCATTTCATCGCCATAATAGCAGACCACAAAAACTTGCACAAGCGACGCCGAAAAGAAGATGAAATAGAGCACAATGTCCTCCACATTCGAGGCGGTGATCTGAAAGCCAGCGAAACAGATCACCAAAGAGGCAGCAATAAAGTTCCATAGAATCGTGAAGCTGAAGATGTTGTTCACCTCCTCGCTGAGGCTGCAAAGCACAAGAAAATATTAACAAAAAAATAGTTATTATTGAATTAGAAATCTATATGAAAGTGAATGTACTTAATGTAAAATAGGTATTATGAAAACTTGGTTATTTTAATATAATTTAAGCTTGAGCTACAATTCTACAAAAGATATATATTATATATAAGCTATATATTATATAGCTATATTATAATAAAGACATTATTGAAAGGAATTATTAAAAGAATGAATTAAAAATACTGAAAAAATTGAATTACAATTCTACTTAAAGCAAAAAAGTACTTAAAGTAAAATAGGCATTATAAAATCACAGTTATTTAAATCTATATTTTAGAATAAACAACTCTTAAGGCGTTAATATTAAAGAATAGTATATATCAACCAGAAGGGAAGCTACTATCTACATTATTGTTAATATACTAAACAAAAGAGCAAACAACTATAACATAAATGTAAAGCTATAAAATTCTCTTTTATAACGAAGGCTAGAAACTATAACTCTTAGCTGATAAAGTGCATTAATAAGAGTATACATATATGTATATAAGAGGCCTAGAAACTATCTATAATATAATGGGAGTATATATTACTTAATAATAATGAACAATAGATTAACAAGCAGGAAAGCAATTATCCCTTAATTCTTGTCAATAGTATTATTAACAAGAAAACAAAAAAATCTATATTAATTTAGGATAATATTATTGAATAATGGAAAGAAGAGCTATACATACTTTATCGCCTTCATTAACAAGAAGAACTTTATCTATAACTTAAAAAGCGGTTTTACATTATGCCGATAAAAATTGATTAATACGCAAAACATGAAACAAATTTTAAGATATTAAATTCAAGACAATGAAATGTGGTTAAATTATCAATTTAAATGTAGCTCAAATCTAAGTTAATTATAAATTGCATTGATTTCATTTAAATGAAGACTTTTTGGTCAATTATTGTTATGGCAAAATATTACAAAACTTAAAGACAATCTTAGTCTTTCCCATATTATTTTTACGGAATATACATAAGAACTATAAAATTAGAGTCTCTCTAAATTTAAAGACATTCAAATGTAGCTAAAAAGCAAATTGAAATGTAGCTCAAATCTAAGTAAATTATAAATTGCATTTTTTTTATGTGCAAACTTTTTGGTCAATTGTTGCCTTGAAAAATTTTCAAAAAAAATAAAAATAAAATAAAAACCATAACTTTTATCAGTTGCCACACTTTGATCTATTCTTATATTAGCAAATTATTAACTAACTTGAAGTCTAGCACACTTGTTTCCCATACTCTTTTTACAGAACATTTCCTTAATATTAAGATATGTTCTTATGTATTTCTACTTTTCAAAGAACTTACTCCAAGGCCCGGGCATGATAGACAACGAGATTCTGTGCCCACTTGACGTTCTCCTCCTCGGTGTGGGCATCGCCATCGTAGGCTTCCAAAGTGTCGGCCATATAGTTGAAGTGCATTGTCAGCTGGGTGATCGTGGTGATGAGCAGCAGATCGACGCAGACATAGGAGACACCAGCGACGTAGGCACAATGGGCCAATCCCCAATAGGAGAACCAATAGACTGTGATGTCCGTTTCGGCATCGTAGGGAAAGTAAATGTGAAAGCCGTAGTTGCGCTCAAAGATCTCCGAACCCATGAAATAGTATTTGATGGTCGACTTGATGGCCGGATAAAAGCTGAACGATGAGGTGTAAGTCATGCAGAGAATAGTGAAAAGCCACATGACACGATTCATATGCTTGTTGTAGTAGGCCACATGATACGCCTCCTGTTTCTCCTTGGACATGGGAAAGATCTCCTTGAGATCGTCGAGCAGCTTGACCAACGTCCTGCGATTCACCGTCAAACCGAATTGCTTGAAATCGGCCATGAAACTGAACCCGATGCAAGGCGCCACAGCAGTTGCCTCCAGCAGCGTTGTTGTCGATGTGATGTGCACTATGAAATACGCAATTTCCCCGACGACATACGCATTGAAATTGAGGAATCCCAATATCAGATAGAAACGCAACAGATAGCGACGCAACAGATTCTTATCTCGTTCCGAATAGAGATCCTCGCCAATGGTTTTATAGAAGACCATCGGAAATCGCGTAAGATCCTCAAAGGTGAACACATCTCGTTGCTCCTTCTTCTTCCGCCAAAACATTTTTCGTCTGTCTTCGATTCTCTCGACTTATCAAGTGAAGCATTTGTTTGGGTTTATATAAGCTCCAAAATGAGGGGGAGGAAGAAGGCGTCGCTGCATTATTCGGCACACAACATGAAATTGTCATGAGGGAAGCAGCCCAGTTGGACTTTGGTATTGTGTCGCACTTTGTTTGTTCTGCTCCTTCAGCTGCCTCCTTCAGCTGGCTAATTAAGTAATTATAGACACCTGCTTTGGATCCAGCACCTGCATAACGCATGCTTAAACATTTATGTTGTTATTAGGTCTGTGTTTGCATACGATATACCAAACAACAGACCCCGTTCAATCAGTCACTGCACATTGCTGTCCCACTCCAAATGGATTGATTCAACGTTTTTCGTAGAAGCGACAACTAGAAGAAGAGCAGGAGAAATATTTAGTAAATATAAATACTAATAAAAATTATAAAATTATAAAATATACAAATGTAAAACAAAGAATCTAATTAAATTCAATGCAGTAGAAATATTTATATATATATGTATATAAAATTTATAAAATATAGAAAAAAAAATATATGAAATATAGAATTCAATAAAATTGAACGTTTTTAGTAGAAGCGACAACTAGAAGCAGAGACAGAGAAGGGGGAATATTTAGTAAATATAAATACTATATGGTATTTATTAAAAATAGAAAAAAAATATATGAATTATAGAATATATGTACATATATAAAATAAAGAATTTAATTAAATTAAACGCTGGAGAAATATTTAGTAAGTATATAAAATTCATAAAATATAAAAAAAATATATATGTAATATAGAATTTAATTAAAATATAAATTTTTAGCAGAAGCGACAACTAGAAGCAGAGCAGGAGATTTAGTAAACATAAATACTAATAAAAATTATAAAATATAGAATATTCAAATGTAAAACAAAGAATTTAATTAAATTAAATGCAGGAGAAATATTTAGTAAATATATGAAATTTATAAAATATAGAACAAAATATATGTAATATAGAATTTCATTAAAATATACATTTTTAGTTGTTACAAGCGACACCTAGAAGCAGAAGCAAAGCAGGAGAAATATTTAGTAAATACTATATGAAATTTATAAAATATAGAAAAAAATATATGAAATATAGAATATACATTTATAAAATATAGTACTCAATTCCGTAAATTTATTTTTTACAATTCTAAAATATATTGAAAAAATCATTTCTAAAACTGAAGTAAATTTTGAAGATTCGATTTCATAGTTATTTTTATCCGAACTATATATTTAATATTTTATTTATATCGTACCTAATGAACATAGTTTTGCATCTAAAATATGCATCAAAAGAACTATAGATTTTCAAGTTTAATAGCAATAATAAATTTTGCAAGATTTATTCGATTTCTGAGCTATTTTTTTTCTCTAATGTCATTAAAAAAATCTATTGATCATTAAGTTTCAAAATTCGTTACATTAACAAAAAAATAAAGCTAGATACAAGAGTAATACGATTTCATAGCAATGTATTCCATTTATATTTTCAAGGTTGCAAAAATGTAATATATTTTCTTAGAGAACTGTCATAAAATTTCATATCTTTAGATCAATTAATTAACGATTGTACATTTTTAAACAGATTTTTAAAGTGTTGAATGGTAATCAAGTACATTGGAAAAGCAAATAGAGAAATCAAATACGCGACTCCTTTGGTTAATCGAATAAAATAGAAAAATGTTGGTATTATTTCAACAAGTATCTGAGCTGAAAAGGAAAGCAATAAGAATTCTGAAAGTATCAAAGAATGCATTTGTTATGTATTGAGACTTTAGAAGCTTGAAAATAGCCAAAGCGTTGTGAGACAAGTTACACAGATTACAGACAGATTACCACCACAAATGGATGGGGAGGAGTATCCATAGACTTGGCGGGCAAAAGGGACATCAAAGTCGAATCAAGTGCAAGAGCCAATTGTAATATGCGGAAAGAGCGAGAGAGAATGAAGAGAATGGGAAAGCGAGAGCAGAAGAGCCCTTGAGCGATTTTGGCAAATATGATTGCGATTTGGTTTCTTGCGATGCGAAGCCATGCGATGGATATGGATGTGGATGTGGATGCGGTTGCCAAAGCCAGAATTTCGAACTAAGCCAAAATGTCTTAGCCTTTTGTTTTTTTTTTTTTGTTCTTTGCTCGTGGGTGGGTTAGTTGGATGGATTGTGTGGGTCGTCAGTTATTGGGCGGACCATTTTGATGGCTAAGAAAGTGGTGGTCGCATTTTGATGTTGACGCGCTTCAAAAGTTTCCTTCAAATGTTTCAATTATTCATTAGGAATGCGGCTCAAAAGCATTGAATATGAGAGCCAACTCACTGTGTCACTAACTGACTGACTAACTGACTAACTGACTTACAGTCGAGTCGCGGGCGCTTCCTTTGTTTTCGACTGTGTCACTCGAGGCAAGGTGAAGTCGCAAGCCACAGCAGCATCCAGCTGATACAGATGTCAGGCGTAGTCGTGGGGTATTATGCCAATCATTGCGACTTGATATCAAGGACGTTACACAGAGCTCAACAGTTAAGAGTGTGGCTTAAAGTTGCAACCAACGTTGTTTAATTCAAATGGATGCACATCTACAAAAATACGTGAATATTAATGGTTTGTTTTTCAAAAGAATTTACCGAACTTGCCTAGAAATGTAAACATCCAGTTCTAAGATATGATTGAATTAGTTTAATTAAGCTGATTAGAATGCACACACAAGTGAAATGTAACGTTGCGATCAAAACTTAACTGCTTCACATGCATCAGCTGTTTTTTTGCAGCTTTGCATTTTGTTCGGCGTTGCCCATAAGTTTTTTTTTCCTTCACTGCACAGATCTCCCTGTATTTTACAACAAAAATAAAAATAATGAACATTTTAAATGCAAAGTACCGAGAAACTCTGGAATCAATGTAAAGTAGAGAGAAGTTTAACTTTGAGGCAACTTTAGGTGATTGTGCAACACACACATGCTGTTGATTTGTTTGTATTTTTGTTGTAGGTGATTCATAAGGAAAGGCAGTGAATAAATTGCTGCATTGATAGTTTTGTTTATTTATTTTTCTTACGCTCCATCTGCAACAAAAGTTTTCCAATTAAATTCACAACGTTGTCATTAGAAACTTGCGGCCAAAATGTCCACTTCTCTATGCCACATGCATAAATTGCAGCCAAATGACGCACACACATTTTACACACACACACACACACATGCAAGAATATAAATTTATATAAAAATAATTTAGCTTAAGTGGTGAATCCATCATATAGTTTTAGTTTTTTTATGTGCCAACTTTTCAACATGGCCGAGCATAAAATTAAAATTACAAAAAAAATTATAGACCAAAAAAATGGCTGTATTTGGAATACCCTCTCAAATAAATACACAAATCAGCTTTAAAATAAATTGAGGAAACAACGTTGTCACAATTGCCATAGATCAATGAATAAAACATTTTGTCACCACATTAAGTTGGCTGCGCTTACGTAGCTTGAAATGTCCGGAATACATGACACAGTCCAATTACACGCCGTAAGAGTATGAAATATGAAAAGAGCCTTAGGACAAAGTTCTCGGAGGCTTATGAGATTTTAATTAACATAAAAAGTACAATACTTTTACTTACGTATACATACATATACAACATTCTTTTTTATTTATGTATATTTTGACCGCAAATCTTTTTACGTTGCATTGTATCGAAACTTTCTCTTAGATGGCAAAAGTAATTGTGTAAATAAAGTTCTAACGATGCAAATGCTAATTAAAATGCTTGAGTACTACGAAGGGCCAAACTTCTCCCATGAAATTTGAAAACGGTCAAATATTGGTCAAAGACAGACTGTAAACAAGCTTTGACATTCTCTTGCAGGTTCAGTGCAATTTTATTTAACTCAATAACATACCCTCTTCTATTAATTGCAACAGTACAGGGTGTAAGCTGCTTATGTTTGCATTTTTACGTTATATTTGTGTATTTGTTTTTTGCCAATATGTATTTATGATTGTTATTTGCAAACATCGTGTGTCGATGGAGGACGAACGAGGAGAAACTATTATTGATGCATGGCAGAATTGCAATATTTGGCATTCACACAAATCACATGCACGTCGTGCAAAAATGGTACGAGGTGGCAACGCCAACGGGCAGTTCAGTCGGTTGTCAGCCCTTTTGCATTTGCTTTGCGTTTTGTTTTTGTCAGTTTTGTCGCATTTTTGCTACTAGTTGTTATTGTTATTTATGTTTTTGCTTGTATTGCTTTTGCTTGCGCCTGTGTCAAAAGCGATTAATTTTTCACACGAAATAAAGTTCATAATTAATGCATGCTGTTATTGTTTATTAAATTCTGACATTACTTTGTGCAGTGTTTTTTTTTGTTTTGCCGGTAATCGTTGCGTTCAGCTTACGCTAGTGTTTTTTTTTGTGCGAAAGTGACAAATGTGGCAAAAGTGAAAAGTGCTCTAAGTCTTTATAAATGTGTGCGTGTGTGTTTTAATAAGTGTACGTATTTATTACATCGACAACAACAACAACTGCGACATATGTAGCTGTCTCAAAAATATGTAAGTCAAAGATTCTTCCCAAATGTTTTTCTTTAGTTGTTATTGTTGTTGCTGTTTGTCGTTGCTTTGCATGACATGCATTGCCTTGTTCAGAGAGCGCAAAGCAAGATGGCTGCCGTGAGAGCGAACTGCGCGCTCTGACGATCTTATTGCAAAAACAATTCCCTTTTAATGAGTATGTGTGTGTGTGTGTGTGTGTATGAAACAGAATTAGCAGGTGGCATTTGAAATACCCAATAAGCATTTTCTGTGTAAATACCCAACAAGCAAATTTAATTTCTTATTTGACTGAATTTTTGAGTTTTAGAGATCAACAACAATTTTAAGTGGGAATGCATAGGAAGCAATATTGTTATGGAATGAAAATGTATTGTAGTAAATTCAATTTGAATGAACATATAAAAAAGATTTAGTTTATTTGTAAATTGTAATAATAAGAGTTAAGAACATTTTGACATGTTAAATGATTAGTGAAATTAAAGATCAACAAAGTAATATAATTACATAATATAAAAGCTTTTTAAGGATTATTTTTATTAAAATTCAAAAGATTTTATAAAAAAAATCGAACTGTATTATGTAGTATTTTTGATGAAAGCCTATTCAAATAGTTAATTTCAAATCAGATCATTTGAATATACCATCCGTGTAAATTCAAGGCACAAAAGCCACCTATTGAGTGGTTCAATCAGTCTGACACGCCTCCTCAATCAGTTAATCTCTTCAGGCGGAATAACAGCACTCTATTATGCAGTATGTAGTGAAGCGTATGATTATCTTACGCATTCCGCAGCAATTGTTAATTGTACGTTATTGCAATTCATTCGTTTAATTAGTTGCATTATCACTTTTTACTTACTACATACTACTATATCGAACGGAAGAGTTTGTGAGCAAACCAAACAAAGTTCGAAACAGTTATTGGCCATATTTACATTATTTCTTAATAAGTGCACAATCCGTAAATCGACCGAGCGACAACACTGAGGTCATATCAATGTCATAATACTTGATGGACGTGTGCGATGTGCCCAATGATTGGCGGCTTTTTTGTTGTCGACAAACAATATAAACTGTTCAATTGAGCAACTCCTGAAGTTGGTGAAACAATGAAAATGGCAAGACAATAAAGGGAGCGATTATTAACACAACTGTTGCATCAATATTGATTTATTTTAAATTCATTTTTAACGGCTTAAATTTTGTTTAAAATTAATATTCCTATAATAGCTTACACATTTGAGGTAGCTGTTTTAGTCTCCAAGAAAAAGAAACGTTTTCGCATGAGCCCAGGGCGTATACTTAATTTATGAGAAGAAAAGTTTATTGTTCAAAATGAGCCACTTTGTGAATGATTTTAGGCAAAACTAAAGTTTACGCTTAAATTTGAAATTGTAAAGTAAATATAAGAATATTTGAGTCGTAAAAATTCCTCGTTCATCATCGATTGATGGGCTTAAATGAGGAATGCGTTGGTAATCAGGTCAAGTTGTGTTCGTCAAAGTAAAATGTTAAATCAGAAGAGTTGTTTTCTATGCATGCACATGGAATGTGTGAAATATGCGAATGCATTTTGTTGTAAGCAACTCATTTCATTTGCCAACAAGAGTTGTTTGCAACACAGCCCGTCACCCTTTTAGTCACTTTTGACGTCTGCTCGTTTGCTCCATCTCAATGCCAATCATATTTTCAAAATTCTTTCCATTTTAACTGGCTGCCGTTGCTGTTGTTTTATGTTAACCACAAACTAACTAAAAGCAATCCGTAACGAGAATTGTTTAGATCTCCGGTCGAAATGAAGCCATCATTTATACAACAGCAAACACAAAAAAAAAAACAGCAACATACAGACAGACAGCTAGACGTTAAAAGGAAGCGAGGAATATGCGTTATATAGGCATGTGCAAATATTTCTCAATGTAAAAGCCAATCACAAAAATTCCAAGTGCTTTCTTTTCAGTTTTTTCTTTTTTTTTTTTTTTTTGTTAAAACAGTTTTGCTTCCATTTTGGTTTAGTTTTTGCTTAGCAGGTGAACTATCAAAGGCCAAAGGCGTTGTTCACCTGGCATTGTGTTAAGTTTCAAAATGATCCACATGCGGCCCCAGCGATTGCCCCATGGTAAAAAGTGCCTGCAAGCTCTGCGCCCAACGTTTGACATACAAACGATTGCTGCTTTTGCCAACACATACGCTTACCTCAAGTCGGGAATAGCTAAAAGTGAATATTTTAGATGCAGTTCGCTGAGAGCTTAATATATTAATATGTATTCAGCTTTGAGCGTCATTTGGAAATGTTTAAATCCATGTAACGAAGAGAGCGGACAATGCAAGGGAAGTGCATTTACTACTCTCTCATTAGAGCAAGTTTTAGTTTTGCCTTGTACGTCCATTCGTAAACGTTAAGGAATTCTAACATACTTAAGAGCTTCGTATATATTCTGCTTTGAGCAGCATTCGCAAACGTTTAACTACATTTTTCGAAGAGAGAAAGCAATGCAAAGTACATTTTTTGCTCTCTCAAGAGAGCAAGTTTTTGTTTGTACGCTTTGTATGTCATTCGTAAACGTTAAAGGGTTCAAATTTACTTGCTGATAGCTTAATATGTATTCTGAGAGCAGACAATGCAAGTAAATACATTTATTATGCTCTCAAGAGAGCAATTTTACGTTTTGCTTTGCTCGTCATTCGTAAACGTTAAGAGCTAGCAAACATTTTAATGTATTCTCTCTGCTATCTAAATTTCATTCATTCTCTTGCACTTTCATTATTCTATTAAATTTCCAACACTTTCTTCTTTTTATCCCTTCATTTGTTTTAGTTAAAAGAGCATTTGATTGTCGTCGTGTGGGCTGTGAAACGAATACATTCGATATTTTTTGTTTCTCATATAACTTTATTCAAATTGCTTGCCAAGCAAAGATATGCAAACTCAAAGAAGTCGTCTCCTCACTTGATGTACATTTTTGATGTTCAGCCCCCAACACAATAGAGAATCAAGAATGGGGAATGAGAATTGGGATTGGGATTGGGCATCGAATACTTTCTTGTGCGAGGTCCTTCGTTCGTTTACTTACTTTGCTGCTCGCTGGAATGCACACTGAACGCAAGCGATAGAAAAAGACACAGAGAGAGAGAGAGGAGAGGGAGAGAGAGATGGGCAAATATTAGTCTTTGGTATGCATAAAAAATCTGCCAACAAAGCGTAAGAAAAATCGTTTAATGCACGATTTGGCACAAGGGAAGCTTGTGGATGATGCCTGCAAGCAAGATGCTATCACCACCACCACCATCACTATCATTTGTACATCTTAGTTAGCTCCCGGCGATGTGCTCTTTTGTGTGTGCACTGCAATGTCCTGGACATGCGTTAATTGCGTGCAAAGAACGCATCCATCTTGTCGCTTAAGGTAAGGCCAAAGCCTTGGCGGTCGGTAACTAAACTAAATGGCAAATGAAATCAAATGGCTGACTGGCCCATATCCGTCGCACTTAATACCCAGCAAATTGTGCTACACAGTCTGACCCCAAAAAAAAGAGGAGAAGAAAACAGAAAAAAAAAACAGCGCTCGCACACCTTCTTGAACACACAATCGCCCACCATCTTCTTCTGGTTAGTTATTGATACTTGGCGCCAGCAGGCAACCCATGCCAATAATGCCAGTGCAATCATCCAATCACCCAGTCAGAGCAGCTGGCACAGTGGGTGGCATTAGTTCACAATCGCTCAAAATACCAATTTGCTATTCATTAGGTTTCTTTTTCCTTTTTTTTTGCCTAATTAATATTGCCATTTACGCATTTTTAGCTTTTAAAGTGCAAGTTAAGCAGCTTAGCATAAATATTTTTACAATTCAAATTAAGCTTCATATTGAAAGTAAACTTAAATTGAATTGGAAAAATATGTTTGAGAGCTAACAATTAAATTGTGTAATAGAATTTTAATTGTTATGTTCATCCCTTTTTTTTGTGGAAGCATTTACTTAAGTGGTTTCATATTTAAGTTTATTTATTTATTTTGTATTAACCTTAATTAAACAGAATGCAAATTATAGTATTTATACATGTTTTAAGTGGAAGAATTGATGAAAATGGTTTCAAATTTAAAAAAAATAATAATGCTTTCTTCACTTATTTTCATTTAAAAGCCAATTATCAATCAAATGTAATATTGAGGAATTTCGAAATTATATTTCAATGTCACATTTAAGCTAAATTTGTTTCTTTTGCACAACAAACAATAATTTACGAATTACTTATTATGAAAGTGGCAGTAAATTAAATTTAAATATTTCATTATATCTTCTAAATATAATTTATCTTGTTATTATATCTAGGTATACATTTTGGCAGTTTTATAATTAGCTAATATCGATTAAATTTCCAAAGTTTGACAGTAGAGTAATGTAAACTTAAAGTCGTAAGAATGATTTTAATTAATCAAATTGTTATTTTATTATATCTTCTACATATAATTTAACTTTCTTTGTTATTAAATTTAAGTATAAATTTTGTCAGGTTTTTAATTAACTTATATCGTTTAAATTTCCAAGGTTTGACAGTAGAGTAATGTAAACTTAAAGTCGTAAGAATGATTTTAATTAATCAAATTGTGATTTTATTATATCTTCTACATATAATTTATCTAGAGTTGTTATTATATCTAAGTATAAATTTTGGCAGGTTTATATCGATTAAATTTCCAAGGTTTGACAGTAGAGTAATGTAAACTTAAAGTCGTAAGAATGATTTTAATTAATCAAATTGTTAACACCACTGTGCATGGAGCACAACTGAATGGCGAAAGTGGAAATGTTTGCAATTTATTGTTACTACACAATGAGGACGACTTGTTCTTGGACTTGAGATCGCATGAGGCGCTGGCTGGCGAGAAATGAAGAGATGGACATGGAACTGAAAGTCGAGTCCGACTGGAGTCGTTTCTAATGTTGTGTGCAGCAGTCATTGATTGCCAATTGATTGCCGAGTTTCGATGGATGGGGCGTTGCCTTAAGGGCGGGGACAGGGGCGGAGGGCGTGTAACAGTAGAAGTTGCAAAAGTCAAAGTAGTGAAGGAATAAGTTTAAGTTTAATTTCAAGTTAAAGTCAATGTAGTTGCAATGTGTAACGCGCAGCGTGGCACGTGCAACGCGCAACGTTGCAACTGCAGGCAGGCAGGCAGCATGCCATAATGTTGGCACATAAAATTTAAGCAATTTCGCAGTTAAGTTATGACTGCAAGCGAAGCTAGTGTCGACGGACGGACAGACAGAAAGACGGACAGACAAATATATAGTAGTCGTATTCACATGCATATTTACCGCAGAGTCAAAGCGACAAAATGCCTGACAGTCTGACAGACTTGGCCTGGCCTGGCCTCTATTATGCTGTGCTGTCCTTTTGCTATCCTGTGCGCCATCCTATCGTATCCTGGTGCTGTCCTGGCCTGGCTGATAGGCGACAGTTAACAGTCAAGCAACTGGGCTTACGCAGACGGACGCTTAACAACAAATGCCACAGCAAGCAAATGCGACTGTGTGTGTGTCCATGGGACAAGGGGACAAGGGAATATTCATGGGGTGGGGAAAGGAAGAGTTCAGGGGTTGCTGGCTAAATGGGCATGGTCGACGCCATCAAGCGGCAGGCAGCAGTCGTCAGACAAAAGCACGCAAAAACTTTGTTGCAAAACACTTAACGTCACACACATATACAGAGAGAGAGAGAGGGAGAAAAAGAGGGAGCTAAAGAGAGAGAAGGAGAGAGGGGGAAGAGGGAGCGAGGCAAACACCAACACGTGCTGTGGCACAGGCGACAAAAGCGCCACATCGATTCGCAATCAATTGTTTTATTGAGAATTTGCAATTAAGAAAATTCAAGCTTAGCGTAAACAAACGTTTAATGTGCATTAATTTTAGTCTAGTTACTAATTCTAAAAGACAAGCTGAAGGCCTTTGCAGCCATTGGCTTACCAATAGTGTTAGTATTAATTTTAATTATAGCTAACCTATTTAAATAGAACTTAAACAATTTTAAAAGACGCATCTTAAAAAAAAATTTTGTAGTTTAATTATTTGTAGAAACTCCAATTTCGATAATTGTAGTTAGTTAGTTCTTTTTCCTGTTTTTGTATTAAATAAAATGAAGTATAAATAATATAAAATATAAAATAATTCTATACTGATTTTTCACTTAAATTGTTTTCTGTCTTGGAAAAAAATTGTAAAGAAGAAAACAAAATTATTTAATATAATAAAGTATAAAATAATTCTATACTTATTTTTTTTTAATATGATTTCCGTCTTCGATAAAAAAAATGTACAATTTTAATTGTTGAGAAATTAGAACTAAAGTGATAAAATAAAACAAACTGGCTCTAATTTATTAAAGAAACTTTTCGAAAAAAATGTAAGAATAAAATAATTCTATACTTTTTTTTTAAATATGTTTTCTGTCTTCGAAAACAAACTATACATAAATTATAATTGTTGAGATATTAACGTGTTAGTGCAAAATAAACTTTTATAAAATAAAGTATTATACTATCTCGATTTACTCGAACTAAATTTAAAATTGAAAGCATTTTCCTAAAACTATTTTTTCATAAATTAATTGAATGAATAATTTTTGTAGAATTTTATTAGAATCATTTAGTTATGAAAGCGCTTTCAACAGTTGCATTGATCAAACTTTTGCAAGTGATGTGCTCAATTTCCTTGCAACTTTAACTTTCAACAGTTTCATTTAATTAACCCAGCCATGAGTATTTCCTCCATTGAGGAGGAGGAGGAGGAGGGGGGCGGGCTGTCGATGTTTTTTGTGCTTTTTAGTGGGGCATATAGAGCAAACGATGTGGCATATAAATTGGCTTTTTATATTTTATTTTCTCGCGGAATTTGAGACGTTTTCGCATGCGACATTTGATACTTTTTGTCGGGTGCAGCATGAATACAAACTGTGCTGCTGTCTCTCTGTCTGTGTGTGTGTGTTTGCTGGTGTTGGTGTGTTGCATTGTCTGGTTAGTCCTTTCCGCATATATTTGAAATAAAGTTACGACAAGTTGCACTCAATTTTCAGCATTTACTGTCAGCGCGCTTGGCACGCCACGCAAGCCAACTCAGCCGATGGTCGGAGAGAGAGAGAGAGAGAGGGGGCATTACTTGGCGAGAAAGGGACGGGAGAGAGATAGGGAGAGAATGGGTAACAAAAAGTATGTCAGATCGTGTGGACATGAAGAGGACACACACACGGGCAGCAGTAACAGTAAAAACAAAAGCGAGCAACGCATAAAACGCTTGAAATGAATACGTGTAACTATTGTGTATACCACCGTGTTGCATGCCACACCACTGTGCTGCGCTGCCTGCTCTGCTTCCTGCTGTCCACGGCAACCGCAACAGCAGCAGCTTAGGCTGCCTTCCTCCTCATCCTCATCCTTCAACGTTTCATCCTTCCTCAGCCTCTTCATTCGTTGTCGGCTTGCCTTTTGATTTGCAAACATTTTCATTTTCATTTCATCTGCCACACCTGATTGTGTCGCTCTCTTTCTCTCTGCGTGTGTGTGTGTGTGGTAGATAAGCTGCAGCTCCATTTGCATATGGAATTACATGCGTGTGAAATAGCCGCTCAGCGCTCCACATGCCACAGGCCGCACACACGAAAGAAATCTTTGCCGGATTCCCATTAAAAATATCACAATAGAAACTTGCTTAGTGTCGCCCGTTGTGAGTGGCAGTTGCCACCTGCCACCTGCCACCTGCCACATGCCACCTGCAAACGGCGAGGTAAAGCACATTTAAGCTGACTAACAAATTATCTTAGCTAATGAGCTGCTCTCGCATCCCTCTCTCATAAATCTGCGGCCATAAACACATCATATCTATTGTTGCGACATCTGCCTAATTAACAGTGCCACAACAACAACAGCAGCGCGCCACGCGTGGCAAGTGGCAAGTGGGGCAAGCTGCTGCTGCACAACTGTAATCCATCTGCAGTCGAGTTTCTTTTGGCTGAGGTTTGCGCAGAATGTTTGTCGGAAAATATCGGATAAATGAATACAACACTTCTTTGAACGTAGTTGAAATATAAAAATTAATCGAAATAATCGATTTTTATGAATAGTAAATTAATTATTTATAAATCATCTTGTTACTAATTGATTCAAATGTATTATTTTGAATTCACTCATCATTATCATTATCATTATCATTATCACTATCATTATCATTATCACCATCATCATCATTATCATTATCATTATCACTTTCATTATCATTATTATTATTATTAGTCTTTTATTATTTTTACTTTTTATTTAGTAGTTGAAATTTGATTTGATTGTCTTCACTTTTCACTTTATTCAAAAATTTCAAGAAATTTTAGGAATATTTGCATTTTTTATTGAATTTTATTCACAAATTTGTATTTCTCTAGGATTTGCATTTCTTTTTCTATTCAGTTTCACTTTTTACTCACTTAGTTTAAAATTTAAAGAAATTTTAATTTTAATATTTGCATTTTTTATTTGATTTTATTCGCTTTGCTTCAAGTTTCAGCAAATTGTAATCTAGAATTACATGCATGAACTTAGAATATTAGTTCTGGAGCACATAAAGAGAATAAATTTAGTTTTCGGCAGTTGCTGTCGAAATTTAAAGTGCTTCTTGAAAATTTTTGACCACAGTTGAAGTAAAATATAAATGTTTTCATACATTTCTGTCTGCCAATCTGTATTTCCCTTGGCATCATTTTATTTATTCTGTGATTTTTTTTTCGCTCTGTTTATCATCGATCTTTTTATTTTTCATCTGATTTCTATTAGTTGTACTTCATTGCTGAGTCTCTTTCACAAAATCCTTTTCGTTTATCAGCTTTTATTTCAATTTCATACTTTGTAAATAGCTTGCGTTAATTTTGCGACAAATCTCACCTCAATAGAATGTCCAACTCGCTTTCTCTGACTCTCTCTCTCTCACTCTGTCACTCTATCTCTTTTTCTTCTCATTTTGCGCTTGATGATGATTAACATAGAACAGAGCTGTTACATCGAGTCAAGTTGTTAACGAGTCAAGTCAGATGATCCAGATTAGTTGTTGCATTATGATTCAGGTAGTATTTGTGCTTTTATTTAGACGACAAATGCAGCCAACTTCCTGCCTGTAGAAAAGGACAGCAAATGTGTGCAAAAGAGAGAGATAGAGAGAGTAAGAGAGTGAGAAAGGAAGGCGAAAAATACTATAGCTGCAGCTGCATTTGTTGTGTTGTACTTTTATGCTTCTTGCCGAAGGACTTGCTACAAATTTTTGGCCCAAAAGTCTTGTGGTGTAAAAAGAGGGCAACGCTTGGCTGCTAAGGAGCATGCCAAGGGGCGTGGCAGGAGGAGGAGAGAAGAGTTGAAGAGTTGGACTAGCAAATTGCCGGGCGACGGCTTAACACATGGGCCATGCTCCAGAGCGAAGAGTTGCTGCCCCCCAAAAACAAGTTGTAAAGTGCAATGCAGTTGCAGTCGGAGTTGCCGGCCATTTTGCGCCAAGTTTTTATGGCCAACAGTGGGCGAATGGTGCTAAGTGGGAGACGAAGAGGGGAAATGGAAATGGAGGAGGGAGAGCTTTGGGGTTGGGGTTTGGTGCTTCGGTGTTGTCGGGCAATTCCCAAGCAGTTAAAATAATTGCAACAAATTTTCAAGTTTCCTTATTATCCCTTTTTGCATGCCGCCGCACATAATCCAACACACAAAACAATGCCCAGCAAACAAATAGACGCTGCGCACAAGGCACAACTGCTCGACTTTTGTATACCCGGTAAAGTTATGAATTTCTGTATATTTAGGTTTGTAGAACTTGGTATATTTAAGAGTATAATTTAAGTACTATATTTAGGAGTACAAAATTGAACAGCAATTCAGACGAATATTATTCTGCGGGAATATTAAAAAAAAAATCTTAGTTCGAAATTTTAATTGAATTACAAAATTAAGCATATTTTGTTTTATAAAAATATTGTTTTATAAAGAAAATTTAAGGAGTTCTCTTTGCTGTATATTAATCTATTATATTTAAAAAAATACTTTTTACAAAATTCAGCAGTATTTCAGGGAAATGATATTATTTTGCCGAAGTTGTGCGAGAATATTTTTCAAAAAATTCATATACTATTATGAATCATATTGTCAATCATATTATTTTTGTCTATAAAGACAATTTAAGAAGCTTTTTTTGCGGTATATTAATTTGGTATATTTTAAAAAGAATACCACGCTGTTTTACTTTTCCTATGAATTTTGATACATTTTTATATAAATACAAATATAATATTACTCTTATAAACAGTCTATGTTATCACATAAATATGTGATTCATTTTTATTTACGGTGAAACAATAAATTTTTTGCTGGAACATATTTTATTTATTGAATATTTTTTAATTATTTTAAAACTAAAAGCTATAGATTATTAAATAATTTTAGTTATATAAGTAATTTGTAAAATTAAGTAGTGGAATTTAACATTATAATAATAAATTTGTATATCTTTCTCATGTATATTCTTATGCAAATCATTTTTATACGATTGAGAAAAGTATAAAATATACATAAAATAGTATATCATAGTACTGATTTCAACAGTAGGGTTGACAACCCTAGGAATGACTGCAAATTGCGCAACTCTAAAGCATTTAGTAGGCAAACTCTTTTTGCAAATGAACAGACGGGCAGACAACCCTTTTGCAGACTCTAACTACCGGGTATATCAATAAGAGGCGGCTAAAACCTGGTTGCTGGCAGGTGCCAGAAACAGAGGGCATGAAGAGGGGCACAAGGGGGGGAGGGACTTTGGCAGGTAGGCGTGGCAAGCCGTAAGCAGCAGCCACATAAATGTTTTAAGCTGTTGTGAATTATGGTAATGAATGTCAGCGCAAACTTCCGGCGCGGCCAAAGTCTGCCAGCAAGGTCCTGCCACAGTTTCTCTTCCTGTGTCCCCCTTCTTCACCTCTCTTCCCATTTTGCGACTGGTTTATGCGCCTTTTGTTTTGCAGTCGCCTTTTGTGTGCGAGGCGGAAATGCAACGTTTTGAACTGGCTGCGAGAAGCATAATTGACAAACGGTTGCAGTCACTGATCCGACTTCAGCTCCATCACCCAAGCTTCAAGTTCTGTTTTGTTGCAGCCACTTGGTGAAGCTGCCACCAGCTACAGCTTCAGCTTCAGCATCAGCATCTTCTCACCTCGCCTCGCCTCACCCTCTGACATTTGGCTGGACATTGTGGCGGCGCTGTGATTTATGTTGCCGTGCATCGCCATTTTTACCTGTCCATAACAAATTGGACACTAGTTGATGGAACGTACAACGTGCAACGTGCAACAGCAACAGCAACAACCGAGCAGCTACCGGGCAACTGGGCAACTTGCAACTTGTCGCATTGCAGCTGGACCCGCCCAACAAAAGAGACCTTGTTGCCTTGTTGTGCGGTCACAAAAGAGCTGCAGCTATTAAACAATAAGTATATTACGGCGCGAGTTGCAACACTAGTAAAAGTGTGGGGAGCTCAGACGTCGGAGAGTCTGGTAACTCGAATATACGTAGTGTTCATCGTGTGTTACTTGCCACTCGGTGTGGCAGCAATATTCACTTTGCAACCCATTCCCCATTTGCTTTTGGGTGTAATTCTCACCCACTATTATTATTATTATTTGCGCTTTGAGATTAATGGCAAAATGCCGCGACTTTGATTTATTACGCTGCTCACATCTTTTTTTTTGTAAATAAACAAGCATTCGATATGATTGACTTTTCCAAGGTGCCAAGCATATATCACATTATAACAAAAGCAAAACATAAAATATGGTATATTAATTAAATTCAGCAATGTTTTTCTAATTCGAATTTATTATTTTTTTAGTTGGCTTTATTTAGCTGCTTACTGAATTAAAAAAAATAAAATAACAACAATTATAACACATTATGTTTTTATTTACAGATTTGTAATGCTTGTGTGTTTAAAAACTACAAAAAGTTTGAGTCTTCGCTAAGCAGTAGTTGAAGTCTTTGCTAAGGTTTGTGTCTTTGCTTAAATCTAAAAATGTTTGTAAACTAATTTTAATTTAAAATCTATATATAGTTGGGGTTCAAATTTTGATAAGTTCTTTATAATTAAATGATCAAAAGTGTGTGTTTAAAAACTACAAAAAGTTCGTGTCTTCGCTAAGCAGTAGTTGAAGTCTATGCTAAGGTTTGTGTCTTTGCTTAATTCTAAAACTCTGTTCATGTGCTCATTTTAATTTGAAATCTGTATATAGTTGGGGTTCAGATTTTGATGAGTTCTTTTTAATTAAATGATCAAAAGTGTGTGTTTAACAACTACAAAAAGTTCGTGTCTTCGCTAAGCAGTAGTTGAAGTCTATGCTAAGGTTTGCTCAATTCTTAAACTTTGTTTAGAAACTAATTTTAATTTTATATTTTTATATAGTTGAGGTTCAGATTTTTGGGAGTATTTTTTAATTGAATAATTCAAATTCTCGAAATATTTTGTTATTGACCCAATGACTTTAACAATGTTGTGGAAATAATTCTAAAAAATTTATTATGATTTGTTAAAAATAACCATTGTCGCGATAAAGATATTAAGTGACTGAAGTTTGGGCAATAGATTGTAAATGAATTTATAATGAATTATTCTTAATCTTTTAGTCTATGATATGAAACTGTAATTTTAAAGGAGTAATCTAGATCTAGATAAAAACTTTAAAGGAATTTCCCCGGATTACAAAAACATGTTTTTTAAATCTAGAATATTTGGTCTTATTTTGAAAATTTGTCATTTTTTAGAGTAATGCTCTTCGCTTAAAGAATTTGTTCTTAAAGTTTTCTTATTATAAGAACAAAATTTTTAAGACGAATGTTGATGTTAGAACTTGGTCTTCTTTTTCAGTGTAGTTGGTTTATAATAATGACAAATATTTTGTATATTTATTTATCAATTTATTAATTTGAGCCTTAAAGCTTTGCTGGCAACTGTAATCTATAAATAAGTAGATTAGTTGTAACACGAGTGCGCTTAAATATTGCAACAATTTTAAGCGGCAATCGATGTTTTAAATGCAGCGCATGAAATGTGTTCCAAGGTCGTGTTGCACATGATGTTAAAGTGGCATTGGACGACGGACGTTGGACGATGGACGATGGAGAGAAGCTTACGCTTTGCAGCGTAAAGCTAATAATACGAAATGTCATTTGGATTGTGCATTTGGAATCCGTGTTGCAATTCAACATTTGTATTGTATGTCGATCAAGCTGTCCATCGATTGTGGATTTTGGGGGAACGAAAAGTGAGGGAGAGAAGGGAAGCGGTGGGGGGCAACACAAGTTATGGAGTCGAAATGTGTGTCGTGAGCTGAAGCTTTGCCGAAAGCGATTTCATTACTCGATAAGTGTCAAATTAGCAATGCTTCACACCGGCACGTAACGTTGAAGGGGTGATGGGGCGGGTGAGGCATGCTGCCACATGCCACATGCCACAATCTTGATGGGGTGCACAAAAAGTGGGCGAACGTTGCAGCTGCAAGACTGCAAACTGCAACAGTCTTGCCAATTGCATTTGTCTGTTGCGCTTCATTTGACTGCAATTTAAATTCGATTAGCCAAAAGTGTCCTGCAGCAACAGCAGCAGCAACTGCACTTCAAACGGGGTCACTTTGTGTGCCAAAGTGGCATGCAACGTGGCAATGTGGCCAAATGGGTTGCATCTGATTTTCATGACTGACAATAAAACTTTCAACGACCGAGAGACACAGCACAGAGTAGAGAGAACAGAGAGAGAGAGAGAGAGAGGGAGAGAATTTCTCTGGACTCTGCCTCGTCTCTGGTCACTTGTTGCACTTGCAACATTGCTTCAGCTTGGCAGCACACACACACACACACACAGAGACAAACAGACAGGACAGATTCCGACAGCCATTGCATTTTCACGCGCAAATAAATTTGACAGCTGCCGTTTTCCGATGAGCTCTGTTTGCCATGTTTGTCATGTTTGGTTCTGCCTTGCGTCTGCGTTTTTGTTGCAAGCTTCAACTTCCATTGGCATTGGCAGCTGCCACACTCACCCCATGCGGCATGCGGCAACCAGTCGATGTTGCAATGTTTAACGACATCTAAGCAGCTTAAGCTCAACGGTTTTAATTACAAACTCAAGTGTAATATGCATTTATTATTTGCATCTAAGCTGGCGTTGAGTCCAAACTTTAAACTCTAAGAAAACGAATTCAAAATTATTTAAATAACAAACTAAAACTATTTCTAGAATTCGCATTTTATTACAGTTTCTAATCCCCAACAAAATTTAAAGTTGAGGGTCCAATTTAATTATTTTATTTTAAGTTTAAAAGTTGACATATTTTATAGAAATTTGAAACAATAGTTAAAAAACTTGGAAAAGCTAAGTTTGTTCTAGATTTTAGAATGATTTGATGATAGGTTCTATATTTTTAATTCCAGCAAAGTTCTGAAAAAAAATTACTTACATTTTTAATTCATTTGATGATATACAAGATTATATACTAAATTCTATCCTATCCGATTTATTGTATCTTGTATTTTATATTTTTATATTCTCATCCTTTTCTACATATTATTTTGTATGTTACAACCTTTATTCTATTCTACAGAGTTTTGTTAAGGTTAAAGCTTTTCTTGATTAGTTAAACAGCTTAAATTTGTTGTACTAATTTTTTTTTTGAAGCAAATTACTTAATTTACTTAAATATTATTATCTTATAAGAACATTTTAAATTTTTAGGGTTCCCTAATTCTGTATTTTTAAAATTAAATTAGCTTTAATGTGCTTGGCGAAAGCTTATATTCAAGTACTATACGAACTTTTAATTGAATATGATTTTTTGTATTATTTTTTGTTGATTATACTTTATGCATCCTAAAGTTTTGCTTACTTTTGAGCATACTGGAAGAAGCTTTAATGTGCTTGTCAAAAGCTTAAAGCTTAAATTCAAGAATATTCCATATACTTGGCGATTTTTGATATTTTTTTCCAATATACTTAATAGTTTTAATAATTTTTTTGTTGTTACTTTATGCATCCAAAAGTTTTGCTTACTTTTGGTGGCAATGTGCTTTGCGCAACTTAAAGCTTTGCCATCAGGGTTGCAATAATACCATGAGCTTGTGCTTATTTTAGCTTCTTATTGTGTGTTTTGTTTCAATTAAAATTAAATTTTTTGTTTACTTCTTTTTTATTTTAAGCAAATTACGTAATCTACCTTAATTCAATTAAGGAAAATCATGATTCTTTGAAAATATTATTGGGATAGCATACTTGAAGAAGCTTTAATGTGCTTTTCGAAAGCTTAAATTCAAGAATATTCTATATATTTGGAGAACTTTTATATTGTTTTCCAATATACTTTATAGTTTTAATTCTTTTTTGTTGTTACTTTATGCATCCGAAAGTTTTGCTTACTTTTGGTGGCAATGTGCTTTGCGCAACTTAAAGCTTTGCCATCAGGTATACAATAATTCCATGGGGTTGTGAATTTGTATCCATTCATCTGCTAATGCATGCTTTGGTTATGGTCATAGTATATATAACTATAGCTTGTGATTGTGTGTTGAGTTTCAATTCAAATTTGAATTTGAGTTTGAGTTTGTGCTGTATTCGGATAGCTTTGTGTTTGCCGCATAGTTTGTCTGATTTGTGTCAACAGGAGCATTGGCATCGAAATCAGAGTGTTGCACCTTATGTACAATGTACAATATACAACACATGCCACAAATCCAATATAGTATGAAGCGAGAGTCCTATCATCGATATCATCACATATGATTCTGTGTTCTGTGTCTCTCCTACTGTGAGAGAGCATAATTTTTAAAGCACATTTCAAATCAATTTGAATGCCATGTTGTTCTGTGTGTCACTGGGCTGGGCAAGCAGCTGGCGATGTGGAATTGTGGATGGCCACAGGTCACAACAGGATTCGCAGCGCCAGACTAGAGAAGTCTCTGTCGCCTGCTGGACACATTTTCCATTAGTGAAATGTAGTTAGTAGCCGTGCTTTCCAATGCTTACCGCTTTCTGATGGCATCTCGTTCTCGCACTCACTTTCTCTATCTCTCTCGCTCACTCATGTGGTCAGCCAGCGGCAACAGGTGCAACAGCAACAACAACAACAACAACAACAACAACAAATTGCCGCAATCCGTCATCGTTGCACTAAGTAAATGTTGCCAACTGCCAACAAAACATTGCAAAATGTTGTTAACTAATTACTGCGATATAATTGTTGTTAAAATCAAACAAAATCACAAACTAAACCACATTGTTTGATCAATTGTTTTTGTGCGTATTTTGAACATGCTAATGTTATTTATTCTCCGCTGCCGTAACTTTTATTAAACAAAACAACATTTTGAATAATTAGCATAATTTTTGTATATACGAATTTTAACAGCAATAAATATTTGTGCATAATTTCATTTCACAAAACGAATAATATTATGTGAAAAATCTGCATTTATTAGAGTTTGAGGCCGCAAAAGAGTTTTTAACTGCATTCTGATATAAATATGAATTGCGTTATTACAACAAGCATTTCTCTACAAAATTTCATAGCTCTAGCATTTAATATTTCAGAGATCGTAGTGTTAATAAAGACGGACAGACAGCGAGACGGATTAATAAAGGTGTTCAAAGCTTCATTTTTGTATATACGAATTTTAATAGCAATAAATATTTGCGCATAATTTCATTTGATAATTCACATAATATAATATCAATAATCTACATTTATTACAATTTTAGTTTGTGGCCCCAAAAAAGTTTTTATTGAATTCTGGAATTAACTTGAGATGCGTTATTGTAACAAGCATCTTGTTACGAAATTTCATAGCTCTAGCTTTTACAGTTTCAGAGAGCGTAGCCTTACTATAGACGGACAGACAGCCAGACGGATTAATAAAGGTGTTCAAAGCTTCATTTGAATAATTACCACCAATTTTGTATATACGAATTTTAATAGCAATAAATATTTGCGCATAATATCATTTGATAATTCACATAATATGAACAATCTATATTTATTACAAGTTTTTATTGAATTCTGAAATTAACTTGAGATGCATTATTGTAACAAGCATCTTGTTACGAAATTTCATAGCTCTAGCTTTTACAGTTTCAGAGAGCGTAGCCTTAATATAGACGGACAGACAGCCAGACGGACTAATAAATAAGTTTAGCAGCTGTCTTAATTTCACAGTTCGATTTTTCGATTTTCGCTTTAATTAATAATAAAAGCCCTTAAAAACAAGTTGCAAACTTTTTCGGCAAGTGTCTCATTGCGCTAATTGCCAGAAAGTTAATCGAAGTCACTCAGTTAACTGTCTTTTCGAAATGCACGTTTAAGAACTTTTTCGCCACCTGCATTGAACTGTGTCAAAGGCTTTCGTTTAGCTAATTGGCAAAAACAAGTGAATCAATGTGCGCGAGAGGCAAACTAAAGTAGCTTCGATGTGTTGACAGCTTTGCCACGCCCCCCACCTTTTGCCGCCTGCCCCTTTGCTAGGCACTTGTACTATGTGCGAAGACAATATTTGATTTTTCGACTTTGGCAGCGTGCGAAACTCGTTAATTTTGCACAGCTCCCAAAGGTAGGCAACACTTTTTTTGCGCACTAACTTTGCATATGCAGTTATTTTTGATTTGCTTTGTTTTGCCTAAGCGTACGCCCACACACACACACACACACACGTGTACGCACGCATACAAAGGCAAAACAAACGCGCGTCGCTGTCGCTGTCGCTTTGGCAACTTGTTGCGCGCTAGCACAAAAGAACGAACTCAAAACAAAGCGAGAAATGCGTGGGAACAAACGTGGTGAGCGGTGGTGTGCTCTGGAGTAGTGTGGTGGGTGGTTGATGGGTGGGCAGTGGCAGTGGAAGTAGCAGTGGCCAAAGCAAAGCTCGCTCGCGTTGAATATTGAGTGCAAACTCAAGCGTTCTTATGCGCAAACAGTTCGTATGTCTGCGAGTGCGAGTGCGTCTGTGTATGTGTGTGTGTGTGTTAATCCAAAAACACACACGCATAAACTTGTGTTGCTCTCTGCTGATTATTTTGAAGCGCGGACTGCGTTTGTGTTGTAATTGTTGTTGTTAATTAACTGAAATCGCATTAATAAAGTTACTTGAAGCGAGGCACACACTTACACACACACGCATACACACACCCGTTTGCGTACATACATACATATACACAAAGCTGCCGCAGCGCATAAAAAGTTTTAATTGGCAGGCGACGAAGTTGACCTGACCTCTAGCCAAAGCCCCACAGGCACACACACGCACACACACACACACAAAAGTCGCGAGCAATTTTTAAGTGCATTTTGAAATGAATACACACACACACACATACAACGACGAGCACAGGATGCTTATTGTATTTACAGATGCGTGTTAAAATCGGATATTTTTCGTTTTTGCTGTGTGTGTGTGTGTTTTGCATTTGAAACAACAGCTAAATTATATTGTGTGAAAACTTCTATATTTACAAAATATTTTAATTTCATTTAATGCGCACTGCAACACGCATTTCCCATTAACTTTTAACACATTCACATTTATTCGAATTGCAACCGCCAAAAATGTTTGTCGGCATGCTTGAGCGAATTTTTTGCATTTGAGTGAAGTTTGCATATAGTCGAGTGCTTCGCATAGACCGCATCTGTTGCGCCACAGTGGTGCAAAACGTCCAATTAGCTTGGCATGCAATTCGTATGAAATAACTTAACTACTTAAAAAGTATATAGAAACTTAGAAACTAACTTAGTAATTTAAATTTATAGAAAATATCATATCATCAAATATTTATAATATGTTTAATATTCAATAAATCACACTTGCTGCAGCGAATTGAGTGTCAATGTACATTTGCCCTCGTAACAGTTCCATTTTGAGTTAACATTAACATTGAGTGAGTTTTTGGCATGCGACTTCAGCAGTAGCAGCAGTCCAATGCGAGCGAAGTTAACAGCGCAGCGTGCATTAACATTAACAGCAACAGTGGCCTGTTAAGCGAAACTCACTCAACAACTTTTGACGTTGGCCTGTGCTGGATTTTGTTTTGCTTCAGTTTGTTTTGTGCGCGCGTTACGAACGGTTCAGATTGCCGCGTGTTCGTGTGTGTGTGTTGTCGTCGTCGTCGTCGCATCGTCGCCGTCATCATTGTCGCCGCCACCGTCAACGTCGTCGTCTACTTTGGCGTAGTCGCAGTCGCAGTTCGTGCGAAACTGTGTAAATGTACGTGTATGTGTGCGTGTATTTCTTTGCTCTGCTTGCGCGTCGATCAGCGTCGGCAGCAGCAGCGCAATGATCTTTCAATATTTTTGTTGTTTTTTTTTTCTGTTTGCTTGTGGACTGGTGAGCGTGTGTGTGAGTGTGTGAATAATAAAGTCAAAAATGCTTGAGCAATAAACTGCAATAGTCGAAAGCCAAAGCGAAAGATAACAAAACAAATGTTGAAAAATTATTCACAACAATTAATAATTACATTTTTTTCTCATCTTTATGCTAGTGTGTGTGTGTGTGCGTTTCTTATGTGTTTGTGAGTGTGTGTTGTGTGTGTGTGGGTGTGTGAGCGCAGCTTAAAAAGAATTGCATGTGAAAAACGAGTTCTTGCAGCCAAAACGAAGCAAGAGGCTAAGAGAAGAAAAAAAGGGTTCAACAAAAGCCACAAAACAGCGAGAGCGCAACAAAAACAGAAAACACACACTAAAAACAAGCAGCAGTTGTCGAAGAAGAAGAAATAGCCGCAGAAGGTGAAGCAGAAGAAGAATTCCCATTAAAATTTACGCTCTCTCTGGTCGCTCACTTTAAACGTGATCTCTCCCGCTCGCTCGCTCGCTCTCGTTACCTGCGGCAGGTGTGCGTGAGCGTGAGAGCGCTAAGCGTTGAGTGCGAATGATGGCGCAAAGAGCAATGCGGATAGATCTATATGACGACGACGTTTAACATTTGTTTAACGTTGTGTCTTGTGTTCTTTTTCTTCTTCTTCTGATGTTGCTGCTGATCCGTCTTCTGTCTTCTGTCTCCTGTCTTTTTCTCGCACACACACGCCCTCTGTTATTATCGTTGTTGTTGTTGTTATAATTGTCTATTGCAGGCACAATAAAATGGCAGCAGAGAAAATGCTCAGCAAAAATATAAGAAGCGGCAAACCTCATTGAAAATATAAAATAAGAAAATAACAACGAAAACTTTTTTGCCAAGTGCACACATACAATAAAACAAAAAGCCGAAGAAGCAGAAACAAAAAACAAAATAACCGAAAAAAGTGAGAAAAAAATTAAAGCAGCAGCAGCAGCAGCCGCAGCGGCAAAGTAACAGACAAGCTACAGCAACAACAACTGGCGCAAATGAAGCAAAGGCAGCGACGATCATTGGCGTCGTCGCTGCGGCGCACCAACAAAATACCAGCAGCAACAGCAACAACAACGACAGCGACAGCGCCGTCAGCAGCAGCTTGGCTTAAAATGCCGTCGACGACAGCGCTGCTTCTGTTGTTGCTTTTCGGCTTGGACAGCTGCTCATGTTACGCGGGTAAGTTCTGTCTCCTCCTCTGTCTCTGTCTCTTTCTCGTGTCCCTGTCTGCATCCCCTACTTTCGTTCACTCGCTCGCTCGCTTGCTCTGCCTTTATTATTATTATTATTATTATTTCTTTTTATTTTCGGCGTGCCTTGCAAACAAGTACAAAACAAACAGCCCGTGGGAATTTTTCGCTGGTTCAAAGCATAGTCAGGAAATTAGGCAAAAGCGAGCGAAGAGCATTTGGTATCAGGCGGAGCAGTATAAGAAGTTTTATAAGAAATAGTATAAGTTGTAGTATAAGAAGTTTTTGTAGTGGAAATTGTAGTCGAGATGCTTTGCTAAATGAAGTTTGTAGTAGAACTTTTCGTAGAAATTTTAGTAGTAGGTGATTTAAATAGTAGCTGGAGTTTTGTTAGTTTAGCCTCGAGCCGTTTTTAGCTTAGTTGCTTTTGATAATTTGTGTCGGGTTCTGTTATCAAATGAAGTCAAACAAACTGACCTCAAAAAAACAGTCACTTGAGCGATTTACACGTGTCTTTCAAATGCAAGCCACTTGAAAGTGTGTGTGTGTGTGTGTGTACGCACACGCACATGTTTGCAGAAGTACAGTGTGCACTCAGTTGAGTGCACACAAAGGCCAGTTTAGTAGTTATGCGAGATGAGTTTTACATTATTTTATACATTTTGTTTATGCATTTTTGGTTTTACTGAAGCCGAAAGTAAATTCAATAGTGAAAACTTGCTTAGTCAGACATAGTTTTCACTGTTTTAAAGTTGTTACATTAGTTTATATAGAAATGTAAATTTAAATGTGAAAATTCTTCAAGTTTTCACTTAACTACAGAATGCACAATAAGAAGAACAAACTTGAAATAAATTGTTATTGAAAACGCAAACAATCAAAAGAAAAGATACATGCTTATTATCTATTATATTTGTAACTTTTTTTTTTGGGGAACATCACATAATTGGAATGTATTTTAGGGAGAACCTTTGAGAGACCTACGCGCAACGCTGCAGACAGTAGACTTATAGAGTAGGAGTGACATGAAATTCCAAATCAAGTGGGAGTCGCGAAATATAAGATTTTTCAATACCGAGACCGAGACTGAGACGAGATTCATTCTGTGCTATTTAAGCGGAAGAATGTGTGCAACACACAAAAAGACTAAATTTAGATGGGAGAGAGATGGGCAAAGAAATTGTCTAGGTCGGTATTTTTAGGCAGTCAAATTAGGTTTGATATCATAACTGATTTAAATTGCACAAATTGTCCAATTACTTGCAGGCTTAAGTAGAATACTTTTGGGCTTATTTATAGCAGACACCTGTCTAATTAAGCACTGTCAGCTAAAAGAGATGAGAACGATTAGCAAAGAAGCATTATTGTTAATTTGTTTGTTTAGATTATATAGATAATTAATCTCGGAGCTTACATGAGTAAAAGAGTAAATTACAAAGTTGATGCTGGAAAGAGGAAATCACTCTTCTCTGATGCGTTTAATCCTCTCTCTGACTCTCTAACTAGCTCTGCCCCATGTTGCACGAATACGTGTGCATTTAATTCAGCAATTAACGGCACACTTTGTAAATTAATTATAATCAAATAGATTGTTGGCTTCTCTTTTAATCATTGTCACAAATAAATTGCCTCGCTGATTAAATTCAATAAAGTGGAATTTTGTTTGTGATATGGTTTGATAAGAATTTTCTTTTTATTCGAAATGCAATTTATTAAATATTTTCTAAAGAGTTCGCCAACATTACATAAATATTATAAACCTGTGTGTTTTTTGGGCATATTTACAATTGTATTTTATTTATTTTTATCACTTTATCGCACATTAAATTTCAGGTATTTAGTGCTTTATTTTTTCAATTGGTTTTTAATACTGATGCCACTTGAATCCATTTCTATTCCCAGTTATTCTCCCCCTCCACCCCGCCCCCCCATTTAAATATTTACAAAGCCTCTTTTATTTCCATGTGAATAATCATCGTTGTTCCATTTCATTTCAATCCATTTCATTGCGTTTCGTTTCACAAATATTTCGAATTTCAATTAGCTAAAAATATATAATTGAAATAATTGCGTTAATTGAGATACCGAAACGCAAAACAATAACAAAAACAATAACAATAAGAACACCCGAAAATTTCAACAATTATCCAATTTGTGGAAAACAAAACTAATTAATGAATGAGAGGAGAGAATGAATACCTGTAATTGCTATGTGAAATGGTGGCATTAGAATTCCGAATTCTGAATTCAGAATTTTTAACGCCGTTCCCAATTATCGAGCACCACAAAATACTTCAATAAAATTTCAATTTTCTGTTGTCTCTATCGCTCTCTCCATCTCTTTCTCTCTCTCTCTCTCTGTGGATATGTTTGTTGTTGATGTGCATATTTGTTATTCTATATATATGTTTGAATATATATGCATGAGATTCTCGCTTTGACATCGAATTGGACTTGTGTGTGGGGGGTGTGGTGAGTGTGGAAGGGGGATGGAGTGAGGGAGGTAGAAGGTATGGGGAAAGATCAAATATTAAGAAATACACACACAACAAACATTGTCGTAGTCGAGTTAATTAACAGAACAAGTCCCGCAATTTGAATTTGAAATGCACATTTCACTTCGTCAAATATAAACACGACAATCTGTGACCATCGAGAGAAGATTAAATTAATAACGCCCAATTCGAAAATGTCGGGAATTGTTTTTTGAAAACTTAAAAGAGCGAAGTGGGACGAAAATTTTATAATGTTTGAATTAGAAATGTAAATATTTCTTAGTTCTCTATAAATCTTACAAATTTTCTTGGCATCCGACTAGAATTTCTCACTTATGCTCATCTTTTACTTAGAAACTAAATTAAAAATTTATTAAACTTGTAATTAAAACTTGATGCTGATTGGTTTTTAACTTAAGTGCTACACATTTTAATCTTGGATTTTATATTTATTTTTTAGTTTTCTGAACATATTGTGTATAATATACTTTTTAACTGTCAAAACTTGCTCTGAAATTGGCTATAAAAAGTTCTAATTTCTAAAAAAGTTTGCATTATTTGGAATTTTTAATGTTAACACATTTCCAAGTTTATTTTTCATTAGCCTTTTCAATTATATTGAATCTCTATTGATTACATTTATGTATTCTACATATTTTATACTTATCCAACTTAAGAATATCTCTGCACAAATTAAAAGTCTGACTTCTATCATAGTTCCACTTCTATAGACTGTAATACTTTTCCATTGATTTCAATTTTTAATTATAAAACGTCTTTAACACGTTTGCATACTATACAATTATTAGATTTATATTACACCAAATGCTGAAGAAATACAATTTTGAGAAGTTATTTAAGAAATACTTTTGTATGACAAAAAATTATATGTTCTTAAAACAGGTGTGGTATATTTTGCACTGAATGGTATATTTTGAATCTATAATTCAGTATATATTTAGTATTTTTGGTATATTAATTCGGTATATTTTAAAGTTTACACGAGTGTTGCTTTCTTACTTGTTTTCTTTATCGTTTTTATTGTATTTTTGATATATTTTAATGGAATGAAAACATTGCCTAATTTATTTATTACCTCTCCATATATGCTACATATTTCATATCTATGCGATTAGAGAATTGTTGTAAAATATTCTCCCAATTTTGCATATAAAATGCAGCAACATATACTTCTTTTTCCTTAGTTTTCTGGGGGGGAAAGAAACACTTGAACCGCATTTTATTTGCCTCTGAAGTGGGTGTTGTTTCTTTTGAGCTTTGCGTTTTGTGTGGGTGAAGGTCATTGAGAAATAATTTGTATATTGAATATGCATTTTAGGTAAATATTGCCTTATTTTTCACCTTCAGTGAATTCACATAAAAGCAAAAGCAAAACCAAAATAAGCGACGCCAACGCAGCGTCAACACTTTTTTCACAATGTTTTCGGGTTTTATTTTACTTTTATTTAATTTCACGCTGTTGTTGTGGGAATATAAACGATAGCTATGTGATTTATTTAAGAATTTCGCAATATTTATTTACATATTAAATATGACGCGACTCGTCGTGAAAACTGCTGATGAAGCAGCTCAAAGGATGAAGTTTCCCGTTTCCCATTTTCAGTCTTTCATTTGCACTGTCTCTGGGCATATTATCAGCTAATTATCTGTCTCAGATTGGACATCCAATCAGTTTGCTGTGTGACACCTGTTTTGTTGTTGTTTGCACTGGACGAAGAGTCCAAAGAGTCTCAGTCTTTTTTTTTCGAAATTGTTTGTGCAGCTGTTTGCCACTTTCTTTGCTTTGGCGTTGCATGTGAATTTTTGTCAGTCGCAAAACGAAGAAAAAAAAAGTAAGAATACTACAGTCGAGTGTGCTCGACTTTGAAATACCCGCAAATACGCATTTGAGGAAAGCAAAACACTACGGTATAAATTTTTAAAATATACCAAATAATTATACCGGAAAAAATACTAAAAAATATACCAAATCTATATTGGTATATTGATATAGTACAAAATATTCTAAATATAAAAATGCAGTATAAAATATACCAGATTAACATATATCATAGCATACTAAAAATATACTAAATACTTTATTCGGTATATTGAAATAGTACTGTTTGCAAAATGTACCGTAGAGTACAAAATATACCAGAAGGTCATATACCAAAAAATTATAAAATATACCAAAGACCATATTTGGTATATTGATATAGTAAGACAATCTAAATATACCATAGAGTACAAAATATACCACGTATGTATTATGTATACCATAATATGTAAGTTGGAGTTATTGTCCATGCAAAAGAATATCTAAAATACGTTTTACAACAATCTGTGAGATCTAGGTGTTCATACGGAAGGTCGGACGGACAGACAGACGGACATGGTTATATACTTTATAGGGACATGATTTTTCTGCCTGTCACAAAACTATAATACCCTTCTACTCTATGTGTATTGGGTATAAAAACAGTTTCTCACAGTCGTCTCACAACTTCTCCGATTACAACACACAGACAAAAAAGCAAAAAAAAAAAAAATAAAAATACAGATAAATGATAAAAGGTGCAGGCATAAATTTACCATATTTTTTGTACTGTTGACAAAGGCTTGCAACAATCTGCTGCAAATTGTGTGCAAAAAACTTGCATATCAATATGTAACATATTGAAATCGAGCAGCTCTCTTGTTCTGATTACAACTGGCACAAAACAGAAACAGAACAAAAGCTTTCTGTTCTCCCGTTCTTATATACTATTAAAAAGGTTCAATTTTGTATTTATTTAAATTGATTGGTATTCGGAATTTTTTTCATGTAAATGTCACAGCTCCAAACTTAAGCTAGTAAAACTGCTTTGGTTACTTCAAGTAAACATTTCATTTTGCGTTGCACTGAAATATTTCCCCTTTTGTAAGGGGAGATTAACAATAAATATTTGCTGAACAATTTCTTGTTTATGTCTCGTCGTGGTAGTGCATTGAAAATTCGAGCATGCCCTGTTTATGTTTCATTTCACACATTTATGCATTTGAAATGCGAGTGTTTTGTTGTCGATTTGGAAACTTCATCATTCTCACAGATCATTTTTTCAGCTAGTAAGCCGGAGAATGTCTTTGTTCCAGTGACTCACAAACTGTGTGCAGTTTGACAAGCATTGGGTTTAAGCACATTTGGCTTTGTTGTGTTTTGGTCATGTTTCTGATTATGCCTGAGAGCATTATTCAAATATTTAACGCACAACCAACATTTTTGGTGGCAAGAGAGAGAGAGAGAGAGAGAGAGAGAGAGAGAGAGAGAGAGAGAGAGGGAGAGAAATATAGATTAGATAAATCATATTTGTGTTATCCCGAGCATTGTTTTATTGCGCACCAAATTGATTGACCCACAAAACTGCAGCAGCAGCGGCTGCATCAATAATAATAACAATAATAATGCTAATAATAATAGAGGAGCAAACACAACAGCAACATGTGCCGCATGCTGCATGCCACAACACAACACAAAAAAAAAAAAAATATAAAGCATGTGGTGCTCAACACAATTTTGTGCATTATTCTAATGCGTTTTTATTGACAATATAATCGCATTGCACATTTTGATGCTACATCAGCATCAACTGGCTTCAACTAGCTGCCTCATCAGCAGCAGCAGAGGCAACGACGGCAGCAGCATAAATAACAATAATAACAATAACAATTATGCGATATGCAACACTATCCCATTCATTCTGTGTGGCGCCTCCCTTTGTGTCGTATGCAAAAGTGCCAACACAATGGCAAAAATCAGCAGGAGGCGGTCAAACAATTTTGGAATCTAGCAAATTACATTGCCCAATATTCGACTGTGGTGGCATGTGCGGCATGTGCTGTGCGGCATGTGGCATGTGGCATGAGTTGTGTTGTGTCGCTATTTTTTTTTTCTTTTCGCGTTTTGTTGTTGTTTTCGGGCGATAACCGGTCATTGCTCACTTAAGTGCCCGCTGTCCTGTCACACGCGAAATGTGCCACAGTCGCAATCGCAGTCGCTGTGGCAGTGTCAGTGGCAGCCTCCTCGCTGCACTGCAGTTTGGGCCACACTTGCCCCTTGCCTCCTTCTTGGCAGCCAAAAACTAATCTGACTTTGCGCCTCTTTCTGCAATACATATTGCTTGTTTGTTCCCCTGTCTGAATTAGCTTGGCCAACAAAAAATTTTGTTTCAATTCCGTTTTATTGCCAAATAAAATATCTTAAAATTTTCGATATCAAATTTACCTATAGCTAACATTTTTGTACAACTTTTGTTTCTTCCTTAGTTTGGGCAATTGTTAATTCGCCTTTACTTAAGCGGTTGTCAAAGATTTTGTACAGAAATTGGGTTTCATATTTGTTGTTTAAATGATCTTAAACATTTTCGCGAATTATTTGTATAGAGATTGGTTTTATATTCATTTTTATACTATATTTAAAATGATCTTAAACATTTTTGACAACGATTTTCAATGTAATTGATTTCATATTTATGTTTATATCATTTCTAAAATATTCTTACAAATTTTTGACAAACATTTGTATATTAATTGGTATTATATTTATTTATAAAATATTTTTAAAATTAACTTTAACATATTTTTAAGTCTACAAATTAATTAGAGAAGGATTTAAAAGAATCGTTGGAAAAACAGCCTTTTACTCATTTCAGAATTCATATCAACTGCCTTTGAAAAAAAAGATGTTGAAAAATAGAATAGGCTTACTTAAATAAACCTTTTATTTTTAATTGAAACATTTTATTTGACTAAAATAAGCTAATGTCGTAAATTGACATTAGTTTAGATTATATAATAAGTTAACACACCAAAATTCAGCTTACAACTAAAATAAAAAAAAACGAGTAAGATGAGACATTATTCTTAAAATATACCAATATACCACAAAAATACTAAAATATACCAATGGTAATATTTAGTATATTGGTATACTATTACATGCATGAGCGGAATTATTCTTGAAATATACCAAATGAATATACCGCAAATATACCGAAGCATATATTTTGTATATACTTTCAAAATATACCATATACTACACAATATGAGTAGCGGGTATAAAAATCAACAACATTATATAAACAGATTTCTAGAGAAAAGTTTAATATATATATTTATATTCTAACTTTCGAATAAATTCAATGAAATATATTTCGTTTAATATTGACAGAGATTATAACAACGAAAGTTTATAACAATTTTGTTTGGAATTTTGCAATTTGCCTAAATGGCAAATAACTCGCATACTTTCAGGGAAAATCAACTGCAAAGCTGTCCGTTTATAGAGGTCTGACTGTAGCGATAAGACGAGCGTTGTTGTTTATTTTAATTGACTGATAGCTTTGTTGTCTTTTCAGTCTTGAGTTTTGGCTTTGCTTTGTAGAACAACGACAAAATAAAGGCAAAATGGTTAATTGCAATATTTAAAATTGTGTGTAGAAGCCACAAAGGAATGGGGCATGAGGCATGAGGCAAGCGGCAATTGGCAGTCAAAGTTGTGTTGCAAAACAATGCCGCAATTGGAATTTAATTGCTTAGGAAATCGGAATTGTGGTACGGCTAACTGTTGTGTTAACCTTCCACTGGGTTTGGTTGTTGTTGTTGTTATGTTTTTGCTTAGCCTTAGCCTACGCTTTGCTTTTTAAGTATTCTAAAGTTTTCTCCTCGAGAACTTTGCTTGCTCGCTCTCTTGGCACACACACACCTTTTGTGTAATGTTTCCGTGCCACACTCAATAAATTGTTGTTGTTGTTGTTGTTGTTGCCGCTGCTATTGCTGTGATTTGTTGTTATTTGCTGCTGCTGCTGCTGCTCGCTTTGGCGCGCATTTCAATTAGCATTGTGCTACTTGCAACAAAGTGTAGAAAAACACCAACGAAAAATTAAATGGAAAAAATAAATAAAATGCAATCAAGTTGATTCGGTTTTTTTTTTTTTTTTTGGTTTCTTACTGTTGTGTTTGCTTTACCCCTCCGTCGTTTTTTACTTTTTGTGGCCTGTTGTGAGCTGCATTTTGAGCAGTCATAAATAATATTTCTTTTGGTTCGTTTTTGAGGTTGAGCTAAGGTATTTGTACTTTTGCTGCTGCTGCTGCTGTGGTGTTTAGCATTTATTAAGCACCTAATGAGCTTACAACGCAAGCGGCGGGCACGTGCAACAACAACAACAACTTGCAACTTGGCCACATTCAATGGGTCAGCTGTAAAACAGAAAGCAATAATGCAGCAAAATTGCTGCAGCGAATGACTCAAGTGAGCGACTTTGTAATGCCCTTGAAAGCTAAAAAATTCTAAGTGTAGATACTAGAAAATTCAAAAATATAAATAAAAGAAGTAGAATATAGAAATATAATAGTTAAAGAGAGACAATATAAATAGCAGTAAAAGATACTGAAGCAAAAGACGCTAAACAAAAAAAGCTTCTATATTTTATATAGGTAGATGTTTTAACATGAAAATAATAGGACAAATAAAAAAGTAACAATTATTTTAAGAGAAATATAATATTACAAAATATAACAGTAATATAAATAAAAAATAATGTTAAATAAAATGATAATTCAGAAAAAAAATTAATAGAATATAATACAATATAATACTAAATATTTATATTATAAATAAAATAATTATATACAATAAAACAAAAATGTGAAATAACATAATAATATAAAAAAATAATAATAAAAAATAAAACTATAATATAAAATAAAAGAAAATAAAAGACAAACACAATAAAAAAGAAACAAAAAGAGTAAGAAATAAATGAGAAATAAGATAGTTTATTAGAGAAAAATGTCTGTTTATATATTCATATATATTGAAAAATATTGAAGTATGAATTATATAGATAGAAAAGCAGAAGACATTAGAAAACTTAAAGAAAATAATCTGTATTTTAAATAAAAGATATTGAAAAATGCTCAAATAAAAATAGATAATAGAAAAGTAAAGAAAAATATATATATAGATGAAGGTTTATAATAACTTCATCTGAAAGAAGAAAACATCTATTTCTTCACCAAATTATTATTTCTTATTTAAATGAGAAATGTAACAATTGCAGTCAAGAATCTTCAGTGCAGATCAGGAAAGAGTATATTTAGTACTTTCGTGTTGGTTTAACTTGAAAATATAGCTCCTCCAACACTATCCTCGAGAGTAGCATGAAAAGTAAATGGGAAAAAACTAAAATTCATGTTGGAACTGTTGAAATGGACATTTACAAAAAATAACCGAAGATTTATGGGCTTCGGCTTCGGCTTGAGCTTCTTCGACTTGGCACTAGAATTGTTTGTTGTAATTAATATGCTAGTGAGGCAGTCAGCCACTGATGAATCGACTGACTGCGTGAATGAATGACTGACTGACTGTCTGATTGACTGCAACACTAAGAAGCAACGGCAACACTAACCGCAGCGGCAGCAACGTCAAACGATCAAGGCCAACGAGTTGATTGCGCTTGGGCCTCGTCTAAGGTGTGGTGAGAGGGAGCGGCAGCAAGAGGAGGGGGAGAGGGAAGTGAGGGGCACTGGGACGGGACCATGTCTCTGCAGGCCACTCGCTGAGTACCTGAGCTTACTGGTTACCTTTTACCGCATTTGCATAAACTGCAAACGAAATATCCAACATCAAAATGAAGTCCATGCAGCAATGAATAAATAGCTGACTTTTTGATGCGCTATCTAACAAATATATGAATTTATAAATGTATATTTTATAAATATATTATGAATGTTATAAATTACAGCTGTAAAAATTCAATTTCATTTTTAGATGACCAAAAATATTTATTATTTTATAATATAGCAAATATTCGTATTTGATTTTTCTAAGTTTGTCAGTTTAATTTATTCTTTTAACAATTATATCACAATATATATTTAAAATGCTTCCCGCAATAGAGATTTTGTAGACTTATACCCGCTATCCAAAGGGTAGAAAGGTATTATAAGTTTGTGCCTACAGGAAATGAATGTAGTAGGTAGAAGGAGGCTTTTTCGACCCCAAAAAAAGTATATATATTTTTGATCAGCGCCAAAAGCCGAAAGACGATATAGCCTGTGCGTCTGGCCGTCTATCTGTCCGTCCGTCCATCCGCATGAACATCTCCATCTCAGGAACTATAATAGATAAAGCTATAAAATGTCGATAGCACTTATTTTGAATAATGTAAATGTTAATTAAATACACAATTTAACAAACATAAAATTTTTTTTTGGAAAATCCAATTCAAGAATTATCATTGCTATTATAGAAAACTCAAATTTCTTAAAATCTTTTAAATCTAGTTTTCTTGAACCAACTTAATATTAAAATATTTGTTTTTCTTTTATATAAATAATTTTTTATTTTTGAATTCAAATTTTCAAATAAAACTTAGAAATTCTGCTTTTAATTCTAGTTTTCTCAAACTAACCAATATAATATAATAATATTTGTGCACATTTTAGTGTATTTAATAATATTTTTGCCTATTTTGTTACCCTTTTATAAGGTGTGACATAAGCGCTGACAAGTCGATAAAACTCTGTTGAAGCGCATCAAAAGCATTTACACTTTTTATTGCCGTATTACGCCTATAGAACCCAACGTTGGCCAGGTGCAAATTGACTGCAGTCCCAGCCAGAGAGAGAGATAGAGGGAAAGCAAAAGAGAGAGAGATGGCTAATGCTGTGCATATGTGTGTGTGTGTGTAAACGTTCTTCATGTCTGTCTGTTTGTGGCGACATTTGCAGTGACTTTGCGACGCAGCAATCATTAGACATTTCCGGTCAGAGTTGAACGACAACAAAAGCGAGTTGCAGTAAAATCTGCCAAAAGAACTGAAAAATTTTGAATTTTGCTAATAATAATTGAATTTTGAATGACTTGAAAAAATGCTTGAAAATACTCGTAGTAAAATATAGTATAAAGTAAATTTGGAATTTTGGTAATAATAATTTAATTTTGCTTTGGGATGTGTGGCAGTAACTTTAGAGCAACACAAACTCACATACATCTGACTTTCTCTCTTTCTCTCTCTCCCTCGTGTGTGTGTTTAACTGCAGCGCCTATTGTTGGCAGTTACCTTTTCCCCTTTCCCTTTTCCCTACACTCTCGACAGGTAGCTTTGAAACCCTTAACAAAAACTCTGGGCCTAGACACTGCTTCTGCTTCTCCTTCACCTCCTGCTGCTGTTGTTGTCAGTGGCCTCTGACCACCAACCGATGGTCGGTCTGGTCGGTCACTCACATTGCTGTTGTTTGGCTTTGCCTGCCTCTGCTCTGCTGTTGGCTCCATGACGATATGGCGTTTAGATAAACGAGTTAGCACTGCGCCAACTTGCCCATTATCATTCCCTTCCCTATTTTGGTCTCCAGACTTTTCCAGCTCAACTAATAAATATCTCATAATGATGCAAAAATGCCAATTACCCAAATCAAGCTTCAACCTCACTGAGTCTGCTTAATTGTCATACCGAAAAATCTTTATTTTGTTTTTCGTTGACAAAACTTCTCTCAGCCATTTTTGGACATTATTGATTTTATGCTACGATTTTCTGTATATATGCATGTGTTGAACTATTTCAGCAAAAATATCAGTAAATTTTAAACATAATCTGAACAAATTTTGTTTAGTTTTATCTATAATTGTTTAAAATACTTCTGGAAAAATTTTAACAGAAATTTAAACATAATTTCAAAATTTTATTTTGTGCAAAATATTGTTCAACATTTGAAGCTATTATTTTTATCTATAATTCTACGAATATTTCAACAAAATTGTAAGCATAATCCAAACATTTTTCTAATGCAGAATATTTTTCATTTTTATTTATAATTGTTTCAAAAAATGGTTTCTGCAAATATATCAAAATTTTATTCATTATCTAAAAATTTTTCTGATATTCTTTATGCCAAGGAAAATTAATTTTTGTTAAAATATTGCGGAATATTTCAGCAAAATTATCAACATAAACAAATTATATTAATTTAATATTTTCTCTTTTCTTTTTAGGTAAGTTTCTTCTTGATTAGATGATTCAATATTTATTTTGTGGAGCAGTAAGTTGTTTTTTTTTTCAAATTTTGTTTTATATTTTCATCAATTTAAACATGAACTCAATATTCAGCAATTTAAACAGATAAATTTAATTGGCAGTATTGTTTATTTTAAACTTCTCTATTGCGGCGCTTCCCTCTTGATTTCTCTCTCTCTCTGTTGTATTTCTATTTCAAATTGGAAATTCCAAACATTTATTCATACATTTTTGTGATAATTTCTCCATTGTGTGTTTGCATTTTGCAACGTTAATTGGCTGCCGCACGTCGCAGATGGCAAACTTATTTGTTGTTAATTGCAATTTTGATAAATGAAATTGTTGATGGAGCACCAAGCACTATAAAGCTGAATTATGATGTCCTCGGGCTGTGTTCAGCCTCCCGAGCTCTACAGCGCAACATAGCAAATATTTTTGGTAAGGTCAGGAAGGCTCAATTGGCTTTGGAATGCCCTTGTCTATTTCCCTGGAACGTCTCTCTCTGTGCTAATGCCAATAGTTGTGGCATTTATTTATGGCTTCCAGAACACGCCTCCTCCACACACAATGCGAAGGAATAGAGAAGGGTACGAGGGGGGAGAGGGGGTTGGGTTTGGAGTGCTTTTTAGCTAGCTCTCTCCTCGCATTGCTAATTTTATTATGCACATATTTTATATTCTTTTACACGCCTTATCAACTTTACATAGACTTGAATCTGAGCACGCCCTTCTCGTACCTGTAGGCGCAATCACCTGTACCCCCTCCCCCGCCCCCCGCCAATCCCTTTGCTGCCCTTGAAGAGCGCTTCGTCTGCATTTGCATTGTTGTTGGCATTTGTTCATTTTGCTGTAGATTGTGTGGCCCGCAAGCAAAACTCGGACGGGTTTCAGTTGACGCTTTTAAATATTAAATAAGCCCAGCGAGAGAACCACAACAACAACAACAGCAACAACAGCAACAACAGCAACAACAGCAACAACAGCAACTCTTGTGCACGTTGCCAACTCTTTTGTCTGTGCTCCGTTGCTGTCCCTTTCCCTACTCCTCTCCCTCTTCTCAGTCTCTAACTGTGCTTGAGTCTGGCAGTTAGCATTTAAAGTTGTTCAGTTTTGCCATTCTGCTGGCTGACCCAACTCCTGCTTTCTCGCTCTCTTCTCTTTCTCCCTCTCTCTCTCTCTCTCTCGCTGAAGAAACAAGTCTTGCAGCTTGCTGACAAAATGCTGCCGCCGTATTCTCAGCGGCCATCACTTGAGCTGCTTGAGAGTCGTTGTGTCCAGAGACCAACCGACCGACAACAACAACAAGAACAACAATTGTCTCATCTTTGGCCTGGCCTGTGGTTATGTTGCATGTGGCATGCGGCAAGCGGCATGCGGCAAGCACCATCATTGTGGCCACTTTTTTGCAAGTTCTTTCTCTTGCACCTTTCTCGACTATTCTCGCACACTTTTCACTTGTTATTGTGCTTTATGACGCCTTGACGTATGCCACAATTTATTTTCATTTCATACTATATACTACATACATACATACATACATACATACATACATATATGTATGTATAACCTGCATTCGCCGATCTGTCGAGAATTAGCCCTGCGGCTTTTTTCATTTCTTGCGTGTTTTACGCTTTGTTGACGCTCTTGACCAAAAGATGCGCTAAACGAAAAGACACGAAGGTCTTACGCATGTAAAAGGGCATCAAAAATAATTGCATCGAAAATGAAAATAATACGATGAAAACAAATACCAGAAAATATACCAGAAACTTGTAGAACTCTTTTAAGCAAAGTATAAATTATGTTTTCAACAATAATTTATTAAATACATTAAAAAAATGCGAAGTAAATTTATTTTAAATTTAAAATACTTAAAATAAATACTAAAAAAATACTAAAAATACAAATAAAGTAAAACTAAATTCAGTGAACCAAATTGAGTTGGTTTTAATATCCAAATTAAACATATTATGTAGTTGATTGCTGAAGTAAAATTCTAAAATGAAATACTGAAAAAATACTTAAAATACTAAATCGACAAAACAACATAAAATTAAACTTTCAACTGTAACATTGAAATAAAACAAAATAAATAATTGCCCGATGACTCGAAAAAAACAGTTAAAATAAATTAAATACTTAACATAAACACAAAATATACTAAAACAGAATAATACTGAAATCTATGAACTAGAATGAGTTGGTTCTAATATCGAAACAAACCATATTAAATAATTAACTGATGACACGAACAAGCAGCTTAAATGAAACTAATAAAAATAAACTCAAACTCAAAAGAACAATCAGATTTGGCTTTTAATAAAAAATAACTGCTTGATATTTCGTCATAATTGCAAAAGGAAACTTAATGCAATAAAGTACTCACTTTGATTAGATTTTTTTATGTTCATATTTTTTATCCCCCACATTTTCGAAAAAAAAGTAAATCGAGGAATTCAAAGAGCTCTATTAGCACGAAGTTGCCCCCAGAGCTGATATGGTAAAAGCGAATAAAGCCAATGCATTCAGGTTTCTTATCAAAAGTGTTGTGCTCCACATATTTTTTTTTTGTTTAATTCCGTAAATCACATTGTAAACAACAAGAAAAAAAGAGCGTTGAAAAACATTACCTAGCAATTGTTAACAAATGTGTGAGTTGTTGTTATCATTGTTGTTGTTGTTGCTTATAAGTAGTACTCTGTGGCATGAAATTTGTCGTTTGTTGCTTTGGGGACTGTTGTCTCTGGTTTATGATTATTATTATTGCGATTAGTAGTCAACCAGTCGTCGGCAGGTTTTATCAGGTGGTCGTCGTAGTCGCGCATTGGATTCCCCCGAATCCGTGTTGTTGGCCCAAGAGGTCGCTGCTATGCCAACCAGTTTTTGTCACCACACACACATTTATGTTTTGTCGTAATAGCCCAACACACATGCATAATAATAATAATAGTAATAATAATAATAGCAACAAGAACAACAAGTGCAGGTTATCGCTGCGCCAGCGACTTAGAAACGGATTCAGGGCTTTTTTCGTTTCGATGGGGCAAGTGAATTGTTCAGCGGTCGGGAAGGGAAGGTGTCAGCAGTTGCTTTTTTTTCTTTCTTTTTTTTTGTTGGTGTGTGTATGTTTGCATTGGCCACACAGCTAATGAGCGTCATGTGCGCCAGATTGCTAAGCATTTTGCTGTGCTTTCGCTTATCGTTTATCGGTTATCAAAACCAAAAAAAAAATGAACGCAACCTCACCTCAATGATGGATGTTGCACTGCGATTAGTTAATTCCAAAATGGAAGGTTGTCGCAACACATACTGAAAATGTGGGCCAGAAAAGCAAAACGAGTTGAGTGTTGAGCATGCTTACCTGTATTTTGTATTTTGCTTTTGTTGCCATGCCATTTGCATGAATCATATGCATATTGATCTCGGATCTTGGAAGCTCAAAGCTTGCTGCTCTCTCACGCAGCTGAGTCACTTTTTTTTTTGTTGTTGGTTGCCAAGTGCAGGGCGCCGCGTTGACCTGGCCGAAACAAAGACAAAAGAAACAGAATGAGAAAAAGAGAGAATGAAACCAAAATGAAACAAAACGCAAAACAAGAAACGGAAATGTTTAACGGCGACAATCGGCGACAAATTATGTAGAATTTCTGTTTCTGGCTGCTTGTTTTCATTATTATGCACAGCAGCGACACCTAGTGGCCATTGTTGGCATATTAATCATATTTGTTTACCCAATATGCGTCACATAGCAAAACTAAACAAAACGTGGCTTCAATTGCATTTTATTTACACATTTCGTTTGCTTTCGGCCTAATGCGATACCTTATTTAGATAATTCTGTTTGGCTCCATGCGCCATCCAAGCTAATTAAATTAGTCATATTTCCGTTTTTCATTTAGTTTACTAGATGTGGCAACATTTTATGGTTTGATTGCATTGACCAACCCCAAAATGTCTTAATTTGAATTGGGGTTTCTTTTAATAGAAGTCAAGTAAGCTATTAATTATTATGACTGAAGCGTCTTGAAAGTACTCTTTTTTTCCATTAGCTTCAATTGATGATTATGATGCTTTAGTTAACTATATACAGTAAAGAAATACTCAGGGAAGTTATTTGACTTTATTGAATCTGAAAATAGTATTCAGTAGAATAGTTCTGAAGAAGACTTCTAATTTAATTGTTGACATCATTGAGCATTATTCAAACTTTATTTTATTGATTAAATTCAATGTGATTTCCATTATTTTTTAATAAATAAAGGAGTTGTAACTTTTTGTAATTAAATATTTATCTTATTTAACTTTATTTAATCTGAATATAGTATTCATAAGAAGAGTTACTTAAGGAAGAAATACTTAAGGTAGTATTCGGAAGAAGAGTTCTTATTCTATTGCTGACATCATCGAGTATTAATCAAACTTTAGTGATGAAATTCAATTTGATTCCCGCTGAAATCTTTGTTTTTCTTAAGCTGTTATCTGAATTAGTCAACTTACACTTGAATTCATTTTATGCGTCAAATGCAAAAACAAGTTTTTCCACTGAAAAAACAAAGTTGACCAATTGACAAGTTTCCCTAATTCCGACTAGTCAGTTTATTGGCGATAAAACTAAAAATAATTTATGGCATTTTGTAATGATTTGTCGGTAATTTAATTGAGATATCCCCGCGGCGGCAGCGGCAACGGCAACTGGTTAAAAATTGAATTAAAATCAATCGTAATAGAATTTTCATAATTTGCATGTATAGTATACATTCAATTAGATTATTTGAGAGGGGCAAAATAAATAATTGCGCACACTAATCGTGCGTGCGTGGGTGTGTTGTGTTGTTTTGTGTTTACTTAGTGCATGTCGCAGGGCATTATATGTGTATGTGCAACACATGCAACATGCCACAGCATGCCGCAAGCAGCATCAGCATAACACACGCAGTCAGTATGCATATCATTCTCTCCATTATGATGTTTATGATAATTTGAAATACAAATTTTACACTTGTCGCATTCATTAATGTCCCAATCCCTTCACCTAACACTGAACGCATTGACACATTCCTACTAAATGCAAATTGTTTATCGAATAATGGTTACAGGGTGAACGCACTGCATTACACATACAGGCGCAGCACAGGGTGGTTGCGGTTCAAGCGGTTTATTTGCGGCTTTTATGGTTTTATTAGTTTGTCAAGTTATCTGACAGCAATAATGTCCCCACGCTTAGTAGCCTCCTCTCTCTCTCTCTCTCACTCTTTGCCTTTGTCTCTTTAATCACTTGCAAAGTGCTATTCAACGCTGCTTTAATGGGATTCCCTTAGCAAGCTCATTGCTATGCAACGAGTCCTCTTAACAGTCATAGCTGTCAGCTGTGACACAGTTTAAGCTAACTATAGCCACTTGGCTCATTGCTATGTAACTCTTTCTTGATCAAGTTGCTTGCTATGAAACGTTTTCGTAGTTAAAGCTAACTGCTATGAACAAATTCTTTAGCCACTTGGCTGACTGCTATGTAACTCTTGATCAAGTTACTTGCTATGAAACGTTTTCGTAGTTAAAGCTAACTGATATGAACAAATTCTTTAGCCACTTGGCTGACTGCTATGTAACTTTGCTTAAGTTCCTTGATCAAGGTTTTTGTCACGTGACGTTTTCGTAGTGAAAGCTGACTGCTGTGCACAAGTTTTTTAGCCACTTGTCTGACTGCTATGCAACTATTACTTTACCAAGCTGATTGTTATGAAAGTTCTCGCAGTTAAAGCTGATTGATCTGCACAAGTTGCGACTGTTATTAAATTATATCAATATTGACCCGTTCGGTATTGGACCATGCCTCAATTGTGGAAAATTGTTCGCTTTGCAATGCTGCTTTAATGGGATTCCCTTAGCAAGCTCATTGCTATGCAACGCGTTCTGTTACTAGTCATAGTTCTCTGCTATGACACAGTTATAGCGAAGAGCTGTGAGCAAATTCTTAGATGCTTGCTATGAAACTGCAAGTTCTTTTGCCACTTTGCTAACTGCTATGCAACTCTTCCCTGATCAAGCTGCTTGCTACGTAACGTTTTCGTAGTTCAAGCTGATTGTTCTGCACAAGTCGCGACTCTGCTATTGCACAGCACCAATATTGACCAATTCGGTTTTGGAGCATGCCTCAAAATCGTGGTCCACTGCAGCAAATGCAGTGTTATCAAGTGGTCTCCTCGACTTTGACTCGCTTGTTGCGTTTGCTATGCCAGAGCTATTTGATAGTTTGCGTGCGCGCCATCGGGGAACGTTTGGCATTTGCTTTGGAATGCACATTGTTGTTGGTGCTGTTGTTGTTGCTGTTGCTGTCCGCTTCATGTTCCGAATTCCTTAAGCTCCCCCAATTCGCGTTTTGTTGATGTACTACGTAGTTTGCTGCTGTCTTTGGTTTTGGTTTCGGTTTCTGTTTCGTTTCATGCTGGCTGCCTTGTTTTGGGTGCATATGTGTGTGTGAATGTGTGTGGTCTATATCAACGTTTACGTGCTCTTTAAGTTGAAGAGTATGTGTAGGGTATAGAGAAATATTTAGAGAATTTGAATTAGTTTTTAAAGTAACTGCTTAAGCATAATTTGTATAATTTTAAAGTCATTTAATTTAAATTGACTTGAGCAATATATTTGAAATTCAGCTATTTATTTAATTAGTTATGTGGAAGTTTGTAATAATTTTATAAAAATGACTTAATTTACTCAAATTTGTTAAATTTTGAAAAGTAATTTTATGTATTTAATTTGAGTAATATAATATTCCAATAATATATTGTTATACTAAATGATATACTAAACAACATACTAAATGAAATACTAAATAATAAACTAAATATGTAGAAATTAGAATCATTCTCTTAAAAATTGCATAAAAATAGTTTAAATTTTAAATTTGTTATACAACTTTTTATGCTACGAACTTCTTTAGAATCAATTTGATAGTAGTTTAAAATCTATATCTTATTCAAATACGCCTTACAGGGTATCTGCGCGTCGACTTATCAACTCTAAGATTATGCTTACGTCTTCGTATTGTTGAGATTTTTGCTTGGCAGAAGCAACTTTTGTTGAAGCCCCGGTCCACAACGTTTTATAATAAACTTTCGTTTCATGGACTTTTATCTTTGGCTCTTTTGTTGCTGTTCTTGTTGTTGTTGTTGTTGTTGTAGTCGCTTCTGCTGGTTGTTGTTTGCGATTGTTTTTGTTGTTGCGGCTGCTCTGCTTTCGTACAATGCGCGGCGTTTATTATTTCTTTTTTCTTTCTTTTTTTTTTTGGGCTGCACTTACATAATTACATACCGTCATGTAAGCAAGTGAGTGTTTGTTTGTGTGTGTGTGTGCGGTAATTATTGTGTGTTGTTCAACTCTTTTTGTGCCATTTTGTTTACGCACCGGCACAACAATAACAACAGCAACAACAACGACAACAGAATGGGAGACAAAACTGCAAGTAGAACGAGAGACAATCCATATGACAATTGGTTTTCATGCTTTGTTTCCACACAGAGAGAGAGGGAGACTCTGTCAGTCAACTGCTAAATCGAAGTTTAAGTGCCCGCGCGCTCCCGTTTTCCCCATTTCCTATCTCGTTCCCATTCCATTCCATTCCGTTTCGTTTCGTACCGCTAACAATACAAGTTGTTGCTTGTATTGTGCGAATGTAGCGCTCTCGACTTCTGTCTGTCTGTCTGGTTGTCTGTCTGCACATCTTCTTAATTAATTTGACATAAATTGCAAGCATGACACACACGTACGCACACACAAACACACTCTCGCACATAGCGAAAACATTGGCATTGTTCTGACTTTTGTCTACTTTGGCCAAAGACTTAACCAGTTGCCGGCTGCCACAGTCTACGCCAAAAGTTTGCATTCAACTATTGTAACTATGTGTGTGTCTGTCTGTCTCCCTCTTGGTGTGCGTGTGTGTGTGTGTGTGTAAAGACTTCTGTACGCAGACAACTTTCAAGTTAGCAGCTGGTCAATTGCTTGAACTTTGAATTGCTCGGAAGGCAGAGCACAATGTAAATGCTCATACACTTACACACACACACACACTTACACGTGATGTGTGTGGTGTGTGGCGCCACCTATTGTCGGGAATGGCTAGATTGAATTTCTCGATGGTTGCAACTTAAGTAAATATGTGCATGTGTATTATCATCATCAGATGAGTGTAAATATTTGCCTTACAGCGCTGACGATTTTCAACATGCACATAAAAAGCAGCAGCAAATTGCAAAAATGTTCCATTTCCATTTCGTTTCAATTGTTGATTACGCAAAAGCAATTAATTTCAAGCGAAATGTTTAATTTGCAGAAATTTTATCCCTAAGCTTGTCAATGTGTGTGTACCGCTTCCATTTTGTTTCCACGCAGTTGTTCCATTCCAAATGTTTCTCTTAAAATTTGAGAATATTAAATTTGTGCAGTTGGGTTTAGGTTTACATTAGTTGTTTCAATTCCAAAGTTCGCAGTTTCAATTCCAAACGTTTCTTGTTTGTTTCGATTCCAAAACGTTCCATATTCTGTGAAATGTTTAATTTGCAGAAATTTTATCCCTAAGCTTGTCAATGTGTGTGTACCGCTTCCATGTTGTTTCCACGCAGTTGTTCCATTCCAAATGTTTCTCTTAAAATTTGAGAATATTAAATTTTTGCAGTTGTTTCAATTCCAAAGTTCGCAGTTTCAATTCCAAACGTTTCTTGTTTGCTCCGATTCCAAAACGTTCCATATTCTGCAGTTACGCTTTAGTTCACATTACTTGTTTCACTTCGAAAACTATAGTATTTCAAATTTTAATTGCAACTATTCTATGCTTGTTCCAATACCAAAACGTTTTACAGAATTATATATAATACTAATTAGCTATATTTCTAATTTATAATTCTAATTGTTTTATTTCTGAAATAAATCTGTGTCGCAGATTTATCTTGTTCAAATTTCAAAGCTGTAGTTGGCAAAGTTGTTGAAATCCAATTGTTTTGTGCCTTTTTCGATTCCAAAACGTTCCATATAGTTGCGCTTATGTTTACATTAATGGTTCTACTTTTAAAACTATAATTTTTAGTTTTTAATAAAAATTATTCTATGCTTGTTCCAATTCCAAAACGTTTCACAGAATTCTAGATAATACTAATTAGCGACATTTCTAATTTTTGATTTTCAATTGTTTTATTTCTGAAATAAATCTGTGTCGCAGATTTTGCTTTTTCCGATTTCAAAAATGTAATTTGCAAAGTTGTTTCAATTTCAAATGTTTCCATTCCAATACGTTCAATATATAATATGTAATTTTTAGTTTTTAATAAAAATTATTCTTATTTCACACAATTCTAGATAATACTAATTAGCGACATTTCTAATTTTTAATTTTCAATTGTTTCACTTCTGATTTCTGGCTGTCTGTGTCATCTGAAGCTTGTCCATCAACTGCTGGCAAGCACTGTGGGGCGGCATGTCAGGTCTTTTGTTTTGTTTTGTATTTAGAAAGTCGACAATGAGCATAAGGAAATTTTTGAGCCACTTACACGGCAATAATTACCTGACTAGAAGTCCACTTGATTGCGGCAACGTTGAAGGCGATAGCGATGTGCTTTTGGCTGTGTGAGAACTTGTGGCAGCTGCTGATAGACAACGACAACGACGACAATTGGCCTCAATGTCTGTCGCAGTGTCTGCTTGGGTGGCTTCAACTTGGCTGTTGGTTTATTAATTATGTGACCCACCAATTGCCTTCAAATGTTTGTTGCACTGATAACAAATTTGTTGTTGCTGTTGTTATTTGTTTGGTCAGTTGAACAATTTGGCCAGCTTGTTCGTCTAAGCGTGGCAGCTCATCATTATCATTATTATCGTCATCATCATCATCATCACCATCATTATCGACTGCTCACCCACGTTTTTCATTTTCCATTTGAGTTGGCAGTTTTTGGTTTACGGTTTTTCGGTTTGCACATTTGTTAATTTTAATGCCATAATTTTGATGCTTCCCCCTTTTTTCGTGTTTAGCTCGTGTTTGCTTTCTAATCAGCCAGCAGCGCTCTCATTGTTGTTGTTGTTGTTATTTTGTTGACTGCCTGCCTGCCTGCCTGCATTTTCTTTACGTTTCAGTTTTCGTTTTCATTTGGCTTTTCATTTCTTTTAATTTTAATTTCAATTTCAGTTTCTGGCTTTGGTTGTGTTTCTCTCTGTTAATTGAACGCCAGCCAAGCGCTACGCTCTCTCTCTTTCTCTTTCTCTCGTCGATAAGCCCAATTGTAAATATTTGCCCATTTAACTCAATTGAAAATTGCTTTATGCCCACATGCGCCTCGCCACCTCCCCCTGATTGCCCCTCTGGCATTTTTCCGCAACTGCGAAACGAGCGACGACAGTTAATGAAATGTAACGAACATTTTACAATGCATGCATAACTACTTTCCACCCCCTTCTCCCTCTCTACACTCTCTTGTAAAGGGTAAGCTTAGAAAGAGAGAGAGAGAGAGAGAGAGAGAGAGAGAGAGAAATTTTGGTGAAATTTACATTTGTTGTGGTTAGCAATGTGACGAGACTCAAAATGCGGGACACAAAAAGGTTTCATTTTCTTTCACTTTACATCATTATTTTTGTTTTTTTTTTTTTACTATGTTGTTCTTGTATATTTTGTTATTAATATTTAAACAATGTATTAATACTTAATTGGGTGAATGTGTGTATGTCTGTATTAAGCATACGCCTCGCTTAAGTATTTATAGTTTTCGGTGCTTTTTGGGGGAAATAGAATTAGAGTGGAAGCATGGGAACGACCTTGAGCGAGATATGTGGGTTGTTATTAGAGGCAGAAAATAGTTGTGCTACGATAACTTAATATTAGCTGAGGGAAACTGTAATTAAAACTCTATTCGAGTTGTTTTCAAGTGCCGTTTATACCCACTAACCATAGGGAAGAAGGGTATTCTCACATTGTGCTTGCAGGAAATTTAGAAGAAGGCATCTACTACCCTATGAAGTGAAAATATACTTGATCATCTTCAGCGGTTAAGACTATATTGCCATGTCCGTCTGTCTATGTTGTGTGTTAAGTACTTTATTAATATACCAAATATAGCCTATAGTATATTTTTGGTATATTACTACGAGTAGTAGTAGCTTTGGCTGATAATATGGTATATTTGGCACGCTGTGGTATGTTTTGAATAAAATACTATATAATATACTAAAAATACCATTTGGTATATATTCAGTATATTTGTGATATATTAATTTGGTATATTTTAAAAATAATACCACACTATTTTGCTTTTATAGTGTGTCTCAAAGTCGAGCATATTCGTCTGTAGCTTTCTTACTTGTTTTTTACAGGGTATTTGCTAGTCATTCGCCGCTTTGGCTGCCAAGTTGCCTGTTTATGCGTTAACAAAGTAAAACTTTAAACTTTTAATTGTGCAGAACCCGCATTTGAGCTGTCATATTAGTACTACTGCCCTCTCCCTCGTCGCCCTCTTCCACTCTCTTTCTAACTGCGAAAAAGTTGTTGTAGGTTTTCCGGAAATTGCAGTTCTTTAAGCAATCATCTTGAATGTGTTCTTCAGCTGGGGCGACTGCAAGTGGAGAGCAGGAAAGCGAGAGGGGAGAGGGACGTGGGACAACTTTGTCGGCACTTTGCTTTAATTGACCCCAAAGCGTTTTTGGCCACCTGAAACTGAGCCAACACACAAAAATACGCAACAAAAATATTAAAGTGCGTTAACTAAATGCGTTGCCTGGGAGGGTTTATTATAATTGTTTGTTTGTTTTGTGTTGTTGTTTCTGTTGTTGTTGTCCACTTGCTTTACATTTAATTTCTATCTGTGTATTGTTGTTGTTCTTCGTCTTGTTGTTGTTGTTTTGCTGCTGCTGTATTTATTCAAAATTTGATTACGTTTAATTATAATTTTTAATTTTTTGCTCTCCCTCCATTTCTCTCTGTCGCTGTCGCTCGCTGCCACGTTTCTCATTTCCATTTCCATTTCCATTCGCAGTTCAAGTTTATTTTCTTAGCTTTTCTCTGTTGCCCAACGCATTTTATGTGCATTTTCTGTTTTTTGCGCCATTGCGCAAATATTTACTTCGCATAACGGTTGCCTTTTACAGCACACACACACACAACACACACATACACGCACACTCGGAAAGTGACTGTGACTTGTTTGCCCGCTCAAGTTTTTCCGCCATCTCCCAATGACCTTTTCAATTACAAAAAAGTTTATTATTTTTGTTTTTTTCTTTTTTTGCTTTTTGCTGTTCATTTTTCTTTCGCTCTTCTTTTTTATACACTCGTTGCTCGCTAAAAGCAAAAGATGTGCATATCACAAGATAGTTGGCAAAAGCTTTAGTTTCGTTTTCAAGTCACAAACAACAACAAGAATCCTTTGAAAAGTACTTTTGCCATGCTTTTAGATTCGACAGACTTTTTGATGCCCTTTACCGAACACTTGGCAATTATTATTTATGGCTTTTTACAGCTTTTTACACGGCAATTGTAATTCCCTTTTGTCAGGGTATCGTCGTCGTCATCGTAACTTTGCGCTAATAATTAAATTGCCGTTCATAAAAGTTGAACAAGAATTGTAATTATGGAAATTTTGTATTCAAATTGCCACCTGTTGTTGCACAGAAGAGGCTTCTTTTTGTTTCTTGCCTGTTGCCAACTAATTGACAAAGCTCATGGTTTTTTTTTTTTTTGCAGTGTATTCAATTATCTGATCGTTTTTTGTGTTTTCGCTCGTTTTTTTTTCTGCGCTATTGTGCAACAGTTTTAAGCACTTTTGAAATTTACATTTAGTGGAATTTTCACACGAAAAACATGAGGTTATACATTGCCACGCCCCAGCGCCCCCTTGTTGGCATACAAAACAGACAGCGCAAACATATGCAGAGCAATCAAATATAGGGTGTGCTCGACAGTCAAACACCCTGTCAGAATTAGTAAACTCGAAAATGAAGAGTTGGTATTTTAAGATATAAAATAGACAGCGTCAACATATGCAGAGCAACCAAGTGTAGGGTGTGCTCGACAGAAGAATACCTTGCGAGAAGAATTTGTAAAAAGAGTTGAAATGGAAAATAAAGAAATGGGGTCTAAGGTAAAAAACAGAACAGACAGCAAGCATATGCAGAGCAACCAAATATAGAGTGTGCTCGACAGTTGAATACCTTGTGTGAAGAATAAGTAAAAAGAGTTGATCAGAAATATAAAAAATGGGAATTAATATAATATTTTGTTATCTATATTCTTTTCAAACAAATTTATCAATTTAACTAAGTTCATCACACCCGCTTATCCAATTCCTGTACAGGGTGTGCAAAAAGAAAAACCAAAAACTAAAATGTGGCAGCGACAAAGTTGAAGTCGAGTCGAGGCCGTCGTCGCCTGCTCTTTGCCTGCTGCTGCTTAATTGAGCATCAATTAAAAATGTCTCGCCTCATTAAATGTGCGCTTTAACAAAAAAAAAAACTCGAAATAAGAGCAACATTTTTATTCGCTCATCAGCAACAAAACAAAAATAAAAAAAATAAAGCGAAGAAGACGCGTTGCACAGATAAAGCAACTCACTGACTGACTGACTCAGTCATTTCAGATAGTTAAAGTTCTTGTTGTACGCGTAGTTCTTGTTTTTATAGCCTGCGATGAGACGAGACGAGACGAGTTGAGTTGAGTCGATCTTTTGACCCAACTCAACCCAACACAACTGTGCATTATTTAACCACCCACCCAGCCCGTTTCATTCCCATCCATTCCATTCCATCTGCACTGCATTTGCATGGCTTGAGTCAAAGACAAACTCTTCTTGGGGGTATCAGCTTACGTTTGCCAATGCAATGACACCATATTGTTGCTCTTTAATTGAGCTCCTTAACTGACTTCTCCCAACTGTGATGACTCATTTCGTCTGCTGGCATGATTGTGTGGATTCTTTCCCTCCCCCTGTCCCTGTCCCCCTTCTATCGCCACACAGTTGTAGTTATTGCAGCTGGGTGGGTGAATGATTGAAGCTACCAGGAAACGACGAGTCATTTGCTGTTCAGCCATAGAGTTGAGTCAGTCCCAAAGTAATCAGTGAATGAAATGCGGATTGCAAGCTGTGAATGGTTTGTTCTTTCTGTCCATCGCACGTTGTGTATTGTATTTACAACTGGTTGATTGACAGATTGATGGAAATGAATGATACGCTGATTAAGCTATAAATACATCGATTTAAAACTTGTTAATGTATTTACAACTAATTGTAAATTGGAGCATAAGTGATTGACAGATTGCTAGCTTATAAAATACTTGATGTATTGATTGATAGGCTGATTGATATCAATCATTTATTAACAGTTTAAGTAGCAATAGTTTATTGTATATAAAGTTAAATAGTTGATTGATGAATTGCTAGTTTGAATTATAAAATACTTGATGCATTGATTGATGGGGTGATTGATATAGAAATACAATGATTTACTAAGAGTTTACTATTTAACACTAATGGCATTATTTTAGTGTATTGCAAGACTTTGTAGTTGATTGACAGATTGATGGTTTGCTTTATAAATTACTTGATGAATTGATTGATATGGTGATTGACTGCGTGTAAACTGCTTTTTATATAGCAAAACTTTGTAGTTGATTAACTGATTGATGATCTATGACTATGTTTAAACAATGCGTAATTTTTTAATCTTTTGATTTTGAATGTTTTTGTCAATCGATCGATTGATATGCCAATTGTAACGCATATGCTTAGTCTTATATTCAAATGATCTGATTGACTGCGTTTGTTTATGTATTTAGTTCAACTATGTATAATTTTACGCTCCTCAGTTTATACATAATGTCCTTTGATGTGAACTAAATACATTTCAATATGCATTTAATGAACCAAAAGGTTCAAATGTGTTTCAATTGCATTTTCCAAGTCTTGCTGTTGATTATTTTCGATTCGTTTTCCATTTCCATATTCAATGCATTATCAAAACTGATTGATAGTCACCGCCTGCTGCACTCGCTTCCCTTCTCTTTCCCCTCTTTGATCGGAGCAAGAAGTGGAGTCGTGTGATCTTTAACCCAACCCACTTACGAGCATAAATGCTGCATTCATTAGGGGAGGGGAAAAAAAACAGAAAAACAGAAACAAAACATCATCAGTGTGTTGCATATTTCACACCATTTTGGGGGCAGCCTCGAGACTACTCGAGTTCGAGACCGAACCCGAGTCCGAGCCTGAGTTCTGGAGTCCAAATGAAAAGACGAGTAATTATAAGCGACATAACATAAATGCCAAGAGGCGCATATAAATCAGATTACGCATGCCCCCACCTCCTCTTCTTCCTCCCCTTGTGCTCTTCATTTAGTCTGTCGTTGCTTGTCGTCTCGTAAAAAAAGAATAAATAAATAAAGGCAGAAAAAAAAAACAGAAACTTAGATCATAATTAAGAGCGAGAGATAGTTGGAAAGATGGCAAAGGGCAAGGGGAATTACGAGTAGTTACACACACGGCAAGGGGTGGAGAGCAGGAGGAGGGGAGGGGAAGGGGAATCACACATGTTTGACACAGAGATAACATGCATATATATGCATATAGTGTCTGTGTGTGTGTCTGAGTTTAAGTGTATGCGTATCAAAAGGGCAACAGCGGATGTTGCCGACAAGAATTAAGACAATTTTTTTCCCTACTTTTAATTTTTTTTTTTTTTTAAACTAAACATGTGTTGGTGCCTGCGTGTGTGTGGGTCTAACTTCAAAAGGAACTCATGCACTCGACGCTGGCCAAAGATATCCACGAATTGCGCAGCCAAAAGGCGCATAAACAGCAAAACAGCGAAAAAGAAAATACATTTATTTATGTGTGTATTCCAGCTAAATAATGAACTCGAGGGCGTACCACAAGGTACTGCAAACGGGGGTGGGGTGTGGGGTGTGGAACGTGGGGCAGGCGAAGGGCAACACAGCAACGGTGGCGACAGCAAGACTGCTTTTTGAGGCAGGGCAGGGACACAAAAGAGGGCGGCGAAGGGCGGCAAGTATACAAATGCATAAAGTCAGCGCTGTGTTAAGACCAAAAGCAAATGAGCTAGCACAACAGTTACCCTGTATTCTTATTAAGACTAGAAACTAAATGCTATACAAGTGTCATCTCTAGTAGTTGCGTTAGAGATGTATTCAAATCGATAACAACTAAAGTTGACTTGAAAACAAAATATAAAATGATTAAATTAAATAAACTTGATATTATACATTCTAAAAATTAATTAAAAGCCAGCACAGCAGTTACACTGTAATTGTTGTAAGTTTTACAACTAAATGCTTTAATGTTCCATCTCTATCAGCATTAGGGATGGTTCTAAAACTCGATAACAGCTAAAGTTGACCTAAAAAGGAATATGAAATGATTAAAGATGAAATTAACTTGATATTATATGTTCTAAAATCTAATCAAGAACTAACTAAGCAGTTAAATATCTTAAGGTGTCATCTCTAGCAGCACTAGAGATGGACTAAAAACTCGATAACAGCGAAAGTTGACTTTGAAACGCATATCTAGTAATTAGAGGAATGCATAAACTCTTTTCTACTTTGAAAAGCAATGCAGTTACTATATACTTCTAAGGTTTACAACTGTTCATTTCCTAAAGTGTCATCTCTAGCAGCATTGGAGATGGACTTAAAACTCGATAACAGCAAAAAATATGATTTTAATTGAATATGAGTAATTTAAGATGTGTTTATACTCTTCTTTCTTCTGAAATCTACAACAAATGAGCTAGCATACTTCACACAACTGAACATGCCACAAAGTGTCACCTCTAGTTGTGCACATCAATCGATAACTGACAGGTGATAACACCAAAACTGGATATCGAAAACAAAATTGAGTTAAAAAGGAAGTGTTATAATTATTTCTGCCACATATTCGACGACTGCTACATACCCTGAACCTCAAATTTGTATAGGGTATTTAGATATATATAGTATATATCCCGAAAAAAATAAAACCAGATACGCGTAGGTCAATTGCGAGTGTTGTTGCCACACAACCAGTGGCTCTTACACCCACTTGCAACATCATCAATTCGCGACTCCACCAACCGAGCGACACACACATTGTGTGTGTGTGTGTGTGTGCGTGCGAGTGTGTTGATGTTTTTAAAGCTCACCTAACCTCAAATGGTTGGCCGCCGTTGGCTCGAGGCACCGCTCGACTCGATTCGACTCGACTCGACTTGCCTCGCCTCGTCTCAACTTCTCGACTTGTCGACTTGCCGCCTTTGCGCGTTTCTCGGGGATGTGTGTGCAGTGTAGCGCACTTCCTGGTTTGGGTGTGGGAGCAGCAAGCAGCAGCAGCTCCTGTTTGTTAATGAAAAAGAAAAAAGCAGAGAGAAGAAAAATAACAGCAGAATAACGCAATGAGAGAAAGGGGAAGCGCTTTATACATATGCATACACACGCACACACTTACACGGAGTCTATATACATTTATGAACAAAAACAAAAACAAAATAAAACTGGGCAAAAAAAATAGCAAGAGGGGTGTGGGGGGAGGCAAAAAACATGGCTTAGAGAAGAACACGGAAGCATCAACGGCAATGGCAAAAGCAAAAGCAGCAGCAGCAGCGTGTTCCCATCGTCAACGTCGTCGGGATTGTTTGTTTGCTTAGATGCTCTTGGACAGACGCGACTGTCAGACCGACGGACGGACGGACAGACGGACAACATGACTGGGTTTGTTTTTGTTATTTTAGCTCGTTGCCACGTTGCAAGAAGACGCACAACTATTTGCTACATTTTTGCGGCGCTTGTTGAAATTATTTTCATCGCGTATGGAACGTGTGTTGTCCCATTTGTGGCAACGAGTCACTAAGTACTTTTTACGTGCAACTCTGCCACTGCCACAGCCACAGCGACTGCCGCACATGCCACATGCCTGCCCATAACTGGCAAACAGCAAAACTGCCAACTGCCAACAAGACAGTTGAATCGCCAAAATTGACCAAAAATGGCAAAAGAACTATCTGTCTGAGTGTCTCGAATGTCTCGAATGCAATTCCCAACTACTATGTATGTGTGTATGATGAACATAAGCTAGAAAGAAATCTCACAAAGCAGTCTAGCTAGCAGTAGTTCTCTTGCAGAGGAGTAGTCACAGTTTCTTCGTCTCGCAAGATAAGAGAGATGGGAAATGAGCACAAGAACATTGGATGAAGATGAAGAACACACAATGAAACATGTGTAAACACTGTAGATAATGCTGAAGAAATGTGCCACTAAATGAAAGAGACAAGGCCTGCACAACAATACACTCGGCGAAAAGTGCGTGGGAAAGACGAGAGACAAAGAGATTTTTTCCAAATTGATTAAAAACTGCGTAAGCGCATTAAAGCGTGACTGAATGAAATTTATCACGCAAAGAGAGCAGAGTTCTAAAAAGAAGGAGGGAAATGCTTTAAAAGCACAGTTAAAACTGAACTTTTGCATAATTTTCTGTATTACAAAATAAAAGCACATTAAAGCGCATTAAAGTGCTTTTGCTTGAAATTCACATCTCAAAAGGTCAAGAAAGTAGAATAGCATTAAAGCACAGATTTAATGGAATTTCCTTAAATGAAAGCTTTCCCAGCACATTAAAGCTTAAACTTTAGATAAAATGCCGAAACTCCTTTTGAAGCCACATTCCTTGCGACGTCACTTTCAGCTGTTGTCTCATTACTGTAATTACACAACGATTTCAATTTGAAATTACTATCAATCAGAGTTTCCTTTAAGTGTAGCACGGATGGTTAAGCGATTGCAGTAGATCTTTAACTGTGGTGCTCATTTAATTGGTACGCCTTGATTATAATTCACTGGAAATGCTCGTTGAGTGTGCTGCAACTCAGCGTTGTGTTGAGTACAGGCAATAAAATCAAGGCAAGCAGCAACATATCGTTTGTTGTTTGCTCGCTGGTTGACCTGGTCTCACTCCCTCTCTCGCTCTCTCTCTCGCTCTCTCTCTCTCTCTGGCTGTTGTTGAAATGCAAACAGGAAGTTCATATTTAAAAAAAGACCGAGACCGAGAGACACGCACACCGAAAAAATCATCATAAAAATAAAATGAAGAAAACTACGAAAAGAAAGAAGAAAACCCACACAAAAACCCTGACATGCGTGATTGGAGAGGGACAAGGAAGAGAGAGAGAGAGAGAGGGGGAAGAGATGCGGGAGAGAGGTAGGAACCGAACTCAGTTTACAAGCAATTAGCATAAAGCCCTTTGACTTCTGGGCCGCCAACGTTGAGTCGATGACGTTGCCACCGCTGCTGCTCATCAGCTGCTCTTGCTGCTGGCCCCTCACCACGCCCACTAGCCCCCATTCTCCATTCTGCCCGCCTCGAGCCTCTGGGCTTCGTCTAGCGATTGATTGTCTTTTGACTCTGGCCAGACGCATTTCGACGCTGCCTTCTTCAAGCCCACGTATTTTACCTGCCACATGTTTTGCTACGCTAACTTTGGCTGCAGCAAGCATATTACTTTGTTGTGTGTACATATGTGTTAGCTATAAATAAAAACTGTTAATTTATTTATCTATCTATTTATCGTCTGAATGCTAATGATATCTCGTAAAGCTGACGACACTATTTCTTGATGACTTCATATGCAAATGTCGATTGTGTGATGCAACTTTCAATTAATAATTTTGAAGCTAACGCTACTAACATGTTTTAAAAGAGTGCTCTTTATGCAGTATATTTATATACAGTATAGTATATTTATATACTGTATTTTGATATATGTATGTAGTATATTGATATATCGTGTTTATATATGGTATATTTATATAAAGTATATTAAAATGCAGTATATTTGTATACTATAGTAGTTCTTTAACAAATTTCTAAATAAATAATAATAATAATATTAGATGAACTTAATAATATTTTGATTTTTAAATTTATGAATTTTAAAGATACCGCTTACAACTTGTAGTAAACTGTGCTGTAGAAATTCAGTATATTTTTATACTATATCTTTGTACATTTGCTAAAATGCGTCTGAAACTGATTGGTAATTTATTTCTTCTGCTGACTTATGAACAATTTTTGTTGGATACCAAGTATGCTTTAAGGTCTCAATTCGATTCTCCGCATCTATTTGCAATTCACTATAAATTGCTTACAATAATTGTTTTCTTTTTGATAATTTCTGTGGGTTTTACTTAACATTTTTTGTATACTCAAAATTGAAGAACATTTTCTTCTATTGCAAGCAAGCATTACAAAATCTATTGTTAAAAGATGAAGGTATTAGTTGCTCCACTTTAATGATTAATCACGTTGCATTTGAAAAAGCCTAGGGTATTGGTTAAGTCGGGGCAACTGTGGTCTCGCCTCTCCCCTCACTAATCTGGTTTACCTATGTCTGTTTTCATTGCGTGTTTTTCTTTTTTGTTCGTTTTGTTTTCTTTATGTTTTGTTTTTTCTTTATGATTATTTCTAGTTTTGTTTGTTCTTGTTTGTTGTTTGCCTTTCTTTGCTCGGTTTGTTGTCGCTGTAATGCATTTAAAAGTCATTAGTCGCAGGCCTTTGGGTGCAACACCGCAGCAGCAGCAGAAGTGGCAGCAACGGTGGCAGTGGCAGTGGCAGCTTCTTTCGATCGCTTGTGCCACGCCCCTTTGGCCATCTCCGGCAGCAATGCACTGTCATTAATTGTCGTTTAGTTTGAGTATATGTATAAGTACTTAGTGCGCTCCCTACTTGGATTATTATTATGATAATACACTACAAATGGGAGGGTAATATGAGTTTTTAAAAGAGAGACTTTAATAGAACTGAGTTGAATATAGAAAAAAGTAAAGAAAGTTCAGACGATCATTAAACTAAAAGCTGAACTACATCAAATTAATATGCTTGAAAAAATACCAAAATATACCGAAAGTTATATTTGGTATATTAGTATAAATTTGCACTCGAAATATACTGTAAATATGCCAGATTGTCGATCAAAGTAGGTAACTTGTTGCAGAACTTTCTAGATATTTCTATATTTTTGTTAAAGAGAGAATTCAAACAATCGAAGCTGAGCTGAATATAGAAACAAGTCAAAAAAGTGCAATCGAGTATGCAAAACTATGGCGTTTTAGTCTTAAACTACACCAAATTAATATACTAAAAAAATACAAATATACTGAAGACTGTATTTGGTATATCGGTATATTTTTACTTACAGAATATACCATAACGTACAAAATATACCAGATTATCAACCAAAGCATCCCAGCTATAAATAACTTGTTGCAACACTTTCTAGGTATTTTTTTTTTTCGAAACTTAAAAGACTTAATTAGGGTATTTGATCTGTGGCATCTGTGTCGGTGTGGCAAGCTACCTGATTATTCTTTTTGTTGTCTTTCCGCTTTTGCCATCGTTCTGCATCGTTTGGGCTTCTCCTTGTGCATAATTATGTCCATTAGCGCAGCTCGCAGGTCCGTTGCAGGAGGCGGGAGCTATTTGGTATTTGGGATGAATTGTCTTAACACGTTTTGGCACAACTTCAAATAAATTTGTGCGACGCACGCAATGCACATAAACCCATCAGATATATATCTGGATATACATATATAGTATAAATGGAGATGTGTGTTACACGTGAGCAATCAATAAAAATGTTGAACATAAACACATAAAATAGCACACGAACCGAGAACTGAGAACTGAGAACGGCGAACGGAATCAACAAAATATATGTACATAATTTAATTTCACATAAACAGTGTGCAAATTTTTGCATATTTCACTTTGGCTCCGGCCTATTTATATTGCCCATTCGAGCGTCTAGCAGACCGTGTGGCAAAGAATCGTTGGTGGCATCGAGGCGGGTGGGGGGTAGAAGGGGGCGTGGCAGCAATCACGTCGAAACACTTAACACGCAATATTGGCCCAAACATGGCAAAGAGACGAAGGCAGAGCAGCAACCCGATGCCCAGACTTCAATCAAAATGTGTGGCAAGCTAAAAAGGGTAATGGCCAGAGCGGGGAATAAGAGAGAGCGAGTGAGAGAGAGAGAGAGAATATGTTACAGTGCTCTCTCGTGTCGTAAGTAACACAAGTAACACTGGCAAAAGTTACTGTTTACAACGCTCAAAAGGCTGAAGAAAAACTTGGCAAAAGTGCTTCCTTGCTCAACTGTTTCAACAGCAGCAGCAGCAACAACAGCAACAGCACAATAATGTCCTTGCCACACACACACACTTACAACACAGAGCACTGCACTTGCCTCTTGCCCCAGCACTGGAGCAATGCTCTTTTGCCTCATCCATTTCAATTATGAATTCGTCCTTAAAGTGCTCTCAAATTAGTTTCAAATTCTGTGTACATATTTGAATAAGTAATCAGTTTATCAATTTTAAATGCTATAGTACACAAAAATCTATCGTGATGAAAGTCGTCTATTCCATCAATCGATCCCAAGTTGTGCTTTAAGTGCACTTCAACTATATTAAAATGTGAAAAGCAGGGCACATTAATTTCTATAATTATTAAACACTATTTTCTGTGCACACTTAAGTGCTATTAAATTATTATTTTTCTTTCATTTATTCGCTCTTTTTTCCTAAACACAAAAATATTAAAGTAGAATATCTTTAATAATATTAAATCAATTTAAGGCATTCTTAAACAGCTATTTTCATATTTTAAAATATACAATTAAAGTTCTAAAAACAACTTAATTTTAAGAAATTTCTGTATCTTAAAATTTTACCATAATAGTAATTTATGGAAAAAACTTTTTCTTTATTTTTATAACAATCATTTATGATTAGCTGTTTTTAAAGTTAACTCAAATTTCTACACAAGTTTATGAACATTTTCTTTAAAAGTTTTTTAAATTATTTGCATATTTGTTATACTCTAATTTATTTATTCTGTATACGAACAATTTATGCTTATTTCCTTTTAAAGTTGACGAACTTATTTGCATACCAGCTTAGCACAAATTTCTTTATTTTTAAAGCAAACCATTTATGATTATTTACTTCTAAAGTTAACTAAATTTCTTTACTTAAAAATGAAATCATTCGTGATTCAGTTGCTTTCGTTGTTTAGGAAATTATTTGTATACTTTTTAAACAAAGAAATGCAGTATTTATATTATATTTTATGCAAATTTATAAATATTTATATTAAATATGAATTTATGATAAGTTGCTATTGCTTCGCTTGATGAGCTAATGAATTGGCGCAGTGAATCAGCTGGCATTAATCAATCTGCAAGAATTTTGCAAACAATAATTTTCAAGAAAAAATTTGCCAAATGATTGACAAAATGGGCATGCCTCGTTGTTGCCGGGCAATGTTGTGTGTGTGTGCGTGTGTGCAGAGGAAAGGGAAAGGAAAAGCAAAAGGGAAACAGAAGATGGAGAAATGCTTTATTTATTTTTAACATTGATCGGCGAACAGCTGAATGTTTGTTGCGATGTGTCATGTACAGACAGTTGTGCCCCACTCTCGCTTATTCCACAGAGAGAGAGAGAGACAGACAGTCAGACAGATATCCTTACTCCCCATCCCTCTTTCGCCCCTTATCATTCCTCCCTCCCCTCCCCAGCCATTGTGCTCAGTGCTGTCGCAATCAAATGGCAATCCACTTGGCAAGACATTGGCGCAGTCGCGTGTGCCGCTTGTCACATTTTATTTGATTTTATTTCTATGCTGCCAGAAGAGTGTTTCTCCCCTTCCCCTTCCCCTTCACCAATACTCATACATAATTTACGCAGTGTGTTTGTGTGTGTGCGTTGTGTTGGCTTTTGGCACCCGTGTTGAATAAACAATAACAAAAGGAGACGAGCAACAAGCTGAAACAACGTAACAATTTGTTGTCAAAGATTTCGATGGAAATATGCAAACACACATCTGTATATATGTGTGTGTGTGTGTGTGTGTGTTTGTGTCCTGCTTTCCCCCTTTTCTTGCTGCTCCACATATCCATCTTTTGTTTTGTGCAACATTTCATTGTTTTTTTTTTTGGGGGGAAACCAACTGCTGCTTCTGCTTCTGCTGCTGGCCAATTTTGAGGCGTTAAATGTTTGACAGCTTCTCTGCTGTCGAGACTTGAGCACATATTTTGTCGCATTTAATTAGGCAGATAACACGCGACATGAGACAACGACAACGACAACAAAAAAAAAAAACGCAACAGCAGAGGGACGCCGCCAGTTCATCATCATCATTTAAAGAGAAGCGAGAGAGAGAGAGAATTGTTATTGTTTATGTGGCATGCGACAAAAACGCGACATCACATAAAAATAAAATTATAAAAACCTCACTATAAATAAAATGACATGAAAAAGGGGATTTAACGCAAGCACTGAAACATCTGAAACTGAAAAAAAAAACAAAAAAAGATACAGTCGAATGTGCTCGACGGTGACATACCCTGTACATAAATACCAAATTTATATACCGCAAAAATACTGAAAATGTACCAAAGGTATATGGTATATTGATAAAGTACAAAAATTCAAAATACACTGCTATATTTGGTATATTTATATACTACTACATTAAAAATATACCACAGAGTGTAAAATATACCGCGTCGAGTATACTGAACTGTGTCGAAATAGTGCGTTAGTATACTTAAAATATACCAAAGAATATACTGCAAATACTAAAATACATACCAAAGGATTTGCTTGGTATATTGACATAAATATACACTATAGAGTACTAAAATATACCAGATTGTCAGCCAAAGCTGTTAGGACCCTATTGATTTTAAAATTTTCTTCTGATCGCATCTGAATTATTTTTGTTATTGTTGTATATACCCTTCTACTCTATGTATATTAATAAAGTACAAAAATTCAAAATATACCATATACTATATGAAATACACTGTTATATTTGGTATATTTATATACTACTACATCATAAAAATATACCACAGAGTGTAAAATATACCGCGTCGAGTGTACTGAACTGTGTCAAAATAGTGCGGTAGTATACTTAAAATATACCAAAGAATATACTGCAAATACTAAAATATACCAAAGGATTTGCTTGGTATATTGATATAGTACCACATTTAAAATATATACTATAGAGTACTGAAATATACCAGATTGTCAGCCAAAGCTGTTAGGACCCTATTGATTTTAAAATTTTCTTCTGATCGCATCTGAATTATTTTTGTTATTGTTACTCTATGAATAGTGGGTATACAAAATACTGATCAGCCTTTGCGTTGCTGCGGCAAGATTAACTGTAAGTTCAAACACGCTGTTGACCCCGTCAGCGAGACTCTTTTTGATCTTAGCATTTTATACTTCATTAAAATTTAATTTACATTACGTTTTATTATAAACTAAAATGTGTGTAAATATCTTTTTGAATTAACTTTGAAATTTATTAACCATACTTACTTTCCATTTTTTCTCTTTCTAGGTAAGTTCATGACGTTGCATTCGCTTTAAGAATTATGATTTGGGAATCTTAGCGTAAGTTGAAATATATTTTATATGTTAGGGAACTTCAGTCTGACTTCAATTTCGTATTGAAACATTTCAGCTACATAAAATGCTTATTGCAAATTGAAATGGAAATTGAACTCAAATTCGAATCTGAATCAGAATCTGAATTTGAATTTGAATTTATGTAAAATTCAAGTTCTACAATCGAATCTTGAAAGCGCGTTGCTAGACAATCAAATTGTCAAGTATTGCCAAGAGTTCTTTTTTGCTGATTTCTTTTTTGCATTTCATATTCATTATTTATTTTGAATATAATCGTTTGTATGCTGCCTTTTTTTTTACTCATGTTGTGTGTGGCATTGCAACAAATTGCTTTAGTTTGCCACCGCCGCAATACAAAGTCAAATTCTTTCTTTGGCGGTGCTGCTTCTGTTTATGATTATTATTCCGTGTTGTGAGGTTTTTTTTATAGTATGTATATTGTTGTCTCTGTGTGTATGTGTGTGTGTTTGTTGTTGATTACTGTTGTTGGCAGCAAGTTCATTTGATGGGTTGCGCTTGCAGCAATTTTTCCAACTGTTGCCTTTATGTTGATTATGTTTTACTGCGCTTTTCGCTTTCTTCTTTCTCTCTCTCTGTCTCTCTCTCTGTCTCTGTCGACGCTTTTCATATGCAGTTGTGTTGGCCTTTGCTTTATTTTTCATATATGTCACATACCTTCTAAATTGGCTCGCGGTAAAAATGCAAATTAATTGAATTATTTTTTGCGCTTTTCAATTTTCTTATTTTTTATTTTCTACTCTAGGCAGCACAATTAAATTTCCCCCACAAGAATATTTCTTTGTTGCTGCCAACAACAAAATATATAGTTTTTTGGTTAGAGTATTCACTGTGTCGTCGCAACTTCTCTTCGTTTATCTACTTGTGATTTTCGCTTTTGTTGAATTTACAGGCCCCAAGGATTGAGGTTATATACATACCATATACTATATAGTATATTATAGTATATGTAGTATAATAAAAATGCATATAAATTATGTTGAAATTTTATGTTGACACAATTCGCGTTTCATTTCGTTGCAATTCAGTTCAGTTCAGTTTCAGAGCATTTTCACATGCCCCAGCCCATAATACTTAATAAACCATAATTTGGTTTGTGTTGTGTCCGAATGAAATGGGAATAACGAAGACAACGAAATAGTGCATAAAACGTTCATTCATATTTTCAATTAAGTAATTGATTGGCCCTTTAAATGGCTGAGCATAAGACAGCAGTCGGTTGGAGACGACGCCAAATCGATGAGAGAGTTAATTAATTTCAGTTTCGAGCCTATTTCGACCTATTTTCCTTTTTTTTTGTGAAGAGTTCAGCTCTGGAGGAGGTCAGCAGCTCGCTGGGCGCCATTAAATTTTATGAAAATCGAAAGTCGACGCAGTCGAGTTTCACCTGTCTTAAATATATATATCTCAAAGTGTGTGTGTGTGTGTGTGTGTGTGTGTGTGTGTGTGTGTGTGTGTGTGTGTGTGTGTGTGTGTGTGTTCGCCCTAAGTCAACGTCAAAATGTCAGACGCGAGGCGAGGCGAGGCTAAGAATTCCAGCAGAGCTCCTTTTTCGGCTGTCTCCGTCTGTTCTTTTCTTGAAACAGCCGCTTAATAATCAAACACACACACACACACTCACGCACACACTCTTCACACACACTCACGCACATGAGGCCATTAAAAATGTGTAGCCTACTTTGCAGCGCCAAAAGCCAACGACAACAGCAAAAGCAAAAGCAACACAAAACACGCTTCAAACCGTTTTTCAATGTCAATGAACAGTTAAATTTGGAGGCACGCTAATTGGCAATAGAGCTGCGCAATAATTCACAGTTACACAAATTCACAAAAATCACGGAACTGCCATCATCACGTTTTTTGAATTATTAGCCAAAACGTGATAACTGCCATCAAGATATTGTGTATGTTAGACTTTATGTGTAGATAGCAGCAAATGTAGAGCGAGAGGTCGACTTGAAATAATAACCTCTCAAGCATTAAATATATCTATGCGTGTTGCAGGCTGAAAGCTGAATTAATTGTATAAGAAATAATCGAATATTTCGGAAATTTCTTAATCGATACTTTAGTATTATAGTCTTTGAAATGATGGGTGAAATTTTAACGTTCTTTGAAAAAGAAGTGAAAATTTTTGAAATTAATTGGTATTATTATTTAAAAAGAGCTATCATTAATCATCTATAATATAACATAATATATATATAATATAACAGTATATAATATAACAGTATTTATTATGATTCCTAAAAATTTGCTTACGATGAGATAAAAACTGCTGAATTTGTCAACGCAATTCTTTTGTATGGGAAAAAAAAGTCTTATTACGGGTTTTAATAGCTTTGGCTGACAATCTGGTATATTTCATACTTTATGGTATATTTTGAAGATACTTTTTGGTATATTTTGAAGGTAATACTATATCAATATACCAAAGACAGCCTTCTGTATATTTTGAATGTAGTGCCCTTGTTATATTTTTATATTTTTGCAGTACATTAGTTTGGTATATTTTGTATAATATACTATATATATTATAATAATACCGCATTCTTTTGCCTTTATTTAAGATGAATAGCGGGTCTTTCATTGTCAACATCACTCGACTGAAGTTTTTTTACTTGTTTATTATTTGTTTGAAATTTTTACTCTCAGATTAATAATAAATAAATTAATTAGTCACTAAATTGAATTACAATTTATTGCGCTAAGAATTATTAAAATATTTGTAATGTTTTTATGCACAGATTAATAGTTGAAAAGCGCATTCTATAATAATAATAATTTGATTATTACTTGTTCGAAAAAAACAGCTTGAATATTTGATATTGTGTTGCCAAGTAGATGTAACCAATTTTTATGAAGCCTTTGAACGCATTTTATTTGGCACATTTATTTGTTTGCTGCTGAAAAAGTCAAGTTTTTTGTTCAACGGATAGTTAAATGTTTTTATGGATTTTTCATAGCCGCCAGCGAAATGCAAATAAATATGTTACAATTTCGTTATTATTGGATTGAAGTGAAATCAAATTTATTTAATTAAATTTAATAAAATCGCTAAGCTATTAAAGAAGCGCATATGTAAAACGAGACTGGGAAATGAAGAACGTTTTTTAGAGGCATTTATATTCGTTACCTGTGACAATCGTTAATCATTTCTAGCAAGCGAAAGAGTGTGAGAGAGAGAGAGAGAGGAGAGGAGGAAGAGAGAGGGAAATGGTTTCTGGTTAGCAGCGCTTTATTGCTAATTAACAAAGCCAATTTGTGAGCAGAGAATGAGTGAGAGAGAGGGAGAGACGTTTGAGGGGTTGGTTGTGGTTGCGTGGCTAATTTTGGCCTCTATATGTGTGTGTGTGCGTGTGTGTGTGTGCGTTTTCCACTTGGCTGTTAAGTAAAACTAATTTTCAAAGTCAATGTCGCGAAGTTGTTGCTGGGTTAGCTTTTTAGAGAGCAGCTTGTTGTGTGTTGAGCTCGGCAAAAAAGTTGCTTGAGTGTGTAAAGTTTTCATTTTATATTCATGATAGAAGCACACACACACACAATCACACACACTAATACACACACAACTAACACATGCAAAGCGGCATTCGATGTTAGAAGCTCGTTGAAAACTTTTCGACTTTTCGGTGCGCACAATTCAATCAGCAACAACAACAATAGGACGAAGAAGAAGAAGCAGAGTGGCACATAACTACACACACACACACACACACGCACAACAAAACCGTGTTGATTTGCCTGAAAATGTGCTGTTGCTGTTTTTTTTTTTTGGCTGTAAACCATTTTCATTTCCCATTGGCAAAAAGTTGCTCAATGAAATTCTCATTTGTAAGTTTCGCCAGTCACTGTTATAGGTATGTGTGTGCGTGTGTGAGTATGTTTGTAGTAGGTGTATGTGTGTGTGTGTGTGTTTTGTAGTTTAGTAGTGTGATTGATATGCATTCATCTTATTCGCAATTGACAAGCAAACGTGGCGCTTTTTAGCTTGTTTTGCCCCAACTCTAATCTCCCTCCCTCTCTCTCTCACTCCCACTCTTTCTCTCTCGCTCTGTTGCAGTTGCATTTAATGCAGTCATTAAATAGTTAACACATTGCAAACAACAGCAGCATCATTTGCTCATTCCATTCGATTCCATTCATTCAATCTATTCAATGCTATTCATCAATTTGTCTCGCCACAAATTCATTTTGCATTTTGATTTAAAATGAATTAGTCGTCGTTGTCGATGCTGTGGCAACCATCCACACCCCACCACCACCACCACCGCATTGACAACAGCAGTCGCATCCGGCTCAACTTGAGCATTTAGTGGCCACTTGCGAATACTCTGCACTTTGCATGGTATATGCCAGTCTGTCAGACATTTTGAGCGCAAAAGCTTAGCATACTTTAGAGCGCGACTAATTGTGAAAGTTACTAAATACTAAAAGTAACTAAATACTATATGTAAATAAATACTAAAAGTAAAAAATAAAGCCAAATAAATACTAAAAATACTGCAAATTATAAATACTAAAGATAATAAATACTAAAAACAAAAAAATACTAAAAGTTATAAATACTGAAAATAAATAAATACTGAAAGTAATAAATACTAAATGTAATAAATACTGAATGTAACAATACTGAAATTTATTGATACCAAAGGTAATGCATACTAAAAACAAAAAATACTAAAAGTTATAAATACCGAAAGTAAATAAATACTAAATGTAAATAAATATTAAAAGTAAAATACTGCAAGTTATAGATACTAAAGGTAATAAATACTAAAAACAAAAAATACTAAAAGTTATCAATACTAAAAGTAAATAAATACTAAAAGTAATAAATACTAAATGTAAAAATACTGAAATTTATAGATACTAAAGGTAATGCCTACTAAAAAACAAAAAAATACTAAAAGCTAAAAATACTGAAAGTAAATAAATACTAAATGCAAATAGATATTAAAAGTAAAATACTGCAAGTTATAGATACTAAAGGTAATACATACTAAAAACAAAAAAAGGTTAAAGTTATAAATACTGAAAGTAAATAAATATTAAAATATACAATAAACAAATGAATTTTTGGACTGTTTTAATAACTTGATAGTTGCCTCTAAATTTGCTGTACCTTAGTTTCTATATAAAGTACAGGTATTTGTTAGTCGTTCAGCTTGCGTCAAATCAAATCAGTTCATTATGCAAATGAGCATTAATTTATTTATTTATTTTTTCGTTTTGCTTCTCTTTCACTCGTTTTAAGAACATTTTAAAATATGTTTTGAGCACATAATTGGCGCATCATTTCAATCGTTGTCCGCTTCAAGAGTTGTTTATGCTTGAGTGGTCCAAGCGGAGTGGGAAAGAGACAGCACAGAGGAAGAGAGATAGAGAGAGAGAGCAATGCTCCCACTTTAGATGTGTGTGTAATTGCAAATGGCAAAAATGTGAAGGTTTGTTCGACTGCAAAATCAGTTGAAAAATGCACTTTAAGGGGTTGCTGACTGCACACACACACACACACACATACACTCACACAAATGCAAAAACACACACACACACATACACGCACACATGGCATATGTCCAACAGACAGTTGTTGCTTCCTGAGTTATGTTTGCTTACACTTTTCTCTCCATTTTTTGTATACAAAATATTTGATGCAAATATAAAAATACATATTTTTTTCAACAGCAGATGCACAAAAGGGAAGGCGGTGGGGAGCTGAGTGTGGGGCACATTTGTTGCACAGTAATTGCTCCTTTTGCCAGCGTCTCTCTTTCTCTTTCTCTCTTTTGGTTACTCTTTCACTCGTGGTAACTACTTCAGTTGCACATCTGCTTCTTCTTTGCGGTTGTCGTTGTCATTACGGCCAAATTGCCGTCTAATTTGGTAACCTTAAATTGATTGAGACGAATTAGCATTTGTCCATTGAATGGAGAACGTATTCGTAGCAAGTTATTTATTCATTCATATTGCAAGTGAATATGTTTTTTTTTCTCTTTTGTTTGTTGCCTTGGCTAATGATCTGCTGGCTGAGAGAGACTTTCGTCTTACGTCCATTTGCCAGTTGACAAATTTTGTACATTTTGACATTTCTGCTTTTTATATATAGTATAAATCAATACTTGGGAAATATACAGTTAAGCTGATTTCCATATTACCGCAGTTCGTATTTTTGGGGCGAAGAGTGAGTTGTTTTTGCTTGAGCAGCTTTTGTTTGTTTTGTCCAAGTTTTGTTGCTTTAATCTTTGGCAACAACAAGCACTCGACAACAGCAACAGCAACAGAAACCGGAGGCGAGAGCTTTGAAATAAACCCTTTTGCTTGATGATTCATTCATTCATTCATTCAGTCATGAATAAATCTGCTGCTGCAAAGAGCTTTCTTTTTAGCCAACATTTCCCTCTCTCTCTCTCTCCCTCGTTTTGGTTTCTTTTTTTTCACAGATTTTTAACTGCCTTTGGTCTTGGATCTTTTATTGTTGTGTCCTTGTCGCTTGTTTGCTGTTATTTAGGCAATTAGCCTAGGTCAGCTTCTTGATATACCCTGTAAACAGATCGCTTTAGATTTGCATAGCATTTAAATGCAATGCTAATGAGCTGTGTGCTTGAAGTCTATTACTTTATAGCTGCCTGTAAATTGCACATCGCAAACTTTTCGGTACACGAAAAGTTTTTCGCTTGCATTCCATTTGCATAACTTTACCTTTAAATTTAAGGGGTATCTCTTAGTCTTACGTTGATTTTTTTTTTTGTATTTTTCTCCTCTCAATGACTTTGTTTTTATAATTAGATAAGATGCACCATAAATGTGCCCCAGCTGCAACAGCAAAAGCAACAGCATTCGTGTATTTCCCCTCTTCAGGCGCTTGAGGGCAGCTTCCATTTTCCATGTGCGTTGCACTTGGATGCGTTAATTAAAATAAAAACACAGCTGCTTATCGCCCAGCGTCGAGCAGTTGTCGAGTTGTTCTGCTGAGTGTGTGTGTGTGCGACAAGGGAGGGGGGCGGAGGGCGGGGGCATATAACTTTTGGCTGTCAGACAAGAGGCAAGGCAAGCGATAACAACAAAAGTTGACTGCACTCAGCAGCGTTCTATCTCTTTTACTCACTCACTCTCTCCCTCTCATTTCTTCGTGCACTTATTTAGGAATTATGCGTCAAGGCGCAACTTTGCAACACACACACACACACTCACACATGTGTGTGTGTTGCACACTTTTGCCGTTGTTGTCAACAACTTGTTCCTACTGCTGGGGTTCATTCGGCAAAAGTTTTTGCGAGCAGCTCGACGCCAGCTCAGCCCAAAGACAACTAAATCCTTCCAGGCACACACACACACACACACAGAGAGAGACACGTATGTGCATGTTGCAACATGTCTGCAGTCTAGAGTTCTGAATTCACACAGTGAAAGAAATTATGCTCTAAAAACAGGAACTGTATTTTAAGTGCCTAGTAAAGATTTCGTTAATCGGAATTTCAATCTTAAAATATGAAATGTTTTTGAATTAAATTTAGCTTCTTCAATGAAGAATTTTTCTTCTCAAAACTTGATTATTAAATAACATAAAATTTCTCTTAATTACGCTCTTAAAACAGGAATTATTTTAACTATACTATTTTAAGAAAAATTTTAGAAAAGATTTTGAATATAAGAATTTCTATCTTAAACTATGATATGTTTTTGGATTAAACTTCATATTAAAATAAACACTTTCCGCCTTACAACTTGTTTATTAAATATCATATAATTTCTTAACAAACAAGTTACTTTTGTATGTTTATACAAGAATTTAATTTTTATAAAATTCTGCTAGTTTTGCTTCACATTTGCTATATTTGTATTGTGAAATAAAAATTTGAATCTTATCAAAAAAAGTGTTTACATCTTAGAAGAATTTTTTATTGCCAAAACATGATTGATAAATGTTTAACCGTTTCGAATAGTTTCTATAGTGAAATGTTTAATACTTTCTGAAATAAAACAAAAAATCCCAATCCTAAAACTATATTTTGAAAGTACTTACCAGTCTATAAACACGATTATTAAATGTTTAACAATTTCGAATGTACAACAACAAATTTTACATCTTAAAACCAGATTATACATTGTTTAAAACCTTTTATAATAGAACAAAAGTTCTCAGCCCAAAAAACCATATATTTTAAAATCTTTTAAAAAGCATTTTGATTTAAGAGTTTATAAATTTTGTAAAGGATTCCTCATGTTTTTTGTATGCCTTCTGAAATGAGGAAAATATACTGAAAATAGGAATATTTGTCGTCTTAAATTTGATTTAGTTTTTCGTCTTGATTTGATACTCTTTCTGCAAAAGTAATTTCTCTCAGTGTATGTTGTATCCCCCAGTCCAGATGCGACTACATTATTGCCGCTGTCGCCGTCGCCATGACTTGGGGCAACAGCAGTGAGAGAGAGAGTGGAGGTGGAGGTGATGGAGGGGAAGGGGAAAGGAGGACTGGCTGCTGTGCTGTTACGCCGTCTGTTGGCTGGCTGATTGAATTGCCTGATTGCTCTGATTGCCGCCGCCAGACATCTGACGTCCGACGTCGTCGTCATCGTCGTCGTCGTCATCGTCATCATCTTCATCGTTCAAACTAAATTAAGACACTTCAATTGGGTGCCCCTCGCCCTCTTTACTTGGCTTATCCTTGCTTTGCGTCTAGCTGCCATCCTGCCTGCAGCATGCAAGACGACCCGCACAATTGGCAGCCAAATGCCAAAAAGTGCTCATACTCAAAGCGAAACAAGATACAAATTCATAATAATAATTGAAACAGTTAGCAAGCTGTAGTTGAGCAGTAGTTAATGTTCTGTATACCCTGTAAATTTCGAGGCTGACTCAAAAGGGTTCATCTTTCGTTAGATGAAATTTAATGCTACACTCTTTAATGAACTCGAACTGAAAAAGCGATTGCCACACATGTTTTTTTTTAACTATAAATTGTGCTGCATTTGGCATCGCATCTCGTCTTCGTCTTCGTCTCTCCCTCGTTTGTCATAAGGTGAAAAAAGTTGAGCAAGTTGTGTTTGTATTTATTACTACTATTTGCTTTGGCGAATGAAATTGTCGAATATAAAACAAGTTTTACGATTCGCCAGGCGTGCATCAACACTTGGTCATAATATTATATATACTATATCTAGTATATACTATATATACTAGCACTCGCTCTCATCTTGTTTATTTAGTTTTTTTGGTAGGGGGATTTCCCAGTGAGTGCATTAAGCAGGAAATGTGTTTAGTGCAGCGTTTTGATGACTTTCTTATTATTCTTATTATTATTATTATTACTGTTTGTAAGCAGTTGCCCCATTTTCCACTTTTTTCGAGAGTGTGCGCGAGATAAATGTCTGCTTCAAGTGTTGGGCAAGCGTTTTGCCATTACACATTCGATTGCAGTTCATCTCGATATAAATGAAGGGCGTCTCTCCCCACAACAATAACATCGACATCAACAAGTAGCAAGTGCTGCTCATCTGCAATTTGCTGCTGTCAACGCTTGCTACACGCTTTTAATGCAAACTATTGCGTTTTATTTCAATTCGATACACTTATCGAGTGTGGAAGCGGTCAAAGCACTTTACTTGCCATTGATTGATTAATAGATATGAATTCGTTTCGCAATTATTTCAAATTAGGCAAATTTTTTATTGTATGTGATTGAGTTTTTGGGACACATCGGTTATTTACATAGGAGTACATGTTTATGAAATTGTGATTTTATGATACTATCGATAGTTAATAGAAAATCGATAATTAAATCGAATAATTTGTTATTGATGGCAGGATTTGTTGCATAAACATATGAAAATATATGTTTAATTTTGATCATACATATATGGCTATCGGTAGTTAACTTACTATCGATAATTATATATTGTTGTTTTAATATATTTAAATATTAATGATTTACATACACTTCAATCGATAGTACGATCGATACTTAAGTCCAATTATTTGCTATCGGTTTGCTTATGTGTTTGCATGTCACAAATATATAATCATTTCAATTCGGATCACACATATATGATACTATCGCTAGTTATAGTACTATCGATTATTATATCAAATGATTTCGTGAACTGGTTTATGTTTTAATTTCAATCTTGCATTGATGATGATATCGATAGTCAATTTACTATCGATAGTTAGATCGATTGTTTGTAAATTAAATCTCTTTTTCTTCATATGCATAATAACAAATTTAGCGACAAAACAGACACTATTTGATATTCCTATTCACCGAAAATAGCTTAATTTTTGTATATTATAATATCGATAAACCGGCAACAGTCGATAGACTATTTGTGCTCAGTGTGTTTTAATTATTAATGCGCTGCCATTTATTTAACATTGTCAAGTGCATCTTTGGTGCACAATCCCAGTTGTCAACTGAAAAGGGCAGCTGTCAATGCTTTGGTTGAGTCGCCCAGTTGCCCAGTGTGGCACAGCGATAATGTCACAGCGAGTGAAAATGATGCACGCACCGAAAGAAAAAGTTAATATTTATCTGCTAAAGTTCTTGTCGTTGTTGTTGTTGTCGGAGATTTTGTGGCTTGTTGCTAAAAGCAAAGCAAAGCGAAGCGAAGCGAAGTGAAGTGAAGCGAAATGTCAAGCGTTGCCGCCTTTGGTTGGTTGTCTGGCACTGAGCTAAGCGACACATATTTCATGTGGCAAACTAAAAATTGCAATGCAACAGTGGCAACAACAATTTGGGTTAAAATGATTGTGCCACACAAAAGAAAAGCCAATATAGAAGAAGTGGAAGAGAGAGACGCAGAAACAGAACAAAAGAACAAGAGCAAAACAAAAAGGCAAATTGAACAAAATAAATATATATGTGTGTATGTGTGTGTGTGTGTTGCAACATTGCTCAATGTTTTGCTTGTTCGTGTTCTTTTTATTATGTTTTTTTTTGTTATGCTATCGACACTTGGCGCTTTGTGCTGCCAACGAGCCAAGGAGTTCGTCCAGCGATCGTTCACTCTGTGCCACTTTTAGTTGCGCACACATGAAACTGACCCTGCCACTAGAAGGGGCATGCTGTGGCATGCGGCATGAGGCGTGAGGCAGGGGGCAGGTGGGTAGCATGTAAAAAGCGGAAATAAGCCACTTGGGGCGACCTCAAAAGCCTTGTGCCTTGTGCATGTGAGAACTGCAAGCTGCACTGCACTCAGAGTTGGAGTTGCAAAAAGGTGCTAGAGGAGGAGAGGGGCATGTGTGTGTGTGTGTGTGTAATCGTGCGCGCCACTTGCCACCAGCGGGCACTAAACACCCAGCTGAAGTTTGCAGCCAAGTCGAAAGCAAAAGCTTTGCTGCTGCTGCAGCTGCAACTGCAACACGACTCGATTCGACTTGCCACAGCACTCTTATTATATATGAAATGAAATGTTTGAAATAATTCAACAGCAGCAACAGCAGCAGCAGCAGTTGTTGTTGCTCTTGTTGCTGCTGCTCTTGCAACAACAATCAACAACAGCTCACAAAGGTTAATACGTTGACGTTGGCCAAAAACCTGATTTACTTGTTCTGCTTCTTCTGCTGCCGTTGCCGTTTGCTGCTGCTGCCCCAGCTTCAGTTTCAGCTTCAGCTTCGACTTCAGCTTCAGTTACTGGCATGCTTGTGCTTTTTGTTGCATGCCACTTCTGGTCCATGTGGCGCTGATTGCCTTTGTTTTAGCTGCCTCACTGCCTCACTGGCTGCCTGGCTGACCTGCAACATAAATTTCAGCATTTATTTAAGCCTGACTGACTGCCTGCCTCTTGCTCTCTCGCTCTCTCTTGCACCCTCTGTTTACTGTTCGCTTTTGGTGGCAACGTGGCAGGCAAGTGCGTTGTTTAAAGATCACTCTGTTTACAGGGTATAACAAACACTTCAACTATAAAAAGTATTAAAATAGAATCACTTGAAATCCTTTCAAGAAGTCTTTCAACTCAATACTTAACTTAAAGGTAGTCAGTAATTAAAAAGATTATAATTTTACGTGCAATTCACATTTGAATAATAAAACTATGGAAATTAGAAAACTATCAAATGTAAAAGTAAAAGAAGTAAAAGATATATTATCGATAAGAGGCGAAGTTAGAATGAAAAGTTGAATATGTCGGATTATGTAATAAAAAGAAGATCGAAGTAAACATAATAAATTTGAAATGAAATTAATACAAATAAACTTCACTTTTCAAAAGAAAACATATAACATTCTATGAGCTGCACATTTTAAATATAAAAATTATTATTGCCTTGCAAACTTTGTTTACTAAATGCGCCACAAAGTTGCTTTACTTCGTTCCAAAAATGGTCAGCAATCAATTTCTAGTCTAGTGCATATATTCCCACATTCAAGATTTACTTTCGTCACCCTCTCGCCCCGCATAGTTCACTCGAGGAGTGCATTGCAATCGAGAGCGGCAGCCTCTTGTTAAATAAACAACACATATTTATAGTCGATTTCCTCGAAATCATCATCAGCTGCAACAACAACGCGCTGCAGCCACAGCAACAGCCACAGCAGCAGCATCAGCATAAATGGGTTATCTGCACATTCCCCATTCCTCAGGCCGTCATCCATACTTTCCTCCTTCCTTTGTGCATACAACAACGCATTAGCTTGTTATTTTTAATTCCTTCGTTCTTTATTTTTCGTTGGTTTTATTTCACTTTTGCTTTTGCCGCAAATTGTTGCGTTTAATTATAAGAACAGCAAAAATTTGCAAATTGTTTAGAAAAATTATCGCATTAAATTCTTTTTTGCCTTGTGGGGCCAAAAGACTGTCAGAATTGTGAAATCGAGTTTGCTGGCGAATTGGGTTAATGCAACTTGTGTTATTTTGTTCTCTCTCTCTCTCTCTCTCTCTCTCTCTCTTTTGTTGCTTTTATGAGACCACAGCGAATATGCTATTTGGAATTCCACAAAACCGAACAAAAGGCTAATGAATATATAAACGAGAATGGTGCAGACTATGCGCAAAAATTATGATTATGATCGAATTGGATAGAATGTAATTTGATGCTAAAGTTATTGATACTCGAAAGTGAACTATATAATTTTTGGGTGTGTAAATGGAAATTTGTTTAGCATCTAAAAATAACAAAATTTTGTTTAGTGTTCTCTGAATAAATTAATGAAATCAATGTCGAATCTGAGTCAATCAAAGATATCAATATTTAGAAATCAAGTAAAGTATTTTATAGATTATAGAAATATAAATCGATTAAGCTCTAAAAATAACAAAATTTTTGGAAATTCTAGCTTTTTTAATGTGTTTAGTTTAGAGTTTTCTGAAGCCATCTAATTCCATGAAGAATAATAAAATCAATTTGATTTGATACAATTGTTGAGGTCAAAGATATCAATATTCAGAAATAAACTTGAAAAATCGATTAAGCTCTAAAAATAACAAAATTATTGTGAATTTAGCAATTTCAATGTGCGCCTGAAGACCTCAAAATCCATGGAGATTAATGAAATTAACTTTGAAATTTAGTTGGAAGTCGAAAGAAATGCTATGAAACGCGCTTTAATAGTCTCCAGAGATTGATGTAATGTAAACTTCTATTTTAATATACATACATATGGCGAGGAGGAGTCTGTAAACAGAATCTATTCTTGTTTTTTTTTTGTTTACACGCAAGTTGACTAGAAACTGAATCTGAGCTATGCATTGGATTTCAATTTGATGATGTTGCTACTTAACTGACCTTCACTGTGGACAGTTTGAGAAGCACTGCGTTTGGGTTACAGCTCATTGGCTGCGTTCTCTGCGAAAATTTGGTTAGAACAATTTCTGAAATCAATATTGCAGCTTCACCACCGAAACCGCCAAACCTCAGAGCAGCTCTCGTTTAATAAAACTGGCCACCGATATCGCAGCAGTTGCTGCTGCCACAGTCGCTGCTGCTGCTGTTGCAACAGCAGTTGGTGGTTTTGCTGAGCGGAATGCTAGAGAAAAATCCAAGCAAGAAAATAAATTGCTTTGCTCAATTAGCGGTTGCGCTTTTTTTTTTTTTTTTTGATTTGCTTTCCATTGCTTTCCAATTGTTGTGGCAACTTCATTTTTTTTCTCCTGCAGAGTGTGTGGGCGGCGTTGCAAGTGGCAAAAGGGCAGCGGCAAGATCAGCAAAAGGTGCTGGCTGCAGATTGAAGACAGAGTTGAAGCCGTGTTTGCTTTTCGGTAATCTGAGCCAGCGTCAATCGAGCTGTAAATTGTGGCTAGAGCCGGGGGCAGCTGTTGCAAGATGTTTGCGTGCCACAGAACAGAACTTAATTATAATGCATAAGGAGGTGGAGGCTGAGACTGAGACTGAGACTGAGACTGAGAATATGACAGCACACATGAGTTGTTGAAGATGAAGAGCAGCAGCAGCAATAGCCTGTGGCTGCCACAGCCAACAGCTGGCAGCACGTCTCTTCCTCCTCCCCCTCCGCTTTTTCTTCCGTCTCCACTCTCTCATCCTTCTCTCTTCGCTCTCTCTCTTGGCATTGTTTCAATGTCACGTCGCAAGCGCCGCCAGCAGCCGGAAATGCAGTTGCAAGTTGCAAGCTGGATGTTGGTTGCATGTGTGTGTGTGTGTGTGTCTGTCTGTGAAGTGCCTTGCCACTTGGGTGGGTGTCGCCTCTCTCGCTCTCGAGACACGGACGATGAAGTTGCTGAAGACAACGACAGCGACAATGATTGTTGTTGTTGCTGTTGTTGTTGCTGTAGTTTCAGTCGCAGGGAAATGCGCTAATTATGTTGCCATTGCATTGCCAGTTGTTGTTGTTGCCATTGTTGTTGCCGCTGAGTGAAGCGACCTTGTTTGGGCAACAGCAACAACTTGATGAATTTGAGTGCATGAAACAGGAAGAACTGTAAGCTACACTCAAAGAAAAGCACAAGGAACAAATTGATTAGCATATTATATATTTTTCTTTTTTTTATAATAAGTAGAACACTCTTTTTAAGAATGATAGCAAGGGAAGCGAAATAAGTAAACGTGAAACAATGAAAAACGAGTAAGAAAACTACAGTCGAGTGTGCTCGATTGTTAGATATGCACTACAAATATATCAAAAATATACCAGAAAAATACTAAAAATATACCGAAGGTCATATTTACTATATCGATTAAGTACTACATTCGAGATATACCAAATGACAAATTTAGTATATCAATTAAGTGCTTCATTCGATATATACCATAGAGGTGAAAATATACCAAATTGTTAGTAAGAGCAACTAAGATCAGATTCCAATGACGTTTTTTTGTAATATCAAAGCATTTCTTGAATAACTATTACCATTTTTATGTGATCGCAACCAAATTTTCAGGAATCATAAATACTGTAATTTTACATGTACAAAATGTTGCAGTTCAGATTAATTGAATGAAAAATATTGTACAAAATATTATAGATAAATTTTAAATAATCAATATTTATTCCTTTGATTTCGTTTTTATAAAGCGTATGATTCAAAATACAATACAGAATTTACTAATTTTTCTTTTTTTATTTCTACTTCAATTCAAATGAAGAATTTAAACATTATTTCTTATTTTATTCAATAATTTTGTGTTTAACTAGTAATAGCTCTTAGTTTATTTTTGTATTTTCCTTAGTACCTCAATTCAAAGAAAGAATATTAATAATCTATGCACATTAAAGGCTTTAGCCAGACTCTGAGCTAACTCAAGTGCTGCAATCTTACAGACTTGATAGGCAAATGCAGTGTAAAAATACTTAATTCTCCCTTCCCTTCCTTCCTGTTCGCCCCTTTTGGTGGATACTGCCTTTGGCGATGTAATAGAATGATCAAGTGGAATAATGGAGGCCGCCGGCTCATTATTTTTATGTATTGTATTTTTGTTGTTGTTGTTGGATTCTCATGCAACGCTAATTTGACTGAGCTTACAAGTTGTTCTACAATTTGATAAACTCTCATGGCTGAAGCGATTCCAAAGAAACGAGAATAGTAACAACTATTTGTAGCAATAACAATGAGGGCGAACAACAGCAAGTAAGCAAATGAGCAATAAAAGGGCTCGCAGACAAAGGCAAAAAAAGTCGGTAGCAGCAACCACAACAACAACAACAACAACAAACAACAAGAAAAACACAACGAGTAGTCATAAAATAAAAATTATGTATTTGTAGTATTATAATTCCGAGAAGCTTAACACACACAGCAACTAACTTGAAACTGAGAAAATACAAAATAATAATACAAAAAAAAGTTGGAGAGAAGTGCGCACGTTTCGAATTTATGCTCGAGAGTTGATTATCAACCAATCGAAATAAAGTTTTTATCATAAATTACTTGGCAAATTGATGATAAATCTTTTGAGTGTTTTTTGCGAAAGCTTTTTACTAAGTTGGTTTAGTTCTTTAGTTTAGTTTAGTTGTTGCTTGTTGATAATCTAATATTAGAAGATAATTAATTTTTTTTGAAACTATATACAATGTAAAGATTATACATTATAATCTATATACAAGAAAATTCTTAATTCTTTTCACAACTCGTTTTTTTGGAGGAATAGTTTGTAACATTAATTTTATTGTTGAGTAATCCAAAGAAATTAAATATTGAATTTATTCCCTACTTAGTTCTGTGTTAGTTTAGTTCTTTAGTTTGTTGCTGTTTATTGATAATCAGATTTATATAATGTTTAATTCTTTTTGAAAATCATTAAGTATATTATTATTGATTTATAATGAAGGGAAATCAAATATCAAATAGATATGTTTCTTTTATTTTGTGCTAATATAAAGTTGAAATTTACATCTAATAAAACTGAAATACCCATTTGAAGTATAATACGTAATGAGTATCGTAAGCACAACTGGAAGTCAAGTTGAGGTGGAATATAGCCAAAAGTGAAAGACCCGTTTAATGGTTGGGGAGCAAAAGTGCATGTTGCTACATGGGAACATGTTGCCCAAGCAACAACAACAACAACAACAAGAACTACAACTACAACTAAAGCAACAAAAATAACAATAACAACGCAGAGAGAGAGAAAAAAAACAACAGCAACTACAACAAGAAGGCAGCATTGAAAGACTTCTGAGAACAAACTACATAAATAAAACAAACGTTGAACGAGGCAAAAAAAAAAGGGGGAGAATGCGAGGGAGGAGAATTGCCCGCGGGGTAGAGGGAGAGAGAGAGAGAGAGAGAGAGAGAATGGAAACCTAACCAAACGAAATGAAAGCAAATGAAACCAAACAAGAGACAATTGTTGAAAATTATATTAAAAGAAAAGCACAAATAAACAAGAAGAAGGCAGGCAGCATGAAAAAGCAGCGCATAACTTACCTGCCACCAACTTCCCACCCCTCCCCTCCACTCGCCCCCCACTCAAATGCCTGGCAGGCTAGAGCAAGAGAGAGCGAGAGAGAAATATTAAATAATATAGTGTTGATTCAAGAGCGCCTTTGGGGCATTAAGTTGGCCACAATTGTCACTTGCAGAACTAAAAGATGTTTTAGATTTCCCAAATAGTTTGCTCAGCTGCGACAAGCCACAATTAATTCAAGTTTTAAGCCATCGACAACGCCAAAGAAAATGTAGCTACTAAAATTGATAGATTTAACAGCCAATAAAAATAATTTAACTTGTCTAAATGTTAAGAAAAGTGAAAAATAATACAAATTATTATTTAAATTATAAATTCATATTGATATATTTATTGCACACGAAAATTTATTGAAATCTATAGTAAAAGCAACAAATTGTGATAAGACAGCGTTGTAATAAAAATGGACTTCACATAAATATATTTTGAAACATTGTTGCTCATCAATAATTAAACATAACAACGAATTTTATATATTCACCACAAAATACTAAGATATACCAAATCCCATATTTAGTAAATCGATGAAGTACGACATTCAATTATACCGAAGGTCATATTTAGTGCATCTCTAAAACAACAACATTTTAAATATACCATAGATAAGAAAATATACCATATTGTCAGTAAGAGCAGCAAAGACCCGATTTGTCATACGATTTAGTTCAAATAAAATAGTTGAATATAAATAAGTAAGAAAGTTTACCGCAACTAATTTTAAATAAAAGCAAAATAGTGCGGTAAACATACTAAACATATACCGAAGGTCATATTCTAAATATACTATAAAGTTAAAAATATGCCAGATTGTCAGTAAACGCAAGGAGTGAGGTAGTATTTTTTTTTTTTTTTTTGAATTCATAAGAGAACTTAGTATATATATATATATTTTTATTCTGTATAATATCTAGTCGAGACTTCCATTGTGATTATTTGCAGAACAATAAATAACTATGCTACTATTATAGTATATTGAAATTTATAATTGAAGGCAGCAAATTGTTATTGGAAGGATAAGAATGGGCATGCTAAATATAATTGGTTAATATTTGTGATTAATATTAAGTGAATTATAGCAATTAATTTGCATTCAACATTTAGTTGACTTTCGTTGAAAAGAACTAGGTTCAGAATTAATAACTTTTCACTATTGGAAGAAGAGAGACAAGTTGTAAACCTCTTTGTTATCACTCTTAAGTCGCAAGTTAAATACACACAGCGAACTTGATTTGCAATTGTGATGAAGCAGCTTATGTTGAGGATTTGCTGTTGATTTCTTGTTGTTGACTGATTCAGATGTCATTTAATGTGGAACTTAGTTGTTAGCACATAAAGATTCAGCTGGTGGCAAGTTACATGGTCTTTGTCTTTTTTTCTTACTAATTCTTTTTTTTATTGTTGAAGGATTTATGTGAGAGTTGTCTGCGTGTTTCAGGTGCTTATTATTGCCACGATGATGTTGATGATGATAGAAATGAAAAGGAAACTGCTTTAAAAAAAAAAAACTAAATATATATTTAACAAATTGCATGCTTTGCAATTTGCGTTGCGTGCTGTGAACACAACACACACAACCTGAACTTGCAACAGCTGCGGCGTGAGAATTTTCTCTAAAGATGAGCTCTCTAAAGAACCGGTTAGAGCAAAGCGAAGTGTAGCAAAGTAGCTTGGCCACGATATACGATGTTATGCATAATCTTGGTAGCCATGTTATGTTAAATATGTTCGCTTGCCAGCTGAGTCTCGATTTTAAAGCTCTGAAAGAAGAGACTTCATTTATTCTTGTTGGCTTTGTTTTGTGTTAATATTCTTTCTTTCTTGCCGCGGTTGTATCTAAACCAAATAACGATAACAATAACAAATAACAATTTACCACAATTTGTGCCCCCATGGCCAAGGCCAAAGTTGGTTGCCATCGCTGTCGCCATTGCCTCGACGTCGTCTCGACTTTAAATTGTTTTTTATTAATTCAATAAACATGAGTCAAGCAGCAGCCAAGTCCAGTCAAGAAGAGACCCCGCGCATATTTTTGGCCAAGCAACAAAAATACGACAAATAAAAATGAAGCGAATGAAGAAAGAAGTCCAACGACGAGCAATGGCCAACGGCATCTCGACATTAAGCCATACTTCTTGAATACTTTTGTGCTATATATATTCATATATATACATATATATATATCAATGTGTGTGTACACTCATCGTTTTATTTAATACTAGCAGCAACTAAATTCTTTGCCAAAAAAAAAGAGGCGAGCAAGATTTAAAACGTACCGTGAAAATCAATAAGCTCTTCAGCTTGGCAAGTTGTTTGAACTTGTCTTTGTGACAACTCTTGCACTCTCTTATGCACTGGATATATTCTATTTTTAGTTAGAATTTGTAGAGTATTTTCATAAAGTTTAAGGGTGTGCTTGCTTAAATAATCGCTACAGTTTATTTCACATTCGTTTCGATACTTTAAACGGTAACTTAAAATATGAAAATTTTATTATATTCTTTATTTTTAATGTAGATAGCACACTGCTCTTTTTATCATTCTTCTATGAGTTCTATACCAACAAACAATCTTATCTTTATGTGGCTAAGCAAACAATCAAATTTTTAGAATACATAAATTAAATTCAAGAAGAAGCTTTGTGTGACGATAGTAAACTCAACCGATAGTTTGCGACAGTGTTAGTAATTCATCACATGCTTTGATTATTTAAATATCGATAGTAAAGTTTACTATCGTTTACTAAGTAAACGCAATTGTTATCTTGCGTTTACATTAACACACAAATTAAATTCAATAGTAATGATTTCATTTTATATAAATATCGATAGGAAACTTAAAAGTTGAACAGTCAATAAAGATAGTGAATCATACTTATTAAATTTAATTATCGATAGTTTTCTTTTACATTAACAAGCAATACAGTTACTCATAAACATTAACTTTAAAAATAATATTTTTTGTATTTATGCCGAAAGGAAACTCAAATGCTTGGCTGGCAATAGAGTCGTCAGGAAATCATGCAAATTAAATTCAATTATCGATAGTAAGTTCAAACGATAGTATGCAAATCAAATGAGTTCAATGCAATTAACATAGCCAATTAATTTCACAATTTTCCAGCAACGAATTTGTGAAACTTCTCAGAAATATGGTATAAATAAGCTGGATTAAGATTGCAATTTGTATATTGTAGACACCTTGGCTATTAAGTTTATTAGGATGGAAAAATACGATGTGCTTAGACATTTTGAAGTTGCCTATCGATTTATGCGTGTTCGCATTTCAATGAAAATTGATTTATGTTTAATTCAATGAATCAATTTAAGAGCTTTTCGAAAGCGTTCTGTCGCAACTTGTTGTTGCTTTTGCTGTTGCTGCTGTTGCTACTTGGCAAGCAGACAAGACACGAACACACTCACACATACAAGTGCACCACATATATGTGTATGTGTATGTGTGTGTGTGTTTATGTGGAGCCTTTCGTCTTGGTTTTTTTAAGCGCTTCGTCTTTCTTTTTTTTTTGCCAAGTGCCAAGAATTTCGAATGGCATTTTAATAGTTTTGCTTTCTTTCTAACCAATTGATATTTGTAGTTTATGTAGTAGTTGTTGCTGTTGTTATTTCTCTTCTTCTTCTTCTCCTTTTATTGCTGTTGCAGTCTGTTGACTGCGCTGGAAACTGCGGCCTATTTGTTTTGGCTTTAAGTGCTGCCGCCTTTTTGCCTTCAATTGCTGCTTCCTCTTTTTACTTATTTGTCACAAGACATTTACATACAACGCCCGACTATATGTGTGTGTGTGTGTGTTTGTGGTGTGAGTGTGAGTGTGTGTGTGCGGTCAGTAGCTGTCATTTAAGTAGGAGAACTATCCCTTGGCCACACTTGACTCGCTCCCTCATCGTCGTCGTCGTTCTTCTTGCAACTTGACAATTTTTGTGTATTCCTTTTCCATTTCCCATTTCCCTTTCCTTCGTTTTTTTTTTTTCTTTTATTTTGTAGTATTTTGTAGTTTACTGTGGCTTTGCTTCCTGCCTGGGGGGAGTTTACTTGGCAAATTGGAATACTGCGGCTATAATACCAGAAATCTACTGGGACATTGTAAACTCATCAATTTGCGCTTGATTTGATTTTCGGATTTCGTCTTTGACATTGACTATTTGCTTGCTACTTACTTGTTGTTTAACCCCTCCCCTCCCTTTCCTTCCTCCTCTCTTTGGCATTTTTAGTCAATATTTATACGTCAGATTATAAAGAACCAATAGCAATAAATATATCAATAATTGCATGTTAAAATATACATTTATAAAGTCCCCAAAAGTGAGAGAGTGTGGGTAATAGTTTGAGTGTATTCAACATATATTAAATATCAGAGGAAACCATATTTAGGTAGAACATTATCAGCAAATAATTTCTTATATATAAAGAAGATTAATTATTATTATAATTATTAACAACGAACGAGTTTCAATTAGCTGATTTTTTGCATTATTTTGCTCTAATTTGCTAAAGAAAATGCCTTCTTCAGCAATTGGGAAGACAACACTTTAATTCCAAATCAATTTGTTTGCTTAGCAATTAAATCAAAAGTTTTCTCTTTTATTTTTCGTTTTTTTTTGACAGCAGAAATTCGCTTGATTTGAAAATTCTACACTTTGATATTCTTGGCAGCAGCTTGTGTTCTTTGGCTTTGGGAAATAGATTGACAAAATGACGTGTTAACTTGTGTTTAACAAAAAGCAAAAAATGAACTGCTAACCAAATGTTGAAACTGTGAAAATCTGGCGGCATACCGAAAAGTATTAAGTAAAGCGGTTGCGGCGGCAGACTAGGAAGCAGATGAAACAAAAGTTGCATGCAACCAGAAGAGAGTTGCGAGAGGAGAAAGGGGGACGGGTAGAGGAAGGGGAGGGGGAGGGTAAAAGTGATAAGTGCAATTTCTCACGTGGCACCAAAGAGCGCACGGATTAAGCGACGGACAGAGCGACAGCGCAGAAATTTATGAGACGTGAGCAGCGAAGGAAGGAGACAGAGAAGTCGAAGCTGGAGAAGCAACTCGGAGGCGTCTCTACCTCTTTGGGGGTAGCAAGGGAGCATGGGGAGGGAAAGGAACGTGGCTTGTGAGAGCAGCGTCCCGTGACAAACGACAATGGTGACAGCGTCAGCTGTGTGTCAGGCGCGGGTTCGAAATGGAAATGGAACGGGAACGGAAAGAGAGTGGGTGAAGGGAGAAAGGGAGGGGGGACTGAAAGCGGGGAATGCAATTGCCACTCGAGTGCAAGTTTTCAACGTCACCCGAAAATACGCTGGCTTTACCCTCTACCTCTCACTTATTTTATTTTCCTTTCCATTCTTTTTTTTTGTCGGTGGGGAACTTGCACCACAAATTGTGTTGCGATGTGCGATGCGCGATGCCAACCGCGTTTCGTGCCACATATAAATAATGCGCTTATTGATCCTTTGGGCGGTAATTAAGCAAATCTCCACGCGTTGCGAGGGAGGAGGGAGAGGGGGAGGGGGAAAACTGCATTTTCACTTCTATTTTTTGAAACGCATTTAATGAGCTCATCAATATGCAAAGCATTCGTTTCCCATTTTCCCATTTTGCGCCCGCATCGAGGAGCGAAGCGAGACTTAAAGACCGTTAAACTGCATCGATTCAATCAATCAATCACACACACACACACACACTCAGAGCTAATCAAATGCGCATTGTGTGCGCAAGTTCGAGGAAAAAAGGGTTGAGAAAACAACGCAAACAAACCGAATAAGAACAAGTATGACCACTAAAAAAGTCATGTCGAGCTAGTCACACACACACACACACACACACATACACTCATGCACACCCACACACTCCCACACACACACATACACACGCAAAGAGACAGAGACACGTCTGTGGAAAGTGTTAAATTTGATTGATGTGCCTCAAGCTGCAGGCAGACAATGTGAAAATTAGTTGAGAGACTTTTGCTGCTGCTGCTGCGAATGCTGTGCTGTGGTGCGGTGTTCTATGCTGTGGTGTGGTGCGGTGCGGTGTTGTGTGCTGTGCTGTGGTGTGCTGTGTGCTGTGTGTGCGGCTTGCCACCAGCAGTCAAAATGATTGACAGTCGTGAGCACACACGTTTGCTTTTATCACAGACACCAACAACTCCTTCGTGCCTAATCCAATCTGTAAGGCAGCTTCTCACACATAGCACAGGAGGGGAAAGAGGAGGGAAAACTGTGGGTAGAGTGATAGAGAAAGATAGAAAGGGGGGGAAGCGTAGCACGAGGGGCAAATAAATATAAAGACTGCTGCTAAGTGAAACCACTTCAAACTGTTTGCTCAAGTTTACTTTTTTCTCTGTTGCTGTTGCATTTCAATGCGATTTGATTGCTACCCCAAAAAATAAGGAAATATATTCCTGCACATCTGTTTTCTAGTTTATAATTCCCAAAGTTATTGCATTGGCAGCTTGATTAAAAAAAAAATACTAACACAATTATTTTCAAGTGCAAGCCGAAAGTTCTTTTAAACGAATTTGTGTTATGTTTTCAACTTTTTATTCATTTCCTAATCTTCTAGTATTTTTGTCTTTTTGTATATTTGAAAATTTGATTATAATAGAATTACTATAAATTACTAGCTTAAGTCACTTTTAAAAGTTTTGGTTTATTATTTTTATAGAATATTCTTTTCGGAGTTTAAGAAAAAATTTACAAAGTTTAGATGAGAATTTAATTAGATTGCGTAAAATTATTCCTTAGATTTCAAAATCTTTTGCTCTTGACTTATTACTAGGGAACGTATTTTGTACTTCTGTATGTTTTTTATTAGAGAAAAATCCTTAAACATTTGTTGTGAAATTTGACAAAAACTCCAACTGCAATCATATCTGCTTTATTTGACAATTTGGTATATTGTATATTCTATGGTATATTTTAAATTTAGTACTTCTATATCAATATACCAAATATAGACTTCGGTATATTTTAGTTATGTGGTATATTAGTTTGGTATATTTTATGAATAATACCGCACTGTTCTGCTCCAATTAAAAAAATAGTTTTAATATATCAAAACTAAAAATAACAATAAATAAGAAGTCGTTAAATCTTTGTCCTTGTGGCAATCAGAATTCAGAATTCTCACAGTTCTATCTGCCAATGAAAATGCAAAGAACTGAATTGTAAGGAAGATTGCAATGGCAAAGTAATTGATTGGCAATCAGGCAGCAGTTACTCAGTTAGTCTCGGTTACATGAAAATAGCTATAAGTGAGCTGATATGCGCAATGCAACAGCTTGGCTGTTAAATTGGTAATTGAAAGATAGATGCAAAGAATGTGAGATGGAGAAAAGGAGGAGAAAGCGTAACGATTAGCTTGCTTTATGTGTGTGTGTGTGTGTGTGTGTGCAGAACAAAATGATGGAGAAAAGAGTGCATGAAATTCGTATCGCATTTCATTGCAGATGCCGCACACATGTGTGCAGCAGTTATGTTGCAAGCAGATTGTGTGTGTTGGTGTGTTGGTGTTGGTGTGTGTGTGGTTCATCATTAACATCAGACACCAAGAGTGATGCAAGGACGTCGCCCACTTGAGCACAGCGTGCAACACACTGAGGCATAGATTGAGAACCAAGAGCCGAAGAACTGGAGACTCTGTCAGAGGCATCGTTTACGTTAAGCAAACACATTTCAACAAAAGCTCAACGGGAGATGACAATCAAGTGTGTGTGTGTGTGTGGGTGTGGGTGTGTGTGTGGCATAATGCCTGACACAGTTTCCTGTCAACGGGCACAACAAGTCCTGCAGGCGGAGAGGCAGCAACCTGTGTCTAAGTGCTGTAAATTGAGCGCATCAACAAAAATAGCAGCAGCAATTTGCATAGCGAGAGAGGGAACATAAACACAGGCATAGTTATATATATATATTCACGTGTGTGTGTGTGTGGGTGTGCATGTGCGTGTGTGTTTGTTGTGTGTGGCGATATCAAATATCCGAGAAGCCATTGAAAACGCTGCGCATGCGCACAAAACCGCAACCTCAAAGACATTGAGATGTGAAATAGACGGGACAAAGGGTTGCCACAAGCACCGAGAGGGGCAGCAAATGAGGCCACCACAAGAAGTTGCAAGTTGCAAGTAGCATTTGAAGAGCGTGTGCCGGACACACACATACACACAGTTGGCAATTTAACGCCTGCTTTGTGCAACATTCGCCTGACCAACCGCGAGCTTCGCTTCGCTCTTTGTGGCAGGTGGCAACTCTGTACGTTGCACCTTCCCCACCCTCCCGCTTTGTCCTTGCGTATCTTTGGCAACGAGTTATTAACGTGACTAACTAACTGACAGCCACCAGCGGCAACAAAATCATCGATGCGTATAAATATTTCTCTGCCCCTTGCCATCGTTGTTTTTGTTTTTGTTTTTCCAACTTTGTGCCACATGTGTTGGCCATATGCGTTGCAACTATTTTGTTATTTTGACCATTAATTGCTCGACACGTTGCGCACCGCATTTCATGTTGCAACAACATTTGCAACACACGCGGCCATAAAAATATGCAAATCCCAACAGCAGCTAGAAAAAAAACACAAGTGAAAAAGTTGCAGTCGAGTGTACTCGACTGTGAGATACCCGCTACTCATTTCCAATAGAACCATAATTTACAAATATACCAAAAATATACCACAAAAATACTAACAATATACCAACGGACATATTTGGTATATTGATATAGTACTTTATTCATAATATACCAGATTGCCAGTCAAAGCAGTTAAAATACCACAAAAAATACTAAAATATACTAAAGGCTACATAACAAACACATCCTTTAGTATATGTTGATATAGTACTTCATTCAAAATATACCGTGCAGTCCGAAATATACCACATTGTCCGTGGTAAAATACCACAAAAATACTAAAATATACTAAAGGCTATGTTTGGTATATTGATAAAGTACTTCATTCAAAATATATCATAGAATGGAAAATATGCAAGCTTGCCAGCCAAAGCTACCAAAACCCGGTTGTTGACGCTGATCAAGAATATATATACTTTATAGTGTCCATATGCCAGTTACACACATTTCCTGCATTCCCAAAGTTATAAAATACCCTTCTACCTTCTATGGTATAAACTGATTCAACACAAACTTCTTGTCTGTCTGCAGGCTAATAAAAACAAATCTATATTTGCCACAATCGAATTCGTTGAAATACATTTTTTTGTTGCTTCTGTTTTCTAGTTATGTGCAATCTATTGCAAATAGTTTTGAGCATGTATCGATGCAGCTGCATGCGCCGAGATACTTTCCACGCCGTTGCCAATTGCGAGTTGCGAGTTGCGTGCGTATCGCGCTGCGTTGCCATAAACTCAATCAACACACGCTGCAGATAATTTTTGCATCTCAGCTATGTTGCCAGCAGCATACTTTTCGATATCTCGCATACATACTTTCCTATCGTAATGAATACTTTATTTATTATTGTAATTAAGCGAATGATCGTAGATGGTTAATTATTTAGTCTAGACTATCAAAGTATCTGATGCACATTTCTAAAGATATTTCTGCAACAATTATTATTGTTAATATTAGATACATTTAAATACATTGCATTCTATTTGCCAAGTATCTGATAAACGTTTCTAAAGATACTTTTGACTCTCCTATTGCAATAAATATTCTTGAATAAATAATAAATATCTTCAATTTGAAAACTTTTATCTTAACAAATTCCATATTCGATTTTACAGATACTTTTGCGATATTTCCCATTACGTTCAATGTGCAATAAACATTAATACAATATAAATGATCACAAATTAAAATAGATCTTATCTTCGATTTAATAAGTATCTTTTAGACGAGTTACTTTTTAAACATGCTGCATTTTTTTTTGTTACTATTTTCGCTATCACACATTTATTTCCCAATGCAAAGTATTTGATGAACATTTCTAAAGATACTTCTGCAATAATTATTGTTATTTATATCAGATACATTTAAATACACAGCATTGTATTTATAATAAGTTTGATTCTAAGATTCCCTATTTTATGTGATAACGATCTGTAAAGAAAGATGCAAAATTATCTGATAAACATTTCTTTGCAATTTAAGTTGCTTTAACATATCTTTAAACTTGAGGTACTTTGCTAAAACTTTAAACGAAAAATAAGGCAATCAATGCAGTTTCAAGTGTAATCAAACAATTAAGTTATACTTTTGTATCTTCAATTTGATAAGTTACTTGTCAAAGTATCTAAAAGTCATGAATAAACATCAATTTATGAATGTTATTGATTAGCCACAAAATACAAAAAAAAAAAGAAAAACATATCTTATTGGTTGTTACAAATATAATAAATGCTGAAATGATTTCCGAAGTCATTCAGAAGCTTTTCAGCTGTTTCGCAGTGAAATGCATTAGGCAAAGATACTTCTATCTATCTTTCTGTCTCGCTAGTTTTTTTGCATATCAAAGAATAAAATTTCTATAAAAATAATAACTACACGTAGGAATTGTGTTAGTGCAGCTCTTGTTGATGTTAACTCCGCTTGTTGTTTGTTGTTCTTATTCTTCTTGCTGTGCTGTTGTTGTTTTTGATATCAGAAATAAACCAATAATTTGCGTGGATTTCAATGGCCAGATATAGCACATTTTGCTGACCCGTTTGTTACGTTTACGTTTACGTTTGTGGAGTAGCAACTAAAAAAGAAGTGCAAAAATACATTTGCATGTTTTGTGCGATGAAAATGAATTTATAATCCCACAAACAGGTCAACCCAACCAGCAACCAGCAACAATATTTATGAAACAACAACAACACCCGCAATTTCAATCCCAAACCAAATACTCCGCCACTTTATGTTTTGTGTGTGTGTGTGTGTGTGTTTTTTTTTTGTGCTGGGTGCCGTTGTCACTTGGATTTATTGGATTTATTACAATCGCGCTGCAAGAGTCTCTGGTTCTCGTTTCTAGTATTAGCAATAACAAAGAAATAGAGAGACAGCAGGGGATGGTAATATAGCATAGTATAGCATAGTCTGTAAATTAAATAAAATACACAAAATTCCTTGCTTTGCTCTCTGTGTAACAATGAAATAATACGCAAACGATTTTATTTATTCAAATTGCAATTTTGCAAGTTTTGCTGACCGAGCTCAGCTCGGCCTTAAACTCTAAAATATAGTATGTTATAATTAGAAAAATCATGTGTGTCAAGTATTACCTGATGAATGGTAAATGGCTTCATCATCATCGAGCCGAACCGAGTCGAGTCGAGTCGACAATTCCCATTTTGGGCTTCATCAATTATAATATGTATGCAATAATTGGCAAGCCGAATTCAATGCATAATCGTTAACAAAAGGCTCAAGCTCAAGCTCAGACTGAAGCTGTGGCTGAGGCTGAGGCTATGCCAAAAATTAGCCCGTAATCGGCTCCGAAGCACAAGAGTCTCAAGTTGCTTCGAAGAGGAAGGATTGTCGAAAGGAAGGAAGGAAGCAAGTCAGCAGTCAGCAATCGAATGCCTGGGGAGGGGGTTGGGACAAATAATAACTACCATTTGTGAGATTTGAGTAATGCCTTTGGCCATTTAATTAGAATCGATTAGACTTTTGGACACATACAAACACACCCGCACACACACACACACACACACACACACACACACAATCATCTCCTGTTTGCTGGCAATTTGATTAATGACGCAATGTTTACGCATATTTTCATGTCCCTTTTAACCCATTCAACATTACTCCCACGGTGAATGCACACACAAAGCTGGCCAACAATTCCCTTGACATCAATGTAGTCACGATAGAATTACTCCTAACTGGCTTCTTCTTCTTTGTTTCAAATTTCCGAGTACTCGTATATTGCAATTAAATGCTTGGCAACACATTTTCTATAGTTACTTTAGTCGGAGCAAGTGAGCAATGAGCAATGCGTAAGGCAATGCAGCTTTCAATTTACTATCGATTACAGCAACTAAAATAGCTTGATCTGATTTAAAATTACATTGAAGCCATTCAATGCGAGTTGTATTTATGATTAATAATAATTTTCTTCGAGCTTCAATTGTTGTCTACTTTCGATTCTGTTGTTTAGGTTGCATGGTTTTGCAGTCTGCGTGTATTAATTACTATCGATTGTATTACAAGAGGTGCTTGAGTATCTTGAGCATCTATTGTGTTAAAAGATTATACATAAATTTTGTATTATAATCTGACATTTACTACCGATTAATTTCAGCAAAGCCAGTTTGATCGAATCTGACTTGAAGCCATTTTATCCATGTGCTCATTGCTATCAATTGCATTGCTTATATTTAGAAAAGTGTCGCTTACTATCGATTGTGCTTTTCGATTTAATCGAATCTTCAATACTATCGATTATATTATTTCATTTCATATGTTTTTTTTTTGCATTATAGTATAGTTTTCACTATCGATCAAATGATTTTGGTTTGTACGATTTTTTCTACTATCGATTGTATTTATAATTTCGCTTTATTCATTCATATCTAATAGCTTCCAATAAAATCAGTCGAGAAATGTAAAATGTAATCGTGAAGCCTAATTATAGAGAAATACTTTTATTATAATTTTCGAGTAAGATAATTTAAGAATATATTAAATTGTATCTTCTGTCTTCCTTCGTTAACCAAGCTAAGTATATTTAATTTGTCAGTTGGCCATTTAACATATTTATGCTGACAAGTGTTTAGGCATTTTATGTGTGTGTTTCTACATAGATATGGCCAAGTGTCTAGTCAAGGTCGTTTGGCAACTTGAACTAAAATGCTAATCATTGTGCTACTATCTTTCATTGCAGATGCTATACCCCAACAACAGCAGCAACAACAACAATCGCCACAGCAGCAGCCGCTGGTGCAGCAACAAAAACAACAACAGGAGGCGCCACACTTTACAACGCATCCTTCGTCATCGGGATCCATTGTTAGCGAAGGACGAACGAAGATTTTACAGTGTCTTGCGCTCGGTAAGTTGAAGCTGAAGCCCCCAATAACAACTACAACAATAAGAAAGTTTCGAAACATAAGCTTGGACACGCTTGCTAAGGAGTGTGAAAAGCAAAGAAGGTGGTGAAGAAGAGTGGGGGGGAAGTGGAGTGGGAAGTCTAAACATTACACTTGTCCTTCAAAATGCCTGACAGCTGAGCTTAAGCATCTAGGAGTTGGCTAAAAGAGGAGGAGAAGAAGGGGCAGGACATGGGCGCTTGGGCATTGTGGCAAGTGGCAAGTGGCATGTAAAATGAAACCATAAACGAAAACACTTTTCCCTTCTCCCGTTCTCTCTTGCCGGTGTTTGTTGTGTGGGCGTGGCGTAATTTTGCTTTTGAAAGATAATGAAGTAGAAAAACAATAACTTTTATGAGGTTTCCAGCCAGTTGGGAAGCCCACGAGAGAGAGCGCCGTAATCCTTTGAGCCGTTTTCGTGTTGCCCAGGACACGATGGGAGGCGATGGGAAGCAGGAGGCGGCAGGTCAGGCGAGGACGCAAGGACGCTTTAGGGCATACGCACAGGACAGGACAGCACAGCACATACACAATATACACACAGGTGTTGTTACCCGACTGTTGTCCTCCTGTTGCCGTCTTCTGCGTCTGGCATTCCCAAGTATCGGTTACATATTGTGTCATCCCGAAAAATGTTGTGCGAGTGTTGCGTGGCGAGGGCTTTGAGCTCTCGGACTTTAGCCAGGACTTTTAGCCCATCGTCTTGCGACTCACTCGAGCACACTTCACCTTCTCCCCCCCGCCCAACCCCTTCCCCACTTCAACTCGTTCACATTCTCTCGTCCTCGTCCTCGTTCTTGTCATTTTCATTCTTTTTACCGTTGTTTGTGCCGTAAAGGACCCTCAAGACAATTTGGGACCTGATGTCCTTGTCCCTATACGACTCTGTGTGTGTGTGAGGATATTAGCTTTGTGGCCTTATGGCCGCAGGATTCGCACAATTAGCCGTGAAATGTATTAAAAATGAATGCATATTGGTTCATTGATGAGCCAAAGGGACACACGCCTTTGTCTGTCTATCACAGCTTCATCTCTCCCTCACTCTCTCTCTCTCTCTTTCTCTCTCACCATTTCCTTTTCCTCTACAGCTCAATTTGTTGGCCCTTCAAGTAATTTCAAAAATTGCCTGGAAAATTGTGTCATCTCGAGGGTTCAGAATAAGAGTGCAAAACTTTTATCATAGAATTTAAAAAAAAGCTAAATAAAGAAAGACAGAAAGAAATAAGCACAGAAAAAAAACCGAAAGTAAAGTTTGATTAGGGTTTGTGACAGTTTGCAGTCAAAATATTTGGAACAATGTGTTTATAAATCGCTTGCTAATGTCTTGTCATTAATTTAAATCGCAACAACAGCGACACAAATCCAATCTCTGCTAAATTAATCAATCTAAATGAAGAGCGAGCAAGAGCTGATTTATGATTAAAAAGAGGAAGCGAGCAATAATAGTAGGAACATAAGGAAATTCGGTTTGAATTGAAATCTAGTTGTTATCGATAGTACGCACTTACTATCGATTAAAGTAGGATAAAAATAGGAATTTTAATATCTATTTATGTGTTAAGTAGCTGACGATGCTCACACCAAATTGATTACTGATCCGCAATAATAATAAGCAAAACATATCCAAGTTTAGTTTGAGCTCAATTGTGATTGTTATCGGTAGTTTGCATTTACTATCGCTTAAATTACGTTAAGCCTACTCTGATGTGTAAATATGTATTTATCTATTCAATTCGCTGTTGATGTTCACAACAAATTGGCTTACAAAAAGTCAGGAGTTAGGAAATGAACAGTAGTTGTTGTTATCGATAATTGCTACTTACTATCGATTAAAGTGTGCTTAACCTAGATTGATCATAAGTAGCTAAAGATCCTACGAAAGCGAAAGTTAATTACTTTGTGACTTGTTAGGCAAAAGCAAAAGCTAGTGAAGCATAATCTGGAAATTAATCTACAATAAGAGCGGCCTTATCACTTGCACTCTTCGATCCCGCTAACCAAAAACGGTGACTGCATTTGAAGGGTCAAGTTGTCCGAACCTGCCAAAAAAAAAAAGAGGCGAAAAAACTATTAGGCCAAAATGCAAAATTCAGAACACGTCAATGCAAACGATGAAGCAGCCAGCAAACCAAGCTTAACAACATTCGAGCGTGTGTGAGTGCGAGTTGTGAGTGTGTTAGTATGCGAGAGAGTGTGTGTGTAAGTGTGTGTGTGTGTGGTGCTAATTGATTGGCCTTTGATGGCCTGGCCAGGCCATTTGAGCCGTTTCAACTTCAGCTACAGCTGCAGCTGCGAGCGAGAATCATCTGAATTCACGTATCTCTGCAGCACACACATGCATATGAAAATGTACTTACAACACCCATATATCTATCTATGTATGTGTGTGTGTGTGTGTATGTGTGCGTGTGTGGTGAGGTGCAGGCAGAGGAAGAGAGTCCTGCACTTTGCGTAAGCTGCAAAACGGCCAAAAGCAAAAATGTTACACCAAAAGACAGGCAAAACAACAACCTGCCAACAACATAAAAAAAAATGGAAAATATTTGTAGAGTATGCACGACTGCGCGATACTTGTTAATGCTGCACAACCAATTGAAATTGATTTGTTATTAAACTTAATATCTTGAAAAATCTCTCAACTGATAGTTTCATTAGGCAGATATTTCTCTTTTTAACACTTTCTATGGCATGGTATAGTTTTCTGAAACACTCGCTTGGACGGACATCAATTGTTCGTTAACTGTGTTAAACGCAGCCAGGATTTTCTACTCAATTCCATATTTAACTAATATTCACAACATGACATGATGTCTACTGTTTGCTCAAATTTCTTTGATGCAATTTCTTTCACTTTATATGCAAAATAGGCAAAAAGAATGGCTGCGATTATATTCGCAAATTAAACTGCATTCTAAAGAATTTGAATGAATTAATATTTTTTCATTCAATAAATTTGTTAACTGAGATCGAAGATTTCAGTTGAAGCTTTTGGACTATTAATTTTTTGCAAAAATAAACATATTTGTTAGTTTTAGATGGATTCAACTGCGAGTTAATTTTTTTAAGACAAACTTAATAGACAGCAGACAAACTTTGAGATTCATGTTCTTGACTATCACTAACCTTTGATACCCTTTGCCGCGCTTTAGCTGCCGGGTGTAGCAAACAAACATGCAAATCTTTTTAGCTGTTGTTGTTGTTGATGATGCTTCACTTGCCGTTGTTGTTGTTGGTGTTGCAGATGCCGCGACAAGCGTTGCCAATGGCCACGGCGGCGTTCACGCACTCAGTCACTTTGGCGCTTTTAACTGTCAACAGCGAGCGAGCGAGAGAGAGAGAGAGAGAGAAGGAGAGAATGAGAGAGATAGATACAAAGACAAGAGATACGGATGGTTACGAATGAGGCTGGCGATGCCAATGCAGCTGCAGCGGCAAACTAAATGGGGGGATGGAAGGGAAATAGGCAATGGGGGATGTGCGGATGTGCCCGCATAGGCTTGCCTGCCACGCCCCCTCCTCGCCACTGGCCGCCCAACTTAACCTATGCTCAGTTATCCCGCTCCCAAGTGATGCCAAGGAATGCAGCCGCTTTCTGTTAACTATTTTTATGCCGCGCACTCATTGAAAAAATGAGAAAGTGCAATTGGGTATGCGCTATTGAAAGGAGAGCAAAATGAATTTGTCTTGATCTTTCTTAATACTTCTTCTAATTTTGATTATTTTTCACTGAAGCAGTTCTTTTATACCGAAAACGTATCTAAGTATATCCTTATAGTGGAGCAAAATCTTGATTAGAAATACAAAAATTCATTAGTAAATATGATTAGTCATGCTTAAATGAAAAAATCAATTCTATAAGCACTATATGCATTTGAGATAACAATGATATGATGATGAATGAATGCTCTTAAGTCTGCTTATTGTTCATATATATTTTGCAGGCAGTTAAATATTAATTTTCCACAAATAAATAACGGAATAATCCTGTTAGATAGTAACTTATTGATTTCGAGATTACAATTTATTTAGTTGCATTATTTATGATGACACAATCGATAGATAAGCCAAAGAGTAGTTAAATATAACAATTTGCATAGCACAGCTGGCGCCATCTAACGGACATTTATTGCTTTTGATGCGTTTGCAAATAATTTGAGATTTAATGCCATCTAGGGTATCTGAATGTTCAGCTTTTGTGTTACCAGCATCGTTTACACTTTGTTTTGTTATCTTTACAACCATTTTTTGTTTCTTTGTTGTTTTTCAGTTGTTTTGCGCCCAGTTTTTAGTGTGCGCTAACAACAAACGGCGAATTCTGTGGCTTGCTAGCGTTTCGACGTGTTGCCATTCTTGTTGTTGTTGTTGTCGTTGTTGTCATGTTGTCGTCGTGCTCGAAACTACACACACACAAAAAAATGTATAAAACGTTGTTACAATGTTGAAAGCAATAGCGACGGCATACACAACTAGCAGATACCCAAAAATAGTGAAATAGTAGACGAAATTTATTGTCAGCTTTGTTGCTACGAATTTTATTTATTTATTTCTGGTTTTACTCTATATTTGTAATATTTTGCCACCGCTTGCTATAAATTCCTCCATCAAAAGACTTTGAATTGAGCGTCGCCTGCAGTATTTCATTTTTTGTAGCATACTTTTTTGGGGCTCTGCATGAAATTTCAATAGCGAGCGCTGAGAGCTATCTGTATATCTCATCGGACGATAGTCGAAAGCCTGTAAACTGTAAACTGATTCACAAAAGCCCCGATGAATTTACAATTAAGCTCGTTGTTGAATACCCTGTAAATTGTGTCGAACAAATGTATTGCCAAAGATTTGGGGCATGCGATGAGCAGCAGCAGCATCCAGCATCGTTTGTGTGGCGCCATCTGGCGTTAAATGCGCGTTGCGACACCAAAAATGGCCCGTTAAACAGCAAAGGAGCAGAAGAGGAAGAGGGAGAGCGGCAGGCAGATTTGGGTAGACCAGGTAACGACTGTTAATCAGGATTATCTACGACACGTTGAATGGGGCAATAGAGGTGCACAAATGTAACTAATATGGCACATGCAACTGCCACACGATGTTCAAGTTGCAAGTGCTTAGAAGAAGGAGAGGGACAGAGCGAGAGAGAGAGAGAGAGGGAGCTCTCTCGGTGTCATAAGCATAAAGCATAAAGCCTTGGCAAAGTGTGTGTTGAATTGTTTTCAACGTCGCAGCAACTTGCAACAAAGACTTTGCTTTTTTATGGCTTGCTGGCGAAGAAGCTGCAACCAAGCAGCAAATGGGCTGCGACGCGACGCGAAGCGAAGCGATGTTGTTGCTGTTGCATCACGTAAGGAACATAAGGATAAGGCAACACAAGGCGCGCAAACACACACAAAACTACAGAGGAAAAAAGTCAAATGGAAAACGGAGAACGAAGAACGTGCGTGGCTTAGTTTCCCTGGGTTTAGCTCGCTGTTTTAGGCACAGCACAGCACTGGAAGCTGCAACTGCCACCGAGACGAAGACTGCGACTGAGCTGGGTTTTGGGTGCAGTTTACAGCTCTACTTTCCTCCTCCTCCTTCTGTTTTTTTCACTCAGCTCTCAGCGTCAACATTGAAAACTAACAACAACAAACGGAGAAGTGGAAACATTACTAAGCGAAAAAAAATACAAACAATAACAACTACTAGAAACACAGAAATGGTGAAAAGCATTGTTTTTGTGTGTGTGTGTGTGTGTTTTGTCGCAATCTTTTCTACTTTTTTTCTTCTTCTAGTTCTTGTTATGAAATTGTTCCTATTCTTCTCGACTTGCTTTAAACTAGGCTGAGAGTTGCTTTAAAATTTATGGAAGAGGAATATTACAAACAAAAAAGAAGTATTCCAAATTCACAAAGCTTTAACTACGTATCTGATATGTCTACTGCCTCAAAAAAGCTGTCAAAATGCTGAAGCCTTAGCCAAACTATAATTAGAACTTATTTCACTCGAAGTAAGCTGAGGCAACTTTTGTGTCCTGCGGCCGATTCCTGTGAAATTTGCTTAATGATATACAAAAATCAACAAAGCATAATGAATGACAGTGGCATGAATTGAGAAAAGACGCCAGAAAACAGAAAAAAGCGAAGAACTGGAAATGGAATGAGCTAAAGTATTGTATTTGATGGGATACAAAGTCAACAATTAACTCTTGGAGATTAGTTCAGATTCAGAGTAAGAAAATTCTCTTACAATTCACTGACTTGTTGTTGTTGTTGTCACTAAGCATGCGATGATGAGCATATTTTTATGACAAAACAACAGCTAAACAATCTACATACATGCTTCATTCGGTTTTAGCTGAGACGGAAAATTTGTGCTCTTTTATTTTGTTGTTTGTGCTTTTCATTTTTACTTATTACTTGCTTTTCCGCAATGCTTTTGCACAGTTGACACACTTACAGAGCTGCTGCTGGCACTCCATCTTCCTCTCTCTCTCTCTTACTATCTCTTTCTATCTCTTCTGCTGTCTCTGGGCTACATTTATGTCTTTGGCTCACATGTGCCACGTGATGAGCGTTGCTCAGATTTCTTGGCCAAGTTTTGTGGTTAAAGCAGAGCTAGAAAGATAGAGAGAGAGAGAGAGAGAGAGAGAGAGTGCGAGAGTGTGTAAACAATGGAAATGCATAAAAGTGAAATGTGCTGCCAAAAGTGAAAAGACAACAAAGCGACGGCGAAGCAAGGCGGGGAAAAGCCTTTTAGGCAGCTTTTCTTGCCAGCACATTTTGAAGTTTACTTAAAATTCAAGTGCAACACACAACACTACAATGTTATGTGTGCATTGTGTTGTGCATAATTTAGCAAGCGAGAAGAGTGAGAAAGAGATAAAGAATGAGTGCGGCAGATACACGCAGCATTGTATAGTATATTGAGCAGCAATAAAAGGCAGGTGTAGACTTAGTTAGGAGACCGCAGAGCAATGTGGAAAAATCAAAGCAGCTTCAGCGTTGACAGGTAGATCAATGTGGCATGCAACTGCACACTGTTGACTGACTGTGCGGCATTAGGCGGCTAATGTCAGCAAAGAGTTGATGAAATTGCAGCAGCCAAGCGAAAAGAGAAAAGAAGAGGGATAGGGAGAGAAGTGAGAGGAAGCTGAGCTGAGTTGGCGACAAGTTGGCAAAGTGCTGTAAAGCGAAGACAACCGCAAATCAAACAATTTCTGCCAGTCGTATAAGTAAAATGAGAGTGAGAGGGAGAGAGAGAGAGGAAGAAAGAGACAGCACACACACTCTCGCCACTCGTGCAAATGCAATTTGTTGCGTGTGGCATCGTCAGTTTATTGAATTTATTTATATGCAGTCGCTTGCTTAGACATTGACTGATTGATTGAGTGATTGAGCGATTGATTCGCTCGAAAAGTACGCGTACCGAATTTCATTAAAAAAAAACATAAAAAATGAAAAGAATACTGTTGGGAATTATGCATTTTCAGCCAGTTTTTGAAACTCACTTTTCGCTGGCCCACCAAAGTATGCTATGAAATTTGTGTTGGAATTCGCTTGGTCGCTAGCTTTCAAAAGTATGCTATGAAATTTGTTATGAGATTTGATTAGTGTTTTACGTCCTTATGATATGAATATGAGGTTTGATCTGAATCAGTTTTTCCTAAAAAGTGTTTTTACTACAAATTTATGCACTTGCTTAAATTGACTCAGTAAATGTGACTTTTCACGTCTGTTAATTGCTTGCAAATTATATTTTAAAGAGCTTCGAAGCAGCAGCAAACCTGCATTTAATATGGTCCATCGTCTGATTTATGAGCTTTTCCCCCCTGGAACGAACTTGTTTCATTTGATAACTTTGCTTCGTTTTCGGCCTCTGTGCTCAATGGGGACTGGGGACTCGACTTTGGATGATGATGAGCTGGCCAACTCTTGGACACGCTTGACTGTGGTGCCGTATGGCTTTGGCCTAAAGGATTTGTCAGTTTAGTTATTAAAAACTCATGAGTGTCTGTGTGACAGGACGAAATGAAGAAGGTCGACGATGGGAGGCGGTGTATGTGTGTGTGTGTGTGTTGTGTCTCTATGGATTCGCCAGTTTCTTCTCTGCTTATTGGGGCTTTCACTTCGATTTAACGCTGACACATATCGCTAGAGAACTCTGCCTTCTCTCTCTCTCTCTCTCTCTCTCTGTCTCTCTTTTGCTCTCTGTTTGGCTTACTTTACTTTACTTTACTTTGGCTACTTTTTGCACCCACTCAGTTCTGCCTTTGAGGCCTGCTGCCTGCTGTTGACCAAAGCGACGGCATTCGTTTAAGTAAGTCCTGTCTGTTTGTGTGAAGCCTGTCTATATACATATCTACATATATATATATGTATGTATATAGTGTACGTACATCTGCCTTACAATTCCCCAAATTGTAATTTTATAGCAGCGTCATTGCCCAAATACTCAAATAGACTTTGCCCTTCTCTTCTCGTCTCTTCTCCTTTCGTTCATTTTTTTTTTCTTTTCTGCCGGCCAACACTTGAGAAAAGTTTTTTTCTTTTTCGTTTTGCTGATTTTCTTTTGCGTAGTTTTGCTCTGCTTTTTTGGCTGCTGGTTTGCTGGCTCTTGGCTGCTGCTGGCTCTTTTACTTATTCTGGCATTTCGGTCTTAGCCTCCAGTCTCTGAGACTGAGAGACTGACTGAGTTTGAGTTTGAGTTGCTGTGAGTCAGAGTCTCGGAGTCTGCTCAATTCGATTTCATCTGCTGCCAAAGTGCTGCCAAGTGAATGCAATTGCATTGCCATTGGCAACCTACTCCTGTATGTGTCTATATGTGTATGTGTGTGTGTGACAGCATTCTACTACGTTGCAAGGTTGCATTCGATAATGGGGTAGATTGTTTTAGACTTCCTTAATTTGTATACAATATTCAACGAAATATTTCAGCTGAGTGATTTGCCAAACTCGTTTTTCCTTACTTACAAATGAAATATATCATTTAATGCATTTCCAAATAAAGCTCAACTTGTTGTCAGATGATATAAATAAGCCATATATCGTTTTTTTTATTATTTCTTGTTCTATTTTCAACTATACAAAACTCTCTTCAATGCTTTCCCTCAGCAAAGTCAATACAGATGTTTACAGGGTATCTGGCACAGGAAAAAAGCGAAATAAGCGCAAAGTTTTCTGCCATTTTTGGTTTATTCAATGCAAATAAAATGTGCGCAAATTTGTTATAACAAGATTTCAGATATTGTTGAGAATTGAAATTGTCATGCGAGCAAAAGTTTTGCTGCGAGTAAAATTCACTCTTCGATTTTGATTTCGATTTCGCTTTCGGATATTGCAAAGAAGAATATTGCAAATCTTTCAGCAGCACAAATATGAATTATAGTTAATTGATTTTTCATATGTCTGAGCATAATTATTACAGGGTATCACAGCAGAGTTTCGTTCTCGACACGATTAAAGTAGTTAGCAAAGCGTTTGTTTTTTTTTTTTCTCTTTCTTTTATTTGTTGTTTGCAGGACGCGCGTTAAATCGTTGACTGTGCAATTGGGCCTGAAGTGAAGGGGGAAAGGGGGGAGGAGATTTGGGATTTGGGATCAACTATCCCGGACAGGTCAAATGTGGCGGAGGCTGCTGCACGAATAGATTGCTGTAGTGTCTATTGGCTTTCAGCAGAAATTGCAGCCCGGCAGCAACGAGAGCAGCAGCTGCATTCATCCTGTTGCACTTCCATTTCATGTTTAGATATCAGTGTTGAGTGCTATGTAGTAATAGCAGGTGCAACAGTGCAACGGTGGGGCGACTCCGGGTTACTCGCAGTTGGCTAAAACGGATATTTTATTCAACGCTTCATTTAGTTGGCCAACCAAAATGACACACAGAGAGAGAGAGAACGGAACGACGAAGTGAGGAAAGTTTTGTTTTGTCGAAAATTGCAATTGCAATTTTCATTTCAAATTTCAAATGTTGCAAGTTGGTGTAATACGCCGCGACAAAACAAATGCAATGCCGCCAACGCACATAAATCAACTTTAAATTAAAACGAAATCGAAATCAAAAAAGCGCCATTTGCAAACAATACGAAATACAGCATCAAGAGCCAGTAGAAAAGTCGTTTATTTTCAAGTCGATCGCATTTTGTGTGCCAAAATCGAGTTGCTTCGAGTGTGTCCGGTGCATGCCGCTTGGTCTTTGCATCCTGCAGTTGGTCCCTCGATAGGCAAACGGAAGTTCCAACAAATAGTCAACGAACTACACACATACACATCGTGGAGAGAGGGGGGGCATTCAGCTTTGGGGTGGGTAAAATAAGTAATATCCTTTTTGGTGCCCGGGCGTGGCCAGCATAAGATTTAATCGCCACTGAACCAAAAGAGATATGGCTTTCAAAAAAAGTAGAGAAAAAAAAAACAGACACACATACACACACATTTTCATTATGCAACAAGACTGCTGCAACCTCATTTTTACTTAACAGACACACTTCTCTCTCTCTCTCTCTCTTTCGCTTTCTATCTGTGTGTGTCTAGTACAACATCTCGTATACGTATTATGTGTATTCATGTATGTATGTATTTTGAACTTTATTCACAGGTTCGCCACAGCCCACATATCGCTGGCTCAAGGATGGCGCTCCCGTTGCCGATTATTCATCCAGTCAATTTTATCGCATTCACATCACAAGACGCGAGGATGCCGGCAGCTATCAGTGCATTGCCAGGAACGATGCTGGATCTATACTGAGTGAAAAAAGCGACGTTGTTGTTGCCTGTAAGTATACATCAACACACTCTCACATATACACACCCACACACTCATACACCCATAGATGCCACATTCAGCAAGACACGCTGTTACATATGTCTGCTTCATACACTGAGCAAATTTAATGAGCAACAACTTTGGTGTATTTCAAAAGACATTCAGAATGCTGAAAAGCAATGCAACGAAATATTTATTAATGTGGAATTCAAATTCACATAATATTCGTAATACATATTACTCTTATTATATTTCTAAAAAGAAGTAATAACAAAAAAAAAAGATACCTAATTCAAATGTCAAAATAATTAGTTTTAAAAGTAAAGTAATACATGAAATTCGTAATCAAATAGGGTACTGTGACTTTTTATGATATTATTTTGAATAATATACATTTTAATATAATATCATAAATAAAATTAACATTCATAAAAACGAATGGCATAATATAACAGAATAGAAAAGTTTTTCTTAAGAAAGAAAGTAACTATTTGTTATATTATTTTGAGTAATAGTAATTTCAATACAATATCAAACATAGTCAATAGTTCTTAAAAAATAATTGCATAATAAAAGAGAATGTTACGCCAAAGCAGCCATTAATTTCGCTCAGTGCAGCCTGAGCTCAGGTGGGGGAAATTATTAAGCTGACTACTTGAAGCACTGACAGCCTTTTGTAGCATCAGCGCCCATCAAATAGGGACTAAGCCATTTTCATTCGCCTGGTAATTGCGTGGGAAAACTTCTCGTCACTCGCTGTCTGCCCTTCGTGCCTCTCTCTCTCCCTTGGGCGTCTGTCCCCCGCCCGTCCTTCGTCTTTGGGGTCGTCACTTTGCTTCGATACGATACGCGTTTCGTCTTATTGTAAGCTGCTTAATGCCTGCTGCCTGCTGTCTGCCTGCCTGCTGTTATCGTTATACATCATTTGAAATCTATGTCAAGATATAATTTGATATAGTTTCGTGTAATCGTTATTTATGATTACTCCGCCCACAACTTCTGTGTTTTCCATCAACCATCAACCATCAGCGATATGCAAGTACACTCTTTTCAGCATTTTAGATATTTTTGTGTATTTGCCAGATAAGTTGGCCAGTAATTGGGCCTGTTATCGGAATCTAGCACGCAATATACTTCAACTCAGCGTTGCCTGCCTGTTTACCTGCCCATTTAGGCGAGTCCTCAGTCCTCAGTTTGTCCCGTGTAGCATTTCGTATCGATTGGAATTATAAATAGACCAGTTGCAGATAGCTGTAATTATGTTGAAGCATGTGCATTTGATTTCGTTATGGAACTCGGGCACATAGCGATTGCCAATGCCATATATAAAATGCACACTTTACCATATTTGTTTTCCAACCTTAATTGCCATCGACAATAATAATAAAGGTAATAAAGGTCGCGACACTTGCAATTAAAATGTAAATGTATAATAACTGATCTATGACACACGCGCTTCAAATTTAACTAATTTTGAGGTGGAGAATTGTTTTTATATCGAGAGTATCGAAATAATTTCTATACATTACGTTACTGTGAGGTCATAAATTGATCCTTTTTAAACGTAACATTTCGTTTGCTAAGCAGTTTGTTTCATTCCAACGTTCCAAATTTATGAATACTTAAACTAAGCATTGCAACATCCCAAGATTCATGACAAATTCTTCCATTCCAAATGTAACATTAAGTTGTTAAGCAAGTTTCATTTCAACGTTCCAAAATATTTAATATTTGTCTTCAACAAATTCGCTTCAAACGTAAAATTCAGTTGCTAAAGGTATATTTCATTCCAACGTTTCATACTATTTGGTATTTACTGCAGCATTATATAATATTATAAATTGTTCCATTCTAACGTAACATTTCGTTTGCTAAGCAGTTTGTTTCATTCCAACGTTCCAAATTTATGAATACTTAAACTAAACAGTGCAACATCCTAAGATTCATAACAAATTCTTCCATTCCAAATGTAACATTATGTTGCTAAAGGTATGTTTCATTCCAACGTTTCATACTATTGAGTATTTAACTTCAGTATTATATAATATTATAAATTGTTCCATTCCAAACGTAACATTTCGTTTGTTAAGCGTGTGTTTCTTTCCGTTCGTTCCGTTGATGCTATCTAATCAAGTATTTGGCTTTGCTACTCTTTCTATATGCTGATATTCAGCCTTTAGTTCCCATTACTAAATCTTACAAATTAAGCTCTATAAACTGTAAAATATATAGACCGACAAGCAAAGCAAGATACTGAATGTTTCATTCCCAAATGAGTAAATTCCTCAAATTGATTTTTTGTTCCGAAAAGTATGCTACACTTTTTGACAAATTGGTCATTTTAAAACGAATTGTAAGCTACGTAGATAAAAACAATTACAAGAGTGTATAAAAGTAAAGCAGTTAATTAAACTAACTAGAACAACAAGTGCTGCTGGACAAAAACATGTGACTTGCTGTGCAGTTGTGGGCGGAGGAGGAGAAGGAGGAAGAAGGGAGCAGAGAAAGAGAGAAGCTGTCAAGAGTTTAGCGCCGATTGAAGCGTCGTCCACTTAAAAGCACTCGAATGATTGCGCGATGCGCGTAATCGGAGTGAAGAGCAAACTGTGTGTGCTACACGTGGCAGTGGCAGCTGTAGAGCTCGTCGAGCTTGTAGAGTTAGGTTACGTGCCACAATAGTGTCAACTTGCAACTTGGGGCAAGTTGACAATTGGGGGCACGTTGCTAATCAAACGGCTGTCACAGCAGCAGCAACAACAACAACGATAGATGTAGCTGCTAATTTTTCTTTAATGCGAACTTAATTACAACAAAAAGCTAGAACAACAACAACAATAACGAGAGCGTCCAACAATTAGATAGAGAGGGTGGAAGGAGAAAAAGATGGCACTGAGTGAGATGGCGACACTTGAGCTGTGGCTCATGTGTGTGCGCTTTACCCAACTGCTGCTGCTGCTGCTTGAACCTAATAAATCGAGCTCTCGACGAGCTGGTGACCTTCTTTTCGGGGCACGCCAACTTAGCAGATGATGACGATGACGATGACGATGACGATGACGATGACGATGACTGCGATGATGATAATGATAATGGCCGCCTCGTGTTCGTTGGTCTGACTTGGAGCATCGTCTTGAGTACTTAATTAATTGTAGGAGTGCTGCGCTTAAACTGAACTAATAACCTTTCCTTTTCCTATGCTGTGTGTGCTGTGAGAAAGCGGGCCAGCCAAGTGGAATAAAGTCAAGCAGCAGCAGCAACGGCAGCAACAGCGGCGCAGTGTGCGTAGTTGATGGGAGGTTAAGCAAAATTGCCTCTGCCCGCAGGCCGACATCGCTTGATTCAATTAGCTGTCGTGACACTTGAGCTCGAGACCGAGGCTAAGGCATCGAGCAAGCGAGCGAGCCAAGGGGGTTGACACTTGGGGGTCAGGTCACGCTATTAAATTGTAATAACCGACGCGCATATTTCAATTTCAATTTTAATATCTAATTTCTATTGCAGATATGGGCAACTTTGAGAACAGCACCGAGGGCCGCTTAAACGTTGTCAGCGGTCATGCGGCCATCTTTGATATGCCCCAAATCGATTCGATACCACGACCATCGGTCGACTGGCAAACAGCCGAAGGGCCGCTCAACTATGACATCAAATACGCGACAACGCATGCCAATCAATTGATCATACTCAGCGCCCACGAGGACGATGCGAAAGCGTATCGCGCTCGCGCAATGAACACACAACTGGGCAAGGAAGAGATGAGCGCCTATGTGCATTTGAAGGTCACCGGCGATCCGTTCATTGAGATTGCACCCGAGATCATTGTGCCGCCGCAGGATCTGAAGTTGAAGCGTGGCGAGAGTTTCGCTGAACTCCAATGCATTGCCAATGCTCGACCTTTGCATGAGCTCGAAATGATTTGGCTGAAGGATGGCATCCCGGTGGAACAAGCAGGCATTGCACACACCCTCAATGATCCCTGGAATCGCACCCTTGTCCTCCAGCAGGCAAACAGCTCGCATGCCGGCGATTACAGTTGCCAGGTGCGTTTACGCAGCGGTGGCTATCAGACTGTGACCGCCACAGCTCGGGTCATTGTCCTCGAGCCTCCGATGTTTGTCAGCTCAATGCGAGCGGAGACCTTCGGGGATTTTGGTGGCCAGGTGTCGTTGCCCTGTCACGTTGTTGGCGATCCCATGCCCAAGATTCAATGGTTTCGCAATGCCGAACGCATCGAGGCGCAGCTGCAAAGCGGCGGGTAAGTTGCTCAATTGTTATACAACACTGATCCTATATTCAAGTATAGTTTAATGTCGTAAGAGTTGCACTTATCTGCAACAATGAAAACTATTTTTGTTATTTCATTTACTTTCTGCGGTTGCAATTATTGACATCAATTGCACATCCACATTATCTGCAATTCTTAAATTTTGTTGTGGCAATTAAATGTGGTTGCCATTATCGAAATTTGGGAGTAAATACGCATTTATTATATTATAGTCTTCTACTTATAAGAATGCTTCAATTTGTGTTCAATTTTCAAAACAAGTATAGTTTTATGTCGAAAGAGTTGCACTTATCTGCAATGTGCAATTAAGTTAACAATGAAAACTATTTTTGTTATTCCATTTACTTTATGCGGTTGCAATTATCGACATCAATTGCACATCCACATTATCTGCAATTCTTAAATTTTGTTGTGGCAATTAAATGTGGTTGCCATTATCGAAATTTGGCAGTAAATACTCATTTATTATATTCTAGTCTTCAACTTATAAGAATGCTTCAATTTGTGTTCCATTTTCAAAACACTGTGTTGTAAGATGCTCCACGTAAATTTCTAAATATCAAATTTCGCATAGTAACATCTTGTGCAACACTAGTTGTAGTGTTGTAAAGCGTGCTAGAAGTATCCAGTATTTTTGTCTGTCTGAAAGTCAAAGTAAATAAGTATTTGTGTTGCAAAGTAGTTACTTTAGTGTTGTTAAACGCATTACACTAGTGTTGTTAAACGCATTGCGCTGTTTATCTTGTCGCTTAACCAAAAATATGCATTGGGGGTCTTCCCATGCTCTCTAAAACTCTTCAACATAATACGAAAATAAGTTAGTTGTGCAATACACTTTCTTTCAAGTGTTGCAAATTGCACAGCAGTTTTTTTGTTGCACTAAAATGAAAATATTCCAAACCGCATTTAATTCGCTGCTCGAATTGAATTGAAATGTGGAGCAGCCTCTCGATTTATATGCAAACTGCGATGAATGCACTAAATGAATATATGTATGTGAAATCGAAAGCAATTAGTATGTGAAGAAGAGAAAGGGAGATAATTACTTGATGCCACACTAATGATGAATCATTATTGGTTGCATGACACCTTTTCTTCGTATTTTGATTTTTTGTACTATATATCGTACTTTTACAGATATGAACTGCAAGCGGATAATACGCTGATAATTAAAAAACTGACACTCGACGATGAGGGAATGTTCCAATGCCTGGCGAACAACGAGGCTGGCGAGAAGTCCGCCTCCACCTGGCTGCGAGTGAAAAGTAAGTCAAGTGTTTCACTATCTAATCTATATTAGTATATATTAACGTATGTGGTAGATGTGAATTTGAATGTGAATGTGGATGGTGGATGCCATGGAAAAATGCAAACTAAACACATTCAATTGGCATCGCGAATCGTGAAAAATGCTTCAGATACAAATACTAATAACTAAAACGCCTGCTAATCTCATAAACCATAAACCACAAAATAAAAACCAGCCTAACATTAAATGATACTAAAACGGCTCTCGCCCAATTCTCTTCCATTTTGTTGTTGTCTCACACACATATTCCTTCCCCCCAATTAAATTCCCATCCATCAAAAAACTCAACATAAAAATAGCAGCAAGCAAAAGTGATGCGGCAGCTGCTTTGCTGTCGAAGCCGCGCGTGAAGCGTTTGGCGCAACCGCGCATCTTGCGGGTGAGAGCATCGCATGCTGGCATGGGATCGGGATCGGGAACGGGATCTAGCTCGAGAAGCAGCTCGAGCCAGGGCATGGGCACGGGCTATAAACGCAAGGAATTTCGCTTTGGTATGGGCAAAAAATTCAAAACAAAGAAATATGCACATAGTATAACCAACTAGTTGCCACATGCAACATGCACCTACATAACGCCTACAACACTTTTATTCAATTAAAATATTCCACCTTCTTGTTATTTTTCTTTTTTGTTATTATTCGTAGTGTTGTTGTTGATTATTATTATTACATAAATAGTTTTTGCCACCGCACGCACAATGCACTTGACTTGCATGAGAGGCATTCGAAACTGCACTCGTTATTCATACTCTGCACTCACTTGATATAGTATTCGTCACCCACAACCCACTGGCAACTTGCCACTTGCCACTTGCCACACTCGAGCAATTTGTTGCTGTTTATGACTTGTTTTCATTGCTTCATTATGTGCTCGCATTTATCATACTTTAGTTTGTTCAGCACACACACACACGCACACACACGCACACATCATTAAACTAAATATTTTAACTAAACATTAAAAACAATTGCAACTAACATTTACCACCCACCTTTGCAAACTATTTGCATTTGTGTTGAGCTCTCAATTGCAACTCGAGGAATTTTGTTGCATACTTTTATGCCACAACTTTTTCGAGTTGCTCTTCATTAATTAATTAATTTCTGGTTTTTATGCAATGTCATTTTTCGAAATTGAACCTATTTTGGAAAAACTGATTGATTGATTGCTCTGCATATGAATATGAAATTAGCTAAATAAATTCGTTGTCAGTGACACAATTTTCAAATTATTTAGTTGATTTTAACAAGCGATGCCAAGGAATTTATCTTTGGCCACAAAATTCTATTCAATTGACGACGCGTCAAAAGAAAAGCGATGAAAACTCTTGGCTAAATTGCAGTAAAGAACAACAAACAAACATTGTTTTACTGCAGTACAATTATTTGTATTGTGTGGTAGCATATTTTATTTTTATACTCGTTATTCAATGGTTAGAAGGGCATGCTAACTTTGTGCCTGCAGGAAATTGATATACAAGGCGGCAGAAAATATCTCCGATTCTATAAATTATTATTATTTCTTCAACTGCCGATACGTTATAGTCATTTATGTCTGTCTGTCTGTCTGTCTTATTTTTGGTACACACTATAATAACTACAGTATTTATGATTCCTGAAAATTTGGTTGTGATCAAATACAAAATTTAGAAGTTATACAGGAAATACTTAGATGGCTGAAAATCAGGTATATTTTAGTAGTCTATGGTATATTTTGAATTTAGTAATATACCAAAAATATATACCATATGGTATATTTTATAGTTTATGGTATATTTTAAATGTAGTAGTATATCACGATTCCAAATATATACCATATGGTATATTGTGTACTTTATGGTATATTAGGAATGCAGTGTTATATCAATATATCAGTAATATTCCAAAAATATATTCCATCTGGTATATTTTATACTTGATGGTATATTTTAAATGTAGTGGTATATCACTATTCCAAATATCTACCATATGGTATATTGTGTACTTTATGGTATATTTTGAATGCAGCGATATATCAATATATCAGTAATATACCAAAAAAATATACCATCTGGTATATTTTATGGTTTATGGTATATTTTAAATGTTGTGGTATATCACTATTCCAAATATATACCATATGGTATATTGTGTACTTTATGGTATATTTTGAATGCAGTGTTATATTAATATATCAGTAATATACCAAAAAATATACCATCTGGTATATTTTATACTTGATGGTATATTTTAAATGTAGTAGTATATCACGATTCCAAATATATATCATATGGTATATTGTGTACTTTATGGTATATTTTGAATGCAGCACTATATCAATATACCAAATAAAGCCTTTGGTATATTTTCATATTTTTGCGGTATATTAATTTGGTATACTAAATATTACCGCACTGTTTTGCTTTCATTAAAAATATGTAGCAGGTATTTCACAGTCGATCACACTCGAGGTTTCTTACTCTTGTTCAAAATATGCCACACAGACAATGTGGCATTCAAGCGAAATATTTATCTATTGAAAATGTTGATAAATACCGCAACGATTTTTGTGCAACATGCTTCAAGGCGAAGGAATTCGCTTTTACTGCTCTGTGTTGTCTTGAATTTGTTAATATTAAACTGTCATAAATGCGAGATGCGAAAATTCAAAGTCAATTAGTTGAAGTTGCCCTCAAGCTTCAAAATAATTGATGCACTCTCTCTATCTCTCTATTTCTGTTGTCTTCTTTTCTGGGTCTCAAGTTTGCCATAAAGATGCATTGTTATTGTTATTATTAGTACATATTCTAGTAATAATAATAATAATTATTATTATTGTCGTCATTATGCTCATCATCATAGGCAGCAGCAGCAGTTGAAGCAGCAGCAACATCGTTGTGGCATGCATATTCATAGCGAAATTGTTGAAAGTCTTTTCCAGTTGTCGGCTGTCGACTTTCCTAGACTGTTGCCTGTTGCCTGTTGCGTGGGCAGAAAGCTTGAAGCTTGACACCCAAGTACCGTTAAGTGCCACGACTTCATCTTCATCCTGCAACAAACTTGTGCCACATAGAGACACCTACTTCTTCGTGTGTGTGTGTGTGTGTCTGTGTGTGTGTTCGTTTTATATTTGGACTTGCTGTGGGACAATTTCGCATTTTAATGAATTTAATAATGTGAAAATGAAGACAGCTGAAGGACATGCCAGGAACTAACACGGACACACACACACACACACACCCGCATAGACTGTCATGTTGTCTTTGGGATTGTGGAAAACCCTGCAGGAAATTTGCTCAAGCACCATGCAAAAATTGACCTTCGACCCAAAATGAGCTTAGTCGAGCATCGTATTTGCTTTGCAAAAATGCTCAACAGATAACATCTGAGCACTGCAGGGATGTTGTTGTTGTTGTTTTTTTTCCTCCTCTCTCCTTCTTCATGCTTATCAGCGCTTAATGCGTAAAAGGTTAAGAAACACAATTTAAAAACGAAATCTCTTGAAATAAATGGAGTTTCTATCGCATCGCATAATAAATTCGCAAATTACAGCGATTCAACTGAGATTTCCTGCTGCTATGCCTGAAAGGTTCCCTTCCCTTTTCAGCCGTAAAATCGGCACCAAATTAACCAAGTTTCAAATTTAAATACAAAAATATAAATTTAATAATTGCTTTAAATTACTTCCAAAAAATTAACTGTTTTTGTTTGGAATTAATATCATATATATCTAAATTTACTGATATATTTGCAGTGCATGAAAACTTTTCTTCCTTTTTCAACCATAAATGCAGCACAAGTTATAAAATTGTTTCTTTTATTCAAGACAACCTTTTCATATGAAATTACAGTTTAACAAATTAAATATTTAAAATACCTTCAAAAGAACAGGAATTGTATTCACTTCACTAGCTATTAATATCAGTATTTATGTAAAAAGAAATCAGTTTTTATCGTATTCAAAATTTAAAAAGATCTTGCTAAAATTTCTACTTTGCAGGAAACCTTTCAATTCCTTTTCAGCCATAAATTCAGCACAACCCAAGTTACATATGAAATTACAGTATAACGAATTCAATATTTAAAATACATCTTCATAAGAATAGAGAATTGTTTTTGCCTGTTATTAATAGCAGTGAAAATGTCTCGCATTTTCTGACAAGCTTTTCACCAACTCAAAATGAATTAAACCGTGCAATGAGAAGTAGCTCATGAGTTTTGCATGGCCAAAAGTGCAGTTGGGTGAGCTGGAAATTGTGTGTGTGTGTGTTGCATTATTCAGTTGCAAGTTGCCAGTTGCTAGTTGCAAGTTGCAAATTACTGAGCTGCCGAGTGACAGTTACAACGACAACTAAACAATTATGCAATGCTCAGGGTAACTTTATTTTTTCTTTCTTTTTCTATTCCATTTCGTCGGCCGTTTCAATATTTGACGACATGTTGTTTGTGTAAGCTTTGCGAGGTAAAGAGAAAGAGAGGGAGAGAGACAGAGAGGGAAAGCGAGATAGCTAGATAGAAAGACAGTTGAACAGACGGAAGAAGAACGCAATTTCTTGCATTTACTTGTCTCGAAAACATTTTACGCAAATGATTATGCAAAAATGACAAACACATACACATATAAAGACAGAGACAGATATATGTATGTAGATAGAGTGAGAGAGAGGGAAGCGAGACACACAGAAATACTTATTGTTAAAGTTGTTGCTGCGTTTTATGGCTCTTTAAAAAAGTTGAACGCTGTCAGCTTGTCCTCAACCGAGTTCCTCCCATCTGTTTTTGGTATTTTTAAATGTATATAGTATAGAATAGTATTTTCCTTTTTGGTATATTGCTATGGACAATCTGTGGACGCGCTGCCAGTTGAGCTGTCCGACCACTTGCCATGTAAATTGGAAATTTCGATGCATATTTGTTGAGTTGAGTTATTCTTTAGCTGCAGCGTCGCACGTCGCACTCCCCACTCCCCTCTCACTCTCCTCCCCCCTTTCCTCACACGACACAAGCTGCTGCAGTTCATCGAGTTAAACTAGTTAAAAGATTTTGTCCTCTTACTGCGGCAACGGGCGTTGGTTTATTGAAAAACTTTACCCAGTTAACTTTAGCGACTTTGGCTTGGCTCGAACACAGCTCACTTACTTTATAGCGCAAGGGGGAGAGAGGAGTGTCTCTCCCTCTCCCTCACTCTCTCTGTTTGTTGCAAATGACTTTCGCAGACTCCTTCTTCGTGTAGTAGTTGTTGACGTTGCGCCTCATTTCATTTTATGTGCATGGCGAAATTTCCGTCAATTTGTTTGTCTCGTCGCAACGCAAACGCATTTTATGAGCCGCGCTCTCTCTATCTCTCTCTCGCTCTCATCTCATTTCCCTTTCAAGGATTTAGCCCTAGGCTTAGACTTATTTTTCAATTGTGCCGCGCTTACACAACAAATTCAACAGCGTTTGTGTTTGTGTTGCATGTGCCACACAATGAATGCTGCCACATTCTAGTCCTCTGCTTATTAGCCATTCGTTGACCTCTTCTGTTGTGTCCTTTATTATCGCAGCTTTGCCACCATTTAGTTGTAGCGTCCATTTGCCTTTTGGGGCCACTTTATGTGGTGTCTCGCATTCAAGTATTCATTCAGCAACTTAAACGACAATTTCTTCCTAATTAAAGGCAAATATTAGCGCATTAACTGGCTTAGAAAAAGCTCAGCTGCTGATTGATTGCGTTACTTATTAAATACAACTTTTTAATATATAACTAAATAGTTCAGCAAATTTCTTTTGCTGTTCAAAAAAGAATTTCAATTTCTAATTTCATATTTTCGTATCTTTAAATATTTCTAACTAAATATTTCAGCTATTTTATTTGACTGTTCAAAAAAGAATTTCATTTTATAATTTCATATTTTTATCTTCAAACTTTTGTATGACATTTTCAGTTCAGCTGTTGATTGATTCCGTTATATAAATATAAATCTATACATATAATATGTAACTAAATATTTCAACAAATTTCATTTAAAAATGTTATATTTTCATGTCTTGAAACTTTTCTACGACATTCACAACTAAATATTTCCGAAAATTTGTTTTACTGTTCATTCTCTAATTTCATATTTTCATATCTTCAAACTTTTCTAAGACATTCATATTTATTTATAAGCTGCTTTGCGCAACTAGTTTTCCCCACTCAATTTTAATATTTTTTTCATATTGCAATTTCAAAGCAAATACTCTCGGATGCATTTAAAGAGCGGAAAAACTCTCGCAGCATTAAAATAAAAAATATTCTTGAATTCTTGAAATTCTTCAAGCTTATTTTTGACTTTAGTTAATCCGCTTTCGGTGGCCTTAACTTTAGTTTTGTGTGCGACCTTCGCTGCAAATTGACGTCTTCACTTTCACTACACATTTTTCTTCATATTTCTTTTTTTTTGCTAATTTTCTACACGTTTTTTGTTAATGCGTTTCTCTCATCACTCTCATCATTGGCTTTTGTGTGTGAGAATCTTGCAGCTGGAAATTATATTCGCAGTCTCAAGTTTTTTTTTTAGCTCATCGTTTCAACTTATCGAGCGCCTCTCTCTTCGTGATTCTCAAGGTCGCTTCATATTTCTCGCCCCACGCATTTATTTGTGTGTGTGTGTGTGTTTTTTTTTAATTTGGCCACTCGACGCGCAGCTTTTCATTTAACATTTTCCCTGTGTATTTGTGTGTGTGTGTGTGTGTGCAACAAGTGGCAAGTGGCCACGGATGGGCGCCAACTAGCTCGTAAGCAGCGCTGATGCTGTGCAGCTGGCTTGAAATAATTTTCCAGTCTCGCGCCTCGACTGTCTGCTTGCACTTTCCCTCCCCCCTCTTCTTCCCTCCCCCTCTCTTCTCCTCTCTCTGTTGGTTCTATCTGCTGCTGAGCTTCTTTCTCGCGCTTGTCTGCATTTTAATTGCGCCGCCTTCTTGGCAAACTTTTGCATATTTCGCTTGTTCATTTCTTGCAACAGAGTTGAACACAGCTTGGCGTTGCACCTGCCGCACTTATAGTACTTGTTGTTGTTGTTGGGGCTGCGCATTTTCCGGTTGCCTGAGTTGCTGCTCGACTAACATAATTTCGTAATTTCCCCCGAAACGCAAAGTGATTTTAATCGCTGCTTCCTGCCGCAATTCTCTCTCCCAGCCTAACTTGCCTCACATTGTATTGTTTCTATATGTGTATGTGTGTGTGTGTGTGTGTGTGTGTGCAGTGCCAACAATAAATACTGCAATAATGAAGACTCAGCTAGACAGCTCTAGGCGAAGGGCGGTGGCAGTATGGTGGGCGTGGCAACATGTTCCGGCACTTGACAGCCGAAGCACACACACACGCACACACACACAGACAGACATTTCAATGTACTCGAGCAATCAGTTTACGTTTAGCCCACACACTCAATGTGTGTGTGTGCTTCCTCTTCACTTGACTGCCAACAACAGGTGGCGCCACATGGTGCGCACAAGTCTTAAGACACAGATTGAGCTCAGACTCAGAACCAAACTGAACTCTGTTTGAAGCAGGCCATCTTGTGGGCTAACTTCAAGTTTGATTGGCAGCTTAACCCTCAACCTCAACTTTCCACGCTCCTCCTCCCCGCCACTAGCTGCTGCTGCTGCCACAACAGACATTAAAGCAATAAACTCAAAAGGATCATTCAACGGCAAATGGGAAAGGAGCCAAAGTTATTTTAAAGAAATGACAGAAGCTCACGCTAAACTGGATTCAAATTGTTTACTTCACTTTTACAACTTCTATGCCATAAAGCTGACTACGTTTTTCTGTCATTTTGCTTAGCTTCGAATTGTTTTACTTTCTTTGTTTTATTAAGATTTATTTAGTTTCTTTTCAAAATTGAATTTGCTGCTTATGACAATTGAAATTCAGTGGGGGAATTTGTTAAGGGCAAATAGATGTCTTTATGTTCTTCATCTTCGAAATTTAATTTCTTATGTTTTTAAATTGTATTATATATATGTATATATTTGTTTTTTTTTTTAAAGCAATTCAAATTCAGAAATGTACGTTCATATGGAGCTGGTTGTAAGTGGAAAATCAGGTTGTACTTCACTGTATTTATCAGCTTTATTTACATTATTTAGTTTCTTTTCAAAATTCATATTCCTACTTATAGCAATTGAAGTTTTGCTTTGAATTCGCTAGAGTCAAAAACAGTCTTGGATTCCTTTGATTTGCATTCTTAGGTTTCATATATCTTTTATATATTTTAATAACAATTGGATTCAGAATCTAAATTTGCTGAATAAAAAAGCTGCCTTAATTTGTTTCCCATTATTAATTTCCTTTTCAATATTTTTTTTTAACAATAATTGAAACTGTGCATTTTTGAATTTGTTATTCGATTAATTTAGTTCTTTATTGGAATATGTTTTTTGCAATATTTTTTAATATCAGTTTAAACTCAGAGTTGAAAGTTCTTTTTCGAAATTTGTTTTTTTTTTACTTTTCTGTATTTTTTCTATTTAGGAATTTAGATTATAGTTAAAGACTTTTTAAGGTGCATTAAATTGAGGGAATTATTATAAAGCAAATTTCTTGGCTTTTTAAATTTTCCACTTTTGCTCGAGTGTTAATTGTTTTCGCTCCACAAGAGCAGAGCGAGTGAGGTAATCGAGTCGAGTTCGTTGTTGCCTGCAATATGATGTTTATTTAAGTGGTTTATTTTATTTACTTTTCTTTTTATATTTTGTTGTGTTTCTTTTCCTTTTTTTTTTTTTTTGTGTGTCGCTCTTGCAGGCAATAATGCCTTTTCCAGCATTTAAGTGGCCTGCGATTAAGGTAGAGAAAGAGAGAGGAGAAGGGGTAAAATTGAGTCGTAGATTTGCCACAGTTTGTGTAAAGAGCGTGGCAAAGACTTGGGGCAGAAAAGAAAAAGAAGTACAATTTCCATGCAAATGTTATGCAGCCGTACTCTCATCAATTGCAAAGACTTCGTGCCCCCCATCTACTCTCTACTCTCCCTTCTTTCGTCTGTGGCACAATCGCGTAATGGCAATTATCGCCGGTGCACGCCATTCTCTCCATTCCCCTCTTGCGAGGCGCTTTATTATGGCTTTAACTTGAGTTGAGGTGGACTCTTTAGTGGGTCAACTTGAAATTAATTACGCAGACGACAACAAGGCGGAGAACAGCAGCGGCAGCAGCAACAATAGCGGCACATTGCGCATACGCCGCGTTGCACAGCGCATAAATCGCGCTCGAGGATTGTCAGTGTGCTCTGTATGTGTGTGTGTCTGTGTGTGTGGTGGCATTCACGACAAATTTATCATCGCCCCTTTTATGCATTAATGTCTGCAACGCGCAGCCGATACAATTGCAACACAGTTTCTGCATCTCCTTATCCTTCTCATCTCTCTCTCAGTTTCCCTCCCAAAAAAAAAGAAGTTTACTTGTAACACACGTTTCTTTAATACGCTCTTTGCGTGCACACTCGAGAGAGGCGCCTAAGGAAAAGAACCCCCAAGGAGAAGGGGAAATGAGGCGATGCCCTTTGCCATTTGCCAGTTGCTTTTTGCCGTGTTACTCGCTTAAGCACTTTTAACACGTTAACACAAAAAAACAGAAACCTCCACTCATCATTAACTCAGTGACCTCTGGCCTCGATTATGGCAAACGACACAAAAACGTTGTGTGGTAATTCCCTTAGTTAGTTGATCGATCAACCAACGATTCGCATTAAAGTCAGTCGACTCTCACATGTCAAGGCATCATTATCATGTTCCCATACTATTCATCATTGACTGCCAGCTGAAGAGAGAGAACATTCCTTAACTTTTCGGGCAAAGTTTCACATTTTCGTGAAAGTTAAAGTTAAAGTTCAAGTTCATGATTTATTTGCACTCTCCTCGCAAAAGCGTAAAATCACCTGATTTACGTGTTTATTTACTCTACATAAACTCGGCACAAGTTTTTGTTGCCAAAGATCTAGAGAGTTCAGCAAATAAAAGTGTAAAAAAGTGTCGAGGATCTCTCTTAATTAAACGCAATTCGATTAAATATTTGACTTACTCTCTGAAGCATTCAACATATTTACTTAATATCGTAATGCAGCTTTAAAGTTGCCGTCGATTTAATTCTTTTTCAACTTGCATTGCGCGAATATAGATTTCATTTCATTTCTTTGAGAAAAAGTCTTTCCCCATTTCAACAGTTAACCAGCTTTCTCTCCCTCTCTCTCTCTCTCTCTCGCTCTTTCTGTTTATATTTTTAATATCAACTGTTGGTTTAATTTATTCAAATGTGCATTAATAAATAAAATACTCTGTAGCTGGGCGGCTTTTATTTCATGCTGCAAATATTACGTATACGCAATGTAGTAAAGAACACTTTTTTTTAAGGGTATACTTTGCGTCGAGCATTCTGCTTGCTTATGGGCACTCTTATTTATGTGCTTTAAATAAATATTTTTTAATCATCCACCCGCCGTGAGCTGTTGTGAGCTCGTCGTTATATCTTAACAATTTTACTTGTCAACTGCAAAAATTCGTTGCCTACTTTTCAGCATGCGTTTCCCAGTCGATACACACACACACACACACATACACAGTGGCAGCACTTAATATCTTAATGGGGAAAAAAGAAAACACAGAGCAATTTTTATTGTAATTTTATGCACTTATTTACATAAGCGGAGTTAAAATGAATGCTTCATCATATGAAATTATTACATTATTACTCTTGCTGCGATTGTTCGAGCCACGGCCACAGCAACAACAACAGCAACAACTCGGCTACCTGCCGCGTGGTATTTGGCAATAACACTGAAAAATAAAAACGTGAACGAGAGCGAGAAAGAGAAAGAGAGAAAGAGAGAGAGAGAAACAAAGAAATGCGAAAGATATTGGCGGAGGACTGTGAGCCACTTAATAAATAATGGACATCGCACTCATTCTTACTCATTTTCCCCCCTCTCTCTTTCTCTCTTTCTCTCTCTGTTGGCAGTAGTTAATTGTCGTTTAACTAGCTAAATATTGCATTTAATAGACAACTGTTCGCGGTTCGTGGAATTTTAATCAAATTAAACAATGGTCAGGGGAGAGACGGCGATAATTTGCAATTGAAACATTTCAACTTTGCGATTCACTCCAAAACGAATATTTAATTCACAGTTAATTCTCTTTTAGCATGCAGCAAATTCAATTTAGTTTTGTGTGAAGAGAGCATATGTTTTTTTTTTTATCGTTCATTTTTTTTTCTGTAACAGTATTCAACTGAATGAATGGCTCGATTAAATTAGCTTTAGCTGAAATTTTGTTGAAGTTATTTTGAGCACAGAACTTTATTTGTTGGCAAATTAAAACGATTCAACAAACAGATTAATTTGCTGACACACTTTTTGATAACATTGAATTTTTATTGGAATAAAAAGTAGAATAATCAGTTTATTTTGTTGTTAATCGCGTTGTCGTTTTATATTTTTGTTTGTAGAAATCTAAAAATTGATGTAAAATAATACTTGCAAGTATTTATAAATATATTATGAAAACAATTTGAATGCTTTCACTCGAATAATTAATGTGATGCACCGCATGTTGTCTTCGGTATCGTAGAATTATTGATGTGCACAAATGTGTTTGTGATTGTGTTGCAAGTACGCACGTTGCCAGTGTTGCATAGTGTAGCATATAGTGTAGCGTAGTGCATAATTGATGGCGTTGCAAGATTGTTGCACGTTGTTGCAACAACAATAACTCAGTTGATATCGTTGACTCTCGACACCTTTTTCATGCCTAACTAGGCGCAGTCTCACACACACTAACACACCGAAACACACACCAAGACCTACACAAATATTGACACAGTCGATGGCACAATGTAACAAGCAAAGCAAAGCAAAACATAACAACAGAGTAGAGAGTAGAGTGTATGTGTTATGTGTATTGTATACACAAGACTCTATTTATCTTTGACTCTTGAATACATAAGCAAATACACACACACACACACGCACACAGTACATATTTGACACTCGAATTGCGGCACTTGAATTTACTAAATATACTCACCCACAACATTTCGGTCACTTCGACATTTTCACAGCCTCCGCACCAGTGATGGAACAACCGCCACAAAATGTGACCGCATTGGATGGCAAGGATGCGACCATCTCGTGTCGCGCTGTCGGCGCCCCCAACCCGAACATTACCTGGATCTACAACGGTAAGTGGTGCATAAATATGTAATCACAATAACACGCAACGAAATGAAACTAAAATATATGTAGAAGCATACATAATTATCTTTTTTTTTTGTCTGCATGTAGCTGTAAGCTATCGATTCCATTGTGTATTATCTCCAAAGCTAATCTCGTTGTTGTATCTTCTCTCTCTCTTTCTCTCTAAAATCTAACCCTATATAAACAATGCTAACTACTGCTTGCTCTGGATATGTGCCCGAATTAAAATCACACTACCACCAAACCAACTAAATGTACCGTAGAAACGCAACTGGTTGAGATGTCGAGTCGTGTGCAGATCCTCGAATCGGGCGATTTGCTCATCTCGAACATTCGCTCCTCCGATGCGGGTCTCTATATGTGTGTGCGTGCCAACGAGGCGGGCACGGTCAAGGGCGAGGCCTACCTCGGTGTTCTGGGTAAGTAATTCACTAGTTCTCTCCCTCAACCACGCCCCCGCCCCTTCCCCTAACATCCTCCCTCGCAGCTTGCGCTTTTTGTTTGATCGTTTTCAGCGCAAAAGTTGACGCAAAACCATTTAACTAAACTTGTTAACATGGCCAACACACAGTTGAATGCTTCGCGTTGCATCTAACAGCGTAACTCTTGATATGGGCATGCACAGAAAAACAAAAAAAAAACTTACATAGTAGTTGCAACTGTTGTTCAAATTGATTTAAATAGTATATAAATGCAACTAAAAGTCAAACAAAACAGGGACGAAAGGGGAAATGCATAGCAAATACAGTAGGAAAGTGAGAGAAGCTAAATAGAAAAGTTCAACAGCAGTTTAACAAACTCCAAAGGGAAGCATATTTAGGGATTCTTATACTTGTAGCGATAAATAAATAAAATAAAAAACAAGTTGCATATCTACAGTCGAGTGTACTCAGCTTTTGAGATATCTGATACACAATTTTAATAGAAGCGAAAATCGAAAATCTACTGAATTAATATTCCCAAAAGTACACAAATATAATATACCAAACTGTATATTTGGTATAACTGTATGGGAATGAATTAGGGCAAAAATAGCATATTCCATAATATAATGTATAGTTGGTTTAAAGATATACAAAATGTCGAAATACTGAAATATATACCATAAAGTATATTTGGTATAAAGATATACCATTAAATTGAAAATATACCATAGAGTAAAAAAATACCAAAAGTCTATGTAAAGTTGGTTATGTCAATATGTCATATATTAAAATAATGAAATATACTATAATATATACTTGGTATAACGATGTACCACTAAATTGAAAATATTCTATATTCCGAAATGTCTATTTGGTATTATAATATACCATTAGACAACACACATTTCAGGAATATACCAAACTGTATATTTGGTATAACGATATATTATTAAGTTCAAAATATACATTAAGATTGTCATTTTCTGCTAAATTTCTGTATAAGTTCTAAAATATCGTAGACTTATAAAACGCTTCCACTTTATGATTACTTGGTATAAGAATGACGTAGGTGAGAATTTTAACAGCTGTTGGCTGCAACTTCTCTTGACCTAAATTATCAAAGAGCAAAACACAACTAGAAAGTAATCTTCTTTTGTTTACTACTATAATTAATTAATTTGATGCTCCATCAAATTAGTTGAGAATATGCACACATATGCTATATATAACACTATATATATATATAACATATTGATGTTCAAAGAGCAGCGCATAATTAAGAGAGATGTTGACACTCGACTCTAAAGCATACTTTCCATCTCTTCCCCTTTCCCCCTCCGTCCGCACTCTTTTCTCAGCTGTGTGCATATTTGTTTATTCATGACAATTTGCTAGATTCGAAACCGATTAAGGGCCACTTAATTGACAATTATTTTTAATTGTGTTGAGCTAATTAATTTGCTCCCCCCCGTAACTCACTTTACCTTTTCTTTGATTGACTGAGACATTTGAAATGCCTTCTAATACTATCAATAATTAATCAGATTTAATACTATTCATGCAATTGACTGAGGTAACTTTAAGAAAGAGTATTTCATGTGCAGGGCATCTGCAAGTCGAGCAGACTCTGCATGATTGTAATATTTATTACTTTCGCAAGTTAGTTTTTGCTTATTTCCAAAATGTTCTTAAAGTAAGATGGAGGAGTAAGATGGTAAAAAGTGCCATTAGGTAAACGAGTTTATTCCCATTTTTCACATATGTGCGACTCACACATAAACGCACACAAACACATTCACACATACACACACAATAAAGCCGCAACAATGTCATATGACAAAATGCCAAGAGCCACAACGACAGCGACAACAATAATAATGCCAACAGCAATGATAATGGCAATGGAAATGACAATGATTATGCCACTGATAATGAAGTTGAAGTTGCTGTTGCCGTTACCGTTGTTGTTGTTGTTAATGCTGTGGCACAACCACAAATGCGCACAGTCAGCCACTGGCAGTGTGCAACATGCCACTGCAACTGTGCCCCCGCACACAATATTGCAGCAGCAACATGATGACCAAAATGAACTTGCAATGCATCAAATCAGCTCAAATTAAAATGCCAGCAAACCAGATTAATATTGATAACGACTCCGAATGGTATTTCAATTTACATATTTTTTGCTCGCTTTCTTTTTATTGCATTTTTGATTTTTTCATTTTTTTATTAATTTTGTGAATGGGGCACGCTTAAAAGGTCCTTCATTGTTGGCTAATTGGCAAAAGCGGCGCATTTAGTGTTGTTGCCTCTTACAGCCATTTCTGTGTCCATGTGTGTGTGTCTGTGTTGGCTATTCTGTTTTTCGGTTTTGTGTGCTGCATAAAACGCGACGCAAGAGAAAGGTAATCAAAAATATGTGCACACTATATGCAAACGAGGCTGCATTCAGCAAACGCGCAACCAACAAGCCCAAAGCTTAACATGATGCCCACGAAACACACTCAAAGCCATTGCAGATGGATGGAGAGGGGGGTTAAGGGAAAGGGGTGCAGTGTTGGACCTCGACTGCGACGACGACGCCGACGCCGACTGCGACTGCGAGACTGGCCAACAAAGTCTGGTCGAGCGCGTTGAACTTTTGATGCATGGCGCGGCCAAGTGACTGAAAATCCACCGAAAACGAGTCTATAGAATAACAGCACACTCTCACACACACACACACACACAGAGTGTCCTGCAGTGGGGTATGCGTGTCTACAAGTTACCCTTTATACCAAAAACGACTCAGCTTGCTGCGAGTAAAATGGTATTTGTGAAGTTTTTAGAATAGCCTAAGAGCATTTTATTATTTATATGTTTTGTTTTTCATTTAAAGCATGATTTCATTTAATATTATTAATTATTATTATGTGATTTTATTGATATTACGAATGCATTTCCTTATTGCTAGAGCGACTAAGGCCTTCAGGCTAGACATTTAAAAAGTCGTTAGTTTTTAAAAATAATTTATTCGATGACAAGACTCTCACTTATTATTTTCATTTAAATTACCTATTTCATAAAGACAATTGATTGAGAAGGAGAAATATTTTATTTTAAATTGATTGTCATTTATTCATCAATGTTAGAAGATCTTATAGAGATTTGTTGATTTTTGTTTTATTCTTAGTATTCACCATATGAACATATCTTAAATAAGCTCAGCTCTGCAATGCTTTCAAGTTGCTATATGATTTTATTTATTAATTTTGCCAGCTATAGTGAACTATATTTATTTAGTATATTAAATCAAGTATTAAATACTAAGATTTATTTACAAAAAAGAGAGCGCTGGCTGCTGGAGCCTTCGCCTCAGTGAGCTGTATTATTTTACTTGAAAACTAGTAAATAAAATCAAGACAGATCTTATTTTATTCTTACTTATATAATTTCTTATTCCTAATATTCTTTACAAGAATTTAGGCTTAGACAGAGCTGCAAACTTTTTAAAACTCTATTGTACTCTGGAATATATTTTGTTTTTATTTTTCATTAATGTGAGCAAACTTAGTTTGACAAATCTCGAAAAGTAAAAAGAAAAAGAGTCTTGATAGGCAAATTACTTTTATTAATTTAAAATTCTTTCTTACTTTAGTTGTCTTCGAAATGTTGTAATGCTTGAGTTAATCTATCAACTTAACTTTGAAATAGATTGATTCAAGCAACTTATCAGGAGCTCAAGTGTTGCTTAACGGACAAACAACTTTGCCTAGAATCCCATTATATCAGAGAGTATCAGAAAATGTTTTCCTAGAATTCTTTTATATAAGAGAGTATCAGACAATTGTGCCTAGAATTCTATTATGATTGAGTGTTCTGCTGCTCCGCACAATTGTGATACCCTTTTGTGTCAAGTCTTTTTTAAATGGGAACATGTTAAAAAAAAAAGAGAATATAATGCATATTTGCACACACAACAGCGACAACTGAATGTGTGTGTGTGTATGTGTGTGTGAGGCTTTAAAACTTAATTTCCTACACGTCATGCGGGACTCGTGTCCCGTGTCCCGTGTCCAGTGTCCCTCATGTTGTTTTTCTTGTTGGCCCCGTAGGCAGTGTCACTGGCAAATGTGTCGCTTTTAATCTGTACAGCTCTTTAACGCTCTCTCTTTCTCTCTCTCTCTCTTTCTGTCTCTTTCGTCTCTCTTCTTTCTGGATGCAGTTCGGACACAAATCATACAACCGCCGGTGGACACAACGGTATTGCTTGGCCTGACCGCAACGCTGCAGTGCAAGGTGTCCAGTGACCCGAGTGTGCCATATAATATCGACTGGTATCGCGAGGGTCAGATGGCGCCCATCAGCAACTCGCAGAGGATTGGCGTGCAGGCCGATGGCCAGCTGGAGATACAGGCGGTGCGGGCCAGCGATGTGGGCAGCTATGCGTGTGTGGTCACCTCGCCTGGTGGCAATGAGACGCGCTCATCGCGCCTCAGCGTCATTGAGTTGCCGTTTCCGCCCAGCAATGTGAAGGTGGAGCGTCTCGCTGAGCCGCAGCAGCGCAGCATCAATGTGTCCTGGACACCCGGATTCGATGGCAACAGTCCAATATCCAAATTTATTATCCAGCGACGCGAGGTCTCCGCTGTGGGTAAGTGTTTATTGTTGTTTTTGTTCCCTACCCGTCTCACCATTTTTTATTTGTTATTATTTTCACTCGATATCTGGGTTAGGCGTTAACGTAACGCATCGGTATCGGTATCGTATCGTAGTTGTTGGGTTTTGGGGTTTCAATGCGATTGGATTATGCGGTATTGGATTTTTGATTTATCATACGCAAAGAGACAACCAGACAGACGGACAGACGGATGGACAGATTGTTGGCCACCTGGTGGCGCAATCAGTCACACTCTCTCTCTCTCTCCTCGCTCTCTGTCTGTCTCTTTGTGCATAATTTGTAAACATGTTGAGCACATCAGACCAAACAACAAACTACAAACTGAACATAAAGTCACGGCAAAACAGAAAAACAGCAGACAAAATCAATTAAACATTCCGAGTTCCGTTTACAACGCAACTGAAAACGGAACCAATTTTTAAAGACTCGAAAAAGAAATACAAAAATTGAGGAAATCAATACCGAACTGAAAAAAAGGCTTTGCAGTGTTTCTCTGAATCATTTTATATTACCAAATTAGAGCAACTCTACAAGTTTTATTAAATAACGAAAAATAATATATAAAACAATCAAATCAACAATAATTTTTGATACATTTGTTTGTTTATTTTTTTCTCAATTTTTTCTTCTACTTTCTGATTCTACTTTTGCTATTTTTTCTTATAATAATGATCTCAATAACTGCGACAAAACAACTTATGTGACCTGAAACATGTAACGAATATTCATAATTTAATAATAATAATAATAACATCGTATATACTCTTATAAATATAATATACATATATTAATTAATGTATTTTTTGTATTTTGTAAACTTTGTTGATTACTAATTTCATTTTGTATTTATTATTTTACTTTCATTCACTTATTTCGCACATTAACTTTGCCACACTTTACAACACTGGACACGTATTGTAAATAAACACATTCAACAACACTTCACTCTCACCTCTTTCATCACAATTCACCACACCCGCTCACACATGCTAACTACCTCACTATCGCCACTCGCTCTCTCTCTCTCACTCTCTCTATCTACTGCGATTTTCAACACATTAACATGACAGAAAAATTCTTAGGTCCAGTTCCCGATCCGATGCTCAATTGGATCACCGAACTGAGCAACGTTTCCGCCGATCAACGTTGGATCCTCCTCGAAAACCTGAAGGCTGCCACCGTTTATCAGTTTCGGGTGAGCGCCGTCAATCGTGTTGGCGAGGGATCGCCATCTGAGCCAAGTAACGTCGTCGAGTTGCCCCAAGAAGGTGAGTATTCAACATTCTGACCTAATATTATGTTAACACAGGCAAACAGGACTCGTACTGTGCCCCTGTCTTGAATACTAGATGTTTTTTTGTTCAACTTCAGTTTTATATCTTGTGTTGTTTAGTTATTATACTATTTCTTAGAAGAGTTATTTGACAATAGCTCTTTTGAATTGTAGATAGTCTTGTAATGCCAAAGATACGTTGAGGAGAACAGTTGATTTAATGATTGAAAAGGTTTACAGCCTTAATTATCAATCAAAATGATGACTTCAATAATACTGACTATATTATTTTATATTGGTCAGTATATCGTAATAATTTTTAATATGTTGGTTAATTAACTTCATAACTGATTGATTGACAGACTCTACAATAAATTTGTTAGTTTTACTTATCAATTAATTATCAGTCATGCTTATTAATGATCAGTTACGGATTATTACTAAGAATATTTATATGTATTGATCAGTATATCTTATTGATATTATTACTTGATTGACGAGTAAACTTATGTTAAAGACTGCTTAATAACTGATCAGCTTCTTTGACTATCCACGGCATTACTTGAATTACTCATTATTATTCCGATTCTGTACGATTATAAATAGTTTTCGATTGTTTGTATTTACATTGTCCGTTTTGTGTTTTGTTTTTGCAACGTGTGCCTCGATGCCTGTTGTCAGGGTTGTCGAGTGCATGCGTTGCCACCGCTTTTGTATATTTGAAAAACGAGTACATTGAAACTAATGCTATATAATCCTACTATATATATATCTATGTATATTGTACTTCTAATTGCTAATTGCTATCGTTGTCGTCATAAACTGCATCGTCGTCGTTCTCTCCCGCTTTTGATGAACAAATTAATGCGCGTAGAGTTTCCACTACACCGAGGTATATAACCTAAAAACGATAAAAAAGATCACAGAAATCCTATCTATCTTAATCTTTTCTGTAAAGTAAATTTGCCACCAAAAAAGTGCACCAAATGAAAATGCCTCCTTGGATTTATAATATTAATAATGAATACCTTAATCCCATTGCTTAGCCCCCTCGGGACCGCCAGTTGGATTTGTTGGTTCCGCGCGATCAATGTCGGAGATCATTACGCAATGGCAACCTCCGCTAGAAGAGCATCGCAATGGCCAAATACTTGGCTACATTTTGCGCTATCGTCTATTTGGTTACAACAATGTGCCATGGTCGTATCAAAACATCACCAACGAGGCGCAACGCAATTTCCTCATACAGGAGCTGATCACATGGAAGGATTACATCGTCCAGATCGCAGCCTACAACAACATGGGCGTGGGTATTTACACCGAGGGCTCGAAGATCAAGACCAAAGAGGGCGTGCCAGAAGCACCGCCCACCAATGTGCGTGTTCTCGCCCTGAACTCGACAGCGGTGCAGATCAGCTGGACACCGCCAAATCCGCAACAGATCAATGGCATCAATCAGGGATACAAACTGCAAGCGTGGCAACAGTTCCAAATCGATGGCGAGTATCGTAACGTGGAGAAACGCATGATGACCGTGCCACCCAGTCTCATTGATCCGCTGGCCGAGCAGACAACCGTGCTGAATGGGCTGGAGAAGTTTGCCGAGTACAACATCAGTGTGCTGTGCTTTACGGATCCCGGAGATGGCGTCGCCAGTCAAATGGTGCGCGTGATGACCAAAGAGGATGTGCCCGACGAAATAACCGCACTGCGCTTCGACGATGTCTCCGATCGATCGGTGACCGTACTCTGGGCACCACCTCGGCATGTGAACGGTCTGCTCACCGGCTATACGGTGCACTATCAGGTGCGCGATCGTCCCGAGACCATGAAGACTGTCAACCTGACCGCAGAGGACACACAGCTGACGGTGAATCAGCTGCAGGCGACCACACACTATGCCTTCGAGATATTTGCCTGGACACGCATGGGCAGCGGTGCTCCCAAAGCGGCAACCATACAATCGGGCGTCGAACCTGTGCTGCCACATGCCCCCACCAGTCTGGCGTTGTCCAACATCGAGGCGTTCTCAGTGGTGTTGCAGTTTACGCCCGGCTTTGACGGCAACTCGAGCATCACCAAATGGAAGGTTGAAGCGCAGACGGCACGCAACATGACCTGGTTCACAATTTGTGAGATTAGTGATCCGGATGCTGAGACCCTGACGGTAACTGGTCTGATGCCCTTCACACAGTATCGCTTGAGGTTGAGTGCCACCAATGTGGTGGGCAGCTCTCGACCCTCGGAGGCCACCAAGGACTTTCAGACCATTCAAGCGCGTCCCATGCACGCACCCTTCAATGTCACGGTGCGTGCGATGAGTGCTCAACAGTTGCGTGTGCGTTGGATTCCCTTGCAACAGACGGAATGGTTCGGCAATCCCCGAGGATACAACATCAGCTATCGCCAGATGGACAAGATGGCGGGCGCTGTGAAGAGTGCACCGCGCAACGTCTTCATCGAGGATCACACTGCCAATTCGCATGTGCTTGAGGCCCTGGAAGAATGGACGGTATATGAGGTGCTGATGTTTGCCTGCAACGATGTCGGCTGCTCGCGTGCCAGCAATCCGGCCGAGGAGCGCACTCGTGAGGCAACCCCTAGTTACGGTCCGTTGGATGTGCAGGCGAATGCCACATCATCGACCACGGTCGTGGTGCGATGGGGTGATGTGCCGCGACAGCATCGCAACGGACAAATCGATGGCTTCAAGGTGTTCTATGCGGCCACCGATCGACCGAGCACAGCGCCTGTGCTGCATAAAACCATACCGAACAACAGTTCCTTCACCACCACACTCACCGAGCTCAAGAAATTCGTTGTCTATCACGTTCAGGTCTTGGCCTACACACGCCTAGGCGATGGCGCCCTGAGCACCCCTCCGATACGTGTACAGACCTTTGAGGACACCCCAGGAGCACCGTCGAATGTCCGCTTTCCGGATGTGACGTTCTCGATGGCACGCATCATTTGGGATCAGCCCGAGGATCCCAATGGCGAAATTCGCCATTATCAAGTGACCTACACCCTGAACGGCAGCTCCAATCTCAACTATAGTCGTGAATTAGCAGCCTCGGATCGCACGTTCCGGGCCACAAATCTGCTACCCGAACGCTACTACAGTTTCAGTGTGACAGCTCAGACACTCCTCGGTTGGGGTAAGACGGCAACTGTGCTTGTGTACACGACAAACAATCGCGATCGTCCACAGGCGCCATCAGAGCCACAGGTGTCGCGCAGTCAGATCCAAGCGAATCAGATCACATTCAGCTGGACCCCAGGACGCGATGGCTTCGCCCCTCTACGCTATTACACCGTCCAGATGCGCGAAAACGAGGGTCCCTGGCAACCATTGCCCGAACGCGTTGATCCCGCGCTCAGCTCGTACACAGCGCTGGGACTGCGTCCGCACACAACGTATCAATTCCGCATACAGGCCACCAACGATCTGGGTCCGTCGCCATTCAGCCGCGAGAGCATCTTAGTGCGCACCTTGCCCGCGGCACCCGCTGTGGGTGTGGGAGGATTGAAGGTGGTTCCTATCACAACAACTTCGGTGCGCGTGCACTGGAATGCCCTGGAGACAGGCATGTGGAATGGCGATGCGGCTACTGGAGGATATCGCATTTTATACCAACAACTGTCGGACTTCCCCACCGCACTGCAGTCGACACCCAAGACAGATGTGATGGGCATAAATGTAAATAGTGTAGTGCTCTCTGATCTGCAGCAGGATCGCAACTATGAGATTGTTGTGCTGCCCTTCAATTCGCAAGGACCTGGCCCAGCCACGCCTCCAGCGGCTGTGTATGTGGGCGAAGCGGTGCCAACGGGAGAACCGCGTGCCGTCGACGCAGCTCCCATTTCGAGCACTGAGGTGCGTCTGCGCTGGAAGCCACCAAAGCAGAGCATGCAGAATGGCGATATTCTGGGCTACAAGATCTTCTACCTGGTCACGTATTCACCGCAAGCACTCGAAGTGGGACGCAAATGGGAGGAGGAGATCGAAGTTGTGTCCGCCACGGCAACATCGCATAGTCTTGTCTTCTTAGACAAATACACCGAGTATCGCATACAGCTGTTGGCCTTTAATCCCGCCGGTGATGGACCACGCTCAGCTCCCGTGACAATCAAGACGCTCCAGGGCGTGCCAAGTGCGCCGCTTAATCTCCGTTTCTCAGACATTACGATGCAGAGCCTCGAAGTTAGCTGGGATCCACCCAAGTTCCTCAATGGTGAAATACTTGGCTATCTGGTGACCTATGAGACTACCGAGGAAAATGAAAGTAAGTGTCTTAAGAGTCTACGGGGAATTGCTTTTACTAATCCTATTTTATAATTGTCTCTTCGCTCACAGAGTTCAGCAAGCAGGTCAAACAGAAGGTATCCAACACCACGTTGCGTGTACAGAACCTTGAGGAGGAGGTCACCTACACCTTCACTGTGCGCGCCCAGACCATCGACTATGGTCCCGCTGTCAGCGAGAATGTGACCACAGGACCCCAAGAAGGCTCACCGGTTGCGCCACGCGATCTCATATTGAGCAAAACTTTGTCCAGCGTAGAGATGCATTGGATCAATGGTCCCTCAGGTCGTGGTCCCATTGTTGGCTATCTAATCGAAGCGAAGAAGCGCGGTAAGTTCATCTCAACATGATATATTTAGTAAACTACTTAGAGTATGTTTTGTTTTTTGGTATCGGTTTTCTCTACATCTTGATTTCTCTTTTGATTTATATGCTACTTTTGAATTACTTCCTTACTTTGGTGATCTGGTTCCAAATTTAAATTATAACATCTATATCTATACTGCTTGCGTAGAAAAAGGAGAACCTTCATTTGTGTGTAAGTATTACGCAATCGCAGTTGCTAAGTTGTACTCTTAAGTTATTCTACTTACTATAACTTAACATAAAAGCAATCTAATCTTCTATAAAGTAATTTGCTAATAAGAGATTTAGAAAACTAGAATGAGATAACTTTAACTCTCTTTGAAACTAGAGACGAGCTAGTAGAACTAGCATGTTTAAAATTTAAGCACAATTTATTTGTTGCATGAAATGATAATTTATTAAACGCTATATAATTCTTTAAAGATACTACTTTTTCGATTAGTTTTTACAGTATAAATATATTAACCACGTTTTCAACTTGAGCTTTATTGATAAGTTGATCACAACTAGTAATATATGAAACTAAATAGTTCACTTAAGTCTTGATCATACATATCAAGGTTTTTTAATTAGTTTCGTTGATTAACTCATTAATATTATAAGCTTTATAAATATTCTTAAACTAATATCGCATAACTGCATTACCTTTATTCGGTCATTTAAAAAGATACGAAATGTTTACTTAAGAGCTACAAATAGGCTAACAGAATAGCTGAAATTATAGAGTTAAGAATACTAAACACTTAATCTAATCACAATTCGCATCGCTTCACAGACGATTCACGCTGGACGAAGATCGAGCAGACAAAGAAAGGAACCATGCAGGACTTTACGGTCAGCTACCACATCCTTATGCCATCGACAGCTTACACATTCCGAGTGATCGCCTATAATCAATATGGCATCTCGTTTCCCGTGTACTCGAAGGACTCGATACTGACGCCATCGAAGCTGCACATGGAGTATGGCTATCTGCAGCACAAGCCCTTCTACAGGCAGACGTGGTTCATGGTCTCGCTGGCTGCCACATCGATCGTCATCATTGTCATGGTCATCGCAGTGCTCTGTGTGAAGAGCAAGAGCTACAAGTACAAACGTGAGTATTGATGATGAACGCTAAAATTACGCGGAAACTAACAATAGTTGTACATATCATTCTCTTGCAGAGGAGGCACAGAAAACGCTGGAGGAGTCAATGGCCATGTCGATTGATGAGCGCCAGGAACTGGCCTTGGAATTGTATCGATCACGTCATGGCGTCGGCACGGGCACACTGAACAGCGTGGGCACATTGCGCAGCGGGACGTTGGGCACACTGGGTCGCAAGTCAACCAATCGTCCGCCCACGAATGTCCAGCTGGGCAAGAGTCCACCGCGTCCCTCGCCCGCCTCCGTGGCCTATCACAGTGATGAGGAGAGTCTGAAGTGCTACGACGAGAATCCCGATGACAGCAGCGTGACCGAGAAACCATCCGAAGTGAGCAGCTCCGAGGCATCGCAGGTAAGTTCAACTCAATGATAATATAATGCTGACAAACTAAAGTTAATCTTCTTGTTTATTAACAGCACTCGGAGAGCGAGAACGAGAGCGTGCGCAGCGATCCGCATTCATTTGTGAATCATTATGCGAATGTAAATGATTCGCTGCGTCAGTCGTGGAAGAAGACAAAGCCGGTTCGCAACTATTCCAGCTACACGGACTCCGAGCCAGAGGGCAGCGCAGTGATGAGCCTCAATGGTGGCCAGATTATTGTCAATAATATGGCCAGATCGAGGGCGCCACTGCCCGGCTTCTCCTCATTTGTCTGACAATCAACCGAGTTCTAAGATCTAAGCAACAGTAGCAGCAGCACCGTCATCAGAGAGACTTTCGTCTAACAACAGAGAAAGAGACAAAACAAAAGAGACTATGAGAGAGAGAGAGAGTGAATCTCACGCCCAATATCTCCACCCGGTTCTCCACGATTCTCATCCGTTATTGAGTGTCTGTGTATGACGCATGTTTGACTGTTGCTGGTGCGCTGCTATATGGACAATTTATAGTTATAGTAGCTCGTATCTGTACCATCTAATTTATAGTTTCTAGGACGAGAGATCTGAGATTTTTAAAGAACAGCATTTAATTTCCTAAATGTTCCACTGACCTGACCCAACCCAGCCTAGAATTATTATTATCCACATACGTACAACATTTTTTTTTTTTTATGAGTATACATTAATTAACTTATTTTGTTTATGGATCCTACGTACGTCCGTTGTCTGTCACACGCCCACTGCAAACTATAACCTTTTAATACTAAAAAATACTACTTAGCTCGTAACTGGCATTTATCGAGAGCAAAAACTTGTGATACGTAAATTTTTGCTGATTGAGTTTTTTTTTTTTTAATGTGTGATTGTAAAGTGACTGAGAATGAGTGTGTGAATGTGAATAGGATTTCGTCCCGTCCCCTGCCCGGTTTAGCCTTGCGCGCAATCTCATTATATTTAATATATCAAAAAAATAACAAATATTTGATGAGAGACGACGATACTCGCAAGATGGACAACAACGCTAATAATATGTATTTCATTTGAGTTAGTTCTCGCGTTGCCTTCGCATTTAATTTATAAAATGAATTTGATGAAATTTGAAATACGCGAAGACGAAGCTGTATGTATGTGTGTGTGTGTGCAACTGTGCAACTGATGCAATCAGTTGCAAACAGTTGTCGAACGCAAAAAACAAAAAGCAAAGAGCAAAACAGTAAACCGAACAAAGAGTAGACAAAATAAACGATGACATAAGAGTAGACCAGATGAACAACTGATGAAAACAATTAGCATATCCACTAAGCAAACAAACAAAAGAAAAACGATGTTCGAAGAGAGAGCTTGAGACAGACAGACAGAGACAGAGAGAGAGACACTGATCAGGCAGCTCAAAGATGCGATCACAACAATGGTGATGATTACGATGTGTTTTTTTTTTTAATGAAAAGCTTTTCATGTATTCGAGATACGTAGGTGAAAAATACATGTGCTTGTTCTTTTCTAAATGTATAAGTATAGGCCATATTAATGCAATTCGTAGCACATAAGCTGACAATTGCAACACACACAAAACAAAATACAAACAAAAAAAAAAAAGGAAAACAAAACACAAACCAAGTAAAAAAAATACCACGACACCACACGATACGAAATATAAACATACTTTTTTTTGTGCCCTCTCTCACAAATTGATGAAGTGTAGCATTAAGTACGATACAATTGATGTATATTCATATATGTGTATGTATATGCATGTTTCAAATATACATATTGCGTATACGTCGACTTTTGCGGGGGGGTCATTGGCATTCAAATGTGTGCGCGCAAAACTAAGCATAGTTAAGTGAATTCGTTTTAATTGTTAAACTCTAAAAATGCAGAATATATAGTACATATATATATTTAGAGAGAGAGAGAAAGAGAGAACGTAAATGTACATTTATGTCTAAGCTACAGTTTATAAACTATGTGTGTATTTGTATATGTATATCTATATCTATATAACTTAAATGACTGATTATATATTTTATACTTTTCGCTCGATATCTAAGTATATTATATATTTTATTATTTTATAAATGTTTATATATATATTTCTTTTTTTTTATTGTGACAAAACTTCTCGGCGCATGCAAATAAATTATATATTATAAATTAAATTATAAAAATGTAAATCTGCACATGCGCATGCATATATCGATTCAATAATACGAATACGTTTTTTTTTTTTAATTAAATCTACATAGTTTAACTTCAAAGACTCGAAGCACAAGTTCATCTAGATATGAATTGTAATTGTTAATTAACAACTACAAATACAATATCTATATCTAATAATAATTAAGAATCAAGCATATATAAGTATAAACAAATATACATCTAAATATATATGTACAATGTATGTTTAGGCTTAAGGAAAGTAATCAAAGCAGTTTGCATTTCGGAGTGGAAGTCACTGAAATGCATAGAGAGAGAGCAGCCAGCATAAGGTCGGAGAAGTTTAGTGGAAATCGCGCAGCATCGCGCCAAGTATTAGCCTATATATATTTATGTGTAAATGTAATTGACGAATCATATGAATCAATAAAAGGTGTAAAAAATAATCCTATGTTTAAATTGGGACACATTTTTAAGGGTCTTGCAGGGACGCACTTTTTTAAAGTCAAAAGAAAGTAGGACTGCCGATTGGCATTCAAGCAACGAGTTCTAATAATGTTATTGTTGTTGTCCACCCGATGCAGGCACAAATTGCAGAAAAGTCCAAACTCACCTTGTGAAATACCAGGCGAACATAACTCACCAGTAAGCAGAAATACAGTAAGTAATTTGCTTAATTTGTAGCGCCATCTACCGCAATGTAGATGTACATACATCGATGCCCCTCAAAGTATGCTACAACATATGGAATATTTTGGCAGTGGTCTCAGCGCGCCAAATTCAAATTCTAAAGTAACTGACATAAAAGCAAAAGCATTTAAATTTGATAGAACATTTTTTTATTTTTTTTGTTCATGTTAGTTACTTGCTATATTTCAGCTTGCTGCGGATTTATGTTCGCCTGGTATTTCTAATAATGATTTCACACTTTTCAGATGCGGCGGCTTCTGGTAGTCAACGACAACAACAACAACAACAACTATTACAACAACTATTACAACAACATCAATAATTACAACAACTGATGGTGTTGTTGTGGGTGTTGATCACTGAATGTGGCAGCGAAAGCCGCGAAAAGTTCCAACTAACCAGGTGAAATACCAGGCAAACATAATCCAGCAGCAAGCAAATATGCAGCAAGTCAGTCGAGAGCGCTCCAACATTATTTTTTGTTTTTTGCCAACTTTAATCGTAATTTTTACAGATAGATTTGGATTATACGAATCGATTGCAACAGGTCCCGTAAAAATAAGTAAGGAAATGGCTGAGCTACAATCACTTCTCAAATAATTCTTAATGTGCAAATAAATTTTTTGTTGCATACTTTGAGGATGCGCCAAAGTCAATAGTTATCCTAAATGTAGCTATAACTCGGCAGGATTTGAAAGGATTTCGAAAGGACATGCATTTTTGTATTCACAGATGCCAGCAGTATCGATTTGCATTCAAGGATTTGCAAAATTAAACAAAAAAAATCACTGAAAAATTTTCCAAGGGGGTGGCATAGAAAAATCGTCCTAATTTCAGATTTTCCGCTGTAACTTCGCCATTTTAAGGACGATTCGGATGTCCTTTTCCAAATCAATAGGTGGTTATGAAAGAATGCAGAAACTAAAACAATATCCTTGAAAGTCCTTCAAACAGCTGAGATAAAAGGACTTTTTGCTCTAGAAAAAATGAGCTATATCTCAAGAGTCCTTGGCAGGATCACGCTGAAATTAGTGTCAATCAATTTATATTTAACAGGGTTATAAACCATCCAAAGGACATCCAAATCGTCCTGTTACTTTGCGAGATATTCAGGATTTTGTAATTTCCACCATTTTCTACCCGCTCTGAAGCTGAAGTTTTACAAGTGTTGGATTCTGAGATAACACCATCATTTTTTGATGCCAATCGATAGTTATCGATCCCACGAATCGATTGCAACAAGTCCCGTCAATATCCGACAGGATATGACTGAGCTAGGATAATTTATCTACAACTTGCAGATGCATCTAGATGCATTAAATTTTTTGTAGCATACTTTGGGGCTGAGTGTAACTTGAATTGCAACTTTCTAGATTTACATAACCTTCAATTACTAATGTTGTTGTTGTGGGTGTTGATCACTGAATGTGATAGCGAAAGCTGCGAAAAGTTCCAACTAACCAGGTGAAATACCAGGCAAACATAAATGAGCAGCAAGCAAATATACAGCAATTCAGTTTCATAATTTGTAGCGCCATCTATTGCAATGACGGTGAACATTGATGCCCCTTAAAGTATGCTACAACATATGGAATATTTTGGCAGTGGTCTCAGCGCGCCAAATTCAAATTCTAAAGTAACTGACATAAAAGCAAAAGCATTTAAATTTGATAGTACATTTTTTAATTTGTTTTGTTCATGTTAGTTACTTGCTATATTTCAGCTTGCTGCGAATTTATGTTCGCCTGGTATTTCAAATAATGATTTGACACTTTTCAGATGCGGCGGCTTCTGGTAGTCAACGACAACAACAACAACAACTTTTACAACAACATCAATAATTACAACAACAATTACTAATGTTGTTGTTGTGGGTGTTGATCACTGAATGTGGCAGCGAAAGCCGCGAAAAGTTCCAACTAACCAGGTGAAATACCAGGCAAACATAATCCAGCAGCAAGCAAATATGCAGCAAGTCAGTCGAGAGCGCTCCAACATTATTTTTTGTTTTTTGCCAACTTTAATCGTAATTTTTACAGATAGATTTGGATTATACGAATCGATTGCAACAGGTCCCGTAAAAATAAGTAAGGAAATGGCTGAGCTACAATCACTTCTCAAATAATTCTTAATGTGCAAATAAATTTTTTGTTGCATACTTTGAGGATGCGCCAAAGTCAATAGTTATCCTAAATGTAGCTATAACTCGGCAGGATTTGAAAGGATTTCGAAAGGACATGCATTTTTGTATTCACAGATGCCAGCAGTATCGATTTGCATTCAAGGATTTGCAAAATTAAACAAAAAAAATCACTGAAAAATTTTCCAAGGGGGTGGCATAGAAAAATCGTCCTAATTTCAGATTTTCCGCTGTAACTTCGCCATTTTAAGGACGATTCGGATGTCCTTTTCCAAATCAATAGGTGGTTATGAAAGAATGCAGAAACTAAAACAATATCCTTGAAAGTCCTTCAAACAGCTGAGATAAAAGGACTTTTTGCTCTAGAAAAAATGAGCTATATCCCAAGAGTCCTTGGCAGGATCACGCTGAAATTAGTGTCAATCAATTTATATTTAACAGGGTTATAAACCATCCAAAGGACATCCAAATCGTCCTGTTACTTTGCGAGATATTCAGGATTTTGTAATTTCCACCATTTTCTACTCGCTCTGAAGCTGGAATTTTACAAGTGTTGGATTCTTAGATAACACCATCGTTTTTTGATGCCAATCGATAGTTATCGATCCCACGAATCGATTGCAACAAGTCCCATCAATATCCGACAGGATATGACTGAGCTAGGATCATTTATCTACAACTTGCAGATGCATCTAGATGCATTAAATTTTTTGTAGCATACTTTGGGGCTGAGTTTAACTTGAATTGCAACTTTCTAGATTTACATAACCTTCAATTACTAATGTTGTTGTTGTGGGTGTTGATCACTGAATGTGATAGCGAAAGCCGCGAAAAGTGCCAACTAACCAGGTGAAATACCAGGCAAACGTAAATCAGCAGCAAGCAAATATACAGCAATTCAGTTTCATAATTTGTAGCGCCATCTATTGCAATGACGGTGTACATTGATTCCCCTTAAAGTATGCTACAATATATGGAATATTTTGGCAGTGGTCTCAGCGCGCAAAATTCAATTCTAAAGCAACTGACATAAAGGCAAAAGCGTTTAAATTTGAAAGTACATTATTTAATTTTTTTATTCTTGTTAGTTACTTGCTGTATTTCAGCTTGCTGCGGATTTATGTTCGCCTGGTATTTCAAATAATGATTTCACACTTTTCAGATGCGGCGGCTTCAGGTAGTCAGCGACAACAACAACAACTATTACAACAAACACTATTACAACAAAATCAATAATTACAGCAACAATTACTGATGGTGTTGATCACTGAATGTGGCAGCGAAAGCTGTGAAAAGTTCCAACTAACCAGGTGAAATACCAGGCAAACATAAACCAGTAGCAAGCAAATATTCAGCAAATCAGTTTCATAATTTGTAGCGCCATCTATTGCAATATCGATGTACATTGATGCACCTCAAAGTATGCTACAAAAAAGTAATAATTTGCAGTGGCTTCAGCGCGCCAATTTTAAATTTGAAACTTTAGAGCAACTTATAGAAAAGCAAATTTAAAAAATTTATTTTTTTTTAATATCTTATAGTTCTTAGTTATTTGCTGTATTTTTGCCTGCTGTTGATTTAAATTCGGTTGGTATTTCAAATCCCCATCAAACAAATATTGTTGAAGCGAAGTAATCTTGCCAGTAGTTGTTTTTAGGTTGATTTTATTTATTGTTTACTCCTTGTCAATGTCAAAAATAAAAATAAAACAAAATAATATATGTATGTGTGTATATATAGTTAATAATTTCCGTATAGGAGCTATTCAAAGATGCAAGATGGCGATTCTTGGTTATGGTAAAAGCAAGGCAAGGTGTTCGTTCGGGATGTTCCAGGCACTTGGGTGGCATTTATCTTATTGTCGCTCATATTATTCGTTGGGGAAGTTTCAACGGGATTTGCGTATTATGGATTACAATTTAGAGTTTACAGATTACAGATTATAGATTACTTGTGACTAACCGTCTAAATGTGACATAAGTTAGATACAAAATGGCACTTAGCACTAAGACTTAAGATACAACTAGTTAAAGATTATCTCTCTCAAAAAAAAAGAATAGAATAGCATGAAGAATTGTTCTTTTGGTTTACTCCGGCTGCAGATGGAGAATGATGGAGAATTAGAATTGGTTTGTTCTAGTCGCTCTCACTCCGTGCGCTGCATGATCATCTCGATCTTATCCCCGGCAGCTGCAATCAGCGGCACCGTCAGGCAGCAATCAAAGTCCTGCGTCTTCATCTCATTAACCTGTTGAAAGGAAACTTCTCATTAGTCGATTCAAAGTCAGATTTACTCAAAGCGCAACCCACCTGCATGATGCGATCAAAGGGCTTCAGCTGGCCGCACATGTCCGCGGGGCCTCCGCTTCGAATGCGATTGATGAACACGCCACGCTCGTAGAGTCCATCGGACACCGAGAATCCATAGTCATCGTAGACTTTATCCTTGTAAAGTGTGACATGAAAGATGCGCTGCTGCTGTTGATCCTTATTTGCACTCGCATTGTTATTGCTGCTGCCGTTGTTGTTGTTGCTATTGCTGGCCTCCGTGTTGGCGGACGGACTGCGCGGACGTCGCTGCACCTTGGCATAGATCGCCTGAGCCTGTGGCAAGCCAACGCCGCTGGCCGATGTGTTGCTGATGTCATGGCTGCGCAGTATCTTCAGATCGACTAGATCGCCGAGATTGTGCAGCAAGCTGGTGGCATGCGACAGTGGCATGCCCTGCACCGAGTGCTCATCGATGGCCAGCAGCTGATCGCCCACATGTATCTGTCCGTTCTTGTGTCCAATGCCACCTGAAGTAAATGTACAAGATTAGAAAGCAGCTCTTAACGTGTGAAAGTAACTTTACTTACCTTCTACCAAGCCACTGATGGTAATAGGCTTCGTGATGTCCTCGCTGCCGGCCAACGTGATGCCCAGCAGTCCACCCTTTGGCTCCAGCCGCACCGTGAAGATGATCTGATGCAGACTGCTGCCGCTGCTCTTACTGCTCGAGCTGGCCGCCGAGCCATATACTTTGTTCTCCATCGGCGGTGGCAATGCGGTGCAGTCAACGCTGATGGAAAGAATAGATCAATGATAACGTTAGGCTTGTATAAAATATTATAAATTCTTATGTAAGAAACCTGTTCAACTATAAAATAATATTTTATTTTTAGGTGGGGAAAGTCTATTGCTGTGTCCCAACTTGTTCTGAGCCACCGTTATCAACTCAGTTTCTTATATTAATTCAAGAATTTCAGTCGAATTGAGGTTTACTATAGCATCCAGTTGGAGGACACGTTTCTATTCTTGTCCTGAAGTATATACTTATTCTTATGCTAAACTCATTAAATGTTGACAACTCAAAACAACTAAAATGAAACAACTTTCTTATTACAAAACAGAAAGAATACTATCTTATGATTACAAATAAAGCAAATATACATACTTTTGAGTGATCAAAACTGTTGAAATGATGCTTTTTCCCTACTACAAAGTAATTACTAGAAATGAAACGTTTCGATAGACAAAGCGATGACCAAAAAGTTGTAAATACTGGATCACTTAAAAGCGAAAACTTAACGGAGCTACAAGACAACTTTTATCCCTTAAGCAATATTAGCCAACATTTTGAAAAATAAATAAATAAATAGTTCAATTTCAATTAATGTTCGCTTTTACTTTCGATCTCTATGTGAAATTGAAAATTAATAAGTTTTTAAATAGTTTGTCATCTGCTTAAGACCCTAAACAACATTCCCAGCAAATTTTGGTCTCTACACTTTATAGTTGCAGAGATCGGGTTGCTTTTGTAAACGGACTGACAGGCAGACAAAGAGACAGACTTTGCTTTTAAAGCAGTTCACGGAGTAATAAGTAATAATATTGCTTACCTATTTTATACCCTATTCTATTTCTTACACTATCTTCACTCACCTGGCATAGCGATTGAGCTCGTAGCCGCCGTAGTGATGCGCATCGTGCTCGTCCTGCTCGTCATCCTCCTCGGGCAGCTCGGTGGTCAGGCTCTGTGTGTTCGGTGGCGCCGCAAAGCTGCGACTGTTGCTGCTGCTGGCGCAGCTGTTGCCGCCTCCTGGCCAGATGGCCGTGGGAGCAGCGCTGGGATGTCGCAGCTGCACCGACTGCAGGCTGCCGGTGTCATCGAGGCTGGCGGCACGAAAGTAATCCGGCTGCGGCGTATTCGATTTGAGCGAGATGCAATCGTTGTACTTGGCCACATAGGCGCTGCTGTAGAGCTCGCTGTCCCCAGCAACGGGCACAACTGTGGTGCAATTGCTGTAGATGGGACTGGGACTGGGCAGAAAGTCTGGAAGCACCACACGCTTGATGGTCAGCGTGGTAAAGTCAGCGCTGGCCGTGGGCGGTGTGGGCAACTCCTTGAGCAGCGCATCCACATTGAAATGCTGCACAGGATGCTGATCGACAGCCAGCAAAATGTCGCCAGGTCGCAGCGAGCCACAACGATGCGCCGGACTGCCGATCTTCACATCCGAAATGACCAGACCCGCATGATTTGATCCGCTCACACTCAGCCCAAGGCCACATTTCCCGGTGCGCAGCAGCTTCACATTGAACACACCGCTGGAAGGGACCACGGCATCGGGCATATCGAATTCCACCTCGAGTTCCAACCAATTGGCAGCAGCTGTGGCGCCATTGTTGCTGCTGCGGTGTCCCTCGAGCAGCTGCCGCATGGCCACCGCCTCCAGGCTGTACATCTTGTTGATGGCCACAATGCGATCGCCCGGCTGGATGCAGCCACTGCGATCCGCCACCGAATCGGGCAGGATCTGGGCAATGCTGACGGCGCGACCGCAGCTGCTCGTGTTGCCCAACACAATGCCGGCACCTTGGCTGCAATCGAGAAGCACGGGGAAGCTCTCGGCACGACACAAGCCCAAGCTGCTTGAGTGCCCATTGCTGGCAACTCCTCCGCCTCCTCCGTTGGGTACGGCTCCCCCCTCCAGGGGCAGCGAGCTCTTGCGCACGAAACGCTGTCGCTGGCGGCCCGTCGACTTGCGTGACTCCAGCGTGCTGAAGCTATACTTGGGGCTGCCCAGTGCCGTGTGACCTGCAGCAACAACAAGAAGAACCACGAAAGCATTAAAAGATGCCCATTAAATGCAGACATAGAGAGGGACTATTTTTGGACGCCCCTCTGCGACCAGCTGTCGCTTAGATCCCCACACACACTATATTTATTGTGCCTCTTCCTGCCCAAACTTGGCCAAAGCTTTTAACACTCGATCTTCGATCTCTGCCGCTTTGTCTTCCAACTCCAACTCCAGCTACAGCTACAGCTGATGGCCATGTGTGAGAAATGGTTCACATGACGGCAGAGCGGCCACTTTGACTGCAGCTAATCCAGCAGCTTAGCTTCCTTAGAATATATGTTCTCTGTGTGGAGGAGGGCTCTTTTGCCTACTCCGTCTCTGTTTATTCTCCTGTCGATCGAGCACTACAATTTACAGCCCAAGTTCTAGTCGCCCTCTGTCTTCGTTGCCCTCCCTCGAGATCAACGCTAACGCAAAAGCAAAGTGAAGCAAAGCAAACGAATTATTCGTCCATTTCCACAGCACTCAAACACAAATTGATTGGCATTCTTGGCTCATGCTGCAGCGAGGGTTGCTCAACACATTTATATAAAACTGTTACTAAAGGAAAAACAGGAATTTAGCTATAGAAAGTTTAGTGATTTGTGCACTAGACCAATTCAATAAATATTCCTTTAATCTGATAAAGAGTTGCAAAAAAAACTATGGAAAATATATGAAACTTCTTGTATAGTGTGCAATATTCCATATTTTACATACTTCAGTGTTTGTAATAATATGAAATGTGACAAAATTGTAAATTACTATAGAAGTAATTTACAAAGTAGACGCTAAATTTTGATGAAAACTTAATATTGTTAAAAGAAAAGATACGTTTTTCGCATTTTTAGAATATGTCAGCTTGAATAAAATTAAAAATTGTATACAATCTTCTAACATTGACGAATAAATGACAAATAATTAAAAATATTACTCCTATTCAATTTTTTTATGAAGTAGTGAATCTCAATTAATAATAAAAAGTTGGTGTCAAAAAGAATTATTCTTGCTACTAAGTTAATTATTTTTAAAAACTAATACATTTTAATTTTACATTTTCTTGCTACTAATAATAATACTTTTGCAATTTCTATTTAATACTTAACAAAAAATGTTTAGACATCTAAATTAGACAAACAAGAATAAAAGCAGCATTCAAACATTCATTCATAGTAGTTTGTCAAGAAGGGGAAACTATTGAGGCAACCGTCGCTAATTGGGAGCGTATTGTTTTAGCTGTGGACTCGATTCATTAAGCAGACGCCCACGTCGACCGACCGATCGAAAGACAGACAGAGAGACATAACGACAGACACAATCGACAGAGAGAGAGAGAGAGACAGAGAGACAACACCATCGTCGACCTTCATGGCGCCATTTTTGGAGCATCGCCTTGGAAGCCTTTTGGCGTTTGAGAAGCAGCCGCGATTCATTCGCCGCGATAGCCAAACTGACTGCAGAGACATTACTCTTTAGCCGCCGACGCCGAAGCCGTTGATAGCTAGTTAGTTAGTGGCACAGTTGTGTGGCACGCAAGCAGAGGTGAGGCACAGTTGTGTAGCAAGCAGCAGAAGCAGAGAGTAGCAAAGTTAACTTACCGCGTCGGGCGAGCGCATGAGCTGGCATTATCTGCATCTGTGTGTAGCCCCGTCCTGTGCTCGTGTCCAATATGGTCATCACCTCATCGGGACTGTAGGCCGTGTGCTCGATCATTGTGTCATCGATGGAGAGCACCTGATCGCCAACTGATAAGGCGCCGCAGCTGCCAAACAGAATACAAAACACGAGCATGTTAGTTTTTGCTTTTTTTGTCTTTTTTTCACCTATTTTATGTGCCACGATCATGTGATGATAATACTTAATAATGCTATTGACCAGTTTATACAATACGTTTAAGTTTTGTATTGCAATTGAAGACAGTTTTTTAACTCAACTAAATGTTGCCTGATTTGCAGCTTTTACTTTACTATTACCATTTCAATGTTTCCAATTAATCAACTAACAAAATGATTTATGTTTTCATAACAAAAAGTCAGCACTGAAATAATTATTCATCTTTTATGTATGCGTTTAAGTTTTATAATGTAATTCAAGACGGTTTCTTGTTATTTTATACAGAGAAGAAAAAAAATGCTAAAATTGAGAAGAAAATCTTGAGTCGAGATTATACATTGGCTAACTTGTACCAAGAAAGTTGGTTTTTAAATCAAGATCAAAATTCTGCAAAAAACAAGATTGCTCAACCTTGAAATTCAAGATTTTAATCTGGTTTCAAGAATGGAAACAGCTCAAAATAAAGCCAAGAAGATAAAGTCTTAAATCAAGATCAAACGTTCTAAAATCCAGATACTTTCCAAGATTAAAAAACTTAAATGGATTCATCTAGCGGACAATCTAATAAGAAACATCATATTTAGTTCTAAATGTTGATTGTGGAATTACTTTTGCTCCCCACTGTATATAAATACACCTTTTTATGTATAATTTTGGTAAATCATTTTCAAATTTTCTGTGTAACTATAAAACTCTAAAAGCTGCTCAATTCAAATATAACAATAAATAATATAAATCGAGATTGTTTTTAACAGCTAAATAAGTGCTGTATACTTTTAAATTTTATATTACTTCGAAAAAGGATTTAATGCTATGCAAATTGTTTGAAAGTTTCAATGAGTAATATTGCTTATTAGTATAGACTGTGTTTACTTTGAAGTGAATGAGAAATATTGATTATTATTATAAAATGAAATATTTGTAAATGAATTCACGAATTGTGAGCCATACAAATCTCTTTATAACAATAATTGATTATCATTGAAATCGTTCATCGTGACTATCGAAATTGATTGACCCCAGTAAATGAATGTGCTGTTGACCCCGCTATTTTCTACCCATACATGTATAGGATATAACTCACCGATCGGCAATACTGGCGGGTAGTATGCTGGCTATGTAGATGCCCGATTGGGTGACCTCGTCAATCTTGTCGGTGCTGGAGGTGGTGCCAGCGGTGCTGCTGGCCGTCGAGCTGCTGTAGTTGCAGAGCACCAATCCCAATTTGTCGTTCATGGGTCGCTCGATTTCGATGAGCAGCGGCCCCATGGAGAACTCAACGCTCTGGACGACGGAGACATCGTATTCGATGGTGAGATTGGTGTAGCCGGAAACGTGGCCGCATTTAATGATCTGCTGTGCCTCGGCCAGTGTTTTGCCAATGAGCGAGATCTAAGAACCGGAGAGAGAGAGAAAGAATTATGTCGTAGTTGTTGTCGCAGGCGGAAGGAAATGGAGCAGCGGAAGCGGCTGTCAGCAGGTGGAGCTCATCAATGAAGACGCCAAAGATACAAAGATACACACTTACATTATCGACGCGCAGCAGACGATCGCCAGGCTTGATGCGACCCGTCTTATAGACAGGGCCGTGCAGTCGAACGTGTGTGACGATCAGCGGATAATCGGCACCGCCCCGCAGCGTTAGACCCAGGCAACCGCTCTCCCGCTCCACGGTGATCTGTGCCAGTTTCGAGGTAACATACAGACTATTTTGGGAAACTGCTGCAACAGCAACAACAACGTAGAGAATGCATTAGAAAGTACAGGAGATAGAACTGCAGATAAATCATTTGAAACTTACTGCATTCGGGCAGCGAGTATTCAATCTCCACAATCGCCGGCGAGTTGTCAGCTCCGACTCCAGCGCAAAGCATGTTCATGATCTTCTGATTGCTCAGCCCAATTGTCGAGATGCCATCGATCTGATGCAATCGATCGCCTGGCGCCAGAAAATCAGCCGCATGGCCCACTGGATTAAGTGCCCCGATAACAGGTGGATACGATAGATCATTGCGCTCTGTTTGGAGAGAAAGAGAGAAAGATTACAACATTACAAAAGTGTGCAAAGTCAATGTCAGATCAATCGTAGTCAATCAACTGGCGCACACAACAGCACACAACAAACAAATGCGAGATGAGTTCCATCAATCTTGCGCAAGTTCAATTTATCAATGCGCCAAGCTCGACAGGTTCTTAACAGCAATGCTGTCGACGATGCTTTAGTACTACTTATGTATACAAAAACAGTTTTGTCTTAATCAATGATTCAGCTATTATATAACTTAGTATTTTACACAATCATTTAAACGCCTTTCAAAGTTGTTCAAAGTTGTTTCCTTGAACCTCTGAGTTTAAGCAATTTTCAAGTTATTTTATTTACTCTATGTGAAAGCCAACTCTCGATATATAGTAATATAAAATAGATACATAATTAGATAATAGGCAGCTATAGCTGTTGTTTCATTGTTGTGACTTTCATTCTAACTACAAGCTATAGAAAACAGTTCTGCCTAAATCACTGCTTCAGCTATTATATAACTTAGTATTTTACGCAGCCCTTAAAACACTCTTCAAAGTTGTTTTCTAGAACCTTGGAGTCTTAGCAATTTTCAAGTTATTTTCTTACTCTAAATAAAAGTATTTTCTTTATATTATCTAAAATATTTATTTTCGTACTCTAAATGAAAGTAATTTCTCTATATTAGCTAGCATATTTACATAATTAATCAACTATGATATTTACTTTCACCTGTAGCTTAAATTTAAATTCGAAGCATACGGAATATCAAACAAATTCAGTTGAGTGTGCTCGATTGTGAAATACTCGTTATGCATTTCTAATTAAAGCAAAACAGTGCGGTAATTATTATAAAATATGCCAAATTAAAATTCCGCAAAAAAAACTAAAATGGAACCAAGTGATATATTTGGTGTATTAATATAGTAAAATAGGTATATTATGAATATTTCAAAATATAATAGATTATCAGCCAGAGCAACTAAGACAAAAAGTTATAATACCCTTCAAACCTATCGGTACTTGGTATAAGAATTGGATAGTACATGTTATTGTATGTTATAAATTGTAAATTACAACACATAATATAAATATACCATATATCAATATACTACATATATATCAAATTACAATATATCAATATACTATATACATATTCATACTGTATATAACAAGCCTATAAATTGTTTCATGCAGTAAGTTAATCTTCGTTTTTAATCTATTAACTTAGAGTTTAAAGATTATTTTAAGGAGCTGGCTCATATTTACTGTTATTCATGCATTCTAAAAGACTAAACCAAGGAATCAAGGAATTGTGATCAGTTGAAAGCTTCTACTCAAACTTCCTCTTTAAACTACACTTAGTTGCAATATAAATGTAAAAATCCATTTATCACATTCCATTCTCAACAAACATTGTTAGTTGCACTTACAAATTCCTTGCAATTATTTAGTGGATTTCCCCAGACAGCAGACGCTATATAGCAAATGCACCCACATAAAATATTTAGTTGACTAACAACTATTTCGAGAACTTTGCACATTATCTGCCTATTGTGCAACATAAAATGCGGCAGAACATTAAACGACGTTTCTCGATGGAGTTAAGCACCCGTTGAAAGTGTTTTCCATGGGAAATGGGAACTATTCGAATTTTGTCTGTGATCTGTGTGATCGCAAGTATTCTTCGACAATGGCTTTTGGCCAGCGAGTTGTTGCCCTGTTGCCTTGGTCTGCATTTCCATATCTGTCAGCGGCTCATCAAGCGACACAATCGCAGACGCGTCGTCTTTTGGCCAAAACCAAAAACCAAAAGCCAAAAGCCGAAAGCCACAACAATAACAATGACAACTCGTAAATAAGTATATGCTTAAAAAGCGACTCTCGACTGTCGGACTGTCGAGTGTCGAGTCGTGGACTGTTGTTGCCTAGTATTATGACAGACTACAAGCTACAAACAACGCGAGTGGATGGCGCATCCATTGGGCAATTTGCCAGCCCAAAATCACGCCCCATCCCCTCCTCCTCCTCCCACTCCCTTGACGCGGCGAAGACGTCATTGTCGCAGACGCTTACGTCAGAGACGGCAACTGGACAACAACTGCGACTGCGACTGCGATTGGATTGGATTCCTGCGCTTCGACTTTAGTTCGACTCTGAGCTAGCTCCAGGCTTATCCTCTGCCTCGCTCTCTCACTCCCCCACACGCTGTTGCTATCTCTGTCTGCTGCACCGTGTCCAATGTGTTTGTGTGCTCGTTCTTGTTGCTCTCGCAATATGTCGAGATTAGTCAGGGAAACGAAATATAAAAATTGTTTCGAATGCAGACGAAATATGTATTATAATGTCTGGCAGTCGACAGACTCGCGACCCCAACCCAAAGGCAGAGGGGCAGAGAGAGGAGGTGTCTGCCTGCTTTGAAATGATGATTTATTTTGGCAGCGGCGACGACAGCATTTGCCAGCCAACCAGCCAAGCAGCCAGCCAGCTAGCGAGAGTCATCGTCATGTTATCGACATGGACGCGTTCCGCATTCAAATCGCTTTCGGCCCACTTTGGCTGGAGAGATCAAGAGCGAAAGACCTTTCCAGACCTCGCCAGACCACAATGTGAAGTCGCAACCCCCAAAAACCAAAACAAGAAAAAAAAAAAAACCAAAGCAAAGAAATCTAAACTAGAAGCCGCAAATTGAAAACGGGGCCCAGCCCCATTTGCATGAAGTATATAAATTACTTATGACACAATCACAATTCTTAAAAAACCAGCCAAAAAATGAAGAAGCAAATTATATCTCGCCTCCTCATGTTACTTATTACAGATTATGAGTTTCTTTGTGAAAGTAATTGCTACGGTTTCTGACAAAATATTCATGAGTTGCTTGACTTCTTTGATGACTCTTTTTATAGCAAGTATTAATTAATGCACATTAATTAAAGGAACGAATGTCCAATGAGCCTTGAAATGATTGTTAATTATGGCAACTAGACTGTTAATGATAATTTGGAAGCGAAATAAGTTAAATAATAAGTAAACTTATTGCAATTAAAACATAAAGAACGAAGAACTATCAATTTTTAGAAATCAATAATATGAAATATGATATTTTAACGTTTCAGGTATAAAGAAGTAAGAAAACTACAGTCGAATGTGAGGTACACGCTATCTATTGTGAATAAAACCAAAACAGTGCGGTATTTAATTTAAAATATACAAAATTAATAAACCGCAAAAATACTAAAAATATACCGAATTATATATTTATTATATTTATATATACTACATTCAAATATACATTAAAAATGCAAAAACTATACTAAAAGCTGTAGTTGGTATATTATACATATGGAGTACTGCATTTAAATATACCGCAAAAATACTAAAACTATATCAAAAGCTAAATTTGTTATATTGCTTTAGTACTACATTCCAAATATACCGCAAAAATACTAAAAATGTACCAAATGCTACTTTTGGTATATTGATATGGTACCACATTGAAAATATACCATGGAATGCACAATATACCAGATTGTCAGCCAAAGCTACTACGATCCGTAATATGATAATTTATATTTCAGCTATATATTTAACTAAAATATACAACTCAACTAACTATAACTAAGATAATCGACTTCAATTAATTTTCACCACTTTAAAATATCATATTACACATTATAAATTTCTAATAATTGTTCAACAATCAGCATAAATGATGTCAAATTATAATTTTATTGCTGGCAAAACTCTTTCGAAAAAATTCCCTCAGCTGTCTCACCCTTAAATTGGTAACAAATTGCAGATTGATTAAACATAATTATGCTCAACTCAAAACATATTTGATAATCTCTCAATCTCCCAATGATTAGGCCAACTGACAGCTGTCAGAGATCAGTTAAAGATTCAACTATCTAAAAAGAGATGCGGGTTGCTGTTTTCCATCTAGCAAAAAGCATTTCCCAACTGTCAATGGGAGAACATTTTCCAGCCAACACATCAACGGGGTGCCTTCATAATCATGTTACAAGAATAACTATATATACTTATTCATCTTTTTGTTTTGTTGTTGTTGTTGTTGTTGTTATTGTTGGGAATGGGATTTTTCGACTTCTTCTGTGGGCCATTAGGCTGCCACTTGAAACGTTGCCCAATTTCCAGCAATTTCTCAATTCATGTTTCCATACTTTTGTGGATGGATTATTGCTTACCTGCGAAATTGATGGCCAAATGGAGGGCATTGCGTGGCAGCGTGATCGTTGCATAGGTTGTGCCCCTTTCCGGTGCCAGGCCGGAGTCTTCGGATTGTGCGGGGCTCATTGCGCGGTCAACTGCGAAAAATGAGAAATGAACAGAGTGGGAAACGTGAGTCGGTGTGTGAGGGGATGAATGAATGTAATCAAGGCATAAAACGTGAACATCAAAGGTGATTTTTGCCTTTGCAGACAAAGGCGGTCATTGACCACACCTGCTCCCCCACCCCCACCTCCTTCTCCACCTCCTCCTCGAGTGCTGTCAACATTTCGCCAACAGCTGTCAAAGGAAAGAAAGAAATGAAGATGCGAACGTATGATGATGTTGTGGACCAACCGACCATTGCAATTCTTAATTTATTCATCAACACCGTTGAATTTATCCCCCACCCTTCAACATAAAAATCGTGCCAAAAGATCAAAGAAATGCGCAATTCCGGCAGGAGTACAACTCCCTTCCCTTCCCTTCCCTTACGCCTCTTTGGACACGCCCACCTGGGCGTTTAATTGGAGCAACAAAGAGTTCAACTCGACTGATTTTTTGCTATTCTTGGGATTTCTTCGAGTTCTTCTTTTAGTCGTGATCAATGCTCGACCTTCAATCAGGCGAATGCTTCAATTAAAATTCCTTCGAAAAGCGAAATAAATAAATAATTCAATTTGTCTTTATGACTTTCTTTTGTGTGGGCATTTTTTATTTTGCGACTCGGAAAGCATTCTTTCAGTCCATACTTTGGCAGAAACAAAGAAAATGCGAAATTATAGCGAACTGCAGCCGAATTAAATTAAATATATAGGGGCCAGCAGTTAGATCACTTAAGAAAAATGTTATGAAGCATATTGACAAAGGAATGCCGGAATTTCATTGTACCCTATACGAAATTTAACAATACATACATTTTTGTGGTATAATAATAATAATAATATAATATAATAATACTCTAATTGTATTGCGATTCTTGTTTTGTTTCTACTTCTTCCATTTATTTAGAAATATGATAGGGAAATACTCAATACTAAAAAATTCTCAATATTCATACTTCTATATTATAAACAAACTATTGCAAAAAAGTAAAACAGGCTTTTTCATTTGTTTATTTATTGCATGTTTCATTCCTAAGTGTTTTATGTGCTTCTGTAGTGTTTGTTAAAGTTAATAACATTATTGTGAAATATTATTATATTTGTGGTAAACAAATGCTGCAAACATATTTGCTTTCCCATTGTTTCAATGCGAATTATGAATGAATAAATTAACAAATATAAAATCTTTATTTTTAATTGTGTTTCATAGTTGAAAAACTAAAATGCCCTGCATATATCGAACTAATCATTCATGCTATATAGAGACAACAACAGGCACAGCGATAACTTTAGTCATAGCTTTAGCTTTAGTTGTAGCCACTTCCTGTGTCTGTGGCTGATGATAAAAATATCTAAAATTATAACATAAATCGCATCAGTGGGATCAGTAATTATCACAGTCGGTCCATTCATCTAAATGTGTGTGGTGCAGTGTGGCAACCCTAGAGCAGCGATCGCCCGCTGTGGCGATGTGGCAACACTGCTCTGCTGGCAACATTTGCGACAGCCACAAGAAGAAGGAAACGGGCCACGCGGCGTATGCGCGATGTGCTACAATTGCGGCATTGCCCGCTGTCCGCTATCCGCTGCTGCCCTCGAAGACGCATTGAGAGCAAAACACAGAGAAGCACACCTCAATACACACACACACACACACACTAGCAGAGACAGAGACAGCGAAACTTTGACGTAAAACGACGCGGCGGCCGCTGCGGACACGACTTTTATTTTCGAACGCTTCAATGGCGCATAAAGTTTTTCTTAATGCCTGCCCGAGTATGAAAAACAAAAACAATAATTAGGCAAAACCGCCAGCAGCAACAACACTAACTACAACAAAAGCACAGCCACAACAAAAACACACACACAACAAAAAACAGAAAGAACAGAAAGAACGAACGAATGAAAAGCAAAAGGCAAAAGGCAAAAGCAAAGCCAAGGCAAGGCAAGGGCGGAGAAGTTTAAAAAACGTAACGTCGAAATTTTTACGTTTCGCTTCATTTGCGTAGCACAACAACAACAACAGCAACAACAACAACTACGCACACATCTTGCAGATACATTTGCCTAGATACAACTGCCTCTGTGTGTGTGTATCTCGCAGATACATTCGCTTTGGACATTTGCGCCACATTTCGCGGCGTGCTCCGATTTTCTATATGTACTTATATCTAATTTATTTTCATTGAATCCACTTTTAAGCATCAGTTTCTCAGCGCAGGCCAAACAAGCGGGGAAAACCGTTTTTTACTACCACTTTTGGCCAGCAATAATCGCAATAGTATTACGCTATATCCACCATATAGAAACTACTAAGCAATATACATACATACTCATATGTATGCGTAGAGAACTGTGCTGTTTCTGACATTTTGCCACTTGACGAGCACATTCGCTTTGAAGTCTTTTTTACATTTTACATTTAACAATTTTATACCCGGCACAAAAATTGGTTGCAAGGCTGCCTAATCTCTCCAGCACATAACTCTGGCAAACTGTCTACCTATAACTCAGTTTATTATGAAATTTGGTTGAGAAGTGTACAATAATTTAAATGACTTATATCTTTATATGAGAGTTTAGACAAAGAAATTTGGTTTATAATAATGTAAACAACATTTACTTTTCTTTCTCTCTGTGAATATACGAGTTGGGATTATGAAATTTGAATATAACATTGACTATTGACTTGCTATCCATATATAACTTAGTGTTTATAAGAGATAGGATTATGAAATTTGGATATAATATTGACTATTGGTTTACTATCCATCTATAACTCAGTGACTACAAGAGACAGGATTACGAAATTGTACAACCTTAATACAATTTCAATAACTTTTATTTCTCTGCCTCCTTGTATTTATCTCTCTTAATATAAGAATATGAAATTATGAAATTTGGTTGAGAAGTATATAACACCAAAAATATATAGCTAACTTTTATTTTTCTTACTTTTTTATGATATTTGAACAATTCTAAAATTTTGTTCCATCTCATCTGCATAACTCAGTAATTATTAAGCTTGGATTATAAAATTTGACTTGCACAGTACCAAAATAATGTAAATAACATTTATTATTGTTTACTTTGCTTCCTATCTGCCTATATCTCAGTCAATATATAAGAGTTGGGATCATGAAATTTACTCATACCATTTATAGGACTATTGTTTTTGTATTCATCTATAGATTAGTGACTATAAGAGATAGAATTATGAAATTTGCTGTATTAATATACAACTACAAAACAAATGCAACTAACTTTTATTTATCTTCCTGGGTTTCTATATCTCAGTAACTATAAAAGTTTGTTCTATGAAATTTGGATTTCAATTGTTTAAGACAACCGCAACTTGAATAACATTTCTTTTATTCATAATTGTATTATATCTACCGGGTATCTTACAGTTGCATAGACTCGTCTGCTGTTTTTCGACTTGTTATTTTTCTATATTTACAATTCTGCGCTGACTTTTGGAGCGACTTCTCCCTGTCCGTCTACATCGTCTGTCTCTTTATTTTCTTTCGCTATTTATATAAGTATGTGTGTGTGCGTATGGCTTTTCATTTCGATTTTCATTTCCCACAAGTTCTCATTTTTATTTTGTTTGCTTCTCGGACATAATTCATTGGACACGTCGAGCGGAAATCATGTGTGCGATTAGTTTCAGAAATAAACTATAAGTTTTTGTTTTTGTTTCAGTTTTTTTTTTCAGCATCATCTCAACAGACGTTTTGCATTATTAATTGTTAATTGAGTTCCTCAATTACGATTACATAAAATAAAAACTCGATTACCTTAAGTTATCTAGTATTATTGCAATCGTAATTCAAATTTATGCAAGAAATAATCTAAATAAGTTACAACTTCCTCTATAAGGCGAACTATTTTTGGTAGACGAAATAAAAAAAAGAAAATCTGCTCGATTGCCTTTCATAATTTGCGTAAGTTGTGTTGCGCTTGACGAAACCAAGTTCTTGTTGACTTCATTAGGAAATTGCAAATTGGCAGGCGAAATTCGCAATGCCATTTGCAGTTCCGTTTCGCAAAGACTGGAAAGAGCGGTGGAAAGGGGGGGAAAGAGGTGAAAGAGGGGCGGAGAAAACTCCATTAAAAGGCAAACTATTTTTGGGGTTTCGACTTTGCCGCTTGGCCGTTCATTTTATGTGTGTTGCACGGTTGCCGCAGACGCACTCAAATTTATCGGCGACAGTTGCAAGTTGCAAGTTGTGGCAAGGCAAACTGACGGAAATTGCGCTCAGCCGCAACAAGAGTTGGTTGAGGAGAACGGGGAGGGGGAGGTGAGGGTGGAGAGTGGAGCTAGCTGCCACTTCCTGGCATCTATCTAATCCTGGCAATTAAACAGCCCGATTCAAATAGTCCGACACTTGCGACTGGCAAATTGATTGGCAGCACTTGAAGGCCGATCCAACTTCAACTCAAAGGCTGAGTGAATGACTGACTGATGAACTGACGGACTGGCAGACTGACAAACTAACAAAGTGACTGCGGATTCGCGGGAGGTCGCTCGCTTTTAGATGTTCTCTTTGTCGTCTCATTGTGGGCCACCATTTGCGGCACATTTGCAGCCAGTTATGCCACAAAAGCGCTTTGCCACATTTACTTTGAAAATAGACATCATTCAAAATCCCCCAACGTTCTGTCTCTCTCTCTCTCTCTCTCTCTATCTCCCTTTCTTTGTGCTGCACACATTCTTGTGTTAATGATCTGAAATAAGCGTCTTTTAACTAGACAACTTCATTCTCAGCGTTTCTCAGCTGGAATTTGCCTTGTTAATTATTTCTTGAGCTTCTTCTTCAGCTGCTTTATGCGGCCTTGATGCAGTGGAGAATTGAAGAAAGACACGCCCTGTTCTTTTCAGTAGGCAACAAATTAAAGTACAATATATTAAGGAATAACACAAAGTAATATATATTATATATGTTCTCCTAAAATTGCATAAAGAAATATTCCTAATATTTTATTATCTGTGTCTTAGAAATCAAACTCTTTAAAATCATGTCTTTCATATTTATGTTTGGTTGAACTTAAGTATGTTATTTTCATTAAATTTTCTAGAATCTGCTAGATAGCTCTATCATATATAAGATTGTCAAAAAAGTCTTGCGGTATTTCCGATATTTCGCATTATTATAATGAATTTTATGGACAATTGAAAATTCAATAAAAATACAGCAAATCTTTTTTGGCAATCTTATATATCAAGGCTGTCTCATCTCTCTAGAAAACAACTCTGACAACCTGTCTGTCTATAACTCAGTTAATATAAGAGTTGGTATTATGAAATTTGTCTTATACAACATTAATACAAATTAAATAAGTCGTTATTTCTTTTCTTTGTGTCAGTTATCCAATTCCAATTCTAAATAATAAAATGTTTGATATAACTGTGTCAAAGCAACACTTTAAGACACGTAATTTAAGGGAAATAAATTGCAACCATAGCTTACTAAAACTGCTTCAAGAAAAGATATTTTTTCAATTGAAAGATTATCGAAGATGACTTTAGAGAACGATCTATAAAAACAATTTGCAATTTTACAATTTAAAGGGGCTGAATTATAATACACATAAAGTGTAGCGATAGAGAACTTGATATTCTAAAAACCTTTATCAAACTCTGTTCTATATTTGTCAAAGAACTTTCTCCTCTTCACTCGATCATATTATAAATTCGACATTTCCTAATCACAACGATAGCGAACGCGATTAAAACGCTGACAACTATTAACAAACTATGTATTCAAGATTGTTAGATGATTTTAACTCTTCACTCGATCATATTATAAAAGCTACCTTCTATATTTCTTCCCCACACAAATCTGCACTCTTTCTTGCTCCAGATATTGCGATGTTCTTTACTACATTCATATAGTGTAAACAGTCTTGTGACGACAGGTGCCTTAGGCCTTTGCTTTTGCTTTTGCCTTAACCACAGTCTTAGTTTATCGGAGCACTACTCCGAATGTGGACCACTCGGGAATTGATTGATTGACGCCCGGACTGAGCGAGTGCTGTAAGTACGTGGGCCATTGACAGGTTGACGGTCTGTCAGGAGCGGACAGCGCAGTATTCCAGAACTAGGGAAAGTGTAGCACAAAGATATATCTTTGTGGTGCTATAGACTAAAAATTAGAGCGAAAGTGGAACACGACCTCGCCTCGCCTCGCCTCGCCGCGCCGCGCCTTCGTTTGCCTCGTTGTCATGTATCCATTAACCTCACACACTTCATAACCGAGGACAGTTACAACTTACCAGGGAAATATGTCAAAAATTTCACAACTGAATCTATTTGCTGGAGTGCAGTTTAGAGAGGGGGGAAGTGGGGAGTGTGTGTGTGAGGGGGAAACACGCAAAGACAACAAGAAAAACCAATTATTGCAAATGAACTCAAGTGTGGTTCCGCAAAAAAAAAGGAGTAAAAAAGAACAAGAAGCCGAGGCAGAGGCAGAAAAATGTCAACATCTGATAAAGCCGCAGCCCATGTTGCAAGCAGCGCACACACATATGCCACAGACCGGGCAGGAGGCAGGAGGCAGAGGAGGATGACTGTGGCAAGGGCAGCGGATGCAGCCAAAGTGCAACAGCCGCTCAACTAAACCGAATCGAATCGAAGTCAACTCTCCTCACTGCGTAGCTGGGCAGTTGAAGACAACCGCGGAGGGAGCAGAGAGGTGGAGAGAGGGGGCTGGGGTGACCCTTGCGTGCAAAAAACGCATTCGCATTCAGTTGACAGAGAAGGAGGAGGAGTTGCAACTGCTGCGCTGTGGCATGCCACATTTGCAGCCCAGTTGCCGCAGGGGCAGATCCTCAAGTATTTAGCAAGACGCTGACATTTATTTGATGCTTGCCATAAACACAAACAAGTAAGAAAGCTACAGTCGAGTGTACTCGACTGTGAGATACCCGCTACCCATTTTGAATAAAAGAAACATATTTTGCGGTATTTTCTCAAAATATACCAGATATACTGCAAAAATACTAAAAAAATACCAAATGGTATATTTGGTTTATCGACATAGTACCGCATTCAAAATATACCATAGACGGCACAATATAACAGATTGTCAGCCAAAGCAACTAAGACCCCTAGTAAGTAGGCGTTTTTGCCCATACAAAAGTATTTTTTTAATAACTTCGACAATTTTTATCTGATCGCAACCAAATTTTCAGGAATCATAACTACTATAGTAAATATTGTATATACCAAAATTCGCAACTCTAGCTTTAAAATTACGCTTGTTATTCGATTTTTTTTATTTGCGGGGGCGGAAGTGGGCGTGGCAAAAATTTGAAACAAACTTGATCTGCGTGCAAACATAACAAATGCTGTCAAAAAAAAATTATAGCTCTACCTCTTATAGTCTCTGAGATCCAGTGTTTCATACGGACGGACGGACAGACGGACAGACACACAGACGGACAGACTGACAGACGGACAGACGGACAGACGGACATGGCTATATCGTCTCGGCTGTTAACGCTGATCAAGAATATATATACTTTATAGGGTCGGAGATGCCTCCTTCTACCTGTTACATACATTTCCTGCCGGCACAAAGTTATAATACCCTTCTACCCTATGGGTAGCGGGTATAAAAAGTACATCACAAACCAGGGCTGAGCGTGAATATTGAAAAAGTGGTTTAAATAAGTTAAAATGTTAAAGCGCTGTTAACACGCTGTTAACTAATTGTTATAAAAAGCTTTAATTGAAAACCAAATAACATTGAAACGACTGCAAATATAATTTGTTTTTAGTAATTTACAATTCAATCTGCTTACTAACAAATAACAAAAGAAAACTTATTCAGAAAAGTATGTTAAAAAAACCATGTTATTAACATACAAATTAACATTTACCAACGCGAATTGAATGCTTCAAGATTTTCTTAATATTTGAGTGAAAATTGTCAAGAAGAAGAAGAATGAAGCTAATCAATAAACTTATGGTTTAATAAAAGCAATAATAGTATCTATTAAACAAGTAAATTCATTAAGGAAACTCTTTACAACTCAACATAATATAGGGAACATAATAAAATACTTTTTGAACAGACAAAATTATGTTTTTTTGTTCCCAAAATTTTCAGATATAATACAACTTCTGAGACTGTTATAACTAACTTTAAGTAAATTCTTCAACTCAACATAAAATGTAAATTCTTTAACATTTTTTTAACTAACATAACACAAAATGAAAATTCTTATAAAATGTCTGCTGTTAAAAGCAGCTTAACAAAGAATGTTAGTTTGTGGACTGTTAACACTATGTTAACTATGCTAACAGCGAAGAAGGCTAATAAGAAGTGTGCTGTTGTCAAATAAATTGATTATGTGAAATATTTCAAGAGAGTAAGTCAAATACTTAAAAGTGAGAGTAATCAAGAGTTGTGTTGGAATAAAAGCTGAAGCTAACAACTGCCTTTGCTTTAGCCTTCTGCCTGGCCCTCAACGACTTGTGAATGGGCCCGAGAATGTGACGATGATGAGTTGGAGCAACCCGAGGAGACAAAGTCATGCCTCATATCATGCATTGAGCATTTTTTATGACACAAAGCGACTCCGACTTCGACTCCAACTCCCAACTCCCGACTGCGACTCCTTGAGTGTGGCACGAATGCAATTCGTAGTCGGGTTTTGCTCATTATGACGCCGGTTTTTGCGTGGCATCAACAATTGATTTATGCCCGCATTCGAGTTCGAGCTGAGGCCAACCCTGTGCAGCTAAAAGGGCCAAGGGTTGACATGACGAGGGAGAGTAAGGGGAGGGGGGTAGATAGAGGGAAGACAGATCATCGCAGGGCGCGTCGAGTGTCGCCACAATATTCACTTAATCAAGAGCAATGCAAATAAAGAACACACAATTTATTCATATGCATTTGCAACAAGCAGCAACATATTTGCTCCCCCTCCTTCATCCTCATTCTGCTGGCCCGCTTCACTGCACACACACACACACACGAGTACATGGGAGCATGATAATTTCCCAACAGTTTTCTTATCGCTGCTTGTACTTGCAACCGTAAGGGGCACAGATTTATGCCCCGAAATGTTAATAGCCCATAACCAATCCCCGGCCGAACAATCCTCGCACGTACCGATAACGTTCTCTCATTCTGTCTCATTCTTTCTTTCACTCTCTCTCTCTCTCTCTCTCTCTCCTTCTCTCTGTCAGCTGCAATTACCATTTGCATTCTCCGGTTGTGCACTTTCCCCACAAAAAAAAGAAACTATCAATAAAGCAACCTTCTTTTCCTATTGACACAATGATAGGCGTCGATTTGTCTCCCCCCCCTCTTCCTCTCCCTTCTCGGCTGATATCGTAGCACCATTCAATAGCTATATCTTTATACATATTCAATTTTATCAAGTGCTCATTAGGTTTACATTTTGGCTTACAACAAAACCTCTGCGTCGTAAAACCGAAAACGATTTTGATGTCAGCATAAAACGCCCAAAAAAATTGTCATTTTACGGCTGTCATAAAACTATCCTACATAGGATAAACTAGACCCCTCTTCCCCCACCCACAATTCTGTATGTCGATAAGTTCGACTTGGAGTGATCCATTAAAAATTCAACTCAACTAATTCGTGTTGGTTCAAAGAGTTGCATATGGAGAACACTTGTGATTGATTGATTAATGTGAAACAATTTACTCATAGATACCTTCTTTTTTCCACCCAAGAGGTAATCACTCAATTTAACTATTCCAATTTTACTTCAATGATAGACAATGAAGTTTCACTCATGGGAATTAATTTAAAGTTCACCTTTCACTAAGCTAGTTTGTTATTCTTGTTCATATTTGAATTTATAAAACATGGGACAATTTTAATCATTTATCAATTATAGCTACAAACATTTGGGAAATTTATTAACTACTTTAAAATAACATAAAATGTGTAAAATTCTTTTTTATTAAAGAAGTATATATCAACATTTAGCATTTTTAAAAAATTCAATTACTTGAATATGCCGAAAGATATTCATTTATCAATTACTTTAAGTAACATAAATTTTATTTAATTAAATTATTAAAATTTATCATTTTATTTGTAAAAATTCACTTTCTGGAATATATCGGAAAATTGTGAAATTCTCTTGTATTAAAGAAAGGGTATAACTTTATTTAACAACTACATTTGTCAACATTGATGATTTCTATTAAAAAAAATCACATTTCTCAAATAAATATATGTATATTAAAATACAATTAGTCGAAAATCTAATAAAATATATAAAGTTCTCTTTGATTGGAAGAATTGAAACAAATATCTTACTAAAGATTCTAAGTTCAACAACTATTTTTATATTTTTAACTTAATATCAATTTGCTGTAGCTAAATTTGAATTTTTAAAGAAGTTTATGAAAAATGGGATATTATTTTGTGAAAAGTAGTAGTTGGTAAACTTGCTATTAAAAAGGTATATTAAAAATGGGATAATATTTGCGAAAAGAATTAATTGATAAACTTGCTTTTCAACAAAACATAATTTTACATTTTTTAATGTTCAAACTTAATATGAAAACAATTCATGGATTAATAAAATTTCAAAAATCTTTAAGTATCTGCTTTATTTTTGCATTAATTTTGCTATCTACGCACAGGAAGTGCTGCTTCCTTTTTATCTTTGGATATTTTTAGAGCCTATTCTAAACATAATGGCAGAGCATGAATGGGACTTCTGATCGTGTAATATTATAGTACGAAAAGTACGCAGCTGTCGGAAACTAAACTAATTTGTGGCTAAAAGTTGACTACAGCTAAGTTTGCCAATCTGCATGTGAATCTGAATCTGAATCTGCGAATTCGCAGCACATTCTCAGCATTCATAATTAACACGTGCAGAGGGCGTTGACAAAAATCGCGAAGCCGACGAAGTCATGGAAGCTATGCAGATGCAGATGCAGCTGCAGATACAGATACAAATACAAATATTACAGATGCAGATACAAATACAGATGCAGATGGAAATGCACCCGGCAACAAACAACAATTATTATGGTGAATGTATGGAGAGACGCCAAAGAAGGCGTCGCAAGAAAAGGGGGAGGGATTGGGGAGGAAGAGAGGGAGAAGTTGCCGTCGACGGCTGCGACAACAGACTCTACAAATTAATCCAAACGGTAGACGACAACAACAACAACAACAAGAACAACAACAGAAATTACATTAATCGTGTGTCTCGATGACGATGATGATGTTGCCTGATGATAATTTGGCTTTGGCTTTTGTGTTTGTTTTGTTTTGTTTGCTTTTCGTTTTCATTTTGGTTTCAGTTCTTTTGTTTTTGTTGCTATTTTTAGCGCAAAAACGTTGAAATTGTGACAGTTTTTCCTGCTTTTTCCCTGCTTCCAAGACCCAGAAGATGCCGCGACGTTGCATCCACCGTGTTGCACAAAATGTGCATAGCCCTCGTTCAGTGTATGTATGTGTGTGTGTATGTGTGTATGTGTGTGTGTGTGTTTGGGGCCCGTCAACACAAGAGTCTGAGGCTGCATGTTGTTGTGAATGTTGTGTCTGCCATCAAATCAACGCATACAAAGCGCGTCCTCTGTGCGCCGTCTTTTCTCTCCTCTCTCTCTCTCTCTCTCTCTCTCTCTCTCTCTCTTTGCCTCTCTTTTTGCTCGCTCTACAATATTTATGTATTTTCAATTCTAAATAGATTTCATAGCGATTGCCTCACTCTTCATGCAGCTATATTTGTATGTTTGTTCTGCTGAGTGACGTCGCCGAAGCAGTTTTCGCGCAAAAATGTAAACAAAATACCGACAATTGCCACAGAAGTTGCAACAACAAGAACAACAACAACAACAACACTGTGGAACACACACTCAATCGAAGAGGAAGAGAGATGTGTTCAGTTAGCTAAGCATCCTAACAAATTCATTTGACACATCATTTCGGTTAGGTATCTAAATCGAAATTTATGCAAGAGTATTAATTATATTCGAATCTCTTCGAATAAAATATAATATCTACTGAAAGTATTGATTAACCTTAACAATATCTAAAATTTAACTTGCTACAAACATTTAAAGTTTTCTCTTTTGAAATATAGGTTAAAAAACTTCTATTTTATTAAAGACTAAATAAGTTTTTAAGCTTTAAAGCATTAATTTACCAATCATTAATTTTGTGTGAGATTTTTCTGAAACTTTCTTTAAATACTTGAAATTTAACCCAAATTATTTAAATTTTACAATGAATACCGAATCATTCAAATAAGAAATTAAAAATTGCAAGCATCGATTCGTATTGTAAAATACTAAATATTAAATATTCAATATAAAATACTAAAGCAGATTTAAAAAAAGTACTAAATATTCAAAATAAAGAACTTAAATGATAAACGCACAAATGATAAAGATACAAAATATTTTAAATAAAATACTAAAGTTTTCAGATAGCAGATATGCTAAAAATACTAAATATGCTAAATAAAATACTGAAGTGATCAAAGCACATGTATATGATAAATATACCAAATAAATAGAATAGTAAAGAGGTAATAAAAATACCAAATATGCAAAATAAAATACTGAAATGATCAAAGCATATGTATATGATAAATATACCAAATAAATAGAATAGTAAAGAGGTAATAAAAATACCAAATATGCAAAATAAAATACTATAATGGTCAAAGCAAATATGAGAAATATTCTATATATTCAAAATAGAATACTAAAGTGATAAAACCAGATGTGATAATAATACTAATAATACTAAATAAAATACTAAACTGTTCTAAACAGATATGATTTATGGATCAACTCATATTCGCACACTCCATAATAGTAAGAGTATTAAATAAAAGAGAAATAAGACAATTGACTGCCTTTGCTTTTTCATTTGAATGAATGAATATCTATGGCAGTGCATTGAACTTTAAGTTCAACTGCAAAATGACAAAAGTATTTGTTGAGCGCAACAACAATTGAATTTGCTCCACTGTGCCGCAGGCAGTCAATGTCATTTGCCTTTGCTGTTGCTTCAGTCGATGTTGTTGTTGTTATTGTTGTTGTTGCTATCGCTGTTGCAGTTGTCGCCCATTGTTGCTTCCGTTTGGCGTGGCAGCTTAATGAGAGCGACACCCGAAAGGATTTGCCGCACGGCCAAAAGCAAAACAAAACAAAAGAGTCGCCCCTCGCAAATGCAGACGAATGTGTGTGTGTGTGTGTGTGTGTGTGTGGCAATGTGTGTGCGAGTGTGTTTCATAAACAAAACCAAATGCTGCAACTGTTGAGAGGAGAAAGAGGAGAAGGAGAAGGAGGCGGAGGCGTGTGGCCTGTGCTCATTTCGTTTCAATTGCGTCAAATTGTTGTGGCAACTTCTGTGGCTCTTACCGCACTTACAGCACAACAGCAACAGCAGCGGCAGCCTCTGCATTGTTTATACTTGGCGAAAAAACAAACACTCTGCACACACACACACACAAACACACATACAGTGGGCACACTCTGCGCTGCTCAACAAAATGTTCGATTGTCTAAAATCGTGGCATTTCAGCGATTTTTCACATGTCTCTGTCGAGAAGAGGAAAAACAATTTTCAATGTTTACCCATTTGCCAAGCGACGCGTCGTCTTGTCTGTTCCCTGTTCCGGTCTCTCTCCGCTCTCCGCTCCCCGTTGCCCCTTTCCCTACTTTCCCCTGCATCCCCTTGAGGTTCATTGAAGGCAGTTGTAAAAGTACGCGATGCGACAATCATATCATGAACAACAACAAATTCCCCAACTGAGCCACAACTCAACCCCTGCTTGCTCCCCCCTCAAGAGAGTCCTCCTCTCCCTCCCCTCTCTCTCTCTCTCTCTCTCGGGATATCCCAAAGCTGCGTTATAAACCCATCAGACATCAGCCATCGCAATGTGTCGCCCACAATTTAAATGACCTGTTGATGGACACGAAATATATGTTCCACTAAATCTGGAATCTATCAATCCCTCCTCGACTGTTCCCGTTTTCCTTCTCTTTATTTTTTTGGGAAAATCTGTTATAGATTTGTTCATTTCAATTTATTGGCCATTAAACTAATTTCTGAATTAATTATGATCTCCATTCAGTTGCATTGCGAACATCGTTCTATTTCGAGTTTTTATTTCGTTTATTTCGCTTTCGCTTTCGTTGTCCAATGTCCAATTAATCATGTTCCAAATGCAACTCGTAAAAATGAACACATTTTAGCTACACGGAAAGTCGAGTTCCCAAAATGTTTTGATCGATTCTAATTTTGTGCAGCATCTACAACAAAAATTCCATAAATTCATGCACAAATATTAATATTCAGAGATTCCTCCTCCATTGTTGTAAGAATGGGTTACGATCGCTCCGAATGGATACTTTATCGAGAGTGAAGCTATTACGAAATTACTACATGCAAATGGGTCTAGGAATGTGCTAAATGGAGCAGACTGCAACTTAAACGATCGCATCAATCGATCTGTATTGGAAATATGCGAAAGGAATGCGAGAAGATAAACACAAATGATGTGATGAATGAAGCCAATAAACAATTGAGACACCAAAATAAAGTATACAAAAGTTAATTAAAGCAAATGGAAATAGAACTAAAAAAAAATACCAAATTACCAAGCACATCAATGAAAAGCAAAACAATCCATGCAAAATAATAGTGGAAGAAATTGGAAATAGAATAAAAACAAATTCTGAATAACAATCAAATTAAAACCAAAGCAATCCTTGCATTATAATATTATATTTATATGAAATTGCAAACAGAACTAAAAGACATCAAGTAATTTAAAATATATTAAGCCAAATATAGAAATATGATGAAAATAACATCTACTAAAAATACAAAATCAAATAAAACAATCAAAATAACTAAGAATACCAAACAATCAATATATAGTAATTAAGTAAATGGTCTCAACAATATATAAAATATAAAACTACAAATAATTAATAAAACTCAATTACTTCATTCAATCGATTTGTAAAATTTATTTGAGAAAATGAAGTGAAATAAAAAATACATTTTAAGAGGAAATTCAAGTGTCTTCTTATTCCGATAAGAACTTTACAATACATACATTTAAAATGGAATAATATAGCATATGAATAAATATTCTAAAGCGGAAACTCAAGCGATAAAAATGCCTTGCATTAAATAAATCATTATTAATGCATTTCGTATTGTAGATGGTAAATGTTCTCAACGATCGGAACTAACTAAATGTATCATTCAAGAGACAAAAAGTATATCAATGGAATACTTAGTTACGATCCGTTCCTATGAATGCTATATTGAAGTGATCACTATGCACAGACCTGATTATATTCCTTTCTTAATTAAACTCTTCAAACGACAAAAATCATATCATATAATCAACGAACCTATGAATGCAATATAGAAATGTAGCTGATCATTAAATGCAGTTAGGTACTTGATTATATTCCTTAATAACGATTCATAAAAAAGATCCTATGAATGCTATATTGAAGTGATCACTAAGTGATCACTATTATATTCATTTCTTAATTAAACTCTTCAAACGACAAAAATCATATCATATAATTAACGAACCTATGAATTCTATATTGAACTGTAACTGATCATTAAACGCAGTTAAGTTTTTGATTATATTCCTTAGTAACGATTCATAAAAAAGATCCTATAAATGCTATATTGAAGTGATCACTATGCGCAGACTTGATTATATTCCTTTCTTAATTAAACTCTTCAAACGACAAAAATCATATCATATAATCAACGAACCTATGAATGCAATATTGAAATGTAGCTGATCATTAAACGCAGTTAGGTACTTGATTATATTCCTTAGTAACGATTCATAAAAAAGATCCTATGAATGCTATATTGAAGTGATCACTAAGTGATCACTATTATATTCCTTTCTTAATTAAACTCTTCAAACGACAGAAATCATATCATATAATCAACGAACCTATGAATTCTATATTGAAGTGTAACTGATCATTAAACGCAGTTAGGTACTTGATTATATTCCTTTTCTAACTAAACTAAGTGAACTCTTCAATGCAACTCTAATCAACGAACCTATGAATGATATATTGAAGTGTAATAGATCACTAAACATAGTTAGCGACTTGATTGAATTCCTTTCCTTTATTAAATTGTTTACTTACTGCCCGAACCTCAACAGATCCTTTTTTCGAATAAGAACAACAGCTGTTGGCGCTTGAGGCGAAAGATATATAATTTATTTTAATGGAGATATTGTCGAAGAATGCTATTTGATTTTTGATGAGTGTTTAATGTGCGCCAGCGACAAGGGAAATGAGGGGTGACGCTCTAAGGGAATGAATGTGAGTGTGAGTGCGAGTGTGAGTGTGAGTAGCAAACGAATACGAATAGATGTCAATCTGATGGCGATGGCGATTGCATTGATGACGAGTGCATTGACATCGCGCACCTTTCGATTTTCTCAGGCCTTGTTTACACTCGTCTCTATCTCTCTCTCTCTGCCGCTTCAGAGGGCAGCAAGTCGAAGTTATTGTTGTTGTTATTGTTATTGGAGTGTAAACAAGTGACATCTGGCCAAGCATTGCATCCATTCAGCTAACAGCCAATCCATCCACTTAGATATAAGTGGCTGCCTCTGTTTATGTTTTTCAGTGCTCAATTCTCAATTCTCAGTTCTCAGTTTGTTTCATTTTCCTCATTGTAGTTGTGACAATTGGCGCGGGTGTATCTAGATGGCTGTGGCAAGTATCTGTGTATCTGTGTATCTGTGGGGCACTTGGGAGTTGCATCTACATAGCTACAGCGCCAATCTGTGGCATTCCGCGCAAGCAGATTAGGCAAGCGAATGCGTCGCATCACAAATATTTAATTAAATGCTTAATTACGCTTGCCATGCCATAAATTCATCAAATGCAATTTAAGCTTACACACACGCGCCCCAAACAGCAACCAGGGAAACCACAACGAGCTACCGCTTCAGCCCTGCCCCCTGCACACCGCCCCGCCCCGCCCCCTCAGTCAGCAGCCCACCCAGCGCCCTCAAACCAGCTGCAAGCGTTAATGTGCAGATGCAGATACATTCAGCAGCCACAGACACAGCCACAGCCACAAAGGCAGATACAGATACAGATACGGATACATTTAAAGATACAAATACTTTATATCGCTGCGCGCGTCTCGTTTTCATTCATTCATTAAGAGTTCAGTTAAAGCTGAGTCGGGTTAAACGTTATGTGCCATAACTCTTCCAGCTTCAGCCTCAGCTTTCATCTCCATCCTCCACCTCCAATTGCATCTCCATCTCCTCTAGCTTTGCAACTGGAGACTGAAGTCAGGCCTAATCCTATCCAATGTACCCCGAGTGCGTATTCGTGCAGCGTGTGTCGTGTTGCACTCAAAGCAACCGCAATTCCATCATGACAAATTGCAGCTCAACATTATCAAATGCTAGCCTGATTACAGTTAATGTGACGTTGCTTCTAACGTGTGTCTCTTTAACTGCAAAATGGAAAGACTTTCAGTTTTCTTTGCCACTAAGTAACATATGTTGTAAGCGAAATTTGTAAACAGAATCCTCTTTAATCTCATCTATAATACCACATAATAAAAACATGGCATTTAAGAGATTTTACTGCTTACAGAAATATGAAAAGACGAGAAGCAACAACTATGTTAAATAAGTATTACTTATATAAAAAAAATATATTAAACGAACCCAATTTCAATCGTCATATACATACATATGTAAGTAACACTAGAGGAAAATATCATAACATTGATCTGCTAATTTAACATTATTTATAGCAAAATAGATTTTGATTTTTTGCTGTTAAGGTGTCTCATTAACAGAAGTATGAAGGTAATAATATTTAATGAAAATTTAACTATTTGGTTTTTACTAAATGCAGAAGCCAACATAAAATCTTCATAGATGAATAGCTTTACAGAGAAAAAACATAACATTCCTCTGCTAATTTATCATTATTTACAGCGAAATTGATTTTAAATTTTTACTCTTACCGTGTCTCATTAACAGAAGTATGAAGGGAATAATTTTTAATGAAAATTTAATTATTTGTTTTTCACTAATAGCAAAAGCCAACATAAAATCTTCATAGATGAATAGCTTTACAGAGAAAAAACATAACATTCCTCTGCTAATTTAACATTTTGAGAGCAAAATTATTAACATAACTATGAAATGAATAATTTTTAATTACTATCCAACTATTTGTGTTTTACAAAATGAAGAAAAATTAAAGTTAACATATAGTCTTCATAGATAAATAACTTTACAGAGAAATAACATAACATTCCTGCTAATAAAAATCGAAGAAACGATCGAAGTACTATTAGAAAAGCAGCTTTCTTTAACAAATTGAATAGACTCGCCTTACAAAATTTTAACAGAGGGTGAAAACTACATAAATAACTGCGAGACGAGGCAAAGTTGTTGTTTTTTTTTCGTTTTTTCGTTTCTTTGTTGCTCTTTAATGGCGGAATCAGTGGCCAGGTCATCATGTGTATCCATCTCTCCAGACGGGGACAAAGCGAGTTATAGATACGCATGCACAGTACACGAAATTGACAAATTGCAGTGAAAATTTAGCTTTGAAATGAAAACGAAATGCGAGCAATTATTTTTAATTGAAAATGTCAAAGATGTTGGGCCGCTGAAAGAGTCGGCCAAATCGTCAAGTTGCCAGCCAAGTCGACCGACCGACCGAGCGAGCGAGCACCGCACATGTATCTCACATATGTATATAGAGATATATAGACATACGTATCGTATGCATGTATGTATGTAGTACACGCATTGTACGCTTGGGGAAAACCGTGGAAAACTTATGCGAAGCGTTCACTTGAGGGCCATTTGTCGGCGGCAACAGAGGGACGCACCTTGAACGGAAATGCGATAACCCTGAGCAACGGGAAATCGAACCGAACCAAAAAAAAAAAAATTAAAAAGAAAAAAAATAGACACAGCTACTGAAAGAAAGGTGAAGGGAGGAGGGTGACAACAGCATGTTTGATTTAAACATTTTGACGAAGTCGAGAATGAAGTTTTTGTGGGGAGACATGGAAATACGCATAAGTGTTGTAAAGTGTTGTCTCAAGCTTACCAGATAGCATGGGCGCCAGCGCAATGCCATTGCTCTCCTGTTGCTGCTGCTGCTGTTGATGTTGTAACTGTTGTTGCTGTTGCTGTTGCTGCTTGGTGGCAAGCTCCTGCTCCTGCTTAAGGGCGCTCGACTTGCCGGGCACACAGCCGCTAATGGGCTTCTTTGATTTCCACAATTTCATTTCGCTTGCTCTCGCTCGATGTCTCTACTTGAATTGTCTTTAGTGATTTATTGGCGTCCAGTGTTGGACAACGCCGCCCACTTCACTTTGCATGCTACTTTATTTGCGCTGCTGCGTTTGCCAATTGGATTCTGATTTGCAAATATTGCATTCGAAATTCATTCTCTACCGAATAACCAAACAAATATTGTGTGTAGATTGTAAATGCAGCAAAAACACAGCAGCGACGACGACACAATAATAATAATAATAAAACAAACCAAAAAAAAATATAAAAGAAAATGTAGAGCACTCACACTCACACGGACACTAACACATGGACGCGAACGCGCGAGAATTTGAAATGGAGACGCCTTGCGAGGGCGAGTCTGCGAGACAACGTTATTTTTTTGCTTTTTGTCTAAGGCAGCGACTGCGTCTGCGGTAGCGACAGCGACACGTCCGGCGCACACGACGAGAAATTGCACAATGATTCAGAACAGAAGTCCAACAGACGCCGGGAGCGACAATAACAGCGACGCAACGCAACGCGACGCGACGCCTCGTAACGGTAGCGAACGCCCGCCATTCGGTCGCGATCTTACAGTTAGCTGAGAGCTGCTTTGCTTTTGCCTCTGCTTCTACTTGTGCTCTCACCATGCGCTCTCATGCTCTCTTCGATACATTACGCGCTGTCTAGGCTGGCGCCTCTGCCGCTCTCATTCATTGTTGTTGTTCTTGTTGTGTGTGCATTTTCGTTTCATGTGCAGCACTCCCCAACACTCTCGCTCTATCTCTCCCAGTTTTGTGTGTTTGCTATTGCTCTCGCACTTGGCTGCTCTCCTTTGCTCTGTGGGTTTTATTTACCCTGCGACGCAGCACAAACAAAATCAAATAAGAATAAGCCGACTGTGTAGAGTCATGCCGTCAAATACCCTGTAAAAATAAAAAAGAAAAATATATTAAATTTATATTAATGCAGTATGAACTTATAGACAATTGTTACACCAATTATAAATATTTGAGAATAACTTTTGAAACAATATACCCTACTGTTTTCTCGCTGCAGGGTATAACATATGTCTGTTTAGCCAGTGAGGAAATAAAATATTGAGGCATCGACATCGCATGCGAGTTTCTAATGGGAAAGCACTCAAATCAGTGCGATTCGCTTATGTTTCAAATGCATGACAATAGAGCATCGCGAGCCTAAACATAATGCTAGCAAAAAAAAAATCGTCACCTGGCCAAAATGACTCAAGGGTTTGTCTGCTATACCAATAATGGGGGGACCGCACACGAGTTCGCCACACGAGGCCAAGACTGTCATGACGCTGATGTCGCAAATTTCGCTAATTAGTCACGAAAAGTCGACTCGACTCGACTCGAAAATGGTCAAAATGACCAAATTGGGCCTACTGGTAAAACACTGTGAAAACTGAACAGCAGCTGCAGAACATCTGCTATTGGGGTCGACCTTTGACAACGCACACATTGTATGTATTGTACAATCGAATTGAACCTGATATTTATGAAATATGTAAAAGCTCAACTCATCTTAGAATCAGTTATGAATAGGTAACTAATTTAAGCGTTATTCCTCCATATGTTACCTCAACATTTTATTGCTTTACTGCAAGTCCTTGCTTTCTATTTCAAATGATTGCCCCTCTATCAACTATGTATGTGTAGTTTCGAGGTCGTCGTATGGATCTTAATGGTATTTCGTTTTATTTTTACATGACTTTCGTCTTAGCATTTCTCCGACATCGGCATTAGCATGTGATGTGATGCCGAGGGGTGTGCCAACAGCAGGGAACGACTCTTCGCATTTATGCAGCCGATTTAATGTCTTTAATGACTTCCACTAATGATCGAAGCTGATTGACTCCGTGGAATCGAAGGCATTTACCAATTTTAGACATTTTTGGAAGGGGGCTACTTAAAATCTGTTGCGAAGGTGTCTTCAAAACTCACCCTCAATGCCTGAGCCACACCGTTATGTCGCATTGGATTTGAAAATTGAACTTCCAGTGAGAATCCCAATTGGATACGATTACCATCTTTTTGTATTGCATACTTTTCATTGAATTTTAAATAATTTCAATTATTGAAAACTAATAAAAATGTACATATGTTAGCATTGCATAAGCATAGGCTTATTATTTTATATTTTTGAACGAGATATGCAGTTCAATTGCATTTATATTCATCATTATTGACAGATTAAAAACAAGTAAGAAAGTTACAGTCGAGTGTGAGATACCCGCTACCCATTTTTAATAAAGGCAAAATATTGAGGTATCATTTTCAAAATATACCGCAAATACTAAAAAAATAATAAAAATATACCAAATGGTATGTTTGGTATATCGATATAGTACACCATTCAAAATATACCTTAAACGGCACAATGTGCCAGATTGTCGGCCAAAGCAACTCAGACCCCTAGTAAGTAGGCGTTTTTGCCCATACAAAAGTATTTCTTTAATAACTTTTAAGGAATCATAACTACTACAGTAATTATTGTATATACTAAAATTCGTAACTCTAGCTTTAAAATTAGGCTTGTTATTAGATTTTTTTGATTTGCGGGGGCGGAAGTGGGCGTGGCAAAAATTTGAAACAAACTTGATCTGCGTGCAAACATAACAAATGCTGTCGAAAAAATATTATAGCTCTATCTCTTATAGTCTCTGAGATCCAGTGTTTCATACGGGCGGACGGACAGACGGACATGGCTATATCGTCTCGGCTGTTGACGCTGATCAAGAATATATATACTTCATAGGGTCGGAGATGCCTCGTTCTACCTGTTACATACATTTCCTGCCGGCACAAAGTTATATTAGCCTTCTACCCTATGGGTAGCGGGTATAATAAAAATTCAAAATAAATGATTGCCGAAGCTGGAAAAGAAGATTGGCTTCATATTTAAAACCTAAACTGATTTTAAACATTATTTAATATAGATATGTATTGTCGAAAATTTGAAAAATGTCATTTTATTGTACGTAAAATGTGTTGAGTCATTTTCGTTCCAAATATTAAACTTATATTTAATATTGTAATCAAATAACTTTAAGAATGAAATAGTTACACCTGAATTCTAGTTTGACTTTTATGAATTAATTCCGTGTTCAACTAATTACGCCCCAGTGTGCATTCTAAAGTTACGCTCTAAAACTTCGCTTGCGTTCTCTTTCACTCTAATGCATTCATTCCGCACACCGTTATGACGAATAAGGAGCAAACAAGAAGAATGCAAGTTTTTTCACATAACTTGTGCGCGTGTATCAATCAATAATCAAGTGTGAATTGTGTGCAATGCACGTTTGTTATCAATGGAATTGCGAATTGTGTTTATTTGTGTGTTTATCAGTGTGCTGGATCAGGTTGGTTTATGCTTGCTATATGCAGAGTGCATATAAATTTTCCTGATCTCTGATCTCTTTTTCCCCTTTTCCCCGTAGTCCGATGGCCAAGACTTAAGATCACCTGCAGCTGCGCCTTTGGATAGCGGAAGGCTGCAGCAGCCGGCAGCCAAAGCATCGCTGATACCGAGTGTGTGCCGCAAGGCTCAAAATGTCAGCAGCAGTCTGAGTGTGGAGATTCAGTTGCCCTTCATGGACATGGAGCTGCATCACGAGGGTCGGCTGCATGTGCTGCAAGACGAACAGTTGCTGCTGGTGCTCCACGGTCACGAGCTCTTCCAGTGGCACATTGCTGGTGAGGACAAGCGACTGGTCCGCCTGGGGCAACTGGAGGGTCGAGTGCGTCAACAATTGTCCGCGGCGGTGGCCGCTGCTGTTGTGCTGTGGCATGAGGATCTCTTGTTCGCTGTGGCGCTGCCCGATACTCTGGAGTTTTATCAGTTGCCACAGGAGCAGCTGATGAACAGCACCCAATGGCATCTGCTGCCCATCCAAGAGTTCAGCCTGCCGGGCAAACTGCATCAGCTGCAGCTGCTCAAGACCAAGCTCGATCAAGTTGTGCTCCTCCTCACCGTCAACTCCACACAGACGCAGTCGAAGTGCATGTAAGTGGGCTCCAACTTTTCCTTGAATTCGAGAAAACATTCACTCATTTCAGGTATTTTTGTTGAGTAAAGTGAAAACTTCCTTAGCAAACACCTCCATTAATCAATTATTCCTTTTCGCGCACACTTTATTCCGTTCGGTATAGTTTTCTGAGCAATGTCACCTCTTTTAAACGGACACTTTCCTTGAAATTACTTGATGATGAGTGTCCGCCTAGGAGAGGTTCTACTGTATTTATTTTTAAAACAAATTAATCAACTCAAGAAGTTATATCACTGCAAAAACATTCTCAAAACTTGTTAATGATCGCGATCTTCGCAAACAATTTGTTTCTCAGCATTTAAGTCGGGTTTTTCTTGCAGTATAATAATTTGTAAATGTTTCGATAATTCTTTAATGAAACTATTTTTATTGTCCCCGAAATTAATTTATATAAACTCTTTATCTATTTGTTTTCAAATTTGATTGTCATAAATCCCTTTAATCTTTCACTTTACTTACAGCACCTTTGAATGGCTGGACACCTATTTTAATCCCGTGTCCGAGCTCAATCTTCCCGCCCTAGAAGCCTTTCAGCTGGTTGGTCATCAACCCTATTATATCATCACTGGTCGCTCGTTGCGCACTCAGTCTGCAGTGAGTATCCAAGCCCAGCTCCACTTGATGATTCTCTTTTCAACTTTCTTGCCTGCTCTCTCTCTCTCTCTTGGCAGCTTGTGCTCACTGTTTATGAACTGGAGACACCTTCGCTGCGTTTGCGACGTCGTCAGAGCCTCACAGTCCATGCTCGTCATGTGAGAACAACACGTTTCCGAGGTCGCAATCATCTAATTGCCTGTGGACGCAATGCAACTGCCTCGTGTCTTCTATTCCGCATGGTCGATGGCAACTTTGTGGTCTACCGCAAGCACATGCTGCAGCAGTTGCACTTCACTCACTTGGCGTCCTCACCACGTGGCCAACTTCTTGCTGCCACACGTGGCAATGGCGAGGTGTTGGTCTTCAACAGCCATCGGTTCGATTGCTACAGCGGATTTGGTGCAGATCCCAATCCCAGTGGCGTCTACGTCCATCGCAATCCCCTGAACGAAACCTTTCTCATGCTGGCCTATCAGCGACAGTCGAACGTCACGTTGCTGCGCATGGTACAGCTCGGAGGTTCGAATGATACAGCAGGCAACAGTCTCGATGGTAGCGATGGTAAGGCTGCACTCACTTTATATAGTAAATAGTGTATAGCTTCATTTCAAATTCACCAATTTTTATCACGCAATATATTAAATAGTAGTTATTTTAAATTGGGATTAAAATGAAAAACTCGCAGCTGCTTAGTATTGTAAATAGGGATTACAAATGAGGAATTCTCTGGCGAAAGTGTCGCCACTATCTAAAGTGAAAAAAAACATATGATAAAACATATTTTTAATTTGAGTAATGACGAATCTTTTATCTCTTTATTATCTTTATTTAGAACTAAGAATGTATTTGGAATTATTTTTGTATTTTAAAGTACATAATTGCATAAATGAACGAATTTATACGCAAACCAAAAAATTAATGAATTTATAAAGCTTATTGTAAAAGAAGAAAATCAATCTTTGCTCTAAATATAGTACTTATTTGGAGCTATAAGAATAACCTTTATTTAATTTTATCTTGAATTTACCTGAACTTTAAACTTTAATTTGCAATTACTTCGCTTCAACCAGTAAATTATGAAGATAGGTTTTCTAGTTTTATTCAATTTGTTAAAACTATCCATTATTTTAGCTTGGAAACATCATAAAACTTAACACAAATATGTATTTTTAATAAAAAATACATTTCACTACCCTTAAGATTATTGCAATAAGCAAATATTAATTATTGAGTGATAAAAATATATAATAAAAATGTATCACAGCTCTTAGAAGCTTTATATACACTAATTATCATAAGTATAATAAGAATAATAATAGTATTTATTATATAAAAATATATAATAAAAATGTATCACAGCTCTTAGAAGCTTTATATACACTAATTATCAAAAGTATAATAAGTATAATAACAGTATTTACGATTTGACTTGATTTATACATTGCTTGATTTATATACTCCCTAGATTTAAGCAGCGTGCAAGTTCATCGACATGAGTTCGAGGAGTCAATCAATGCATTGCGCAGTCTGTTGTTGCGTCGCAAGCAGAAGGTGGATGCACTGCATCGCCTTACGCTCTCGATGAAGACCAAGCAGAAGGAGTTGCACTTGGGAAGTGGCTCCCACGTTGAGCAGGTGCACGTTCAAGGCGAACATCTGCAGACTCCGATGCAGTTGAAGCACCGCTTGGAGCAATTGCGTCAGCATTACGCTGTCAACCGGCGTCCAGTGCGTTCCTTTGGCGTGGGCAACGACTCCAGTTCGATGGGGCAAGAGGTGCTCAAGGTGCGGCGGCTGCATGTGCGAAATCTCATCTACAACGGTGAACTGATGCCAAGTAAGTAGTTGACGTTTCTTTACCTGCATCTTGATTGATTCAGATTCTCGCTTAGATTACTACGTCGACAACTCGAGTTCACCCATTCTGACCATCAAGGGAAAACTGTTGACCAACAAGCTGCAAACGCAGCAACTGCTCACGCCTCAGAGCTACAAGCGTCCGAGTCGCGCCATCGATCCGCTGCAACAAGTTGGGCAAGGCAATCTTGTGGTGCGGCAACTGCATGTGGCACGCATCAACAATGTGTCGTGGTTTGATTTCTATGACTCGCTCTTCCTGCAATCGCGTGACAATCTCATCGAGGGTCGCCTCATTGTCCAGTCGCGGGCGAGAGTCGTCAACTTGGAGACGCCACTGCTCAACGGTCTGGTTGTGGATCAGCTCTTCAATCTGCGGCAGCCACAGCTCGTCTCGTCCAACATCTTCATGTCCGCCTTCTTTGTGTCCAAGCTGGAGGCCAAGCTCATAAATGGCCTCGACTTTGCCAACGATATCGTCTTTCGTGGGGACAACGCAACGTTAATTAAAAGTGAGTTCAACCTGAGTGGGATTTATTATCATATATATGTTCTGTTGGTAGTACACGCCTCTGAAAATGTAAAAAGTATTTTAATTTGAAAGAATATTGGGTTTAAAGCTTAAAAAAAATATGAAGTATTCAAATCTATTTCCAAACAAGTAAGAAAGTTACAGTCGAGTGTGCTCGACTGTGAGTTACCCGCTACCCATTTTTAATAAGGACCAAATATTGCGGTATTATTTTCAAAATATACCGAAAATACTAAAAAATACTAAAAATATACCAAATGATATGTTTGGTATATTGATACAGGACACCATTCAAAATATACCACAGACGGCACAATGTACCAGATTGTCGGCCAAAACAACTAAAAGTAAGTAGGCGTTTTTGCCCATAGAAAAGTATTTCTTTAATAACTTCCACAATTTTTATCTGATCGCAACTAAATTTTCAGAAATCATAACTACTATAGTAATTATAGTATATACCAAAATTCGCAACTCTAGCTTTAAAATTGCGCTTGTTATTAGATTTTTGAAAGTTGCGGGGGCGGAAGTGGGCGTGGCAAAAATTTGAAACAAACTTGATCTGCGTGCAAACATAACAAATGCTATCGAAAAAAAATTATAGCTCTACCTCTTATAGTCTCTGAGATCTAGGTGTTCATACGGACAGACGGACAGACACACAGACGGACATGGCTATATCGTCTCGGCTGTTGACGCTGATCATGAATATATATACTTTATAGGGTCGGAGATGCCTCCTTCTACCTGTTACATACATTTCCTGTCGGCACAAAGTTATAATACCCTTCTACCCTATGGGTAGCGGGTATAAAAACCTTAAAAATTAGCTGAATAATATTATTGGATTTAAGCTAGAGAGAGTTTTTCATTAAAGGTTATTTTTAATTTGGCAAGAATGAAAAGGAAACATTTAAAATGCTCAATTACTCTTATTAAATTCACCTAAAATTTAGTTAATTTAGTTAATGTTAATCAATCAAAAGACACTTCAAATTAGCCCGAATATTTTGTTGCATTTAAGTTAAACTGAGAATTTAACAACTGAATTTTAATAAGATTTGCATTATTTAAAGAATATTCTAGAGCATTTTATTGATTATTTTGTTCTAGAAATTGGAATACTTTTAGTCATATTCATTGTGTTGCACTTTATCAATTCTGTGAAATGCACTTAAGCGTCTTTTTGCAATTTAAGATAATTGCATTACTTGAGCGATACCTCGCAAAGCTGAGGATTAGAATTTCTTACCAATTGGAATAATGTTCGTACTTGGTTTTAAATGCATTTGATATATCTCAATCAATTTACACTTTACCTAATCATAATATAAATCTCATTTAAGCGGCTGTTTTCAAAATTGATAACATTATTTAAACTAAATATCGGTCGCACGATTTGACGTTCATTCGTGACTTTAAATATATGTTATACGATATTTCTAAATCGGTTTGCACTTAACATAATCATAATATAAATCTCATTTAAGCGTAAATGTTAATTCTACAAAATGGATAACATTATTTAAGCTATACTCAATTAATATCTGTCCAAAATTGATAACATTATTTAAGCTATACTGACTTGATATCTGTCCGAAATTGATAACATTATTTAAGCTACACTCACTTGATATCTGTCCAATGATTTGCAGCTCCAGTGCACATCTATCAAATGAACGTCTCAGGCGATCTGCTTGTGGCCAACGACACCAAGTGGAGGCGCAACAGGACGCCAGAAACGGAGACGGAAGGAAGTCTGGAGCACAGACTGCAGCAATATTACACGGGCAGCGTCATTCTGAATGGTTCACTGACCGTTAAAAATGTGGTGAGGGATACGAATGCAACACAACTGCTGTTGGGTGAACAATCATTAAGGCAGCAGGATCTGCACAAGGATTACTTGCTGCTGCAAGGAGAGCAGGTAAGTAAGAAAAACAGTTTCAACTGAACAGGTAATTATTTAACCTGCACTTTTAGCAACTCGCTGCCTTGATGTTTGGCAATGCCAAATTGACGACTCCGCAACTGAACAGCAACCACATCGATGGTCATCCAGTGGCCGAGCATCTGCTCGATGCAGAGCAGCAATTGATGAACGAAACAATTGCGAAACCTTTGCACATCATCTTCATGGATGCACGGATCGAGGGCGATCTCCACTGCAGCAATTACACGACACGTCTCGCACAGATCGCCAAGGATGCAGTGCGTCAGGGTGAAACGGCGATAATCACGGGTCACAAACAATTTGAAGCCGAACTCGTAGTTGAAACGCTGCACAGCAAAAAGTTGAATGGCTTCGACATCGCTGATGAATTTGTACTAAAGTCACAACCGATGCAGAACTTTAGCCACCTGAAGAGCTTCGAACGCATTGTGGTCAAGCAGCAGGCAGCAATCGGAGATGAATTAACGGTGCAGGAGCTGAATAGTTTGCCGATGGCGCAGTTGATGCAACGTGGCTACAGTCTGCAGCGTTTGGAACTTGCCACCGCAACAACGCCGCAGTTGCAACACTTGCAGTTCCAGCGTCTCAACAATCTGGCCTTCAACGAGCTGCTCGGACTGTTGAGCGTGAACGAGGAGCAGCAACAGTTGCTGCTGCACAAGCAACTCATCATCGAGGGCAACGTGCGCTTCGAGCAGCCGCTGCAGTTGCACACAATCAACGGCATCCAATGGGATAGCTACGTGCAACGTCTGGTCAATTCGCAGACGAATGCGCTGATCGAGGGCCAGAAGATCTTTGGGGAGCCGGTGCTGCTCACGGATGCGTTGCAGGCGCCGAGCATCAATGGCTTGGACCTCAGTGCGTTGCTGGACAACACGCTGTTGCGTTCAACGCCACAATCGATCAGCGGCAACTACAACTTTGGTCGCATAACTGTCGGCAATCTCGATGTACCCGCAGTCAACGAGGTGCCAGCGAGCAGCTTCATCGACACACGGCAAAAGCAGCCGTTGCAACTCCGCGGCAATCTCTATGTGCAACAGCTGAGCATCAACGGCAGCCTCAGCTGTCAGCTGCCCAACGATCCGCTGCCACAGCTGGACACGCAGTTGGCTGCAATGCAGCAACGTCAGTGGCGCAACATCTGGGTGCTGGGCGATGCCTTGTGGCAGCAATCGGGTGCTGAGCAACCACAGCTCGACTATTTGCGGCAGCATGCGGTGCGACGTCGCGGTGGCGCCACACAAACCATCAGCGGTCAAGTGACATTAAAGCAGCCGCAATTTAACAAGCTGCAAACGCTGCAAAACTTTCCAACCTCGCTCAACTTAACTCACATTGCAACCGATGCATTGTTGCGTCAGTCGAATGCCACGCAAATCGTCAGTGCACCTCAAGTGTTTGTGCAACAGGTGCAAGCAGGAGTTGTCAGGACACTCAACGATTGTCACGTGCAGAAGCTCAATGAGTTCGATCCCACGCGACTGAATGCCTCACTCTATCGCCGCTCCAGCGGTCAACCGATTGCGGCGCAGCTGCGTTTCGTTCAGCCTCCCGATGTAAAGCGCCTTTCAGTGGAAGGTCGCCTCAATGGCGGCGACTTAGCTGGCATCTTCGAACAGTCAGCGACTGCGGTTTGGCCAGCGGTGCAGTTGCAGCAGTTGCAAGTGCAGCAGCATCTCCAGCTCGATGAGATCAATGGCATGCATCTGGAGTACCTGTTGCAAAATCGCGTGCCACTGCGCAGCTCTCAACCCTTGGAGCTCTTTGGCACGCTCAGTTTCGAGCAGTTGGAGCTGGGCGCAAACATTCGACTGCGCAGCATCAACGGCATCGCGCTCTCTCAGGTGGTCTACAAGCATGGCGAGCGACTTCAAGCGATCAGCGGTGCAAAGACCTTCGATGGTGGCATCGTGTTGCATGGACCGGCGCATGTGATGCAGCTGAATGGACGCGATCTGAGCGACAGCTATCAGCAGAGCATCTTCACGGATCGGGACTACAGCATCGATAGCCTGCGGCTGGATGGCGCCACCTTTGAGGCAGGTTTGCTGCCCCTTGTCGAGCAGCAGGCACGTCAAGCTGCTGCTGGAGAGGAGTTGCTGCCACAGCAGCTGCAGCAACTGGAGCAGCAACTGAAGACCAGCCAGGCGCAGCATACGCAACGTTTGCGCTACTTGGACTACGATCCGCAAGTTTATGCGGCCATTTGGAATGCCTCCGAGAGTGCAACAGACGACAACGATGTGGAAGCTGCGATTGTGCCACAGCAGCCGCTGTTGAGCAGCTGTCAGCAGCAGGAGCTGCGTGTCCGTCTCTCCAGAGCGAAGCAGCGTGTGCTTATAAGCCAAGAGCAGCGTGTGTTGCATGCCACGGCGCAGCAAGGCGCGTTTCACGTGCAGGCGGACAACAATTGCCATGCATCGAAGTTAAAGTCGAAGAAGCTTCGCAGTCGCATTCACATCACATGCCGTGGAGAGCAGCATACGCTTGGCATGCGGCAGCATGTCCGACAGTTGCAACTGCTCGAGTTGCCACCACAATTCAGTGGCAACAATCTGTTGCTGCTGCTGGGCACCTTAGAAGAGGTTCGCGTGTTGCACGTCAACATGGCCAACTGCAGTCTAAGTGACTGGCAATCGTTGCCACATGCTGCAGCTCAGCTCATGCAAGTGTTGCAACTGCCTGACGCTGGTGGCACGTTCCTGTTGACCGCTGCTGCTCCTGCTCCTGAGCTGCCTACCTTGGCTGTGCATCGTCTGGTGATGGCGAGTCAACGCTTTGAGCTCTTGCAACTCATCGAGGGCGACTTCGATCTGGCGGAGTTGCAGCAGCTGCAACTCTTTCTCAGTTGTCGCCGCTGTCGTCGCATCGACGTTCACGAGTTCGACGCGGATTTGCAACGCTTTCGGCCGCTGCAACAGCTTCGTCTTGAGGCACGCGTGCAACAATTGTTGCCCTTTGATGTGGGCCAAGAGCAACATTTGCTTGTGCTCACGCTGGGCGGCTCCTCCAACTTTTATCTGCTCAGCTATACGCATTTGGGGGCGTGGCAGCCACACACCTACGGACAAATGGGCGACGTCCTTTGGTCCTGGCCACTAATCCAACCGGGCGAGCAACTACGTCGATCAACTGCGGTGCTCTTGCTTTGTGGCGAGCTGCAGTGCAACGAGGTGAGCGCCTTGCTCGATTAGTTGGGGTATTCCCTGATCCTTGTTCCTTGTTCCTTACCACCAATATCATTTGTTGTTGTAGTTCGGGTATTTCGATCTCTTTCTGCATATTGTATATGTTATTATATTTCCATGTATGGAAAACCCTTATGAAAATTCGTTAAGACTTTCCTAAGTTTGGGTATTGTGTTAACGGATAATCCGATATGTTATTAAATTATTACTATAGTTACTACATACTGTACAAATATTAAACGCCTTGCTTGATTAGTTGGGGTATTCCCCTTGTTCCTAACCATAAATTTCATTTGTTGTTGTAGTTTGGGTATTTCGTTCTCTTGCTGCATATTGTATATGTAATTATATTTCCATGTATGGAAAACCCTTATGAAAATTCGTTAAGGCTTTCCTAAGTTGGAGTATTGTTTTTGGGGGTATTCCGATATGTTATTAAATTACTGTACAAATATTTATATAATTGTTTCCCGCTGTCATTAAATATATTTTGTTAAAATTTCAAAGCCACATTAAATGAGATGATCCTTTGTAAAATCGGCTATTCTCTGGACCCTGTTCCTGTCCACAATCATAATTTGTTGTTGTTGTAGTTCGGGTATTACGATCTCTTACTGTATATACTACATATAAATATATTTGTATGTATGGAAAACCTTTATGAAATTTCGATTAGGTTTTCCTACATAAGTTGGGGTATTGTTTTTAAGCGTATTCCGATATTGTATTAAATTAATACTGTACAAAAATTTATGTACATTTTTCCCAGTAATCAAATAATAAATTTCTCTTAATAAATTTCGTTAAATCTTCAAAGTCACATTAAATGAGATGAACCTTTGTTAGAACCTTGTGCTACATTATTGTTGGGGTATTTCGATTTCTTATTATATACTGTATAAATATTGTGTACATTATTTAAGCTGTCAACATTAAAATAAAAATAAAGTTTTTCTCTGTATATGCTATAAATTTCTATCTATATTCTTATTATTATTTTTGGGGGATATTTTAATCTCTAATAATTTATATTTATATATTTAGATCTATATAATATATTGCATTCTCTTCGTTATAACGAATACTCTTAATAGGAATACCATTAACTAATGTCACTAATTGTTATTATACTATAATGTACATTAAAAGTATAAAGTACTGTACGCCTTGCTAATAGTAATAAGTAGTAAAATTTATTGCTAATTAGCCAGCAGTAAAACGTGGAAAATTTCATTAAGTTTTTGCGCTAATATAAATGAGAAAAGCAAAAGCTATTTTCGAGAATTGAATGAATGATTATGAAGCTTCATATACTACTTTATATATGACGTAGTTATACATTTTGACAAGTTTGCTGCTTTCAGTAAAAGTTCACAAACCGAACTGTCTGAAATTCAAATCTGAGTGAAAGTGAAGTTTAATAAGAAAAAAACATAAAAATTTTATTTCATGATTGTTCTTTTTAAGACCGAAAAAATCTGAAATTAAGATTTGCAATCTACTCTTTAATCAAGAACAAAATATTCTTGAACCAAGATAATATTCTTAAAATAAAATGTTTTTAAATGTTTAAATGCAAATTTAGCAAACAAATTTTGATTTAAGATTGTCCTTTTTAAGATCGAAAAAATCTTAAAACAAGATTTGCAATCTACTTTTCAAACTAGAATAAATCATTTTTGAAATAAGATTTTCATCTTTCAATATTAAAATACACAAATATGTAGCATAAAAATCTTGATTTAAGATTGTTTCAACATAAAAACCTTATTTCATGATTTTGTTTTTAGATAGTAAAAATCTTTAATCAAGACTTTTTCAAACTAGTAGTAAAAAATACAAGTTATATTTATTGCACTGGAATTTTTAGATTAATATATTATTTATCGAGATACAAATTTCATTTCTTAAGTACATATTCTTTATTTTTTACAGTAAATGGCGATAATTTGCAACATTTTGCAAATAGAAGAAAGTGTTACTTATTCGCGAGTGTTTACTGTAGCACTAATATACAATTTTTTGTTTATTGAAATGCACATTTCATAACGAGCTAACTCGCTCCTAAAAATCGATTGTTCTACTTAAAAATAAGACACAAAAAAAAAGAAAAAAATGCATTTGCAACAGGCATTGCCATTGGAATACCCCTAACAGAGATTATCACATTTTCCAATCCAACATTGGATATTCCCCACACACACACACAGAACAGAATCACAGAAAACTCTTGCGACTGCACTTGATCACATAACCGGTGAAGACGAGCAATCCTAGAATGCCCCACCACGAGCTGTTCTGTGTGGAGCCATCGCCGATCTTCGACTGAATCCAATCCACATGACTGGCCACGTCCACAAATATCCAAGACGAGTCCGAGGATAGCGTGGAGCTAAACAGGCCCAACAGTCGATTGTCTTTGCCAACGAGTGGAGCACCTGCATCCAGTTCATACGAGAGATACTTCTTCGTCTCATAGCTGGGCTTACAGTACTGATTGATGTTGCAGTCGACGGCCACGTTGAGCATTTCGTGCAGCTCCCGATGATCATGATCATCGTGATGCTCATCGCCCGTAGTCAGTCCCCAGCTGCTCAGCAGCAATTGGCTGCCAAGGGGAGCTGTTGATGCCAATGCGATGGGCTGAATATCGGAATGATCGGCTGGCACATCCTGATCGAGCATGAGTATGGCCAGTGAGAGAGACTTGGGTGGATGATACACATGGGTCACACCGTAAACCTGACTCTGTGCGGTGGGCGCAAAGCGTTGTCTGCTGCCCAGCTGAACGAGCAGCTCGGCGGGATGATAGAAGCTCTTGCTGGCATTGCTAGAGAGAGAAAAAGATTGTTTATTGCAGTTCGTTAAATGTATACTACCACTTCACTCACTTGTAGAGACAGTTGCCCATGGTCAGCACCACCGAGGATGCCACCAAGGCACCCGAGCAGATGTGCCCTTTGCCATAGTAGTCCACCTCGAGGGACCTCAAGCGTATCGATGCCTGAAACGGGGCGCGACTCTGACGCCGATTGCCATTCGGTGATTCGATGCCGCGCTGCTTTGTTGTGCCATCGCGATGTGTGTAGCCTGCAAAAAAAACAGAAGATTGCAATCTGTGGATTATCAAATGCCATTTGAATTACGTTTGCCATCACCTGGCAACCTGGCAACCTGGCAACAATGCATTTTTTGCCTATGCCATACATACTACGTGTGGCATATGGTGTGATCTACAAAATAACCTTATCATTATCAACAAACAACATTTCATTTCGCTTCGTTTCGTTTCATTCAGTTCGCCCTCAGCTGATCGTGGCCCGTGTGTGCCATTATCGTCAAACAGAAGAAGTCAACAACAAGTCCGGCGCAAAGCAGTTGCCAACGTCGCGCGATTGCCCAATTATGGCCAACATTATTATTCATTGATCGCCAGATCGCCAGATATCGATAGTTTCATTTCGTTTCGTCAGCAGACGACCCGGCTGGCCGGAAAGTGTTATGAATTTTATTTAGCATTTGGCAAAAACAATAAAGACCTTGACTTCTCTGCTAATCAGCTAAGTTCTCACAATCTCGGAACTCTCACTAACAGTAGAGCTTGGCTAGCGGAATCCTTTCCAAGGATTTGCAGCTACTTGTTAACTAGTCAAGTAGCTAACGAATATAGAATCTTCTCTACATATTGCCATAAATAATTTCTTAAGTCGTTAGGCTCAAGTGCTCACACATAAATAGATTGCTTATGGCAATAATTTACTATGTATTCTTATGTACTTAGTTCTCTAACGGAAAGTCATCATAATAAATACATATTTCGTAAATTTGCAATCTTTAAAAATGCATTTATAAAATATAAAATAATTGTTTTATTTTGTTGCATTGTGTTACTGTATAATATTTATATATTTCGTATCTGTTATTAGATCTATAAACTGCACTTTAATGCACTTTTAATTGCGAACATTTTTTTCTGCTTATCTTAGCATTCATACTATACTCTATTTTTTAATAAATATGTTTTTTCCCCATTGAATAATCTACTGAGTGTTCTCAATGAAACTAATGTAGTGGATATGACTTTAGCTGATTTTTTCTAAGCTCCATTTTTTTTGTTTTTTTCTATTTCAATTTCAGATATTTTCAACATTTTTTATAAAAACTTAAATTCTTTCTTTGTTCTTCCAAAATCTTGCAAAAGTTGCATCACGAAGAATAATTCAATAAAAAAAAACCGTAGTCTCTCTTATTTTTTTTAAATGTGCCAAAATTTCCTTACTAAGAAAATTGTTTTAAAAAACATTTCTATATAAAAAAAACATTGATCAATTAAATCGACATATAAAAATATTTTTTTTCTAATGATCAAAATTTATTCACAGCAATCCAATCTTCAATCTTCATAAATTTCTAAAATATTATTTTTGTTTTCAAATTCAATACCATGAAAAATCCATCAAATTAATCTCAATAAATAAATCGCTCTATTCTTATTTTTTTTAACAATTAAATGCAGCTACTTTCGCAAAAATATGTATAAACTTTATAGTAAATATGTTTTCAACTTACTTGTGCGCATTTCAGTGCAGAGAAATGCAAAGATTAATATCTTCATGACTTTTTTGAGATGTTCGTTGGGCTGCATTTTGTTGTCCGTTGACTGGAAACTAAATCTCCGTATTTGAATTGAAGCACTCGCAACGAGTTGAGTTGTCTTCGAGTTAAGTTGAGTTATTCACAATGGCAGAATTGGTGTGCACCTTTTTCGAGCTGCAAACACGGAATGATTCGCTTTTCGCTTTTCTAAATCGAACGAACGAAAGCAGCGCAAAAATTTGCAGCGCTTTTCCTAGATAATTCAATTTTGTTTTGGTTTCGGACGGCGTTATTCTTATTTATGTTGTTGTTATTGCTTATGCTCTTGTTGTTGTTGTTGCTGTTGTTTTTTAGCGACAACATTCGACCGACGCCACTAGCACACACATTCACACAATCATAATCGCAATTGATAAGAACGCTGATTATTTATTTATTTTTTTTTTTTTCGTTTCGCTTTGTTGTTTGTGATTTGTATTTTGTTTATTTTCGTATTCAAATTGTGATCGAAGTGCATTTCAAATTGAATACGAATTTTTGTGTTCACTTGACAGTAAACTAAAAAACTAAACTAATTCCTGGAAAGAGTTCTCAAACAAATGTGTGATCACATATCAAGCGAAAACCAGACATAATAATGAAATCGTGTTGTTTATATTTGATTACAGAGTATGCGGAGTTCGACTTCTGGCATCGCTGTTATTAATTAGATGTACAAATTTATTAGCACAATTGTTAACTAAATTTAGAAAGCGCGTACATAAATATCAAACACAAAATACTAAGTGACAATTAACAGAACTGTTAAAAGAATAACACCTGCTTAGCATGAAATGTTACAAGAATTTTATAGAACCGGGTATATTTTACCATATTTTATTTACCTAAAAATAAATGTATCAATATTATGAATTTTGTGCAACATTTTAGAACTAAAATATATATAATTGTCTTAAGAACAATGTTTCAAGTATTTAAATATGTACAAATATAAATAGATTATGATTTTTATTAAAAAATATATAACAAATATATAAAATAAATAATTTAATAAGTTTATTATCATTATTACATATTTATACATGACCAAGTTATGTAAATCATTTTGAAACAGATAGATCAATCAGTAAAGATTTTCAGTTCATCTGCTCGTACATTGCATTTACTGCTTAGGTTTATGTAAAATATTCCAGAGTCAGAAATAAATCATTTCCCCTGTTACGTTTTATAGTGGGGATCACATGCAGGGCGCATGTCTAAAGCAATTGACAGGCCAGACGATCGCATGGCTCAACTGCAATTGATGGGGCTATTGATAAGGATTAAGATGGTCCAATACACTATCGTCTAGAAGTCCAAGTACTTTGGCGTTTAAGTAGCAGCGGCTCGGGCTTATCACAGGAAAGACCCAAAAGACATGCGTTGTGTTATCACTCCAAGGTATTTCTTGTGAATGGGCGGCGTGATATTTATAACTATTTATAGCACATCATAATTCGCATTAATGCCAAATAATAATTGCGTCTTGAACTATTGTAGTTTCACTAACACACTTTGGACATTTGAATTTTGCAAATGCCAGTCGATTGTCGATTGATTGTTTTATCAACTTGTTGAAAATTTTAATTATAGTAGTAAAAATGCGAACTTGTCAATCAGCTTCTGAGTCACTAGTCAATCAAATTTCTTATTCCTTTGTAATAGAGACACAATTGCTTAATCAACTAGTTTGAAAGAGCATTTTCATTCAAGTAGTAAAAATATAAATTACTAATCAACTATTCAATCGAATCAATCATTTTTAGCATAGTTGCTTAATCAAAGCTTTGTAATGCATAGGAAAATGTTGAACATGTTGATTCAAATAGTTAAAAGCTAAGTCAGTAAGCTTGTCAATCAACTGGTCAGTAAAGTAATTAATTATACCCGCTACCCATAGGGTAGAAGGGTATTATAACTTTGTGCCGGCAGGAAATGTATGTAACAGGTAGAAGGAGGCATCTCCGACCCTATAAAGTATATATATTCTTGATCAGCGTTAACAGCCGAGACGATATAGCCATGTCCGTCTGTGTGTCTGTGTGTCTGTGTGTCCGTCCGTCTGTCCGTATGAACACCTAGATCTCAGAGACTACGAGAGATAGAGCTATAATTTTTTTTCGACAGCATTTGTTATGTTTGCACGCAGATCAAGTAAAATTTGTGGAAGTTATAAAAGAAATACTTTTGTATGGGCAAAAACGCCTACTTATAAGGGTCTTAGTTACTTTGGCTGACAATCTGGTATATTGAGCCGTCTATGGTATATTTTGAATGCGGTACTATATTGATATACCAAACATACCATTTGGTATATTTTTAGTATTTTTTTAAGTATTTTCGGTATATTTTCAAAATGATACCGCAATATTTTGCCTTTATTAAAAATGGGTAGCGGGTATCTCACAGTCGAGCACACTCGACTGTAACTTTCTTACTTGTTTTTCAAATAGTTTTAGTGAGTCTTACTTTCTGTCTAATACACACACAAAAATCGTCAAGAGTTTTATTCATAGAAAGCTTGTTAACCAGCTATTCAATCACTGTCAATCAAATAAGGCTTCAATCGTTTCATATTATTAATTTAGTTAGTCATTCTAACCACTTGTTAGTTTTATATTAAGTTTTATTTAATTAGTAAAAAACAGACTTTCGCTTTGCTGTTTCTTCAGCAATGAAATCATTCGCTTAGTTAAACACCAACTAGGCACAGTTGATTATTTATTCGTCACGTTTGAAATACAGTTGATAATTATTTGAATGCTCAAAAGTATGCTATACTTTTTTTTTAATGCTTAGCAAATAGACCAAGACGCTTAAAGCACTTTGGATGTTGGTAATTGTCAATTTCATGGCCGTGGATTTTGTTGCAACTGGTTCACTCTTCGCTTGCGGAATTTCATTAAAGCTATCAAAGCACTGACGTTCCACTGCCAGAGAACCCTTTGGCATAACAGCGTCCAGCCACCTGCGATAGAAGCTGATGTCGGTGTAGACCGCAGGCAGTCGAGAGTCGTCACACTTGATGCCCCACGAAACAATGCCCGCAATGTGTGCGTGGCACACAAGTGGTCCGCCAGTATCCGTGAGGCATGTGGCATCCGTCGATTGTTGTTGCTCGAAGCAATTGCGATCCGCATTCAACTGTCCCACAAGTTGCAGCTGTTGCATGCACTGCTCCTTGTCCATCAGCAACACTTCCATCTTGAGCAGCAAGTCCATTTTATAGATCGGCTTCGGTCGGGGATCCCAGCCAATGATCTGGCAACTGCTGTTCGCTGGAAACGTGGCAGTTGCTAGTGGCAACGATTGCACGCCACAAACGAAACCCTTGAGCAACAGCAAAGCAATATCCTGACTGTAGCTGCTCAGATTGAACTTTCGCTGCGGCATCATGATGTCGTCGAGCTCAAAGATCTGTGTGTTATCCGACTCCATGAAGCGATTGTCGGTGCCCAGCACAACGATAATGTCCAACTTGTTGACAAAGCTGCCATCGTAATGACTTTGGCTGTGAATTTGAAGGCAGTTAAACCAAACAAATTAAAGTCGTGTATGAGATTCACGCTTTGAATAAAAGCAAAACAGTGCAGTATTAATTTTAAAATATACCGAATTAATATACCGTAGAAATACAAAAAAAATACCAATGTAAAAAATACTATATTTGGTATATTGATATAGTAATACTTTCAAATTATACCGAATTAATATACCACAGAAATACTAAAATTATACTAATATACCAAATACTATTTTTTGTATATTGATAAAGTTCTACAAATTAATATACAGCAGAAATACTAAAAATATACCAATATAGCAAATAATATATTTGGTATATTGATATAGTAATACTTTCAAATTATACCGAATTAATATACCACAGAAATACTAAAATTATACTAATATACCAAATACTATTTTTTGTATATTTGTCGGAGTCTGTTCTACCGAAGTCTGTTTATTCATTATCGCGAAGCGAGTTTCGATGCTTTCACAGGCGAATTCTAGAGCACACTGCCCTCTCGATCGTCTTACTGTCTATGCCTGAGCCATCGAACCACACTCGGCGACAGCGTCTCGACGCTGTCGCCCCGCAATAACTGTACTTGGCAAAGCGACAAAATGCGGACAACCAACAAAGCGCAAATGAAGAATGATGCAATCTAACATGCACACTCTTAATTACGCAGTGTCAATGTGCCGAAACGCACAAGCAACTACGCAATGCCAAAATGCCAAAGTGCACCTACAACTACGCAGCAATGTGCCGAGACGCACGCACAGCTGCGCAGTGACGTCAGTGTGTCGAATCTGCATTACTTATTCTCCGACACGGCCATTCTGACATATACACGTCCTCGTGTCTATAATAACTATCTCAATTTCAATCTCACTTTCCAATTTCAATTCCTCAGATTAACCCAGTCAAATAATCTCAAATCCATGTAGTCTTCCATAACATAACTTTACTTTAACATATCTCAGGTTATATTCTCTTATAAACCATTTCTTTAATTTCCATTCCATTTAAACATTTTCAAATTATACATTAATCAGTACAAAACATCAGTTCTTAATCCAAAGTACATACATAACCAGGCTTTTATTAGCCAACTTTTAAATACAAACAAATTAAATTGTCAATCGCCAAAAACACTGACTTCACTTCTCTTATTATGCTCGTCCATCGCCCAAAACTTGGCTTCACGAAATCCAACAACCACATTGCTCGTCCATCGCCCAAAACTTGGCTTCACGAAATCCAACAACCACATTGCTAAAGCAACTCTCGTCCATCGCCAATCACATGACTTCACGCATTCTCTTCTGTTTCAACAGACTTTTCCAACAGATTTCTCCCTTTCTCATTTATATCTAACTCTTCTGGGATTTTCACATCCGGTAGCTTTCGCAAACTTTCGTGTGGGTATTTGTAACGTCTATTGTTCTGTGTTGATTTTAAAATGTATCGGTCTCCGTCCAATACCTCAACCACCAAAAAGGGTCCTCTGAACTTTGGGTCTAATTTTGTTTGCTGTCTCTCACTATTTTTAAGCAACACAAAGTCACCCACACAGAACCTAATTATCTTAGCCTTATTTTTATCAAATTTAGTTTTCTCATAACTAGCGGCCTCTTCCATGTTCTTAGCGGCCAACTCCCTTAATTTAACTTTGTCAATCTCAGTTTCAGTATCACTAATAGGAATCAATCCGAGTGGACGCACCACTTTACCAATCAAAAGTTCTAAAGGGCTACGCTTAGAGCTACGATTAACTGTACAGTTAAGGGCTAACTGTATATCCCCCAGTGCATCTTGCCACGATCTGGAACTCGTCTCAACAGCCGTTAACAAATTCTTTAGTGTACTCATAACCCTTTCAACTTGTCCGTTGGCTCTACTTGCACCTGTACCAATTAAATGTAATTGTATCTTTTGATTAGAACAAAATTGCGCAAACTTTGTGCCCGTGAAACTACGCCCCTGATCGGCAATTAGACGTGTTGGCACGCCAAAAATGGAAATTGAAGATTTCATTTGAGGTTTTCCTGACGTACCCTTAGAAACTCTGCATGTAATACAGTTCTCCACAAATCTTCGAACATATTTTGTCATGCCAGAAAACCAGTAATGATCGTATACTTTGTCCAGCGTTTTCTGCCAGCCTAGATGCATGATAGACTCATGTATCTGATTTATAACTGACCAACGGAACGCACGAGGAACTACAGGTAAACAACGAGTTTTTGAATTTCTCTGGATCTTTCTATACAAAACATTTGATCTAATTTCATAAGTGGTAACTAAAGCCAATAGTAAATCGTCATTCTTCAACTTAGTTACGATTTCTAATATTTCTGGATCCTTTTGTTGTTCCACCAAAATCCAGTTTTCTGATATTTCTGTTAAGTCAATTCGTTTCTCTTCTGTTTTTCTTGATACTGACTTTTGACACACCGGATTCCTAGATAAAAAGTCTACATGTGCCATGCGTTTACCATCTCTATATTCAATTTCGAATTCAAATGTTTGTAGAAACTCCCACCAACGATAAACCCTAGGTGACAACTCGACTTTATTACGCGAAGATTTGATTGAATTACAATCAGTAAAAATCACGAATTTTCTCCCATGCAAATAGTGACGAAAATGTTTTACTGCATTTACGACAGCCAGGGTTTCCAACTCGTAGGATGTGTACCTGGACTCACAGGAGCTAGTTGCTCTACTATAATATTCAACCACATGAGGCTTAGAGTTTATTCGGTGTAAAAGAATAGCACCATACCCAATCGAGCTGGCGTCGGTATGCAGCTCTATCGGAAACTGAGGGTCAAAAATAATCAAAACGGGCTTGTTTGTTAATACGCCGATTATTTTACTGCGAATTTCCTCATGCTGTGTTTGCCATTCAAAACTATTTTTTCGGACGTGAGAAAATATAAAGGCTGTTGAGAAAACCCCGGAATAAATTGACGAAAATATGACGCTAATCCAATGAACTGTCTTAAAGAAGCAACTGACTTTGGTGGAGGCAACGCCACAAGAGATTCTATCTTGCTTAAGTTTGGGCGTATCTCCCCCGCTGTTATCTCAAAGCCAAGGTAGCGAATTGTAGATCTTAAGAAAAAGCACTTCGAAATGTTAAAAGAGAACCCTGCCTTCACCAGAACGCTTAATACCTGTTGCAACCGCTCATACGCTTCTTCCTTAGTTTCTGAAACAATTAATATATCGTCCATATAAACAATTACAATTACAATTACGTATGAGCAAGGCTTCCAAGTGCTTTCAATACAGCTCTTTGAAAAACTGAGGGTGCGTTCTTTAATCCGAAAGGCATTGAAAGAAATTCGTACTGCCCATCAGGAGTAACAAAAGCAGTACACTCAATCGATTCAGGGTGCATTGCAATCTGGTAATACCCACTAGCCATATCAAGAGGAGTAAAATATTTAGCTCCCCTAAGTCTAGCTATTTGTTCTGATAATGGGAACTTATCAGCTACAGTATTTTTATTTAAATCTCTATAATCAACACAAAGTCTTGCTGAACCATTTTTCTTATTCACTAATAATGCAGGACTAGCAAATGGTGAACTACTAGGTCTGATAACTTTATACTCGATTAATTCTTTAACTTTAGCACGTACTAACTCCCTTTCGCTTGGACTAAATCTGTATGGTCGCCTTTGCACGGCCTTAGTTGGTTCAATCAAACGAATTTGCATTTCCCCAGTATCCACCCGCGTTTGCGGAGTGCCTTCAATAAAAGATTTTGAGTATTGTTTCAATAATGATAGTAGAATTTCTTTTTCTTTTCCAAGCATTTCAGTTTCAATGGCATCGAAATTAGTGGGTTGATAGGTTTCGCAAATGTTCACAACTTTACTTTGGACAATCTTAAAATTATTGTACGCAACTTCCACTAAGAACCCTTGAGCCAATATCTCTCTGCCAATTACAATATTATTCTTCATGCATTCATCAGGCACTACATGGAACAAAACAACCAACGAGTTACCGTCAATCATGATGTTTGATTCAATTTGTACAGTACTACAAATATTGGCATTACCTATTCCCTTTAACGAAATAACATTATGAATCCTCTTACCAACTATCTTATTAGATATGCTTTCTTTAACTAATGAGCACTCGGCTCCCGAGTCAAATGTAATTGGAAATTTCTCACCATTGACCAGCATATTCGATTGAGGCTCCCCTACAGCGCAAAGCTCCACTCTTTTTTCCGATTTCATTCCCGATCCGGTACTCTGCTTTTTATTCGGGCAATTTGTGGTAATGTGTCCTGGCTCCTGACATTTGTAGCATATCACATTAGCCCTTCCAAGTCGAGGCTGCCCTGAGCGCCACTCCCTCGCAGTTGCCGGAGCCTGAGTACTCTTTCCAGATTTGCAGTCTTGTTTCTTATGGCCAGATTTTCCACATTGGTAGCATTTGATTTCCATGGTTCTAGCACGCTTGGCCTCTGGTTCCTCGTTTCTTTTTTATAAAACGACGTTTTCTTATCGCTGAGAACACTTGCAACTCCGCTTGCAATTCACGTCGATTGGTTACATGCGTTGTATGTACCATGCAGCAGACGCCGATCGAAATTAGCCTGTCCAAGAACCAAGGCAATGGCAATTTGATCGAAATTTAAATTTCGCAGTTTTGTGCACAGTATTGTCACACAACAACTCACAACAACAGGCTAACTTTCACGACTAACTTGGACGACTTTTAAAAATATTCACAAAGACGGCGGCTGGCGTCTCAGATATCTCGTACCGCTGCTCAAACAATTGCCGGAACTGTTGCCAGGTTATAACAGGGTAACGCATTTTGTAACCACTGGACCGCTAAGCCTTCCAAAGCTTTACTCAACACTATTATAAGAGCACTGTCACTTAATAATTTTTCTCGCAAAGTTATTTTGACCTTAACAGACCACTGCGTGGCATCCACACCAGCAATGTCTGGATTACATTTCGGCAAACAGATCTCACTATTCTATTACAACTCGCTCGCCGGAATCTTAATCAGAGCCAAAAAATTCCGATTTTTGTTGCTCTATTAACGCGAAGACATCCCTTGAAGTACTTTGGTCAGGGCCGAATCCCACTTCTGATGTCGGAGTCTGTTCTACCGAAGTCTGTTTATTCATTATCGCGAAGCGAGTTTCGATGCTTTCACAGGCGAATTCTAGAGCACACTGCCCTCTCGATCGTCTTACTGTCTATGCCTGAGCCATCGAACCACACTCGGCGACAGCGTCTCGACGCTGTCGCCCCGCAATAACTGTACTTGGCAAAGCGACAAAATGCGGACAACCAACAAAGCGCAAATGAAGAATGATGCAATCTAACATGCACACTCTTAATTACGCAGTGTCAATGTGCCGAAACGCACAAGCAACTACGCAATGCCAAAATGCCAAAGTGCACCTACAACTACGCAGCAATGTGCCGAGACGCACGCACAGCTGCGCAGTGACGTCAGTGTGTCGAATCTGCATTACTTATTCTCCGACATATTGATAAAGTTCTACAAATTAATATACAGCAGAAATACTAAAAATATACCAATATAGCAAATAATATATTTGGTATATTGATATAGTACTACATTTAAAATATACCATAGATTTTAATAAAAGAAAAACAGTGCAGTATTAATTTTAAAATATACCGAATTAATATACCACAGAAATACAAAAATATACAAATGTAAAAAATACTATATTTGGTATATTGATATAATAATACATTTAAATAATACCAAATTAATATACCACAGAAATACTAAAATTATACTAATATACCAAATACTATTTTTTGTATATTGATAAATTTCTACAAATTAATATATAGCAGAAATACTAAAAATATACCAATATAGCAAATCATATATTTGATATATTGATATAGTACTACATTTAAAATATACCATAGAGTGCAAAATATACCAGAATGTCAGTCAAAGCTCTGCGAACATAACAAGTGCCGTTGAATAAATTATATCTCTTACAGTCTCTGAGATCTAGGGGTTCATATGCACGGACAGACAGAGACGGACATGGCTATATAGTCTCGATTGTTGACGCTAATCAAGAATATATATACTTTATAAGATCAAAGATGTCTCCTTCTGCTTGTTTCATACATTTACTGGAGGCACAAAGTTATAATACCCTTATACCCTATAAAAATCAATGACTGATTGAAGCAACTTACTCAACAAAACAATGCGCCGCCGAGAGCACAGCGTGAGGGGCAATAAGAAAGCCGCTGCAAATGTGGCCGGTGCCAAAGCGATAGGCATCTTTGCGACGACGACGTACCGACACCTGCTGTTTGATCAACTCCTTCTCCAAATCGAGAGTCCCAACTGACTTCGTTGCTTTGTCCTCGATGCCTTCGATTGTTTTCTGCAGCCAGAGCAGCAATAGAAAGCTGTAGAATTTCATGACTGTATCGAACTACAAAACACAACTGTGACTCCAAAAACATTTGATTGACTAGCCGCAGGCTACTTTTATTATTACAAATTTAGAGTTTTAAAGCTACAAATTTAGGCTGAGCACAGTGGGCATCAATAGCAGCAGAGCGGCGGAAATGGAAATGGTCGCAGCGCCATCGCCTTTGTTTCCATCGCCGCTGCCATCTCCACTACTTTCGCCATCATCTCCGCTGCCATCTCCACTCTGGTCTCCACTACTTTCACCATCATCACCGCTGCCATCTCCACTAGTTTCTCCATCCCCGCTGCCATCGCCATCGACACTGGCGATTTTCTCCTCAATCCAATCGTAGTAGTAAGCTATCTCGGTGTACACTCCCGGAAACCGAGGCAACGCACAGCCAATGCCCCAGGACACAACGCCAGCCAGCTGACTCTGACAGACTAGCGGACCACCCGAGTCACCCGAGCAGGCATCGCGTTCGCCTTCTTCATATCCAGCGCAGATCATGCCCGGCAACAGCAAGTGACCTAGATCGGTGTCATTGACGCACACCTCCTCGCTGATGATGGGCACATCGAGTGTCATGAGGTAGTCGGAGCCGTAGCCCTCCTCGGTGGTGCCCCAACCCGTCACCTGGCACACTTGACCCGCCGGCGTGGCGAGTGAAGCCAACTCAATGGGACGAATGGTCGGATGATTGGTGGGCACCGAGTCGTTCAATATGAGCACCGCAATGTCCTCGTCGTAGGTGCTCAGTACGAATTTGTCGAGGCGCAGAAACAGATGCTCGATGTCAAAGGTCATCGTCTGTGTCTGATTGAAGCGATCCACATTGCCCATCACCACAATGAAATCGTCCTTGGAGAGGAATGTGCCATCGTATATGACCTGGCTGTGAATACGGAGTAAATTAGTTATCATGCGAAGTAAAAACTTTAATGCAAATGAAAAATGATGAGTATGAATGTAGTACTGTATCAATATACCAAAGGCTGTATTTGGAATATTGATATAGTACTATATTTAAAATATACCATAGTTCAAAATGGGTAGCACGTATCTCTCTCTACTTTATATTTTAAATGTATTACTATACCAATATACCAAGTATAGTATTTAGTGAATTAATATAGTACTACATTCAAAATAACAAAACACAACATATTTTAAAATGAAGACCACATTGCTTTGCTTTTATTGAAAAAGGGTAGCGGGTATCTCACAGTCGAGCACACTCAACTGTAGCTTTCTTACTTCTTTAAATTAGCATTTTTCTAAGTAATATTTCGTCGCACTTTATGGAATGTGAGTTAAGCGCAAATTCCATATTCACAATCCTACGTATACTTAATGTCTTTTTACAGCGAAAAGTGCATAACTTCATTAAAATTATTTCAATTGAATTGCATTGTTATTTTAGCAAGCAAACAATTTTTCGCTTTTTTAAAAAAAATGCTACGTAAACATTTTTTCGTGTGGTTCGTAATCAAAATGTTACGTATACTTAATGTCTCTCTTTGCGGTCAGTTTTATGAGAGCATTATTTTATTATTATAACACGACATGCGAAGTTGTTATCACAGAGCAGTTAAATGGACAAAACTTCCATTGAAATTAAACAACAAAAAACGCACATAGACATTTTTAAGTGAGATTCCATACTGAAAATCTCGCGTATACTTAATTTTTAACTTTTAGCAGCGAAAGTGCATAATTTGATGAAATAACAACAAATATTTATTAAAGTGTAATTTCATTGATGAACAGCAAGTTGTATTCTTTAAATTTTCATTTGAAAATTCATTCTCCAACGACATTTTCGATTAATGCACGTGCGTATACTTAATATATGTTAGCTGTGCAATGAGAAGTGCCTACGTTTATGGCATTCTTATTGTTATAATTACACAACACACACTAGTTGTTATCACTGACACAAGTAGCTGAATTCACATTTAAAAAAAAAATCCTTTAAAATTGCTTTGGATGGATTAGCAAGAAGTTAATCAAATTTGGAATGAAAAATTGAATGCGTGTAAATGAAATTCTTTCCGGTTAATCCTTGCTACTTACTCGACAAAACAATGCGCAGCAGACACTACCACATTGGGTCTGACCAGAGTGCCACCGCAGATGTGCCCGGTGCCAAAGAAGTAGCCATCGTTGAGGCGACGTCGCAGACTGACTTGATGTCTCGTCGCCTCCATGCTGGCCAAGGAGCCATTGACGATGCGTCCTGGATCTGTGTTAAATCTGCCTCGAATCTGATTACCAGCTAAAGGAAAGAGTGAGAAAAATGCACTCAAAATTGAATGAATTACAGTGTTTGAATGGTGGGCTAACGTACCGCTCGATGAGACGACAAAAAGTCCGAGCACCAGCAGTGAGATCGTCGAGATCGTTAGTTGGTGAGCCATTTGCAAAAAAAAAAATTGGGTTGAAAGTATTTACTCGACGAGCTGAGAACGTCAACTAACAACTACGGATGGCAGTCAGGGACAAGACAAGTGGTGTTTTGGCCATCATCGATATGCAATCGTAGTGTAGCCGCAATTAAATCTGGCAATACACGTATACATGACATAATCTTATCACGACATCCCGCCCACTTTGTAAATTCATTTCTTACTCTTCAGTTTTATTTAGCGGCCAGTCGATGTTGTAGAAATCTATTTCAAATTCAATCAGAGTTGGGTGTGTGTGTGTGTGTTCATATACAGGGTGTGCTCGTGTGTGCCATTCATTGTCTTTCATAAATTGCTCCCAAATGATAAGTCATTGTTTTTTCCCCTGTTGAACATACATACACATGTCTAATCTATGGGTTAAACACAGAAACTTTTGAAGATTTACTGCCCCATAAACTGATACGAACACTTCAAAAGAATTGAAAACGTGTGCGGAAATTTTCAGGATATGCCTAAGACATCAAAAAAATAAGTTTTAAAGCATAGATTAAATTGAGAAAGAATTTTAATATTTCGAATATGCGTATGATATTGCAAGAAATATCTTATAATTTTGTGTCTCTATTATTATTTGAAATTTGTAAGGTAGCAAACTCTATACTTTATCATGTTTACAGGGTATCATCTGTTTATCAGCGCGCAGACAAGATAGAAATACAATTACTCGTAGTAGTTGCGTTTAACTTTTCTTCGAATTGCCTTGTATAACAAATAAATGTATATAATGAATAAAATATCAATATTATTGCAGAGAATTCAATTTCGCCAACTTCAAGTGATTAGATAAATGCAACGAAAGCTTACACGTGATGCGGCAGCACTTGAGATCCCAATTAATAGAAATGGTATAGAAAAACACACGAAGAAATTGGTACTTAAAAAACATATGTACATATATATTTACTAACAAATTAGATCATCAATCAGTACAGTTCAAATGCAATGCAAAGCTTCCCCAAATCAGTAGGCCAATAGGATGCTAAAAAGTGTCAGCCAAATGCCGGCAACAAGACTTCCGCTGCCATTCTTAAAGACCGTATAGTTGAGGGTGTTATTCGTATTGATGATCCACGCATTGTACGCCGAGACATTCGTATAGACACCCGGATAATTGGCCAAGGCGCACTCATTGCCATATGAGACAATGCCAGCCAAGGCGTTGTTGCACATCAACGGACCACCGGAGTCACCTTGGCAGGCATCGATGCCACCAGTCATGTAGCCGGCGCAGAGCTGAGTCCGAGGCACATTCCCGTAGCCGATGGCACACTGCAGATAGCTAACGATGGGCACGTAGCCCACACGCAAAGCGTTGCTGCTCACGCTGCTGCCCTGTTAAATAAAAGATACAGTTTAATTGGAAATACAATGCATTTGGAAGCTACACTGGGAAAAAATACCAGTTACTTAAATCAAAAACATTCGTCTGTTCTTAAAAAAAGACCACTTTAAGAACAAATTCTTAAATCTAAGAACATGAAACTGAAATATACCAATTCTCAAAATAAGATCAAAAATACTAGATTTAGGTTAGAAAATTCTGTAATCCATGGAAATTCCTATAAATTTTTTATGTAGCTTTGAGTATTTTGGTTCGTAGGTCAGATTGTGGAACAATTCTTGATTAACTAAAAGTCTAAGAGAGGAGCTTGTCCTGAGTTCAAATGTTGTAGAACGATTAACATACAACTGAATAACTGAATGCCTTAATTAAATAGTAAAAAAGTTATAGTACAAATAAATAGTAACCATGCAAAAAACAATAATAAATAATGTAATAGTTTTATGATCTTATAATAAGATTTTTGGCTTTAAAACTTTACGATTTTTTCCTCTTATTAATAAGAAGTTGGGTTTTATATGCAGTAAAAAAATAATAAATAAATAGTAAAAACAAAAACATAGAAGGTAATATTTTTTTGATCTGATAATAAGATTTTTGGTCTTAAAACTACGATTTTTTCTTCTTATTAATAAGAACTTGGGTTTTATATGTAGTAAAAAATGATGAATAAATAGTACAAAAAAATAACATAGAAAGTAATATTTTTTTGATCTTATAATAAGATTTTTGGTCTTGAAACTTTAATATTGTTTCTTCGTATTGTGTGTTATATCAAATGTTCTTGAAATCAAGAAGTGTTTTCTTTAAAAACCAAAATTCTTAATACTTAGACCAACATCTTGATATTAGAACTATTTTTTTTCGGTGTAGTAAAACTCACACTGCTGGTGACGCCCCAGCCGGTAACTGAGCAATTGACTCCCGCGGCCAGATTGACGGTGTTCAAGGGTAGCGCTTTAACCGACGCCGATGTCCAGGGTATATAGCCATTTATGAACATGAGCGCAATGTCGTTGACCAGCGTATTGGGATTGTAGCTGGGATGCGGTATCAACTCCTGCACATAATATTGCAGCGTATTGTTTGTGGTGCTCGTCAGATACGATGTGCCCATGACAAGCACATAATCGCCAGCCGTATAATATTTGTTTTTATTCGAGCTGTAATTGGAAGTGGATGATTATTATTATTATTTTAATGAAATAAGGAATACAATTGCAGAGAGACTAAGGTCTTCAGGTCATATGACATCGAAATTCATTTGTATAGTTCAGAACATACTTGTAGGTGCAGTGTGCAGCTGTCACCACCAAACGCTGAGAGATCACGACTCCGCCGCATATGTGTCCGGAGCCAAAGGACACGCGATCGCGATCGGTCATGCGCACCGATACCTGATAGGGAGCCGAGTCTATCGAGATTGGTGTGCCGCCCACAACCTTGGGCGAAATTTCTAGTGCTGCCGATGGAACTGCAATGACAGTATTTGGATGTAAATATATGTCTATTATAATACATATTTATAATCTAGTATAATCGTATGTTACGATAGATAGATAGCATGGCAATTTTGTGTCCCAGCCAATCCCTCTTTCACTTTAAATCAAATGCTTTGATTAATTCGTTTTTAACGAGTTTAATGATATATATATATATTTCTTTTTAAACATATTTGGCAACAAATTTTGCCTATTCAAAGGAAGTTGTTATATGATACCAAACTAAATGTATAATTATATTAATGATGGAAACTTTAGTTTTCATTTTTATAGTAATGAAATATCTACTATATAATATATTTACTAATTCACGAATTATTATTTTTAAATGATATGTTATCAAAATTAAAGGAAATTCATTTCATTAAGGTATCTTAAGTTTTAATTTAACAAATTTGTATTTATTGAGAAATATCATAAAAAGTCAAATATATAATTTTTTTATATGTTTAAGTCGAACAAAAATATGAATATAAATTGAATAATTATAAAAAAAATTAAATATTTTCATAATTTTCTCTTAAGTAGACTAAAATTGAAAAATTCATTTTTATCACAATCTATCTTTTTGATAACCTTGATAATTAAAAAAGTCTATTGGAATAGGAAATACATGCGAATTTCTCCTTTCCTATTTAAACAAAAAAAAACCATGTAATATAAAAATTTTTAAAGTAAAAAAAACATAAAATCTTTAGCCAGCCAACATTACTCGGCAGTAACATATTTCATAGCTGATAAAGAATAGGCAATGCCGGGTTGCCTTCTCCTAATGTTATATAACATTTATGTATGTATATGTGTATCTATGTATGTTTATATCTATGTACCTATGTATGTAGAAACATACGGTGTCCGTGACGTTCTAAGCAGTTGACTCATCGAATTTACTCTATCAGATAGGAGCAAGCACGTTATCGCAGCAATAGCAATTCATACTAACAATATTTTCAAAATTGCCCGCCTATAAGCTTTGAAATCTAATCACAAATTTGAACAGTTCAAGAATTGACAATATCAGTTGACACTTAACAGAAATTAATGAGTGATGCGGTTGCCCGCAAGCCCATTTTTCAAGGGGAAATAAAACTTCTCACGGCAAAAGTGTTTTCTCTTTTTAATTTTTTATATTATGAGATTTGGTAAATACCACAATAACATTTCAACGGTCAAGGATGACCAAGAAAAAACAAAATTGAGGTTATCATGCTAGAAACACACATTTATAAAGATAACTTTATCAGAAGTTGGAAAAAATATGGTCGTAAAAAATTACACAAAGTTTATGATAAAACAAGTCGAACTATTAAAGGCATTTTTACCAGCCAAGGCTAGCAAAAACTCTTTAGAACCTTCTCTTATACTATATATCAATTTCTCGTAAAAAGCAATACTCACTTAAATCGACTTAAAGTTCATTTCTTATTTTATCTACTAGCGTATATGTATCAATATATATGAAATTATAGATAATATTTGCTTATGCGTAGGCATTAATAATGACAAAGCTGTGACTCACCCAAATTTGCCAATGCTAATTGTAGAACCAGTGTAAATCCAAAAAGGACACTAAATATAATAGTACAAGCACGCATTTTAGCAAACACACAAGAATAAAAAATGTAAAAAAAAAGCGTGTCCCGAAAAACAAGCGAGTCCGATAAGTTTTTGTTTAGCGCGGCATATGCAAACCACTTGCAATCGATTAACAAGTATCAACTGACAATCGCGCAAGACTATCGATCGAACGAAGCTTCGGCAAGTGAACGACTAAAATGTAATGAACGAACGTGGCGTGGACAATGCGGCGATGAGAGCCTGAGCCCAAAATGGTGACGCTATTAATACCTATTTGGGTTTATCTTATCGCTAAATTGTGCGCAAATTGAATGTTGCCAAAGTAATTTACACAGGCGCAGTCATAAACAAAAATGAAATCAGTAGAAAACAAAAAAATAACGCAAGGCGCACATATTGATAGAAGAGATTTACTCCCACATTTCACGCATTGTATACTATGTATTCTATATAACATATATGTAGGTATATTGTGTTAATCGCTTATGTTTGCATTCATTTTGAAAGGATTATCATTAGGAGTGTACGTGCATTTATTTACATATATGGTCGTTCATCTTATCTGCCGGGATTCACATACCCATATATGTACTATATACCCACTCGATTAGTCAATCTAAAAATCATTTTTGCAATAAACTGTATTGATAACGCTCGATATTGTTTTATCTTTCATTTATGATTGCTTTACTGTATCCAATAAAAAGTAAAAATTTTACACAAGCTCATCGCGAAGTGCATATATTACAATCGTTAGTCAAGCAAAAGCCTTATTTTAGTATTAAACAAAAGAATATAAATATATATGAGTAAATATATAAAAAAGAAAATTCCTTATGCACATAATATCACATGTTTGTAAGACTATCTTATACTATTTTTAGTATTTTGCACTATTATAAACCTATTTTATTAAAACTAGTATGTACAATATTTGTAGCTCACAAGAAAACTGATCAAAGCATAGAAAGAGATGGAGACACATACACGAAAATGTATATTTCTATCTTTGTCGGTAATTCTGTGATTGTGAGCTAGTTGTTATTGCTATTGTGACTAAACACTTTTGCAGACTGCTTCACAGTGCTGTTAATCATGGCCATAATATCAGAAATGTCATCATCCTCTCCTGGCTCTGTCTTCACTTCCACCTCTTGAAGTTCTGCTTTTGGTGGTATGCTCACAAGACTATTTGAATTCAGCTTTGGTTTCACATCTTCATCAACGTCGTCATCATCGAACTTAAGTATTAAGTTTAAATCAGATTCCTGGCTTTCAGTGTCTTTATACTGCATCTTTGGCTTTTCGCGACGCTGCTTTGCCTTAAACTCCACGTGCTTTGTTTTGGATTCCAATGCCTTGCGCTTTCTGTGAGTAAAACAACCAGTCAATAAAGCGTACTTAAGTTGAAAATCTTAAATCCAACCTGGAGCGTTTAGAAGTTTCTTTGAACTTATCCACTTGTGGTGAAACGTTAGCCATCGGCTTGACCTCTTCAGCTGGTGCTTCTTCTTTGACAATCATTTCCACGCCAATGCCGTTAAGTGCACGATCGACCTCCGCATAGTTGGATACTTCATTCATTATTCCCTTATGCTTCACTTGATAAGCCGTCTCATCGAAATGTTCGGTGGCCACCGTAGCTATTCGAAAATCAAAAGATTAATATGTTTCTAATGTTGAATAATATTGCCTACTAACTTCGACGAAGTTTAGCGCCTTCCAAGCGATACTGCTTTATTTCTATATCCTTTTTCTTAATCACATCCACCAACTCGTCAACGGTGTCGCTCAAATATGAAGCCACATGCAGTGTGTCCTTCAACAAGGCCTGATAGAACTGCAATGTAAAGGGAATGTTTTTTAGAGTAAAGCCGACATTCAGAAGTGATCAATGTAACAAAAAGTACAATGCCGAGAATCTCTAACCATTATTTAAGATCTTTAGCATTGTATAGCTTTCTGTTTTGAATACAAGATGTTACCGTCTCCACGTTGATGACGGTCAGATGCCACTGCCAGTTGAGCACAGTGCGTGCCTCACCCACATGGTACTTAAGAGCAAGCACAGTGCGTTGCTCTGACTCCTTTTGAGCATCCCCGATCTCGTTGTTGCTCTCACTCCCGCTGCTGTCATCATGCACATTGGCAACGCTCAACTTGGCCTCCACAGGCTGCGCACCAGCAATGGCAGAGCGAATAATAGTCTCCGACATGTAGACGCGCTTATTTGTTTTCTAAACAAATGAAATTATATTAATACACTGTATATGAAGAAGAAGAAGAGACGTACACGAACGCGCGGCACAAACTTGATGGCAGACAAATGTTCTGTGTAAGTGATGCCAGTCTTGGTGTCCAAGCAAAAGATCTCTGCGGCAGCTCCCTCGCTGACTTTAACGCTGGCAACTATATGCACATCACTACTTTGAATTATTATCACAGTCATTTTGGTTATAATAATAATTAAACAACAAAAAAATTAATACTCAAATATTATTGCACACAAATCAGCTGTCACGCCGAATGATAGGACAAATGATTTCATTAGACACATCCAAAGCGATGGCACTATCGGGGCATCGATATTTTTTCATTGCCATTCACACCGATAGCATCGATAACACATCGTTGATTAACCGAAAGGCGCCCAAACTTGTAATTTAAAATGCCAGTTTGTTTGCTTTTTGTTTGTAATCATATCATGTTTAATTGTAATACTTGTTTTTGTTTTTAATATTATTAAAAAATTCAGTGTTTCTCCATTTGTTTTCTTTTGTTTTGTCGATTAACTAGTTTGTATTTGTATTTCAATTTTACTACTGAAAGAAAATAGCTACTGCTAGATAATACCACTCGAATACAATACACATATTTATATTATTTTTTACTTTATATATGTAACTAAGATGCGTAAGTTTAATAATATTCGTATATATATATAATAAGTAGTAAAACAGTTTAAAGTTCTACAAGTAACATGCAAGAAATTGAAAAGAAACTTTTATATAATTTCTTTACTTGTTTTTTTTTTTTTTATTTTGTTTCAGGAAAGGTTTTTGATCATGGGATAGATTAACCGTAGATCGTAAACATCTTAAACTAGCCTCACGCTTAAACTTAAATAGCTAAACTGTCTTTTTGTTTTTACTTTTTGTTATAGTTCTGCGGTTCTTGCCAATTCGGGGAAAGGCAAGTGTGCCATAAATAAACTAGCCTATAAATTTGTTTAAAACGTTAGAGCTTAGAGACGAAACACATTCCCCTAGATTAATCTGGGGCGAAGTTTGAGATTTTGTATCTTTTTCTTTGTTGGTTTTCATATCTGCGGACGTGTCCAGAGCTCGCTCAGGTCCTTCTGTCGCAGTTTACCCAGCTCTGCAGGAAAAGAGTTTAGAGATTTAGTTAGCATATTTGTGTAGAATACTGTACATCATCAAACATACCCAGTGCTGTGGGCATGCTGCTGCGGAAACTCAGATCGAAACGAGGTTGCACAGCCGCCAACTGGCTGGCAGCTGTGGCCGCATTCCCGCCAACGGAGTTGCGAAAACTGGTGCCGCTGTTAACGAAAGGAGTGTAAATATTACATCCAACTAGCTGGGCATTTTGTCATTGGGTCAAGTGGCACTCACCTGTACGGATGCTTGAGGCAGCCGTAGACCTCGCGATAGCGACCATAAAGTGTGCCATATGAGACACCCAAAATGCGTGCGGCTTTCTTCATTTCGAGTCTTTTATTCTTGATGGCATCGAGTACCTGTGTGTCCAACATTAAATAAGATTAGCAAACCTTTTGGATTATATGCAAGTATATTCTCGTCTACTTACACGCTTGGTGAATGGCTCCTCCCAGAACTGTGGACGCCGTCCCTTGGCCAAGTAATCATCCATTTTGATAACATCCTGCCACTGTGACAACTCCTCGTTGGTCAGCCGCAGTTCAGCGGCATCGTAATCTTCCATCTTCACCTCGATATAATCGAGCGATGTGTTGGCCAACTCATTGCCAGCGGCTGTCTGTGAATTGCTGCTGCCCGAGCCTGTTGCACTGCCATTTGTGGCATTTGCCACAGCTGCCACAGCGGCGGCGGCAGCAGCAGCAGCTGCCACGCTGGGCGCAAATTCGTGTGGCATCAACATGCCGCCGTGATCATTCAACAAGTAACCGCCGGCCGTTGCATCCGAATGCTGTGTTCCATACTTGCCGCTGGCACCGAAGCTGGCGGACAACAGCGCCGCAGAGCGAACTGTAATGGCGGGTGACTCGGCTCGATTGGCCACCAGATGCTCGTTCTCGATCTCCTCGACGGGCTGTGGCAACGATGTTGCCGCCAATGATGATTCCTCCTCGTCGTCATGCTTCGCCTCTAGCTCTGACTGCTGCTGCTGCTGTTGTTGGTCCACATCATGTCCCTCAATATCTGTGATTGAATTGCGCTGTGCACGCTGTGCTGCCGCTGCCGCTGCTTTGTCCGCAGACTTTTCACGCTCCGCGTATAGCCGACGTGTGGCATGCCGCAGCTTGCCGTGACGTTCGCGTCGCTCGTTTGCCTTCTCCGACTTGCCGCTGGCGCTGCACAGCGGCATCGCTGCTGCTGCTGTTGTCGCCTGCTCGCCATCATCGTTGCTCAGATCGAGCTCAGCTTTGGGCTCCAGTTCACCCAACTTGGGTGACACATTGTTGTTGCGTTGCCAATCCTGTGCGGACTCCTCGCGCTCGCCATGCTCTGTGTGTGGTGATGTCGCCTGCTGTTGTTGCTGCTGCTGCTGTTGTTGATGATGCTGGTGTTGTCGCTGTTGCTGTTGCTGCAACTGCTGCTGTTGGCGCAGACGCTGTCGCTGCTTGGGTGGGCAGGCGGCGGGCGGCGAGGCCAATGCGGCGGAATGTGCAATCGGCTGCGGCTCCTCGACAAAGGAACGACCCCCGGACTCCAAGTAGGCCCGCTGTGCCGGCTCCAAATTTGCGGCATAGTGTGCCAATTTGCGACTGCAAAACAGAATAAGAAGGTAACAATTAAAAATAAGCTAACTCAAAAGACAACAACTAAGGAAATCAAGTAAAAATTTCATGTACAAAAGTAAATCAAATATCGACTAACAAATTTCCATTAAATCTCAAAGTCTCACAACTATAATACAAATTTCTGTTAAGGCGCTCATACTATCTACTTATGATTCTTTATATAGAAACATAGATAATGCTTTGATGATGATTCTTAAGATATAATCTTAGGTAAAATAAACTTAATAAAAAGTAAACATTAATATTAAAAGAATTTAAAGATGTTAGTTTCTGATTACAAGAATATAAAGAAATGTTGTTTCTTAAAAAATTTCTTTCATTTCAAAAATATATAAAGCAATGAAAATATATTACGAAGGTTTGGTAAACTGTTATACTTTAAAGTCTCTTAATAATAGTTTTCAGAGCAAAGCATTCTCACTGTACTCTTGTATAACAATCAGTTATTAAGAAAGTTATACATATTTATATATCAAACATGTACAATATATCTTTCAACTAAAATAATAAGCTACAGAAAGTTTCAGACACAAAGCTACAATATTGAGAGACTAGTACATATAGAAACCGCTAGACAGACGGACGGAAGGACTGACTCCTGACTTGTGCTCACTGCTTGCAAGCTTAAACTGCTATAACAATCAGTTATTGAGAAAGTTAAACATATTTATATAATATATCAAACATGTACAATATATCTTTCAACTAAAATAATAAACTGCAGCAAGTTTCAGACACAAAGCTACAATATTGAGAGACTAGAACATATAGAAACAGACGGACGGAAGGACTGACTCCTGACTTGTATTCACTGCTTGCAAGCTTAAACTGCTATAACAATCAGTTATTGAGAAAGTTAAACATATTTATATAATATATCAAACATGTACAATATATCTTTCAGACACAAAGCTGCAATATTGAGAGACTAGTACATATAGAAACAGACGGACGGAAGGACTGACTCCTGACTTGTATTCACTGCTTGCAAGCTTAAGCTGCTTGCACTGCTTATAAGCCTGAATTGTTTGAAAGGCTGCACTGCTTACACTGCTTTCCCCCGTCATACTCACACATTGAATACATCGTAAGTGTCGTCGAGTGGTGGCCGCCCGCGCTTACGCTTGGGTCCCATATACGGATCCACTGGCTGTGCACCGCACTCGGCCAATCCACCACCACCGCCACCTCCGCTGGCAGTTGGCAGCGGCGTCAATGCGGGCATGCGAGCTGCGGCCGCATTCAGGGCCAGCACATTGTCCAGGGCTGTAGGTGAATTGTGCTCGTGATCGCGTTCCGTTTTCAGCTGTGTCTGCAGCTGCACCGCATGCTGGGCCTGTGTTTGCTGGTGTTGCTGCTGCTGCTGCTGCTGCTGCTGCTGATGGAGCAGATCCTGGGCATAGCTCTCGGCCAGACTGCGTGGCGGTGAATGGAACTCCGCAGCTGGCATCGGTGGAGGCGGTCCATCCTCATCGTCGCGCCAAGTGACCTCGGCCAAACCTTTGATCTTCAGATCATCCGCCGTCTTAAGCAGAGATGGCAAACTAGCCTGTTTCAAACAAAAAGATCGTTGTCTTAGAAGTGATTAAGTGGCATCCAAAAACAAAGCTCTACTTACATGCTCCACATTGATCTCGCCCTTATACATAAACTCAATTAGACACTTGACCTCGGCAAATGTCACGTCCTTCATGATGATAATCGGATCACGTTCGCTGGCATAATTCGAGAGCACCGAATCAAAGAAGGTGCTGCAGGCACACAACACCACACGATGTGCCCGAATCAATTGTCCCTCACACGCTAGGGTCACATCACAGAAGCATCCTCGGTCCAGCAGCTGCGAGAACATCGTCTGCAGGTTGCTGTGATGATACTTCCATCGCAGGCAATACTGCTGCGGTAGCATCGTGTCGCCTTCTTCTTCGTTGCGTATCCAATGTCAATGCGCAATAAGCTGTCAATGATCTAAACAAAAAACGGAACAGAACAACGCAAATATAGTATTAGGTCTCGCCGATCACTTCAACAAATATACAACAATGTTTTTATACAATATTCTTTGCACATAAACAATGCAATTCTGCGAATTTTCGATGCCAACTGTCGAAAAACAATGCCCAACCCATGATTATTTCAAAATTTCCCCACATAAAAGTTGTCAAAAAAAAAACGAGTACACAAAAAAACCTCAACACCTTTTAATGCGATTCTCAAAGTAAATTGCACAAATACAATAAAATTATTACTGAGACGATTGACAAAAAAAATCCCAACACAAAAATTTCAACTTTTAATGAAGCAATTTTTAATTTCCCAACCTCACTCACATCTCGAAAAATGCACTTAGGCACTTATCGTAATAATGTTACCCAACTGTATAATAAAATTTTTAATAGAAATGCAATTTCATCAAATTTTAATGATTTGATTTTAATTTTAAACACAAAAAGTAGTTTGTTAATGATATTTCAATTTATAGTTCGAACTATTCATTAATGTTAACAAGTAATAATGTTCTGATTATATCTTTCAAGTGAGTCATTTAATTACAGTCGAGTGTGCTCAACTGTGAAATACCCGCTACACATTTTGAATAGAAGCAGAACAGTGCGGTATTCTTCTTTATAGCAAAATAATATACCACACAATTACTTAAATATATCAAAGGTTATAGTCGGTATATTGATATATTACTACATTCAAAATATACCAGATTATCAGACAAAAATGCGGACGCCCCGTAGTAAGTAGAGGTTTTTTTTTCTTACAAAAGAATTTCTACAATTGCTTTACAATGTTTATCCAAATTTTTAGGAATCATACATATAGTACTGTAGTTATTATTCTATCTTCTTAAAACCGCGGCTTTAGTGTCAAAATTACGCATTTGTTTGGATTTGCGGGGGCGGAAGTAGGCGTGTCCAAAGTTTTAAACAAACTTGATTTGCATGCAAGAATATATATACTTTATAGGTTTTGGAGATTCCTCCTTTCTGTTACATACATTCCCTGTAAGCACAAAGTTATAATACCCTTCTAAAAATTTCGAAACTAAACGACCCTTTAAAATTTGATCACAGGTATTTCACAAATTTATGTTACTTTATAGGATTCCCTATAAAATATAGATAGCAAAATTCTTTTCCAATCTTATAGTAATATCTATACAATTAGAACGCAACAAATCATAAGTAGTTATTCTACAAATTTTCTAGAAAGGAATATAAATTTCTCAGAAATTTTTCCAGCATTCCAAGGCAGTATCCCATCTTGTAATGAAATTGTGCTCTTTGGCTTCTTAGCTCTTGCCATTTTGGCCAAGGCGTTGATTGCCAATCACTCAGTCAATTTGTCAGCCCTCAGCGAGAGAGAGAGAGAGAGAGAGATAATGTGCCATGGGTCAAAGAAGGGAAAGGCGAGAACTGAGCGAGCAGAATACCATAAATGCATATTTACCAGCTTTACCGTTACTTTGTAATAATCGCGATAAATTAAAAAATATTTTACGACGATTTTCGTACGCATATTTTTTTATGCCGTGGAATTTACATTTGAAAATGCACCTGAATTATTTCTGGCAAATTAAAAGCCACACCAATCAAGTATACGTATGTATGTGTGTGTGTGTGTGTGTGAGAGTATGCTGCCTTCAATGTACATATATGTGTGTGTGTGTGCACATCCACATAAATACATATATACATTATGTACTTTCAATTGAGTCGGTCAAAGAAGCATCAGCGGCATTCAGAAACTACATAAATGAAAATTTATTGCGCCTCCCCATTTCCCATTTCCCCCACTTCCCATTTTCATTCGTCCAGTTGCCTTCTGTCTCTCAGTCGAGTTTCACATTTGACGTGTATTTCAGAGAAGAAATTTCAAAACTTTCGAGTTCGCTACAGTTATTAATATATATGAAATGTTGTCCTCGTTTACATTTTATTATTATGCATATTACATTACTTCATGCTATTTTATTGTTAGTTATATTTTTTTGAAGAACTTTCGTCATATCTGTCGATTTGTTTCTCCTATAGTATTTTAAAGGGTTTTCTATGACATTCTGATTTATATTACGAATATCATAAAGGATACTCAAAATAAGAATTGAGCTGCGCATTAAACGAAATGAAATTGTCTTGACAAACGTTGCAACACAACTGAAAATAAAACCAAGCTGAGCAGGATAACAAATACCCTATAAAGAATACTGTTTTATTTCTCAAATATTAATATAATATTAATCTATATATATAAAAGAAAGTCGTGTCATATTTGTGCACTTATAAATGAAGAACAGATTAAAAAAAATTGTAAAATCGGCAAAATTTTGAAAATTGAAAAAAATGTAAAAATCGGCAAAATTGTGGAAATTGAAAAATTTTAAGATCAGCAAAATTTTGAAAATTGAAAAAAAATTTTACATTTGGCACAATTTTGATAATTGAAAAAATTTAATAATCGGCAAAGTTTTGAATATTGAAAAATTGTAAAATCTTTGGAAATTGGAAAAATTGAAAAATCGCCAAAATTTTACAAATCGAAAAAATTGTAAAATCCGCAAAATTTTGGAAATTAAAAAAGGGCGGAACAAAGTTCGCCGGGTCAACTAATATTTATATAATATTGAACTTTCATTTCATACAAGAAATATTTGTAATTTTTTTTTAATCATTTAATTTTAATTCTTAGCTAAATATTTATAGTTTATGATAATATGTTCTTATAATATATTAAATTTTTATTTCATACGAGAAATATGTGTTTTTTTTTTTTTTAATTAAATTAAATTTCATTCTTAGGGGTCCCCAAATTTATTCAATTTTTTTACACTTCCAGCTGTTTTAGAATAAACACTATAATAATGAATAAATAACATTATTTATAGTTTATGATAAAATATTTCTACCAACATTTTTTGCAATTAAATTTCGAGCTTACTTGACTAACATGCTTAACACATTCTTTGTTTATAGAGTATCGAAAAGAATCCATCAACTTGGCTCGTAACATTTGGAGCAGGGAAAAAGGAAGAAGGAAGCTTGAGCATTTGAAAACGAGCGAAAAATTCGTTTCACTTTTTTTGGAAAAAAAAATATATGAAAAAGCAAAGAGGAAGAAGACGTTGAAGAAGCAGCAGAAGGTGGCAACAAAATCAAGATGATAAAGGAATGCGGGCAAATAAAATGCGCAAATGAAGGAATTTCTCAAAAGTGTATAGACAACTAACGATATACGACACATGTACATACATACATATATATACATAGGCATATATATATATACACAATATATATGTTTTCTATATAAAACAGGAAGAACACAAAAAAGGGGGGAAGAGAAAGCAATGTCCGGCGAGCTGAGCCACCCACAACAAGAAACCATTTTACCAACAGTTTGCTCCAAAGGGTTTTTGATCCCAACTCACACACACACACACTCACACTTTATATGAGCCGTTACACATTTCAGCTCCTTAAAAAAAAAAAGAATATAAAAAAAAGAAATACAAATTTACAACGAGAGTGCAAAAAGAATGGCATAAAAAATACATGTTTTATTGTAGTATATTTTTCCCGCCATCGCTTCGTTCGTTAGAGACGAGACCCGAAACGACAGCACTAACATTTCCACACACACACACACACACACACATACACACCCCTCTGTCGCCCCCCTCCTAAGCTCATACACCCTACACACTATGCACCCAACAGCCAACAACCGAGAGCGAGCCCAACACAACCCTCAATGCCCCAACCCCAAACCTTAAGCGAACCCAACTTGAACTCAAGGCCCACACACACACACACACATACCAACAACACACATACGTCACACACACACACACACACACATAAAGAGCGACTGGAGTCTCCACTTCTTTTGGATTTTCTCATGGAAAATATTTTTCAGTTTTTATCACATTTTTCTTCTTCTTTGGATTTCGCTTTTTCATTTCGTTTCTTTTTTTTGTTTTTTTATTTTTATATATATATATAAAAAAAATTTCTTTTTTTTTTGTGTTCCTGTTGTGTTTGAGCTCGCTTTATTTTCTGTTTTTATACACTTCAAAATGTTAGGTTCTATAAATTATGCTACAACAAATGCTGCGAAGCTTAATCTGAGCAATACATAAATTTATATTCTATTCTTTACATCTTAAGCTCACCTAATGATTTGTACAAAGTTTAAGAAAATAATAATGAATTTTTAAATATATGTATGTATTAATATAATTTTATAAAATTATGTTTTTGTAATTTTCTTATAACAGTTTCCAATCAATTATTAAATATATTAATTTAATTTACTAAATTATGTTTTTGTAATTTTCTTCTAAAAAGTCTCAAAGTCATCAAATATTGTAAAAAAATATATTTTGTGACTTTGACACTACTTATAAGAAAATTACAAAAATAGAAGTATAAAATCCAAATCCAAAAAAAAACAAAATATATATATGATGACTCAACAAGTCGGTTAGAGCATTTGGGCGTCGACATTTGGCACCACGATTTTCACTTTTATATTACTTGTGTTTTTTTTTTTTTTGCTTTTTTGTGTTCACTGTAAGGCAAGAAACGTCGTTGGCTCCATGAGCGTAACGGGACAGCAGGGCAGAGCAAAGGAGACGGTAGAGGCGAAGGCAAGCGGGCAAGCAAGAGGGGGGGAGGGAGATAGGAGAAGTGCTTCGGTAGGGCCGTGACGCAAAAAGGTTGCGAGCGGAAAATGAAAAAAGACATTACAGCAGCAACGACGACGACGACGACGACTTCGGCAGCAAAAAAAAAAATAAAAATACAAAAAAGAAGGCAAAAAAAAAAAAGAAAGAAAAAAAAACAAAATAAATAAAAACACAAAAAGCGCCAGAGAACATTGCATAGCGGAAAAAAGCATAACGACCGTTTCGTTCTTTTTTTTTTATTATTATTTTCATTTTCTGTCTTTCTCCGCTCTTTATTTTCTGTGCTTGCCGCTGCTGTTGTTGTCGTCGTCGTCATTGTTGCTGCTGCTGTTCTTGTTGTTGTTCTCGTTGTTGTTGTTGCCTGTTTTTTAAGCTGTAATTTTTTACTTGACGTTTTTTATGGTTTTATCCTTTTTTTTTTAAATATCGATTTTTATGTCAACTTAAATGAAAGGTACACAGTTTTCCATATAAAAAGTGTACGGAATTTTATACATGTCCGTAAGTATGTATGTGTGTGTGTGTCATATGCATGTGTGTGTGTGTGTGTTCCTTCGCTATTAATTTTTCCCCCTTGCGTTGTATTAAAAATGCACAACCGACAGAAGAAAAGGCAGCAGATTTTCAAAAGTTTCGCGATTTTCACTTTCCCCTCCACCTTTTTTAACCCCTCTCCCATCATGCATATATGGTAGTGCATGATAATTGAAAGGATATAAAACGAACTGGAATGCCCTTGGCTAGCTGCGCGGCACAACAAACTGTCAATCCTCATTTGCCATTTCTGAGTCTCGTTGCAAGTTGCAAACTCAATTGATGTCCACAACACATTTAACTGACACATAATTCCGAAATAGATCGCTGCTACAGCTAAGGGCAGCAGAATAGTGCCAAGATCTTCCCTACGTCATAAATGTTATCCTTACAAGACAGTACCTAATTCAAATTCCACCTTGAACTTGGCTAAGAACAATAGTAACACAACACTTTGTTGGCATTAATGAAATGCAACCAATTTTGATTTCATTCTGCCAAGTTTCCTTTCCAAAATAATAACACTAATATTATCATTCATAACTAGACTATATAAAATAAGTAAGAAAGCACTCTGAGATATCCGATAACCATTTTCAATAAAACCACATTCTACAAATATACCGAAAATATACCACAAACATAGACCGCAACCATACTAAAATACAGCGCTTATTTAGTATATGTGCAAAATATTATATACCATTGAGTATTTTACTCTATACCAAACTGTCAGCCAAATCAACTAAGATTGCTGTAGGCGACTTTTGCCATTTAAAAGTTTCTGGGACACAGTGTTTCATACGGACAGACAGACAAATGACTATATCGTCTCGGCTGTTGACGCTGATCAAGAATATATATAGTTTACAGGATTGAAGATGACTCCTTCTGCCTGTTACGTACATTTCCTGCAGTCACAAAGTTATAATACCCTTCATAGGGTAGAAGGGTATAAATATATGATATAATAATACATATTGAATCAATCTTCGAATCAAGTAAAGATAACAAAAATATTAATGTTACCCATGACAGTAACTAAACTAGACTTTAAGATATAATAATAATTATATATAACTTAAATTTTCTTAATAATAACTACAAAAAGTTTCCATATATAATGAAATAGTAAATATTCTACCTATCAAGTTGAAAACTAAAAGATCGATGTTCTTAATAATAACTTCACTAAACATTCATATAAAAATACATAATAAATTAATAAATATTATAATGTTTTACTAACGTCATAAAAGTATAGTACTTTATAGGATCTGTAAGTAAATGATAAAAACACTCAATGGATTAAAGATATTCTATTCCATGTCAAAACTCAATAAATATATAAAGTTTATATTCTTAGGTATTTCATATTAAGGCTTAGATTATAAATTAATTTATAACCTAACGTAATATTAGGAGACAATCAATGTTAGTTTATCAGTTAAGCACGAGAACAACGTAATTTACGTAAATACAATTGGCTATTTAAAGAAACAGTTTGTCAAGAACCGTTACCCAATGATCGTTTGAATAAAAATCGACCCAGGATAACGACAACGCTTTTCGATTATGGTAAAAAGTAACTGTAACCTTTTAGCTAGGCTGTAAATAAATTTTGTTGGAATAACATATACATAATATATATAAAAATAAATGTATATATATTCTCTTTATATGACGTAAGCGTACGCATCCACACACACACACACACGCACACACACACGAATACACATGGCATGTAAAATCCGTTTCCCTCTGCCATAGCAATTTTCTTTCTTTTTCCAGATGCTTTTGTAATTTGTATAATTTTTTAACGTCGTCGTCGTCGTCGTCGACGTTCTCGTCGTTGCTGTTGTTGTTGTTGTTGTTGCGCTGGTTTGCTTTTTTTATTATTATTCTTATTTTTTTATTTGTAACGCTTTTTTTTTGTTTTTGCTTTTGTTTCTTTCTCATGCGAAGCAAAAAACTGTAATATAAATTTATGTGTAAACGTAGAGCAAAGGGACGCAAAGCGCGGGGGGACAAGAGAAGGGCCAGGAATTGTGCGGGGGCGTAGTAACTTCTGTATGGGACAACAAAATGACAAAAACACAAAAAAAAAAAACCCCGATAAGAAAAAAACAAAATAGAAAATGAAATAAAAACAAAAATGAAATAAAATAAAAAGCAAGTATATACAATTTTGTACACAATTTATATTTATATTTTTTTGCACTCCTACTCCCGCATATCTCTATGTACAACGACAATACATAAATACCTCAACCACCACACACACACACGCACACGCACACCCACGCATATGTGTGTACATATGTATATTCACATGTTTACTGGCGACAACGAGCACAATGCGAATTTACTTCCATAGAAAAACTCAAAGTCAGAGGCGAAAAAAAACACCAAGGGGAATTCCAAAATTTGTAAGAAACGTGATATATGATGAAGCTGTCTATAATGCTTGCTACAAAACAAATTGGTCTAAGAGATCGATTCCAAAATAATAAATCCATGTAGTTTATAAAAACTACTGTTTGTGGTAAGAAAAATATAAGAGATCGATTCCAATATAATAAATCCATGTAGTATCTAAAATAGACTGCTTATAGTATATAAAATATACTTTTTATGGTAAGTAAACTATACTACTTATAGTATATTATATATACTATTTATAGTGTCTTAAATATACTACTTATGATATATAAAGTATACTACCTATAGTATATAAAATATACTGTTTATGGTAAGTAAGCTATACTTGATTTCATACATACTTATAATAAGTAAAATGTAAAATTATTACTTATAGTATATTATATATACTGTTCATAGTATCTTAAATATACTTCTTATAGTATATAAAATATACTTTTTATGGTAAGTAAACTATACTACTTATAGTATATTATATATACTATTTATAGTATCTTAAATATACTACTTATGGTTTTACAAAATTTTACTTATGATATCTAAAATATACTATCTATAGTACATAAAATATTCTACTTATAGTATGTAAAATTATTATTTATAGTATATTATATATACTGTTTATAGTATCTTAAATATACTGCTTATGGTATCCAAAATATACTACTTATGATATTTAAAATATACTGCTTTTAGTATCTAAAATATACTACTTGAAATATATAATATATACAGCTTATAGCCTCTAAAATATACAAATTTATAGTATCTAAACAATATTATAGTATCTAAAATATACTATTTACAGTTTATAAAACATACTACTTATGGTATAGAAAATAAACTATTTATAGTATATACTACTTATCGAAAACAAACCAGTAACTGTCTAATTATAAATTGAAAATATATTTATTCGATCAGCCAATTCCATTGAAATATTTATAATATAAAATTATATTTTATTAAAAATCTAAAATTGTTCCAAAGTTTCTTCTTGCTCTCTTTCTCTGTTATTTCGCTTCTAGTTTTACTGGGTATTTACAAGTGTCTTATCTTGACACAAAAAATGCCAAAGAAATGTCAAAGTCAAGTCAAATGGAAATGATTTCATGTGCGGCGCGATAGATTAGGGGACAGAAAAAAAAAAATAGCAGATACAACAAAATTTGATTGAAAATACAAATTTAAATTTCGCACGAACGTTGATATCTATAACGCGTTGATAAATAATTAGAAAATCATATTAAATAAATAATGAAATTGATACGAGTGGAAGACAGATACGAAATGCCATTGCTCAAGTGTTTTACAAACAACCTTTGCAAATCGAAGAAGTATTCATTTAAATTCCAACACAATACGACACTAGGTTCATTAATTAGTATGAAAGTTTGCAAAACTTAAAGATTTTTCTGTGGCATTTTCATTGTGAAAAATACAAAAGAAATTAATACTTTCCGGTTTTTAGCCACGATCAGAAACAACAAAAAAATGAAAACAAATAAAATATAAATTGCCAAGATTTATACAGCGACAGTTATCTAACAAATTTGTGGTTGGTACTTTCCAAAATCCCGCGTCATAAAGGGGAAACCACTGTAAAAACAAAAGGCCGTTTCCCGGCTTTTACGATCTTTTTTTTCGGGCTGTACATTGATTACCAATCAGTGAGACAAACAGCTTTCTACAGAAGCAGCTGAAAAATATCATTTAATAAGATAATAACAATCTACTATACGCCAAAAAAAGGGGAATCAAATCAGTTTAAGATACATATCGAAAGTCACAAGCAATTCTTCAAGTAGTTTTTCTACTTCTTAAATAAATAAATATCATCGAATGCAAGGAGAGCCCAAAAAAATAATAAAAAAAAAAGTGAATAAGCAGTTTCTATGTTGTTGTTGGTTTTGTCGCAAAATCGAAATAATAATAATGGTCAGAGAAAAAGAAATTAAAAGGAAAAAATCGTATAAGAAACGCATTTGAAATGAATTCAGGGAAAAAAAATCTCGCGGTCTCGCGCTATGTCGATGAGTTCCTTTTTGTGCCGCTTAAGTAAATTGAAGATTGCTGTTGCTGTTGCTGTTTTTATTATTATTAATACATAACGAATGAGTAATAAAGAAAAGCAAATCAAAGCGAATGCAAAAAGAAATCAAGAAAAGCAAACTAAAGCAAACAGAATCTCAAATCCCAATACTCAGCACATTGCAACAGCATTCACGCAGTCAAAGTTCCCTCTTCCCCCTCTCCCAGCTCTCTGTTACTCTCTGTTTTTGCAGTTGCCTCTAGACGTTGTTTTTTATTTTTTTGGACTTTTGGTATGCGAATGTTACAGCAACAACAGCAAGATACAACAATAACATGTGAGAGAGATGGGAACACAGCCTAGGCCAAAGAACTGCACACGCAGGCTCAGATAGCCAAAGTATATGAGTCCAAATTGAAGTCCAAGATCAAGTCTAGTTGCTAAAAGCAGCAACAACAATGGCCAGAACCACAGCAACAACAACCACTGCGAGTATCCAACTCCAAGTGCAATAACACTTACTCAACTGCAAAGTTTCTGAAGATGAACCCATCTCGTGCTTTTTCCTTTTGCCTGATCGAAGCTTTAACCCGATATAGATATAGATATAGATATAGATATAGATATAGATATAGATATAGATATAGATATAGATATAGATATAGATATAGATATAGATATAGATATAGATATAGATATAGATATAGATATAGATATAGATATAGATATAGATATAGATATAGATATAGATATAGATATAGATATAGATATAGATATAGATATAGATATAGATATAGATATAGATATAGATATAGATATAGATATAGATATAGATATAGATATAGATATAGATATAGATATAGATATAGATATAGATATAGATATAGATATAGATATAGATATAGATATAGATATAGATATAGATATAGATATAGATATAGATATAGATATAGATATAGATATAGATATAGATATAGATATAGATATAGATATAGATATAGATATAGATATAGATATAGATATAGATATAGATATAGATATAGATATAGATATAGATATATAGATATAGATATAGATATAGATATAGATATAGATATAGATATAGATATAGATATAGATATAGATATAGATATAGATATAGATATAGATATAGATATAGATATAGATATAGATATAGATATAGATATAGATATAGATATAGATATAGATATAGATATAGATATAGATATAGATATAGATATAGATATAGATATAGATATAGATATAGATATAGATATAGATATAGATATAGATATAGATATAGATATAGATATAGATATAGATATAGATATAGATATAGATATAGATATAGATATAGATATAGATATAGATATAGATATAGATATAGATATAGATATAGATATAGATATAGATATAGATATAGATATAGATATAGATATAGATATAGATATAGATATAGATATAGATATAGATATAGATATAGATATAGATATAGATATAGATATAGATATAGATATAGATATAGATATAGATATAGATATAGATATAGATATAGATATAGATATAGATATAGATATAGATATAGATATAGATATAGATATAGATATAAATATAGATATAGATATAGATATAGATATAGATATACTTTTAGATACAAATAAGTTCTTTTAAAGTCCAAGTTAGGAAATATCTATTTATAAGTCTGGATGGAAATGCTTTTGGCCATCTCTGCAGGCGATGAGAATGCATCTCTCAGTGTGTATCTCAAAAGCACAAACTGCGGCAGATACGCATGCCACCTTTTGCAGCAGCAACATCATAAAATGTTTCCAAAACAGCAACAACAACAACAACAACAACTGCCTGCAAGCTGCAACAGCAACAAGCTGCAGCCACAAAACAAAAAACAAACCTGGAGCTCAAGCACAACAACTTGCGACTTTACGATGCTCTACAACTATTGCTGTTGTTGTTGTTGTTGTTGCTGTGGTTCTCCAAGTCCAAGTGCATTCGCCTTCCGCTTTTTCTGTCGTTTTTATTATTTTTCTTTTTTTTTTTTTGCTTTTTTTATATCTTTTTTTAATTTCGTTTTTTGCCAGAGTCTTCATGTTGCAGCAGTGTTGACTTATGCAGCTTCCACTAGCAAAACGTTGCTGCATTGTTATTGTTGCTGTTGTTGTTGTGGTTGTTGTTGTTGTTGTTGTTGTTGTTGCCGCTGACACAAAATCTAATAATTTGCAGACACACCGACAACGACAACAACAATAACAGAAAAAGCGCGCAACGTCCAGTTTAACTCACACACACACTCACACACACATTTACAGAGAGAGGAAGAAACAGATGCAGATACAGATACAAATGTATCTGTGTGGCAAGTACATGTAATCTAAGGTGGCTGAACCACAGCAAGAGCAATCAGCTAGTGGGTGCCCAAGCACAAGCCCAAGCACAAGCCCAAGCACAAGCTCAAGCCACAAGGGCCACGCTAAACAGGACCCACCATAAATAGAGTCCTAGCTGAAGAACCAGATTTGCTTAGCTTTAAGTCAACATTCCACCAACAGCAACAACAACAACGACAACAACAATAGCGAAAGCAAAATACACTCAACTTAACACAACACTTTGCGATGTTCTTCGTCTAGCATTTAAACATTTACTCGAATGTCTGATCAAGTTATCAGTAAAATGCACTTGAATTTATTCAAAATAAATATTACAAATTTTCAATACTCCTAAACTAAGCCTTAGCAATTAGTTTAGTTCAATTTGTAACCTTACACTTTGAGGATTTTATTATTATTATTATTTAATTTAAATAAAGAATACAATTCCTTATTGTAAAGTGATGAGCCAGAGCGACTAAGACCTTTAGTGAAATTATTCTTGTAAATGGTTTTTACTAAGAAAATCGTATATTATGTTTCTCAAATTTAATGTAGAAAAATCAAAGTTGGACTGACTTAATACAGATCTCAATTGCCTTGGCTGACAATCTGGTATATATTGTATTACGCACTCAACGGTGCAGTATTAACATATGTCAATATACCAAATATAGCCTTGGGTATATTCAGTGGTTTTGCGGTATATTAATTTGGTATATTTTAAAATTAATACCGCACTTTCTTACTTTTATTGAGAGGGTATCTTAAATGTGAAGCTTTCTTCTACTATATGTTAATAAAGTGATGTAATTATTATCATCAAATATTGCGAATAGAATTTCGTGAATCTTTAAAATTAGTCTTTATACATTTTTTCATTTTTATTCAAATTTTGTTATATTATTCTAATAATCATCAAATATTGCGAATGGAATAAAAACCTCTGCGCTTCAAACTCATTTTATTTTCTATTAACTCCTCCATCTGATTTTCTTTTTTTTTTTTCTTTGGAAAAGTATTCCAATATTTCTAAACTGAATATTAATTATTAATAAATATGTTAAGAAATATTAAATTTGACCAAAATATTCCTACAAAATAATATTTAAAAAATTTAATGATTAAATTTAAAAACAAAAATATATTAGTGAACTGTGATTATTTATTTAGCTTATAACTACAATATTTAAAAAATGTATTGACTAAATTTCAAAAAAATATTAGTTAAGTGTAATTATTTATTTAATAATTATACTCAAAAGACAGGCTATAAACTGTTTAGTTCAAAGCACACCCAATAACACAAGTTAAGCAACGTATCGTTATAGATCAGAAATCTCTACTTAGGAGGCAGTATGATAAAGTACCAAGTGTCGCCCCATTTGCAAATGTGAGAATGGGGCAATGACAGGTGCCACAAACTGAACCTGTTCTAATCTCTATGTCGTGTTCGTTTTTCTTTTTTTTTCGTATTTTGTTGTTGTTTTTTGTTTTTTTTTTTGACAAATCTTTTGTATGACTTCCGGTTAGGGTTTTTAAAGTTGGCCCAAGATCTGCACCAAACAAAAATAAACAAACAAATAATGTTACGAGAAAATGGAAAAGCTGCTGTTGCGTAGAAGCTAAAAGCTGGCAAACGGAAAAACATAGTAAAGGACCAAGAGAGACGAAGAGATGAAGACTGAGACTGAGACTGAGACTGAGACTGAGACTGAGGCTGGTGCAGAATCTTGCAGGTGACAGTAGCTCTGCGGCTTTTTGGTTGCTTGCGAGGAAGAAGAAGGAGAAGGCGTTCATGAAAAGCGAAGATACAAATGCTTTTTGCGAGAAGGAAAAACTCGCTTGCTTCTGCAGCAGCTTCCAATGTTGCTGCTGCGGCTTAGCAGCAATCTTTCTCTGGTCTCCGACTTCGGGAAGCAACGCGCACATTCATCAAGAAAACTGTCATCGTTTTTTGCTCTCCCTCTCTAGCTCTCTGTGTGTGTTTGTATCTTGTATCTGTAAGTACGTTAGCCTCGGCCACAGATTCTAACTCATACGCGAGGTTTCTTTGTGTATTGCTTGTTGTTGTTGTTGTTGTTGCCGTTGTTATTGTTGTACTTGTTTTTCTTTTTTTGCATTTTGTTTTTGTAACTTTTGCTTTGGCAAGACGCCCCCTCTAGCATCTGCGCCCCCCCTCAGCTTCCGTCCCTTTTCTCGGCCCTTTCATCCACCATCGTTGTGTGTGTTTGTTTATGTCAATGTTTTTCGCTTTGACTTTTTTTTGTTTTGCGTTTCTGTTTTTTCGCCTTACTTATCATATTTTTTGCGCCTAATGTACACTTAATATTATTTTTATATCAAAAGTTCTCGCTTGCAGGCACAAAAAGCGGCACCAGCTCAACAACACAATGCCAACCAAAGGAGGGACGACGATAGCCCAACCAAAAACCATCTATAACCCCAAAAACAAACTATGCCCAGGTCTATGGAGTTGGAGATGGAGTTGGAGTTGGAGCTAAAAGATGGACAGACATAGTTACTCCGCCAGTTTTTTTTTTTTGCCGCCTTGTCGTATCTCTTAGGTTTTTGTTAACTTCGATTTTTTTTCAGTTGTTGTTGTTGATGATGTTTTTACAATTTCTACCAAGACCTGTTCGCAGCTCTCCCTCTCTCTCTCCCCTCTCTCTCTCTGTTTCAGTCTTGCTTTGTGGTTCTGTTTGAAGTCTCGGAAATTTCTTAAGAAAATCAAGCTACGCATCAAAGAGAATCAAAACATTAAACGCCTTTGACTTTTCCATAAAAATATCCTTTCAAAATGATCTTCAGATCAAACATAAAATCTCAAGCTTACGAAATCATTGTTACGAAAAAAAACTTTATAGTAGAGATGAAATCAAATGTGTGCAAATAACGAAATTAGTAGAAGCAAAAAAAATAAATAAAAAACAAGAAAGATACAAAAAATTAAACCAAAAAAAACCCCAACTTGATGCTGATGGTCAAACGCAGCGTTCGAATTGAGAATTTTGCAATTACCCATTTGCCAGACGCCTTGAGATGGGCGCTTTTTTAGTTTTTTTTCTGTTTTCTGTTTTTTGTGGTTGCTAAGCAAAAAGTGTGTACAATAAAGTTGAGCAAATGGATTTAAGAAACGGAAAAGGGTAACTTTGGTTCATCATAGATCAGCAAAAATGAGAAATAACTTATAGAGTAGATTTGGTTCATTATAGATCAGCAAAAATGGAAAATAACAATTAGAGCAGATAATTGACTACTGAATTCACGCATGAAATTTCCATTCAGGAATTCAGCACATCTACTCCGCTTACAGGGTATCTATACGTCAAGTCCTTAAAATAAAGCGATCGAAGAAAACTTTGGCTACTAAATTGAAGAATTTTCAGCATATTCTTGAAAAAATACAACAAAAATTCTTTACAGAGTATCTCTGCATCAAGCACATATCACAATGTCATGCCCAGTTGGATAATGCTTTCTTCGTGTTTTTCATTATTTTCTTTTTATTTTTACTTTGCACTGCTTTTTGGTGACTACTTTGTAATTTATTGCATATTTTGTCGTTTGTTTTCTGTTTCTTTTTTTTTTCCTTGCGTATGGAAAACAAAGAAGGAAAATGAAAAAAAAAAATTGTTCAATTTTGCCCGAGAAAAAAATGTCGCAATGCCGAAACAAAACTCCCCCTTTAAAACAAAAATAAACAAGTAAGAAAGTTACACTCGAGTGTGCTCGACTGTGAGATACCCGCTACCCATTTTTAATAAAGGCAAAATATTGCGGTATCATTTTCAAAATATACCGAAAATACTAAAAAAAATACTAAAAATATACCAAATGGTATGTTTGGTATATCGATATAGTACACCATTCAAAATATACCATAAACGGCACAATGTGCCAGATTGTCGGCCAAAGCAACTAAGCCCCCTACTAAGTAGGCGTTTTTGCCCATACAAAAGTATTTCTTTAATAACTTCGACAATTTTTATCTGATCGCAACCAAATTTTCAGGAATCATAACTACTACAGTAATTATTGTATATACCAAAATTCGTAGCTCTAGCTTTAAAATTACACTTGTTATTCAATTTTTTTGATTTGCGGGGGCGGAAGTGGGCGTGGCAAAAATTTGAAACAAACTTGATCTGCGTGCAAACATAACAAATGCTGTCGAAAAAAATTATAGCTCTATCTCTTATAGTCTCTGAGATCTAGGTGTTCATACGGACGGACGGACGGACGGACAGACGGACAGACGGACAGACAGACAGACGGACATGGCTATATCGTCTCGGCTGTTGACGCTGATCAAGAATATATATACTTTATAGGGTCGGAGATGCCTCCTTCTACCTGTTACATACATTTCCTGCCGGCACAAAGTTATAATACCCTTCTACCCTATGGGTAGCGGGTATAAAAATAGGGGGGAAAAATGAAAAGAAAAACGAAGTAAAAGCGAATATTGAGATGTGTGTTCCATAGCGAGTGATTCAAGTGATTTACTCATTCGGTAATATGCAGGTCTGTGCATGCATGTCTCCTTTCTTGTGTGGGTGTGGGTGTGGGTGGCATGGGACACACACATACACACACACATACAGTCACACATCACACATATGCAGTCGTGCGATGTGCTTCTATATATATATCATATATGAGTATATATTATATAAGATATGCGAGTAAAAAACTCTACAAAAAACACTTCCCTTACACATAAAAACAAAACAGTAAAAAAGCAGCTTAATATTTACAAACTGAACGACTAGTGTATACCCTTTAGTGATTGAGAAACCAAAGAAACCAATATAACGAAAAATCTGAATATTAAATAGTTTAAAAAAGTTTAAAATTATTTCAAATTTCTAAACACAAAATATTTCAAATTTCTAAATAAGGTTTGAAAACAAAAATAATACAACGAATAGTTACAAAAAAAAAAAATAAATAAAAAACTTAAGACATTAAAAACGTTCATATTATTTACAGGGTATGCAGGCATCAACTAGCAAACGCAACAACTCTAGCGTTGGCCACTTGTTATTTTGTTCAGTGCAAAGTATAAATGAAGTTTTTTGCTCTTGTTCCTTTTTTGCGTCTTCCCTTTTGCATGCCTGATGTAAAGTTCAGTTTCAGCTCAGTCTCTCTCTCTCTCTCTCCCTCTCTTTTCTTTATTTTTTTTTGTTTTTCTCTTTTTTTTTTGCTCATAGTAGTTTTCTGGCCGCGCCAAAAAGGCAAAAACCGAGCAACAGTAAAACGAGAGCTTTTTTTTTTGTTGTGCTTTGATGCGACGACGTTGGGACAATGGCATGTCGGTGGGGTCCGAGGGATGGAGAGAGAGAGAGAGCGAGAGAGAGATAGGTAGAGCGTGGGACAGGGGAAGGGAGGAGCGAGCAAAGGACTAAGGACGTACATAGCTGGCGAGCAGAGGAATGGATCGCAGCTCAGCACAGTGGGCAGGGCGGGGTAAATAAATTAAATGCTTTTTGCTCGACTTTATTTTGCTGGCGATGTTTGCCTTGTTTTAATATTTTCTTTTCCCTCTTTTTATACATATATACCAATTTCTTTTCGTTTCCCTCTTTTTCTTTCATTTCTTTCATTCTTTATTATTTTTCTTTTTTTTTTCGTTTCGGTTTTTTGTGTTTTTTTTTGGGATTTTTTTTTTTTTTTGTTTTGTGTTAGCCAACAGTCATCGACTTATTGCCAGTTAGCCCTGATTTCCACACACACACACACACACACACACACACACACACACACACACACACACACACACACACACACACACGCAGTAGTTGCCTTTGGTGGCATCCCAAGCATAACGTTATCCTAATCAAGCGACGACTTTAACCATTTTGCATCTTTCCCAATTTACCAAATATATGTATGTATATACATATGTACATTGTTTATCCTAACTGATTGCTAATCAACGTGTCGCGCGTCGTCTTTCTTCTCTGACGTCAGCAGAGAGATTGGAATAATTTGTATTTCCAATGTTCAACTAAAAACTTTGCAATTTGCACGCCAAGAAGTTTGAAAGCATTTTCTTGTCTCACAAAATTTAGAAAACGTTTCGGTCTGATTTGTCCGCATACCCCTTGTTACACTTCCAATTCCAAAAACCGTTCACACAATGCTGTGATTGATTGATTATCGACAATGCGATTTATCATCACTATTTAAAGCAGACCATACACTATAAACTTAAAATAAACTTAACTTATTTATTCCCTATACTTTTCTCATTTTATTTTATATTTTAGAGGCAAAAAAAAATAGAAATATTGTAGTTTCTTCTCGGTTTGTATTGTTGAGTTTGCTTTTATTTGACGGAAATGCATAGTTTTTATCTATCGCAAAAAAAAAAAGTTAAGTTTTCGAGATTTTGTTGTTTCTTTATTATGTCTACTTTTGAATCTAATTTATTTTGTATTTGTTGCTATTTTTCGCAGTTCAAATACCCTGTAAATCCACAAGTAAGTCAAAGTGTATAGTATGTTGGCAGTATAAGACATACCCATAAGAGAAAAACCTTCCCTCGATTGAATTTTAAATTGTTTCCCATTTTAAATTACAATCGGATTCTATCGTTATCAGTTACTACTAATGGGTATTTGGCAGTCGTAGACACTTGATTTGCTTGCCATTTTTGCTTCAAGTTATCAGCAAAATTTGCCTAACGTGTTTGTAGTTTTTTATTGACTTTTTTCTAGAGTACACAGAGACATCTCATACATTATATATACATATATATATAATTGTACATATTGGATATGCATGTGTATTGTGTATGCAAGTATATATGTATGTATATGGTACAAATATAGTTATTTCTATTTGTGCATTTGTTTTGCTCTTGTTGATTTTGATTCTATTTTTTGTGTGTTGTTTCTGATTTGTTGTCTCTGCTTACATTTTTTAATTATAAATACGCGCTGATATCAGAGCGACCAAGAGGAAGGGAAGAGGGGAAGGGGTGCGAAATAAGAATATCATAACAAACAAAACAAAAAACATTAAAACTGATACGCACAAAAAATGCGCTGAAACCCAAAATAACATACACCAAAAAAAAAAATAAGAAAAAAAAAAGCAAACCACAATTCTGGGGAATTTACATTAAAGTTTGTTGTTGTTATTTATTTTGGGGTTTTTTTGGTTATCGTATTTGAATTTAGCTGAAACTTTTGCAATTTGCCCACTCGAATTTCAGTAGATCATAAAGTTTATGACTCAAACATGAAATTGAAACATATTTTATCGGCTTATAGTAGTCGTAATATAAACATAAATAAACAAATATTCCTTACAACAGATGATAATGAGAATAGTGTTGAATAGCGTATGAAACGAAAGTCTCTTTATATGCGTAAGACGCAAATTCATAAGAATTCTTCGGTTAGCGCTCGAAAAAAATATAATAATAATAATCATAATCCCGATAAATTTCGCCTTAGCTTAGAAAAAAAAAACAAAAGCGCAAAATAAAACCACAAAAACAAACAAAAAGTAATGAATAAACATGCAAACAAATATGTTTATGTCGCAATTTGAATAAATGGAAATTTTCAAGGTTAGAGAGAGAGCATAAAAGAGTCGCATTGGGTTAGGTATTAGGTATTATGATATATAAATAGTATATATAGTATCTGCATTCAATTAATATTTTACACAATTTGTGTGTGTCCTCCTTTTAGCGAATATAAATTTGTACAAAGTTTGCCAAAATTTATCGCCAATAATAGCAAAAACAACTACAGCAACTTTACACCACTTGTTATTGTTGTTTCTGAATGAACTTGAAATTTTTGGAGAGTCAACTTGTAATTGAAAGCTGTGCGAGTGTGAGTGAGTGTGAGTTTAGTGTCGCGCTAAACGGTTACACTCACGCATGCAGACACAAGCTCTCTCCCTCCCACTCACACACATACAAGAAGCACACAGAGAGACGCGCACACACACACACACACACACACACAGACAAGCACTTGTGCAGTTTGGAGCTGCGTCAAATGCGGACAGTGGGACGACGCGCATACGAATGTCGTTATGAAAACAAAAAAACTAATAAAGTAACGGATGAAAACAAACGGCCCAACAACTGACAACAACAGCGGCAACGGCAGCGCAGCAGCAACAACGTTGGCAGCATTTGCCGCCGCCACGGCAATTTGCAATTTTAATTTTGCGTGTTGCTTTTTGCTTTTTGCGATTTGTTTTCTGTTTTCTGTTTTTTGTTTTTGTATTAACATTTGTATTTGTATAATTAAACTTAAAGTTGTAAAAAAATGAGCAGCAATAACAAAAACAAAACAAACAAAAAAAGTCAATTGCAAATTGCTTGAATCATTTTGCGGGAAAGGCGGAAATTGTTGAGCTTATGGACACTTCGTCTCTCCCTCTCTCCCTCTCTCTCTCTCTCTCTCTCTCTCTTTCGCTCTTTCTCGCTCACACTCTCTTTCTTTTAATTGACAGCGTCGCGTAAAACAACAAATCAAAGCAACAAAAAAAAAAGACAACTTAATACACTAACAACAACAAAAACAGCAACACCAATATTTCAAAAGGTGAGCAAAAAAAATTAATTACCAAATGAACAGCAACAAAAACAAAATACAAAAAAAGCACAACACAATTTTTAATCTACTTCCTTTTGTTCTGTTTTTTCTTTCACGAATTTATTTGAGTTTCAGTTTTTTTTTCTTTTTTGCTGTTCAGCACATTTTTTTTTACGAAATTTACTTAAAAATACAGTTTTTTGCCTTCAATATTTTTTGTTATTTGCTATGCCAACTTCCTGTGCAACAAAAATTGCTTATGATTAAATATAATACATGTACACTATAGATGTAGAAATGTACATAAGTGGAATATATTTTGGAATTATTATTTATACCGATTTCAATTCAATTTCAATTTGAACAACAACAAAGCAAAGCAACAACAACAACAGCAACAACTGGCAAAGTCAACAAACCCGGAAACCTTCCTCTCGAGAACAACGGAATTTTATCGTAATACTTTATTTTTTTGACAAGAAGCAACAAAAAACAACGAAATAAAACAAAAATAATTGAATGAGCAAAAAAGATGGCAAGCAAAACAGCAATAAAAACTGGCAATTATGCATACAAATATTGAAAACAAAAACAACAAAAAATTAAAACAGAAAACAGAAACCGCAAACAAAACTTTTTTTCTTTCGGCTAAAAATAACATTCCACTTTCCTGCATTAGTTGCTGCTGTTGCTGTTGTTGTTGTTATTGCTGTTATTATTGTTTTAGCTTTGCTTTTTAGCACAACAACAAATAAATAATTTGGGTTTCTCACCTTTCTTTACGAGTTTTCGCGGTATTATTTTTGTATGAGTGTGTGTGTTTTTTGTTTGTAACTTCTTTTGTTATACAAAAAAATGCTATCGCAGGTTTTTTTCCGAATTCATTCATTCATTTTGATGCTTGCACTATTCACACTATGTTTAACTAAAAAAAAAAAAAACAAACCAACTATTCTGCGATAAAAACAATTTGCAGCGCGCGCTTTTTTCATTAACGGTTGTGCTTCGTTTCGGTCTCTGTGATTATGTCGCCGACTCAACAACCAACCGGCTTAACAGTTCAAAATCGACTGAGCAGTGTTAGCAGATTTACTTGCTCACAAAAGCAAGTTTCGCCGTTGGCGCCTTGCAACACTTAAAACAGAGTTGTGTTGCCGATGGCCTATCGAGTAGGCTTATCGATAATTATCAAGCTTTAAGCATACAAAATGTGGTTTATTATTTTCAGTTTTCATTTAAATTCAGAGCCTCAATGTTAAAATTTTATGTCTCTTAAAAATTTTAAATATTTTTATAGTTTCTATTCTTATTTTATTATTTTTTTCACTTATTTTTGGACAAATGTGTTTTTTAAATTTGCAATTGTAAATTATCGATAGAGAAAAAAACAGCTGATTTTATGGTCGCAGCGGGAAGCAGCCGGTACTGTTCAATAGTAGAGACAAGGCAAGTAAACAACATTTTGTGCGATTACCACACACGGTCGGTTTGCTTATCAAAGAAAATGCAGGTCAGAGGGTATCTGTGCGTCAATGTGTTGAGAAGTTTGGCGGGCCACACCGAGTCTTTGCTGCTAGTACAGATCCAAACGCCAGAGACGCGGCATAATTGAATATCTCTGCGTAGAATTTCAACAACACCACACTCACGATTATGATGAATCCACGATCTGTTGGGGTTATAGTGCGCCTCCCACATAGGTTGCAGTTGCAACGGTGTGCGAATGCATTGAACAGTCACAGTCATAACAGGCACAACAGCTGTTTGGCGTACAAGCAACGGCGACAGCCGATCACCAACTTCGCCGTAACGACAAAGTTTTCGCCGTCAGTGCTTGCGGCAACCGGTGCGATCAGACACAGTTCAGACTCACGCGTGGTAAGTGCGTATTAAGAAAACTAATCTAGTTTTGTTTTTTTTTTCTTTGTTTGTTATAATTTATACAAATCGTAATCATTTTATTGACTGCATTATCGTGTGCACAAGTGCTTGTTTTTTTAAGTGAAAAAATGTGCAAGTTTTCTCAGATTTCCTTTGTCTCTCTCGCTCTCTCTGGCTGTGCCGGCAACACGTTTTAGTTTGTTGTTGTTGCTGTTTCGCTTCGCTAGCAACGCGTGGCTTTTAAGCTGACCTTGAAAGAACGCCTAAACCGAGTCACCCTGTGCTTCGTGCGCAGCTCATTTAAATAGTTAATTTTTGGCCCACACACGAGATTCCTGATCTCCCATTTAAAACTGATTCGCAAGTTGCAAATTTTGCACCTGATAATAGCTGGAAACGCCCCAAACAATTATTATTATTAGCTTATATGTACATATATGTACATATGCATTTCGGCTTGTTTATTTCTTTTTGCTGCCTCGCGCATCTGGCAATGATTGAAAAGTCAAATTACGTGAAGGTTTTTTTTTTTTTTTCTGCTATATATTGTAATTGAGATGCTGATTTTTGCTTATAAGAAACAAAAAAAATTCTCAACTCAGCACTTAATTAAACAATTGTCAATTGTAAAGATCGATTCTACGAAAAAAAAGTATAATTCTGCAATTGTGAAGAAATACTTATTGAGGTAAATACAACTAATTGCTATTCAACTTTTATCGCATTGAAGTGGCTTTAACCTAATTGAGGTTATGTTAAACTGTGGCTTCTTCGAGTAGCTTCTTTCTAGATTACGACGACCTTGCGTCGGATCTGCTGATCAGTTGGGGGGCTCAACACAACCGAGTCTGAGACTGAGAGTCTTATCTTATTGAACTTTCGACACCAAGGCTGGGTGATTACAATATGTACGCAAATAGATGCACTCCCTATCACGGGGGGGTCTCGTTATCTCCTGTTACTGTAATATGCAGTGGACAACAACTGACATATGACACTGCATAGATACATACATATAGTAGCATATAGTATAGACGCAATGGTCGAGCCTTGCACATGCCAGTCGAGATTGTTTTGTGTAGTAATCTTATCGGAATATAGATTTCGTTCCATTAATTATATTTTTATATTGGATCACCGCTCAATTGCCAAGCGACGAATCGCTTTCCGGTTCTCGTTCCCGATCCTCTCTCCGATTGCCGATTACCGTCTTATCACTGTACAATTTTTCCTATACAATGTTTTTTTGAACCCATTGAACCCAATTGGTTGGTTAGTTCGAAAATATGCAAACAACCTCAGCACAAAAGATCCACATAAATAGCTTGCATGCATCAGTGCATTAACGATCGTTGCCCCGAACGCATCAGCAAAACTCCTACTTTTGTTGATTAAATTCCAAATTTGATAATATTTTATTACGTAATTTATACACACACACACAATCACATAGAAAATGGCTGACCAGAAAATGCTGCAGAAATCTTTGGAGGAGAGCGATCCCGAGCTCGCCGATATCATCAAGAAGGAGAAGCAGCGTCAGATTGAGGGGCTCGAGATGATTGCCAGCGAGAACTTTACCTCATTGGCGGTGCTGGAGAGCTTGGGCTCGTGTCTGACCAACAAATACTCCGAAGGCTATCCAGGCAAACGGTAAGTTGGGAAAACTGTAAGCTTTTCATTAATGTGCTTTTGAAATATGTGCAAGAGACGAGTGAAAATGAATAATAATTTGAATGAAAAATAATAGTAGTTTAAGCTAAGTAAATCGTTTGAAATCGCTTGCATTTTTTTGTAATGTGAGTAAATATTGAGCATTAAAGTGCTGGGCAACATAAAAATGAGCTGTCAGCTTAAATGTGCTTTTACATGATTGCTGCACTGATCGTGTTCTGGAAAACTTTCAATAATTGTCTCTACTTACCCTATAAAAAGACGCTTTCAACTTCCAACTTCCATTTTGAAGCTTTAATGCGCTTTCCAAATGAGCTTTTGAATAACGAACTTTTTCTTGTCCGCAGTTACTATGGTGGCAACGAGTACATCGATCAGATTGAACGCCTGGCCCAGAACCGTGGCCTGGAACTCTTCAATCTGGACAAGAGCGAATGGGGCGTCAATGTGCAGCCCTACTCCGGTTCCCCCGCCAATCTGGCCGCTTACACCGGCGTCCTGCGTCCCCACGATCGTATTATGGGCTTGGATCTGCCCGATGGCGGCCATTTGACGCACGGCTTCTTCACCCCCACCAAGAAGATCTCGGCCACATCGATATTCTTCGAGAGCATGCCCTACAAGGTAGATCCCGTGACCGGCATCATTGACTACGACAAGTTGGCCGAGGCAGCCAAGACTTTCCGCCCTCAGATCATCATTGCCGGCATCTCGTGCTATTCGCGTTTGCTGGATTATGCGCGATTCCGTCAGATCTGCAACGATGTTGGCGCCTATCTGATGGCCGACATGGCGCATGTGGCCGGTCTGGTGGCTGCCGAGCAGATACCCTCACCGTTTGAGTATGCCGACATTGTGACAACGACCACACACAAAACGCTGCGTGGTCCACGCGCCGGTGTCATCTTCTTCCGCAAAGGTGTGCGCTCCACACGCGCCAATGGTGAGCAGGTGCTCTACGATCTGGAGGAGCGCATCAATCAGGCCGTCTTCCCATCGCTGCAGGGTGGACCCCATAACAATGCCATTGCCGGCATTGCCACCACCTTCAAACAGGCCAAATCACCTGAATTCAAGTCCTATCAGGCGCAGGTGATCAAGAATGCCAAGACCCTGTGTCAGGGTCTCATTGATTTAGGCTACAAGGTGGCCACCGGTGGCACCGACGTCCATTTGGTGCTGGTCGATGTGCGCAGCGTGGGACTGACGGGCGCCAAGGCCGAACTCATACTCGAGGAGGTGGGCATTGCCTGTAACAAGAACACGGTGCCTGGCGACAAGTCTGCCATGAATCCATCGGGCATTCGTCTGGGCACCCCGGCGTTGACCACTCGCGGCCTCGTCGAATCCGACATTGAGCAGGTGGTCAAGTTCATCGATTCAGCCCTGAGCATTGCCAAGGAGGCAGCTGGTGCCGCCTGCGGACCCAAGTTGGCCGATTTCGTGCAGACGCTCAAGGAGAACGAGGAGATCAAGCAGAAGGTTGAGGATCTGCACAAGTGTGTCATCCAGTTCAGCAGCCAGTTCTCGCTGCCCGGCCAGAAGATCCTGTAAAACTTCCGCCCTCTGAAAACCCTTTTTTATTATTTACTCGAAATTTGTTTCCAAATTCTCAGTAGATTTGCGAGTTTCCTCCAAAAGTACGCGTAACAAAAATTCCACGAGCGATATTCGCAAATCATCTAAATTCATTTATGTACACACAACACCCAAACACTATTATTTAGTTATATTATTAAATGAAAGTTGCTGCTTCAACTTTTCACATAAAATATATTTACATTTTGTTTTGTTTTCAATTCTTGCCGCTGGTCCACTTTATTTAGGTACAACCGTAACTAACACTAAATATGTACTATATATGCTTTTAATTAATGCTATTACAAAATATATACCATAATTTTTTAAGAAACGAAATCTTTTTTGATCATTGTGAATAAAACGTGACACAATCTCTTAAACCTGTTTAAACTCTTTTGATTTGAAACTCTTATTAAATTTACTGTACATAGTACACATATTTCTGGATCGTTATTATAAACTATTTCATATCATGGCTAAATTTCGTTGGAATTCATTGACAACGTGGCTATCTTTTGAGGTGTTCTGCAAATAGTTTCCCTATTATATATTATTATTATAAATCTATGCATTACAAATCTTCGCTAAAAACGGAAAAATCGCATAATGTTTATCAAGTATTTAAGTAAATATTCGAGCACATTAAAATATACACTAGATTTATGTACAAAGAGGAAGTGAACAGAACAGAAAATCTCAAATAGAAACAATTAAATTATACAAAAATAAAAATTACATAAATACAATGTGAGCAAAGATGCCATAAAATGGACATGAAAATAATCAATAAAAATAACAAATTTATAAATTTACAATTGAGAATATAATCTATGAAAATTACACATTTAAGTATAAAACAAATTTTAAAATTGGGAATAGAGAAATGTGAGTAAAGCTGTCATAAAATGAATAAGAACATAAACTATACAAATTACAAATTTATAAATTTAAAATTGAGTGCAAAGCTGTCATAAAATGAACATGAAAACAATTTATGAATATTACAAACTTTAGTACAAAGCAAATTTTAAAATTGAGAATATAGAAATGTGAGCAAAGCTGTCATAAAATGAATAAGAACATAAACTATAGAAATTACAAATTTACAATTGAGAACAAAGCTGTCATAAAATGAACATGAAAACAATCTATGAAAATTACAATCTTTAGTACAAAACCAATTTTAAAATTAAGCTAAGAAAATACAAAAATAAAGAACAGAAAAGGAAATCGTAATGATCTAAGTCTCAAAATCTCTTCCTCAATTCAACGGATGATCGACAAACTCAATTTTGGTCAACTCTTTGCTGAGTCGCGCATCGCGATGGAAGCGTGAATTGTGCGTGGACAGCGACCACTTGGTCTTGAAGTTCTTCATGCAGATGAAGCACTCGTACTCCTTGCTCTGGATCTCCGAGTGCCTGGAGGCAATGTGGCGTCTCAAAGCGTTCATCGATTGCAATCGTCGCTTGCAGAAGGTGCAGATCAATGGCATCGCCACAGCGGCAGCATCTTCAGCAGTCGAAAGAGTCGAGGCGGCAGCTAAAAGAGAAGAGAATAGTTGAATAAATTATCATTTTAGATTAAGTAGAATAAGTCCTAATAAAAAAAAAAAAACAGTCTTCAATTAAGCTGGAAATACGTTTAGTTCTTGGCTTTTATTATGTGTACTTGATTTTCGACTTTCGTTTTTCGAATATTTATTTTTGCAGTTGTTTCAAAACATTATCTTTCCACCTTCTTTTTTTGTATTTTTTTTTTTTGTTTTTTTTTTTTTATTATTATATTTCTATATACATGCATATTTGGTTCTCTGTTCTCTGTTACACATTACACAAATATATCTATATATGTATATATAATTTATCTAAGACGCGGGGAGGACACCAAAAAAATCTGTTACTTACAAAAAAAATCCATGAAATACTTCGGATCAGACCGAAGAGCAAATTGTTCAGTTGTCTGCACTTTTGTATTTGTATATAGAGTTATATAATATGGTACTATATTATGTTTGTTTCTCATTCATTTTATTATTTTTGTTTTGTTTTGTTGGTTTCTTGGTTTGTATGTCGTTTTGCTGATCTTGACATCAAAAATTGTTATAATCGATACGATATATGTAAATATATATATGTCTATATATCATTTTCCTTCATATACATATATATGTATTTTATAATACGTATGAGTTGTTCATTTAAGAATTAGCCTTCCAATTAACTAAGTATATATAATCTATATATATATTATCTTTAGTATGTGTGTTTCTGGGGGAGGGAGTTGTGTTTTTTTTTCTTTTTTAGCTGGGAATTTTCACAATGATAAATATGCTTAAAACATAATTGTTTAAATTAAATACGTCAGCTTACATTTAAGGTATAATATATATTTAGTACTAGCTAAATTTTAGGGCGTGTGTTGGGAGCTTGTTTCCATCTCTCTTTTTATAAAGTAATCGATAATATACAGAAAAATTTAAGCAAAAAAAAAACCTAATTCATTTTGTACAAGTTGTGTGTGTGTGTGTTTGGGATGTGTGTGTGTGTGTGTGTTGAGCAAAATACATAAATACAAACACAAGTTATTCATATTAATTGTAAAATTCTGTTTCAACTTTTTTTTCTATGTACAATTCGTGTGATGTACGGAAAGGGAGACGCACTTCTTCTAACTAATCAAAAAACTCAAAATACAACAGAAAAAAAATTACACATTTATCAATTAAAAAACAATATATTGTACTCGCTAGATATATGTTACTCTCTATCTCTTTTTCTCTCTTCAACTGCATTTTGCAAGTAATTTCAATAGATATATTTAGTCTATATATTTAGGTATATATAGATGACATGGTTTGGTCAACAGCAAGGGATTGGATGCACCAGTTCCACAAACTGTTTGACTTCAATGACTGACAATGGTTTTTTGTTTTTACTTTTCCGTTTTTAATTTTGAAATTTTCGTTACAAATTTGTTAGGCCAAATGGAATATTTATACTTCACACACAAAACTGTTTAAGGATATTGACAGCAGAAGACTTCCATAGATGTTGTTCATGGAAACTGTTTAAGAATGTTGACAGCAGAAAAAACTTTTATAGATGCTGTTCATGGGAACTTAATTAATTTAAAAATTGTCCAACAAATTTTCAGGGACTGCTTTGCACACTTTGGGAGGTGGATATAATTCTTTATAAAGTCTGAGAAAAGTCTTTAGACTCCACTAAGGAATTATTCAAAGCAGTCTCATTTCTTTATGCCAACAAAATCCTTTCGTTCTCTGCTAGTTCTACAGACAAACAGTTTACACAATGAGCTAACCTACAAATACATATATATACTATATATTCTTGACTTTTTAGCTGACTGATGACTGACTGCTTCAATGTTGATCTGTATGTGTGCGAAGTGTGTGTCGTAAATTTCCTTTGCCATAATTTTTTCGTGTGTGCATTTTGTTAATCTTTTGGACGTTATGTTGCTCCCTCTCTTTCTCTACATCTCTCTTTATCCCTCTTTTTCTCTCGCTTTGTTAGTGCTGTCTCTCTCTCTCCATTCACTTGAATTGGGGATTCAATTGACACCGTGCTGCTGCTGCTGCGATGTTTGCTGCTGCTGCTGATGCTGCTGCACCTCAAAGATTGTCCATCAGTTCTCCGATTTGATGGCGACCTTCTGCTCATGTGAGATGCGTATGTGCTCCCTCAGGCTGTATTTGTTCTTGAAATTCTTATTGCAGAGCTCACACTTGCGCGGCGGTTGGGGCGTGTGTTGGGTGCGAATATGTCTCCAAAGATTCACCGTGGTAATAACCATTTTGCAAAACTGACATTCTGTCCATTTATTATTGGGTGAATCTAAAAATATACAGAAAAATAGGACAAATTATACAATCATAATTTTCGCAATTCTCGAATTTTGTCCCATTTCTGTTTTCAATTCACTCTCTCACTCACTCATCTCTTTGTGGGCAGGATTACGTTATAGAGACGTAATTATCTTTATTTACTATACTAGAAATTGTAACAAACACTTTGGAGACATATTCGACGCCAAGAACAACAACAACAACGAAAAAATAAACATAAATCATAATAATCATGAAGAAATCATATATAATCTAAGCACAATTATAATAAAAACCAAGAAAATCAAATGTTGAATATCAAATTCTATCATTTGTGTTAATTACAAAAAACTACTTTAAGAATTTGAAAGAAAAAAAAAGAGTCTACAAAATGTTTGAGAAAATTGCATTTAGTTATAAGCTGAATATGAATTTCAAATATCGTACATAAATTATATTGCATTAATTTGTTAGTATAGAGTAAGAACTATTAAGTTTAAAGAGAACTTCACAATCGCTATGCTATGTTTCATTGTGGTAATCGTTAAATAATCGAATTTATAATTAAAGAATTTAAGCCTTTCATATATTAAAATGAAACGAAGTTTTACCAAGATATTACAAAATCATATACGATTAAAATATAGTTAAATTCACTTCTTTAGCTATTCTTAAAATTCAATTGAAACATGCTCCAAACATTTGATCGTAATTTTGCATCTAATACGCATCCTTGCCAAGAGGTTCAGAAAAGGACAGCAAAGTTTAGGTTGAAGCAAACACTCACCGTTGGTGCCGCTGGCTTTGGTATCGGTTTTCACTGGCGTTACGGAAACTGTTGTCGCCCCACCCGCCGTCGCACCGCCGGCATCCTCGAGCACAGCCTGTGCGGTGGTTGTGGTTGTGGCACCGCTCGCTGTGCCCAGCAAACGTGCTAAATGGAAATGGAACTTATTAAATTTGTTTTTCAAGGTGGATAACACAAAGGACTTACTCATTTCGATGGCAATTTCAGCATTATCGGGATCAGCTTGATATTTCTCTTCGATTTCAGACTCAGTTAGGATCTCGTATTCGGATGAGTATTGAGCCACAGTCTGTGCGGCTCCGGTGGTCGCATCCTGTGACGTTTGTGGTGTGGCGCCGTCCGACAGCCGATCGTCCACCTCACTGACTATATAATCGGGTATATCCATTTTGACGGCCCCTCGCAGAAAGGTCATATCAGCAGCTGTAAAGTCAGGGATTTAATATTGGGTTTACTAAACAGTTTCGATTACGTGAATCCCGTGCAACCCGGTTCACAGATGGTACAATATGCACAGGTTAATTAACAAAAAAAAGGACAGCAAACTGGTCCAATATATGAACAACCATATAAATAAGATTAATATTCAAATGAAGTATTGCGAACCGGTTCAAAGGAACACATAATTTATATAGGAAACTAAATGATTTGACTTAAGTATCGCATAGTAGTTTAGTTTGCAGTTTAAAGACTCCGAGCCGATTCGGAAGTGATATAAATATCCCAAGTGCAAACTTAGCTACTGCGAACCGGTTTACTGATGGTACAATATGGACAGCTTAATTAACAAAGACAACAACAAGTAAATAAGGAGAATTATCTTCCAATTCAAGTACTTTGAACCGGTATAAAAGATTATTGAATTTGAATAGAAAACTTAAAGATGTAACTAGAGTATGCTAAGCAAAATTGAACTATCCTTTAGTAGTTTGGTTTGCAGTTTAGATACCGCGAACCCGTTTGCAAGTGATATAAATATGCCAAGTGCAAAGTTAGCTATTGCGAACTGGTTTACAGATGATGCAATATGCTACAATGTCACTGAAGTATGGTGGGTATTGTTAATTAACAATAAAAGGACAGCAAACAGTAAACTATATGAACAAGCATATTAATAAGATTAATTTGCAATTCATGTATTGCGAACCGGTTCAAAGGGACACATAATTTATATAGGAAACTAAATGATTTGACTTGAGTACCGCATAGTAGTTTAGTTTGCAGTTTAAAGACTCCGAGCTGGTTCGGAAGTGATGGTACAATATGAACAGTTAACTAGAGAAAGTCACAGAAGTAAGCCGGTAAGTAATTAAGTAAGCAATTAATAATAAAATCATAGCAAACTGATTCACTATATGAACCAGCATATAAAGAGGATCAATTGCAATTCAAATACTGCGAACCGGTCCAAATTTTAAATAGGAAACTTAACGATGTGACTGAAGTACGCTATGCAAAGATGAACTACTATATAGTTTAGTTTGCGGTTTAAGAACTGCGAACCGGTTCACAGCGCTCGGATTGGAGTGTGGCCAGCGAGGAGCGGTTCGCTAGAGCTGCAGCACTTACTTTTCACAATGGTCTGCTCGTCCTTGACGGCATAATCGACCGTTTCGGTGGTGTAGATGTTGTCATCGTCATCCGAGAACGTAATCTTGCGCTTCTTCACGCTATTTGCCGTTGGCAGCGATACCGTATTAGTGATGGTCAGATGTTGCGTCTGCGCTGCCACCTGCTGTTGTTGTTGCTGCTGCTGCTGTTGTTGCTGCTGCTGCTGTTGTTGTTGTTGCTGCTGTTGTTGTTGTTGTTGCTGCTGCTGTTGCTGTGGCGGTGCCGCCTGAACTTGAATGTGTTGTATCTGCGTGCTTTGTACATGATGATGTTGTTGTTGCTGCTGTTGCTGTTGTTGCTGCTGCTGCTGTTGTTGGCTTTGCTGCACTTGCTGCAACTGCGCTACCGCCGCAGCGGCAGCAACTTGTGTTTGAACTTGCGTTGCCGTTGCCTGCAACAGCGTGGCCGTTGGTATTTCGATGGTTTGAGTTGCATTCTGCGCCTGGGCAACACTTGCCACAGCCACCTGCTGCTGCTGCTGTTGTTGCTGCTGCTGCTGTTGCTCGTTGACGGCACGTATTGTGCTGGGTATCGTCTTGATGAGCTTGTGTTCGCTAATCAGCGGCGCCACCGGCAGCTGCGGCTTTTCCTTCTCCTCAGCCGTGAGTCCTTGAACCGCCAGCAATTCAGCTGTTTGTAGAAACGATTGCAGCGCCTCTTGTTGCACATTTACCTCGCCCTAAGAATATATATAATATGTTAATATATAGGTCAGATATTTGGATGCTTTAAACAACAACTTACCTGGTACATAAACTCCACTATAGAATTGAGATCTTCGAATTTGATAAACTTAAATATAATGACAGGATGTGGATGCGGATTCTCTTTGAAGATCTCCTTGAAGTACGACGAACATGACGACAACACCACCTTGTGTGCCTTGATTTTGCGCCCGTCGACACACAAGCTGACATCGACAAAGTCATCGTTGAGCCTGTGGTTGTCCAGCGAATACGTCAAATGCCGCAAATAGTTGTTCCAGCGCAATGAATACTGCTGTGTAGTGGCCATCTCTCTCTCTTCCTCCCTCGCACTTCTCCTGCGCTCGCGCTATCTCTCTCGCACGCAACTCTTTCGCCGCCGACGCCGTTGTCGATTTTGGTCTTAATCCAATTAACAGCACAATGCTGCTGCTGCTTTTTGGTGGACAGCCAGCCAGCGGCCACCCGCCGTCGTTGCCCGCCCCCTCCGCACTATACACACTGTAGAGATAACACTACCGACAACAACAAGAACCACACGACGTTCTCGACGAAGAAGAAGAAGCAGCTTAACTGCAGTCCCAATTTTATGTTAGCTGCCAAATCTCGCGCTTGCAAATTTTCATACAATTAGTGTTTATATTATTGTTGTATATGTTGTCGCAGCATACGCATTTTGCATCCACAATCGCACTTATTATAATTAATTTAATTTCCGACTTGTTTGTGTTTATTTTGTTGTACTTCTGTTTTGTTTTGTATTTTCCAGTTGTGTGTGTTGGTTGAGTGTTCTACACGCAAAAAATGTTATAAGCGAAAAAGACAACGACGCTGCTTGTAGCACTCTCACTTTTATTCACCTATTTAATCCCAGTTAGCTACGCTTAGCTTCTTTCTAACACTTGCGCAATTTCAATTAGGCTGCACACACATTTTTTATTTATTTATTATCGTTTTGTAGGTATTCATTTTCAATCTATCTTCATTTTTCACGCAAAATTAGTCGCTTTTTACAACGTGACCGCAAGCTGTATTGCGCAAATATACTATTTTATGTCACCGAAATATACCACTTTGCAATAACTGCACACGCTGGTAACACTTCATATTGGTATATTAATATTTTATACCACAACGAGCGCCCTCTTTTGAATAGCTTTTGATTGCGCTTAATAACATTGAAACTAGAGAGCTTTTGTAACGCTTTTTATATGACTCCTTTTAATATACCGAAGAGCAACAATAATGTAAAATGTTTTGGTATTTTAATATCGTCTCGTTGCATTATCGATAACACACATCAAAGAAAGTTCACGCAATTAACTGCCAACCGCTAGGGGGCGCCCACAGCGCCGCGGCAATAAAAATTCGAATTTGAATAAAAAAAAACAATGTGTACTTTTATTTAACCATAGCCGTAAATTAAAATTGATTTAAAATAATGATACAAAAAAAAAATACAAAAAAAAACGATACAAGTGCAGGAATGACGACAGCCTATGCAATAAAAGTGCGCATAACAAATCTGTAAATAAGACGCAACAAGAAGCCATAGACAACGATGCGACACAGCCAATCTAGCACATAGAAGATCTTAATGCGCAACTTGGCACCGCTGGAGCTGTCCGGACTCTCGTTCAGCAGGAACTCCTTGGCGCCCCGAATGCCATTCTGGAAGAACTCCACATAGTTGATGTTCGAGTGTTGTAAGAATCCAAAGACGGCACTAGACACACCAAACAAAAAAAAAACAAAAACAAAATTAAATCTATGATATTTAAGATTGTTAAGTTTCAACTTACACTTCATTGGGTGGCACCATTTCGTGGAGAGCGCGGAAATTCTCGTTCTGGAAATGCCATTCGGTGACGGCAAAAACTTGCAGGGCTTGGAATGCGGCAAAGATGCGACGCTGCAGCTTCAAGAGGCTGGAGTGTGATTGAGTGTGATTATTTTTTTGAGGTTAAAAACGAATACTTAGCAGGGCTGCACACTTACAAGGGCTTCTCATTACTCAGACGCAACAGAGAGTCCACCACAATGGCCATCATGATGTGCATCGTTATAAACTGCAACAAATTGAATGCAATATCAAATTCGCAAATCGATTCACGTTAATTTACCCGCACAAAGTGCAACACGGGGCAGAGAGTAATGCTGCCACCTGGCAACCAAAGTGTCTTCTCAAACGGATTCTGTCGTATGTACCGCTTGCCAATCTCAATCACCTGGCCCATGGTGATGGGAGAGATGTTTGCCGTTGCACAGTTGATCACATCGATGGGCTGCTCCTTCACGGGAGGCGCTTGCAAATACTTGTAGGCGGCAATGATAAGACCTCGCACCACGACATCAGCGGGCACAAAGTCGGCCACAATGTAGGGATCACAGTTCTGGGAGCGCAGAATGCCAACGCCACAAGCCACCAGCATGCCGGTTGGTCCATTGAAATTATCCGCCCATCCCGGCACCGGTTCCTCCAACGTTGAGATCACTATCAAATGGATAAATAGAAAATCATTCATAATTAACATTTATGTTAAACGAAAGTTGTATTCCCTTGATGCTAGAGACGGTACCAGCTGATTTTCAGGAGACTGTGTTTATATCTCTGGTTTGCTTAAGCTTTTGCTGCTCCTCTGTATGCCATAATAAACTTTATAAACGAAAAACTTGAACAGCAATTTGATTTTGTTGATTTTGAGCTCCGGTACCAGCAGAAGGTTGTGTATGAATATTTGTTATATCGAATAACCAACTACATATATTTTGTCGAGTCGGTACCAGCACGAGGTCATTGACTTTACCGCTACATATCATTAATTGCTAGTCTCGATAATACAATCGTTGTTAGGGGCCATAAGTTGACCCGATTTTAATGATATAGGCAGACTCTATTGGGTATTTGGACATTATGCACTTTTTACATACCGATGGAAGGTCGAAAGATGGAAATTGGCAGCTGATCTTTGTAATCGTTGGCCACATGCTCGGCCAAACTCTTGGTGAAAGTGTACGTGTTGGGCTGAAAGTTGCTATACCTAAAGGATATAGAAATATATAGTAAGCGATATATAAAATATTGTAAACTGTCACGCACTTGAGATTGTAGATATTAAGAGTTTCGGCATCGAAATTCTCGGCCAATTGAATGGTGGTACGCCAATCGGCATATGGCGGATATATGCGTTCCTCTACCTCCAATTCGGTGGGATTCGAATACGTTGTCGACACGTGAATGAACGCCTTTAGTTTCTTCCACTGCAATGCCACCTTAATGAGCTCATGCGTGCCACGTGTATTGATCAAAATTGCCTCACGCAACGGATCATCAAAGCTGTTTACCAATACAAACAGAAAGAAACACATGGTAAGGTCGAGAGGGTCACTAAGGGAACGCACGTGTCGCCACCTACCGCACAGAGGCTGCCGAGTGATAGACAATGGTGACATCGCGCAAACGTTCGAGATCCGCTTGACTGATGCCCAAACCCAATTCGGTGCAATCGCCGCCAATCGCTTCGACTTTGGCCAGTGTTTGGGGCTGTTCGCGACGCAAACGATCGTAGAGACTGGTCTTGAGAAGGTCTTCCAGGCGATTCTCAATGGCAACACCCTTCTTGGGGCGCAGTAGCACATAGATTTTGCCCAGATCGGGACACGACCGCAACAACTTCTCGATGAGCGCCTTGCCGACGAAACCTTCCCAACGGAACTCGCATTAAATAAAAGATATATAGTATTGGGTATTTAGGCTACCTGTGCCGCCAGTAACGAAGATTACTTGATCCTTGAATGCCTCGGCTATCGACATGTTTGATACGTGCGACTCGCTGTCCAATTGCTGTCTGAGCACTGTTGCAACAATTTGCTTTGGAGGAACTCTTTTGATCAAGGGCCAGACATATGATAATGCTCAAATCAAATACAGACGTCGTTGGCCGGTCGGATTAAAGATCATTTCACTGAATATTCAACAATAGCGACACTCGCAAAATGCAAGAAAGTAGGCTACTTTATATACACTTGTATCATGCGCAATACAATACGTTGAATAAATCCTAAAATTAAAAGAATACAACGAAGAACAATAGATATACGTTTGTACGAATGACTGGCGCCATCTTACGTGTGTTGCTCGCAATACTTAAGTTATTCAGGACCTGGAACGGTGGCGCCATCTTGCGCCTGTTGCTGGCACAAAACTTGGGCACCCGGTGGGTGCCACCCACTAAGCAAGTGCTAATATGCCAATTGTAGGGCATTTCCCTGTCGTATATACTCTGAAATGTCTAATTATAACACACGCATGCATATGGTAACAAAATTGAGGATTGATCCTTCACCTTCAAATCGAGTGTACAAAAGTTGATTTGAAGAGCAACATAAAACGAAAACAGATTGTTTTAGTTGACAGATACCCTGTAATCTTTTGACCTATGTAAACTGACTGTAATTGCCATAAAGTTTTTATTAACTATGATAATGCTGAACTTTAGAGGGTATCCTACAGTCGATCACACATGCAGTACTTAACAAATGAACAGGATATGCAAATATTTATGCTCGCCAAGGGCATGGCCCCAAAGCAACAGCAACATTGTTAGAAAATTTGAAGTGTGTAGTTTTCTAGAAGTTTCCAAGATACATGCACTTAAATACTCAAAGCCAATATACCCTATTTTCGAAATGCATGCAGCTTAATTTACCGTTAAACTGCAGCTAAGCGATGAGAAAGTTTGAAAAGCATCTTCCGAAAATGTCGAAGATGACACCCAGCAGCAAGCAGACAATCTTTCAAATATCAAAAATGTTGAATCTGGCACAATGGTAATTTATAATCCACATTTCACAAAAAATAGAAGAACAAAAACTATGTTAACAATTTGTGGTAGCGTTAGAACGGCACTTTAATCGCAGCGATGGGTCGTCGTCTGGTCATTTGCTTTTTATGAATGGAATGGTCCACATATTCTAAGTTTAAGGTCATTAGCATGTATACACAAGTACGTGTGTGTGTGTGTGTGTGTGTGCGTGTTTTATGCCGGCAACTGCATTACACACGCACACACAACCAACGAGGAATAGACAGAGAGCAAAAGAGAGCCACCAAATACATGTAGAGCGAGCTTCAAAATGCCGTGTTTGACAACAGTTTGCTAGAAAGAGACGCAAGGCGAGGCGATGAAAGCTCGCATTGAGTTCGCTGACCTCCTCTGACACAGCAGCATCAATTCGAGATTTTGTATTTTTTTCTGTGTTCATCTTTTGCTGTTGTTGTCCAGCTAAAAGTAATATACAATGTAATGTTTTAGGTTTTCTTTTTTTCTTGCATTTCACATTTTAATTAACATTTGACGGCGTATACGAATACGCATGCAATTAGAAGTGTGTACAAATACAAAAATAAAATAAAAATAAAAGAATTAAATTCGAATACAAAATTGCAACTTAAAAGGTACAAAACGAAATCCCAAGAGCGAGCACTGAGTCTGCCGTTGTTGTTTTTGTCGTTGTTGCTCACCACACTCCCTTGCTCTCTTTAACGCGCGCATGTATGTGATTGGGTGTGTGTGTGTATGTGGCGTGTGTTATTGCATTCGCCGGCCGGCAAAAATGCAGCAAAGTTAGAAGCGAGCGAAAATACAGTTAGGGCAAAGGCAAAAAAAAAAGAGAGCTGTATGGCGGATGGGTGGTGGTCAGAGCATAGCAGCGTTATCAGTGAAGCGATAGTCAGAGCGAGAGAGGAATAGAAAACAGAGTTGGTTAAGTTTGTTTTTTTTTCATCATATTTTTGTTTCATTTTGTTGTTTATAATTACATCATAATTAAAAAATAATACATAAGGTTGCGTTTGAAATTTTACAAAACTTAGTGTTGTTGTTGTTGTTTTGCAATTTGATGGTGTTGTCTTTTCTTTGCTTTTTTGGGGAATATTTTTTGGATGTCTTTTTTTTGTTGTTGTCATGCCCGGGAGTGTTTGCATGGATGTGTTTGTGTGTGTGTGAGTGTTGTGTTCGTGTGGAATGGCGGCAGAGAGATTGAGAATATATATATATAGATGTACGTTCTTCTAGTTGTTGGTTTCAATTTAGTTGTTATATTAAAAGGTATTTAAAAAAAAAAAAACAAAAAAATATGCATTTTATATCATATATCTCGTGGTGAAATAAATTAAATTAATGCTAGAACACAACATGACATTGATGATGTGATAACATTGCGCAGCTCTTCTGGTTGATGTTGTTTTTGTTGCCACTCCACTTCTCCTCTTGCTCCCGTTTTGGCCACCAACTGTTGCCCGCTTAGAAGCACTTGCGGTGGACAATGGATGGGCCAGACTCATCGTATTCCTGCTTGGAGATCCACATCTGCTGGAAGGTGGACAGGGAAGCCAAGATGGAGCCACCGATCCATACAGAGTATTTACGCTCTGGTGGGGCGATGATCTTGATCTTCATGGTCGATGGAGCCAAGGCGGTGATCTCCTTCTGCATGCGATCGGCAATACCAGGGTACATGGTGGTGCCACCGGACAGCACTGTGTTGGCATACAGATCCTTACGGATGTCCACGTCGCACTTCATGATCGAGTTGTAGGTGGTCTCGTGGATGCCGCACGCTTCCATACCCAAGAATGAGGGCTGGAACAGGGCCTCTGGGCAACGGAAACGCTCATTGCCAATGGTGATGACCTGACCATCGGGCAATTCGTAGGATTTCTCCAGGGATGAGCTGGATGCAGCTGTGGCCATCTCCTGCTCGAAGTCCAGAGCGACATAGCACAACTTCTCCTTGATGTCACGCACGATTTCACGCTCGGCGGTGGTGGTGAACGAGTAGCCACGCTCAGTCAGGATCTTCATGAGGTAATCGGTGAGATCACGACCGGCCAAATCCAGACGCAGAATGGCATGGGGCAGTGCATAACCCTCATAGATGGGCACAGTGTGGGAGACACCATCACCAGAGTCCAACACAATACCGGTGGTACGACCGGAGGCGTACAGCGAGAGCACAGCCTGGATGGCCACATACATGGCGGGTGTGTTGAAGGTTTCAAACATGATCTGTGTCATCTTCTCGCGATTGGCCTTGGGGTTCAAGGGGGCCTCGGTGAGCAGGACGGGGTGCTCCTCGGGTGCCACACGCAACTCATTGTAGAAGGTGTGATGCCAGATCTTCTCCATATCATCCCAGTTGGTCACGATACCGTGCTCAATGGGGTACTTCAGGGTGAGGATGCCACGTTTGCTTTGTGCCTCATCACCGACATACGAGTCCTTTTGGCCCATGCCGACCATCACGCCCTGATGACGTGGACGGCCCACAATCGATGGGAAGACGGCGCGGGGCGCATCATCGCCAGCAAAGCCAGCCTTGCACATGCCGGAGCCATTGTCGACAACCAATGCAGCAACTTCTTCGTCACACATTTTGTAAGCTGCAAAAAGTAACAGAAAAAAAGTCGAAATTAACAAAATGGCCACCACAAGCAAAGAGCAGAACTTTTCTCTCTCTCTTTCTTTTCTTTTTCTCTTTTTCAGGGGCAACACCCTGTGCACAAAAAAAAAAGCTCAAGAGCGCGCTAAAGAGTGCGGTTAAAGGAGGGCGCCACTCTCCTTGTTCTTGTTTCACTGCATGTGTGTGTGTATACGTCCGTAATCGCCTCAAAATGGCGGCCGGCCACTTGCACGAAAAAATCGAAAAAAAAAAATTCACTATTTAAGCCGGCTCCTATTTGTAAGTTGTTTCTCGTTTTATTTGTTCTTATTGCTTTTGTATTACTGTTTTTACCTTTTGGTTTTGTTTAAACAAACGACGTTTAGGAAAAACTCAATTTATTGTTTTTCAAGTTGAAAAACTGAAACCACACACTTGGTTTTTTGCTGTTTAAGGAAGGCGACGAGAGCGACTCTAAATGCAACCGCACCGATTGACTGCCGAAAGAGGAATGAACAAACTGGTGAGCAAACGAACGAATGCCAGTTAACAGCCATTTCAGGCAGCGACGTCGCTGCCGTTAATCGTCGTCGTCGCTCGTCGTCATCGTCTTCGTTTGTGTGAGCGCAGCTGCTGCTGTTATGCCGGCTCGCTCGCACACAGCGTGCGGTGGCGCATGCGTGCGACAGAGAGCGCATGCATATACAGCAGTATACTCGGCTCCTCGGCTTTGGGTAGCCAACTTTTGTGACCATATATGGTCATGTTTCGAAGCGAATTGTTGTTGACAGAGAGATAGAAATGTCGCCGCTTTCGCTCTCTCACGCGTTTCGCGTTGTCGCGCTGCTGCTGACGACGACGACGACGGTGACTATGTGTCGAAGGTTTTCTCCATTTTTGCGCGGCTCATTAAAAAACCGGCATTTTTGCATTCAAATAACTGCAATGACGTGATTCTTTGACTATTTCTGGCCCAAAGTGTGTGGTTTTGTCTACGTCACTTGACGCTGTGGGCAGACGAAGCGAGTGCGAGCGAGAAGGAGTGATGGATGCCATAAATATCAACACACACACATGTACACATGTGTCTTGTATGCGTCGAATTTGGGAATTTGGCAGTTACTTTTTGTTTTTTTGAAAATTTGCTCGCTATGAAAGTTAATTGAAGCGTGGGAAAAATAGAAAGTGTTTTGCGAATTGAATTGCAAATACAAAATGGCCACGTTCAGCCCTGCTACTTCTTAATTGTGGGCACGCCCCAGCATAAGATCCACTTACACACACACATGCACATGCAAATATGCCTATTTGAGCGATTGTGTGTGTGTGTTTGCCTTGAATTCGCCTTTTCTAAGCTTACGAAATGAGCCGTTATATCTTATCGATCCGAGCGATAAGATAAATGTTGAGTGCGACTTTTTAACACTTTGGCGTCGTCAGCATGTGACTTAATATTTTTGATAGTTTGATTACGAATCCATTTCGTATATATGTAAATATATATGTATTGTATATACATAAATATATTTTTTTTGTTTATCAAGAATGACTTTTGCTCTATTCTTTATCACACATTCCACACAGCACTTGCATTGAAAAAAAATTGTTGAAAAAAAATTTATGCTATATTTCTTCACGACTTCTTGAGCGATTTTTGTTTTTGCGATGACTTTGATGTTTTTTGTTGTATTTTTGTATTTATATTTTTTTGTTTTTGGTTGCCTTGAATACAATAATACTTACATTTGGTCTGTTTGTTTTAAAATTAAATAAATATAAATTAAGTCTTTGCGGTTTTGTGTCTTTTGTTTAGACGAAGTTTGCTTGGTGTTTTTTTAGCGGTGTTTTGTTTGTGTCGCAATGGAATGGAATATATCCACACAGCACAAGAACTCAAACTGTAATGACATGAAAACTGGTCGCAGTTTGCCGTTTTATAAAGCCCGTGTCCGTCCCAAAACCCAACTCGGCAACTCGAACACAAAACCCGGCACCCGTAAGTTAGCTAGGCGCCTTATCAGCAACACACAGACACGCACATACATACATTTCTCCAAGCAAGCAGCGAACGTTTTACCATATATGGTATGAATTGAATTTTTACCCCGTTGCCGTTTCACTGTGTGCGTATCTGTGTGAGCTCTGCGCGCTCTGCCTGCCTGTAAGTATACGTATGTGTGTGAGTGTGTTGAGTGTAGAGTATTTTGCAGCATAATCCCCTGATACGGGTGTGACTGTTTTTATTTTTTCTTTTTCTTTTGAGGTTGCGTCACTTTACCACGATAACTAAATGCGATATTCTAATAGTTAATGAATAGTTCACATTGTTTACATACATATATGAATCATACGCTCCGTAATAAAGAATTTATAGAATTTAAAAGAATCCGAAATATACAAATGTTTTTATTGTGACAAATATGCAAAATAGTTGTAGTTGTTTTTGTATATAAAATTCTCAGCTGTACTAATTATATACGTACATAGTTGAAGAAAATATATAAAAAAAAATCCAAAAGTAAATAATTGTCTAATGTTATTTTGATTTTCATATTATTTTTTTTTTATCAATTTTTCCCCAATTAAAAAATAAGGCCATTTGTCCAATGCCACAATCGCCGATAAGCTAATGCTTGTGTATGGATTTCTTCCAATAAGAATTATTAAATAAATAACTGAAAGTACAATTAACAGAAATTCGTTTTATTTAAAACACATAAAAAACACAAACAACATTTAAATTAGCAATAAGTTAAAACTAACCCATTCAAACAAGAGTCAATTTAAAATAATTATTTTAAGATACTTAATAATGTGATGAAATGTAAACAAAAAATGCTAAATCAAACTACAATGATAACGAATTCACTAATTAAATAAGCTATTCACTGTGATACACAAAAAAATCGGAAAATAGTAAAGAGTATTCATAAGCCGTTATCGGTTTTGAATTTAAAGCTCGGTTTGCAGCAATAACGGCGCCAGACCAAACAGCTGCCAGAGTTGATGCGTCAACGACGCGTTTGCGCAAAAGAGATAGCGGCATCAGCACTCGCACACACACTCTTACACAAAGAGACTCGCATTCGCACACACACAAATACATGCCCAAAATTGCGCTCATTCACTTGCTGCGCTCTGCAAAATGCTGACTCAACTCAACTTGGGGTTTGTTTTTATTTGGTTCTCCAAAAACATATTTTTAAATTTCTGATACAGCCGGTAATGGTTAAATATTGATATAAACTTATAAATTACTTATTGTACATATGTATAAGCGCACATAATTTGTTATTCAACAATTTTTAGTCATATTGCAGATGTTTATTTTAGTTAAAAACAGTCCTTGACAATGCAGATCTGGAGCCGCTCTCTTGAAAAGTGAAAGAGAGCAATGTGAGCAAGTGAATAAGAGGTTGGCAGCTTCGGAGAGGGGAAAGTTGCATTAAGCATACATACAAATACAAATGTAAAACAATGAGTATGTGCGGTTGTGTAGATTTGTTAGTGAGTGTGTGTGCAGATTGCTCATAGATGGCAAATGAACGCATTCCACAGGCAATCGTGATTTTGAAGTTTTGCCGCTTGACTAATCATTGTTTCAATTGAATTGCCTATTTTGACGCGCCGAAATCGAGCAATATCAAAAGCTGACACACACACACTCACACAGCTACAAATACGTACAATGCATGTGAAGCACGCATACAACTATAGCGCTAAGCATCAACAGTGTGCGTGTTGATGATACAAAAAGGCAGAGCAAGTAAGAGTAGAAGCGAGAACGAGAGAGGCTTACGCAGGCGTGCGCTTTCGCAGCAGCAGCAGCATAAACACACACACAACGCAAGCACACAGACAGAAGAGACTATCAGAAATATGCTTGGCCAGTGTCCAAAGGAGTGGCAAAGTGACGTTGCTTTACTGATAGAGCCTCTTCCCCCTTTCCCATCATACACACATTGGATCGCCTTGCATTTATATGTATACATTCATACATCATACATATGTATCTATGTATGTATGTACATACGAATGTATGTATGTAGACAAGAAGAAATCGAATTGGGCTTGATTGTTTGCAACTGTTGTTCATTGGAATTGTTGAATGCAGACGCTCAATTTGAAATGGGAGCTGGGATCTGTTTTGTTGCTTCAACGCTTCATTTTTTTCTTCAAAGAAAATCCAATAACATGAAACCGAAACAATTCTCATGGTGTTTGTTTAACTGCCATTCGCAAACGTCAGCAACAATTCGCATTCCATTCTGTTCACTCTTCTTGCTTCTTCTTCCTCTTTTGCTAAAATAGACATTATCATTGTAGTCGTAACAAGCATGTGTGTGTGAAGAATTTCTTTGCCTGAAATGTTCGATCCGTTTTCATGTGTGTGTGTGTGTGCGTTTATCTTTAAGCGAGCTGGTAACACCGTTTTTGTTTTGCTTCGTTTTTGCAGAACTTGTTGATTAATTTGTTTACTCGTTTTACTGTTTTAACGATGTTAATTAAGATCGCAACAATTATCAGATAACTGTCATAAAAGCTAGTGTGGCACGCCTTTGCCGAAATTCGTGGCGTATGTAGATAGATCGATAAAAGCGTTACACGCACATAACTACATACAGTGTGTGTACATATTTACATACATACATACATAGATACATGTATAAATGTACATACATACATACATTAATACATACAGATGCGCTGCGACCTTGCCAGGAGTTTACTACAAAGAGGGGGAGGGGCAAGAGACGTGCACACACAACTGCTTTTATTGAAACTAGAAATAATTAAATTGCCAAAAACGGCATATTGACGTAGCTGATGACTTTGAAACCGCTATGCGAGCAACAACAATAGCAATCAACAACAAAAACAACAACAGAAATACAGTCAAAGCGACTACAAGAGCCATGATCAACGACCTTTCTCCAAAAGTTCGTAGCTCGTCACGTTTTCTACACACTCACAAACACACACACACACGCATTCAAGTAAGCGAAGCAAGCGATGTTGGAGACCAAGACGAAAGTGGAGACGTAGACATTTACTTACTATACAAGCAGTGCCACTTGCTCAACAACAACAACAATAAATACCCGGCATGCATGCCTGCCTGTATGCGAGCGTGCGTGCGTGTGTGTTTGTGTGTACGCATACACACGTAAAGAGAACTTTGTAACCATAAAGAGAGCTGCGACTTAAGCTGCGAATCGTAGCCAAAGCCACAGTCAAAGCCATTGTCAAGGTCATTGAATGAGAAAATTTTTACAATTTTTTCGCAATTAATTGGGCATTTTACGCGCGGTTATTTGCGCTTTTGGCATTTACATACATATGTATGCACATATGTACATATTTATACACTCCATTGCATCTCACTCTCCCCCCTCCCCATTCATTCACCCAATTTGCACTTGCAGTCAGTCGCTTTGCCGCATTTAGTCACTTTAGCGAAAAAGTTGTACATTTTCACTACAACTTTTTGAATCGCATCGGATATATCGGGTATCAGGTACAACATCATTCAATAAGCAACCAGTTTTTGGCCATGGCTGATAGTTCAACATTAAAATCTCATTAATTGTTTTTACCTAATTAGCCAGTGATCACCTCAATGGAACTAGCTGTGTAGTTCAATTGAACTTGTGCAAGTAAAGTGCAGTAATAAAATGCCTCAAATTGCAGCACGATAATAAATTCCAAAATGTTGTTAATTGATCGTCTAATTATCGCTGCATTATTATTTACTTAAATACATGCAGTTAGCGATGAGCATCGCGGCGATTGATCGAAATCCCTATAAATTACACTTGCCAAAAAATAAACACCCAATCAATATGTTCGCTAATTAGAGAATTTACTTGGAACTAGTTCTTCACATATGCCAACTTCAATTGGTGTCTCATCTCTAATTGAGCAGCTCTAACAGGCTTTCGATTGCATTGCGTGAGGCGGCGCTGCTGATGATGAGGCGATGAAGAAGAAGAAGAAGTAAGCAGTAGCAGCTAGTGGAGAATTTAAAGCAGCTTTGGAAAAAGTGAAAAATGAATTATATATTGTTGCGAGGCGCCATTTTTCACAATTTCACTTTAATGCCAACGTACGCCTATATTTGTGCGTGCCTCGTGCATTTGTCTCCTCCCTCCCCACTATCAATGTATGTATGTATGTATGCTGCCATTTATCGTCTGGCTCAACTTACTGCGTGTCCATCCATTTTATTTTCAGTGGGTGCGCATTTCACACAACATGAAAAATGGTGAACAGCACAAAATATGTAATTAGCCAAAACCGAACTTTCGTGGCCAGCAACAGCAACAGAAGAAGCAACGACGCATCAAAGCATCAAATGTTTCGACAATGGTTGCGGTTAAAGGAGCAAAGAGCAGGGAGAAGGAGTAAGTGTGAGTGCGAGTGAGAGAGCGAGCGAGCCAAAGTGATAACCCAATAGACAAATTGTTGCGCTGTTTTACGGATTGCAAAGGATGTCGAAACAATTTGACTGCATTTGATTACTACTTAACGATTGTCTAACTAATAACAACGCTATTTATTACAATGGCAATTAACAATTAATTGCATGGTGATTTGATGCCAGACAAAATCCAAAAACATGCTGTGGACCGTGGGCTGTGTGCGGCGTAAGTTTGCAGTGTCATTTCTTTTGCTAACCGCAGCCGAAGGTGTTACAACAATTGTACGTGTGTCTGTGTGAGTAGACAGTCTGGAGGTATTTATTTTTTTTTCTGCTGCTTGTGTATATTTATTTTCATTTTTAAATTTGTTTTTGTGCTTGGTTTAATGCGGCGTCAGCGACGTCGTCGGCGTCGGCGAGACTCTGACGGCGTCTGGCTGGGCTGGTTTACTGCTGCTTCTTCTTCTCACTCTCCTTCTCCTTTTTTTCTTATTCGTCGTCATCTCTCGCATTGTTGCTGAGCAACGTGTCTGTGTTTGTGTGTGTGTTTGATTAGCTTGAAGCTTGACGGCTCTGTGTGGTGTTAAATCTTGTTTGGCGAAATGTTTGCTAGACAACAATATATTAATAGAATAAATAATGTACGCCGGCTGGCAAATAAAGTTTATCACAATAACTCGATAACTTTCCAATACATAAATAATCGATTATTGCAATAAATTACATTATAAGCCGAATTTAGTAGCTGATATCATAATAACTTGATAAGTTTTCCATATCTGTGTATGTTCTAACGAGTTGTTGAATTGATAAATAGAATAGACAACACACATACATACATATATGTATATATTCATTAGTTTACTGCGACGTTAGTGTTGCATTTATATGGCTAAAGCAACATATTTGCATGGTGAAGTAACTGTGACACAACAATTTAAACTACAAACACAGTAAACGCCCGATAAATGGTCCAGTAGAGTATTTATATTTTAAATTATTAGCGTATTACCCAAGCAATGTTATCATCATCAGCATCATCATCATCATCATCCACATTGTGGCTGTTGTTAATTGCTTTATTATTAACTAACTGGCTGACAGATGGCGTCACTGTGTGACTTAGGTGTCGGTCGGATCATGTGGACAGTGTGTGTGTGGATCGCGTGGATCGCATTGCAGCGAGTCTCCACTTTGACAGAGGTAGCTAAAGAAGGCCACAAAGAATGTGGGTTGCAAAAATAAAACCTTAAGTGGTTTTTAATGAAAATGAGTGACGCTTTGCGTGTGTGTGTGTTATACTTACATATGTATGTACATATGTAAGTGTACAGCGTCCGCCGCCTACACTCACACACACACACACACACACACGCACGTTTGTTCTCATGCCCATTCCCATTCCATTTCTCATTCCCATTCGCAGTCATATGGCTGTTCCCATTCCAGGTGCCTTTTGGGTGAAGCTTTTCGCAGGGTTGGCCCGTTACGGTTCACTGCCATCAGCTGGGCGTGTGTGTGTGAGTGTGTGTGCGTGTGAACAACATCAATTAAACAAGCAACAGACAACAACAGCAATTCAAACAAAGTTGGCATTTCTTGTGCCATTTTGTTGTTGTTGTTGTTGTTGTTATTCTCTTCTATGCAGCCAGCAATTACACAAATTGGAAAACGCACGTGAGTGAGTGAGTACGCGTGTCTATGTGTGTGTGTATGGGTGCGGATTTGAATGCGCGTGACAAGAGAGGTGCGTGCAACAGGAGTAGCGCAAATGGTCACACCCAAAAAAAAGCAGTGCGCCTAAAAGGCGCGTCGCTCTTATCATTCCTCCTTCTTGCTGTCATTCGTCACCAAAAACCGTTCCCAACTCACGCCAATGGATCGTAAATTGAATCAAGATGGATCCTCTATGTTATGGCAAGAAAATGAGAGAGAGAGAGAGAGAGAGAGAGAGAGAGAGAGAGTATGTGACATCAACGGATATGAAGCTGATCTTCTAGAACGGAAATGAAATGCTATTATCAACTTTTCTTTATTTTTTGTGGTATTTTACTTTATTTTATGTTTTGTTGATATCGCTGCACTTGAGAGAAGTTTTTCGTATTCTTTAGGTTTTCTGTTATCATGACTATAAATACATATGAACAGTCACAAACCATTACAATTGCCAACAGCCTATAAATAATAATACAGAAATAAACAACAGCAAAATTCCCAACACATTTTAACGACATTTTTGTTAGTGATTAAGCAAGCGACTGATAAACTAATATGAGTATTTATTTATATCAGCGACTACATAAAATACACAAATGAATAATAATAATGTGCATTTTATGCACTGATGATAAAGCCAAACAAACAAAACAATGATTCAAAATATAAACTGGAAGTTTTCGAGTTCGCCTTAAGGCGAATCGTGCTTATCATTGGAATTAGATGACGGCCCTGGTCACACTATAGCAAAGCAAAGCAAAGCGATGAGTCATGTTTCGTCCCACACGGGACAACGATGTGGACAACAAGCTCGCCTTAAACACACACACACAAACGCACACATACATATGTACATATGTATGTATGTGTGCACATGGATTTATCACTGGGGCGGACTTGAGGGTCGCCGCTGCTTGGAAACATGACGCGGCAGCTTAATGAAATGATTCATCCGTTCATTCGACTGAAATGAAAAGTGAGTACAAAATTCAGTTAAGCTATTTGCATATGGAAACATCGAAAGCACCGCAAAACGGCACAATAACAATCAACAATAATAAAATCAAAGTCACAAACAAATAACAGCAAAACGGAAAATAAAAAAAAAACTAATGAAGATGAAGAGGGATAAAACAAACGCCGTTTGTTTTTTTTGGTTTTTTTTTGTGTATCTCACACTCGCTAAACCGAAAGCTTAAAAGAGTGTAATGAACTTAGGGCTGCGTTTGTTACAACAACAACTCGCACCAATTGCTGCAGCTGAGATATTTGAATGTTGTCAAACAAACGCAGTGTCTTTGGGTCGAGTTTGCTCGGAGAGCGCAAACTAGGTGAACGGTAAACAAAATAAACACAAACACACACACACATACACATACAAACATACATTTGCATGAGCAAAGCAAACTTAGGCTAAGCCAACGATCGTCTGTTTTGTGTGTGTATGGGAGCGAGCAAGCGAGCATCAATACATTTGCTAGCTGGCTCGCAAACACACACACACACGCAGAGAAATAGACGCGCAGCTGCTGCGCAGCTTTTAAGCGTTTGTTCCCGTTGCCCGGGACAGTTGAGAAATCAGAAGCGCACGCGTTCACTCAGCTCAGCAGCTGCGGCGCCGTCGCAGCCGCAGCCGCAGCCGGAGTCTCGGCACCTGTAGCCGGTTAATAATAATGACGAGCAAAGAGAAATAGAAGCAGAAGCACAAGTGGGAGAAGAAGAAGCTAAACAACAACCACATTGTCGGCACAACGTCTTCGTCGGCTTCTCCCATTGTTGACAGTTACGTTTGAAATGCTAAGAAAAACAGAAGTCGGAACGGCATAAAATCCGATAAACTTGTTCTCCGCCAACGGAAGAAACTGGCTGCAACAGCAACAAAAAGAAAGAATAGAAAGAATTCTACAGCACGGCGCAACAAATTAGAAACGTTTTGCTTAAATCTCATTTATACAGTACAGCAGATTATTATCATACATACATACGTAATTATGTGTTAAAGAAAAACATATTCCATAAAAACAAAACTAAAAATAAAAAAATGATGTGACCTATTTCTATGCTCAGCAGTGTGCACAGTTATTGCAACGGTTCTTAGGCAACTGGAAATGGGAGCCACAAACACAGACACACATTTTTACAATACATTATTTGAATGAAGAAATTAGTATTTGCCAAGATAGCGTGATCTTAATTATGCTCCTTTCTTTTTGTTGTGGTTGTTGTCCTAGCTGACATAAATACACAAATACACAAACACCCACGCACACGTGTAAAGCTTTAGCATCCATTGACAGTCCAAAGCAATTCACATATCCAAACTCATGCTTTCTAGAGTTTCGCTTT